>NC_057838.1:22500000-23125000 GCF_910594005.1 Cervus elaphus
AGAAGTTACAAGAGGACATTAAAATATTTCAAAAGTATTAAATTCAAGCATTAATATAAAAACAGATTTCTTATAAGTGAGATATTTTATTTTATGCTTCAATTTCTCAGTCAGTAAGATATAACCATTATGTGCTCAGTCATGTCCGAATCTTTGCAGCCCCATGGACTGTAGCCCACCAGACTCCTCTGCCCATGGAATTTTTCATGGAGTGGGTTGCCGTGCCCTCCTCCAGGGGATCTTCCTGACTCAGGGATCAAACCCGTGTTTCTTGTTTTTCCTGCATTAGCAGGTGGATTCTTTAGCATTAGCGCCACCTGGGAAGCCCATAACCATAATGACTCTGTTTTAACTCATCTTTTTGATGACATCAAAAAAGCTTCCCCCCAAAATGAAGCTTTGTTATCATCATTTGAAGTTATAATTATTAAGCTATAGACATCTTTATTATATTTGCTTTCTCACTTCCAACCACACCTCCTCTACCCCCCAAAAAAGAAAAGGAAAAAAAAAAAAAGAAAGAAAATATCTTCACAAGAATAATATTCATTTTGAATAATGGCAGATCTGCTCCAGACATGAGTAGCTGTTTCTTTGCTTTTAAATACTCCTGTTTGCAGTTTAAGTTCTCTACTTTTGTTGATTGCATGAAACATGTAAATTTATGTTGATTTTTTCATTCACATTAAATGGAAATTTGACAATTATTATTCTAACTCAGGTAAAATTCTTATTTCTGTCCTCTTTCTTTTTTAATCAGCCAAGCCTGTATTAAAAATCTGCCCTCCTCTCTTTTCTCTCAGTGCATTTTCTGCTGGTAGGGTTAATTTCAGTACTTTTTAAAAACTGAATTCAACCAAAAAACTGTGGTTTGTTACCTTGATATCATGACTTCTTTAGAAATGTAATTTCATTTACTTTAATAACCTAGTAAGACAAACCTAAGGTTAGCAAAATATTTCCTTGAAGATACCTTACTGTTTCAACAACCAAAAAGAATCGTTTTTTTCTCACTTATCACCTATTTTGAAATATTATGCAATCATTTTAAGAGTACAATTTAAGCTTCAGAAAAAATAAATATTAGAGCTATTTTGGGAACAAATGTGCTGATAATGGTGCACATACACAGATGATGATTTTTCACCTTTTCAGTTCAGTTCAGTCACTCAGTCGTGTCTGACTCTTTGCGACCCCATGAATCGCACCACACCAGGCCTCCCCTGTCCATCACCAACTCCCGGAGTTTACTCAAACTCATGTCCATTGAGTCAGAGATGCCATCCAGCCTTCTCATCCTCTGTCATCCCCTTCTCCTCCTGCCCCCAACCCCTCCCAGCATCAGGGTCTTTTCCAATGGGTCAACTCTTCATATGAAGTGGCCAGAGTATTGGAATTTCAGCTTCAGCATCAGTCCTTCCAATGAACACCCGGGACTGATCTCCCTTAGGATGGACTGCTTGGATCTTCTTGCAGTCCAAGGGACTCTCAAGAGTCTTCTCCAACACCACAATTCAAAAGCATCAATTCTTTGGCGCTCAGCTTTCTTCACAGTCCAACACTCACATCCATACATGACTACTGGAAAAACCATAGCCTTGACTAGACGGACCTTTGTTGGCAAAGGAATGTCTCTGCTTTTTAATATGCTGTCTAGGTTGCTCATAACTTTCCTTCCAAGGAGTAAGCATCTTTTAATTTCATGGCTGCAATCACCATCTGCAGTGATTTTGGAGCCCAAAAACATAAAGTCTGACACTGTTTCCTCATCTATTTCCCATGAAGTGATGGGACCAGATGCCATGATCTTAGTTTTCTGAATGTTGAGCTGTCAGCCAACTTTTTCATTCTCCTCTTTCACATTCATCAAGAGGCTTTTTAGTTCCTCTTCACTTTTTGCCATAAGGGTGGTGTCATCTGCATATCTGAGGTTATTGGTATTTCTCCCGGCAATCTTGATTCCACCTTGTGCTTCCTCCAGCCCAGCGTTTCTCATGATATACTCTGCATGTAAGTTAAATAAGCAGGGTGACAATATACAGCCTTGATGTACTCCTTTTCCTATTTGGAACTAGTCTGTTGTTCCATGTCCAGTTCTAACTGTTGCTTCCAGACCTGCATACAGATTTCTCAAGAGGCAGGTCAGGTGGTCTGGTATTCCCATCTCTTTCAGAATTTTCCACAGTTTATTGTGATCCACACAGTCAAAGGCTTTGGCATACTCAGTAAAGCAGAAATAGATGTTTTTCTGGAACTCTCTTGCTTTTTTGATGATCCAGCAAATGTTGGCAAATTGATCTCTGGTTCCTCTGCCTTTTCTAAAACCAGCTTGAACATCTGGAAGTTCATGGTTCACATATTGCTGAAGCCTGGCTTGGAGAATTTTGAGCATTACTTTACTGGAGTGTGAGATGAGTCCAATTGTGCCGTAGTTTGAGCATTCTTTGGCATTGCCTTTCTTTGGGATTGGAATGAAAACAGACCTTTTCGAGTCCTGTGGCCACTGCTGAGTTTTCCAAATTTGCTGGCATGTTGAGTGTAGCACTTTCACAGCATCATCTTTCAGGATTTGAAATAGCTCAACTGGAATTCCATCACCTCCATTAGCTTTGTTCGTAGTGATGCTTTCTAAGGCCCACTTGACTTCACATTCCAGGATGTCTGGCTCTAAGTGAGTGATCCCACCATCGTGATTATATGGGTTGTGAAGATCTTTTTTGTACGTTCTTCTGTGTATTCTTGCCACCTCTTCTTAATATCTTCTGCTTCTGTTAGGTCCATACCATATCTGTCCTTTATTGAGCCCATCTTTGCATGAAATGTTCCCTTGGTATCTCTAATTTTCATGAAGAGATCTCTAATCTTTCCCATTCTGTTGTTTTCCTCTATTTCTTTGCATTGATCGCCGACGAAGGCTTTCTTATCTCTCCTTGCTATTCTTTGGAACTCTGCATTCAAATGGGAATATCTTTCCTTTTCTCCTTTGCTTTTTGCTTCTCTTCTTTTCACAGCTATTTATGAGACCTCCTTAGACAACCATTTTGCCTTTTTGCATTTCTTTTCCATGGGGTTGGTCTTGATCCCTGTCTCCTGTACAATGTCACGAACCTCCATCCGTAGTTCATCAATCAACATACCAATCAACATTGATTGATATCAATCAATCATCAATTACTATCATTGCATCTGATTCTAAAATTTTATTTTTTGACAATCGTACTTTACACTTGTATAGAACTTTATAGATTTAGGTTCAATTTGATATCTGGTTATTTCATTTGAATCATGCAGCATCCTGATCATTAACTTGGTTGCAACATTGTTAATCACATTTTGAAAAGTGATGAGAGTTCTTTAAATATGGACTTTGTTGGATCCTGTAACATACAATCCAGAACTAAACTGCATGGAAGGGTCTGAAGTCTGTCCTTAAGTTGAATAGAGATGGGGCCAATGCTGAAAACCTTTAGCTGTGTAGGTAGAACAAGATAATCAGAAAACTAAGTGATAGGTTGCATGTGAGCAACCATGTAATTGCTAAACTCCATAGGAATCCAAGGTGTAAGGCCACAACAAATAATCTAGCAGAGATAAAGAAGAAAATCTACCTGTAACGAGATAAACAAGTGTAAGAGATAAGCTTCCATCCAGAGATATAGGAGGACAGTGACACAACCGTGGAACCAGGAATTCTTACCCAAATTACTCCAATCCTGGAGACAAAACATACAAGAAGATCTATGATGCTATAAAAACAGATAACTCAGTCATGATGACTGGGTTCCTGCCCTGGAATATAGGGTCTCTCACTGGATTTACTGCAATAGGTATTTGTTTGGTTTACCTGTCTCTGGGCGTCTGTCTTCAACTCCAACCTCTTTGTGGCAGAAAGAGGAATTTTGGTTATTGAAGACCTTTAAGAGCTGGAATCTGCACGTCTTTCTCATTATCTGCCATAGCCCTTTATATTCTAGCACAATGTTTTCGGGTCTTTGTTATTCATTCCATCTGCTTGGAAAACCCTTTGCCTCCTTTTCTGCACGACAATATCCCTATCTTCTGTCTTTATTTACCCATCAAAGATTTATTAAACACCAACGATAAGCACTGTGTTAGAATCTGAGGTTATAGAGGTAAATAAACAAGGCCTTTGAATTCTAGAATTCACAAGATGGTAGGTGAAGTGCGTGTAGTTATAGATAGTGACTGAATTCAGTGAAATGGTTGATATTGTTGTTAAAGGATTATTTTTAAAAGAAACTGTAGTCATGACTCTCATACAGATATAAAATGAACATGTACCAAAGACTGAATGATTGAATTTAAGTCATTAATTCATGAGGGAATCAGCAAGATGTTAAGATGTTATAACTGATTCAAGGAATTCAAAGAATGTATGTACACACTGAAATGATTTCAAAAAGATGAAACTAGGCCTATCCATGGAGTAATATTCAGTTGCATTCCACCAGATACAATTAATTTGCATTTCTATGGACAGGAGTAATTTGCATTGTTATCAGTTTTATACATTTTCTACAGTTGTAAAATAGCTCAAAGATAAAGAAAGAGGAATATAACCGTGATAGGTGGGCTAGACAGGGCACACAATAATAAAAATCCCTGTTTTGAAACCGTTTACCACAGATTGCTATGACCAGTGCATTCTCTTGGCAAAACTCTATTAGCCTCTGCCCTGCTTCATTCTGTACTCCAAGGCCAAATTTGCCTGTTACTCCAGGTGTTTCTTGACTTCCTACTTTTGCACTCCAGTCCCCTATAATGAAAAGGCCATCTTTTTTGGGTGTTAGTTCTAAAAGGTCTTGTAGGTCTTCATAGAACCATTCAACCTCAGCTTCTTCAGCGTTACTGGTTGGGGCATAGGCTTGGATTACCGTGATGTTGAATGGTTTGCCTTGGAACGAACAGAGATCATTCTGTCATTTTTGAGATTGCATCCAAGTACTGCATTTCAGACTGTTTTGTTGACTATGATGGCTACTCCATTTCTTCTAAGGGATTCCTGCCCACAGTAATAGATATAATGGTCATCTGAGTTAAATTCACCCATCCCAGTCCATTTTAGTTCACTGATTCCTAGAATGTCAACATTCACTCTTGCCATCTCCTGTTTGACCACTTCCAATTTGCCTTAATTCATGGACCTAACATTCCAGGTTCCTATGCAATATTGCTCTTTACAGCATTGGACCTTGCTTCTATCACCAGTCACATCCACAACTGGGTATTGTTTTTACTTTGGCTCCATCCCTTCATTCTTTCTGGAGTTATTTCTCCACTGATTGCCAGTGGAAAAGACCCTGATGCTGGGAGGGATTGGCGGCAGGAGGAGAAGGGGACGACAGAGGATGAGATGGCTGGATGGCATCACCAACTCAATGGGCATGAGTTTGAGTAAACTCCGGAAGTTGGTGATGGACAGGGAGGCCTGGTGTGGTGCGATTCATGGGGTCACAAAGAGTCGGACATGACTGAGCGACTGAGCTGAGCTGAACTGAACCACAGATTGGGACTTGAACCCATGTGCTGGGACTCAAACCCAGCCAAAATCCAGTTTGGCACTTGAACCCACGTGGCTGGGACTTGAACCCAGTCAATACCTTGCTTGGGACTTTAACCTATGTGGCTCGGACTCAAACCCAGCCAAAACCCTGCTTGGGGCTTCAACTCACATGGCTGGGAATCAAACCCAGCCAATACCCAGAGTGTCTGGTTTCAGGACCTAATGAAGCTCATGTTCTTGATGTCTCATCACAGAAAGAATTCAGTCAGAGACAAAATGATAGGTAAAAAGTGGATTTATTCAGATTCAGAGAGAAGCACACTCCACAGAGCGTGGGCCCTCGCAGAGGGTGAATGCAGCTGTGGAATGTTGTGTGGTTAGTTTTTACAAGCTGGGTCATTTCATATGCTAATGAGTGGGAGGATTATCCCAACTATTCTTGGCAAGGGGCAGAGATTTCCAGGATTTGGGCCACCACCCACTCCTTGGTCTTTTAACAGTGCCTTGGAACTGTCTGAGGAGGCCTTACAAATAGCTGTGAAAAGAAGAGACGCCAAAAGCAAAGGAGAAAAGGAAAGATATTCCCATTTGAATGCAGAGTTCCAAAGAATAGCAAGGAGAGTGATCAGTGCAAAGAAATAGAGGAAAACAATAGAATGGGAAAGACTAGAGATCTCTTCATGAAAATTAGAGATACCAAGGGAACATTTCATGCAAAGATGGGCACAATAAAGGACAGAAATTGTATGGACCTAACAGAAGCAGAAGATATTAAGAAGAGGTGGCAAGAATACACAGAAGAACGTACAAAAAAGATCTTCACAACCCATATAATCACGATGGTGTGACCACTCACCTAGAGCCAGACATCCTGGAATGTGAAGTCAAGTGGGCCTTAGGAAGCGTCACTACGAACAAAGCTAGTGGAGGTGATGGAATTCCAGTTGAGCTATTTCAATCCTTAAAGATGATGCTGTGAAAGTGCTGCACTCAACATGCCAGCAAATTTGGAAAACTCAGCAATGGCCACAGGACTCGAAAAGGTCCGTTTTCATTCCAATCCTAAGAGAGGCAAAGCCAAAGTATGCTCAAACTGCTGCACAATTGCACTCATTTCACATGCTAGCAAAGTAATGCTCAAAATTCTCCAAGCCAGGCTTCAGCAATGCATGAACCATGAACTTCCAGATGTTCAAGCTGGTTTTAGAAAAGGCAGAGGAACCAGAGATCAAATTGCCAACACCCGCTGGATCATTGAAAAAGCAAGAGAGTTCCAGAAAAACATCTATTTTACTTTACTTTGTATTGTAAAGTATTATCTACTTTACTTTACTTTGGCTTTTCTGAGTATGCCAAAGCCTTTGACTGTGTGGATCACAATAAACTGTGGAAAATTCTGAAAGAGATGGGAATACCAGACCACCTGACCTGCCTCTTGAGAAATCTGTATGCAGGTCTGGAAGCAACAGTTAGAACTGGACATGGAACAACAGACTAGTTCCAAATAGGAAAAGGAGTACATCAAGGCTGTATATTGTCACCCTGCTTATTTAACTTACATGCAGAATATATCATGAGAAATGCTGGGCTGGAAGAAGCACAAGGTGGAATCAAGATTGCCGGGAGAAATATCAATACTTCAGATATGCAGATGACACCACCCTAATGGCAGAAAATGAAGAGAAACTAAAGAATCTCTTGATGAAAGTGAAAGACGAGAGTGAAGAAGTTGGCTTACAGCTCAACATTCAGAAAATTAAGATCATGACATCCGGTCCCATCAATTCATAGCAAATAGATGGAGAAAGAGTGGAAACAGTGTCAGACTTTATGTTTTTGGGCTCCAAAATCACTGCAGATGGTGACTGCAGCCATGAAATAAGATACTCCTTAGAAGAAAGGTTATGAGCAACCTAGACAGCATATTAAAAAGCAGAGACATTCCTTTGCCAACAAAGGTCCGTCTAGACAAGGCTATGGTTTTTCCAGTAGTCATGTGTGGATGTGAGAGTTGGACTATAAGGAAAGCTGAGCGCTGAAAAATTGATGGTTTTGAACTGTAGTGTTGGAGAAGACTCTTGAGAGTCCCTTGGACTGCAAGGAGATCCAACCAGTCTATCCTAAAGGAAATCAGTCCTGAATATTCATTGGAAACACTGATGCTGAAGCTGAAACTCTGATACTTTGGCCACCTGATGTGAAGAATTGACTCATTTGAAAAGACCCTGATGCCAGGAAAGATTGAAGGCGGGAGGAGAAGGGGACGACAGAGGATGAGATGGTTGGATGGCATCACTGAGTCAATGGACATGAGTTTGAATAAATTCCGGGAGTTGGTAATGGACAGAGAGGCCTGGCGTGCTGCAGTCCGTGGGGTCGCAAGGAGTCGGACAGGACTGAGTACTGAACTGAACTGAACTGGAACTGTCATGGCACCTCTGGGTGTGATAAGACCTCTAGTCTTATCTGCCCTCTTGATCCCATTTGATTCTAATCAGTGTATGTTGTGTCCTTGGGCTATGTCATTCTTTCAAAAGATGTGCCCTGCCCCTTCCCCTCCTGTTAGATTTTCAAGGTTTTTTAGAAATTTTGCTGACAAAGTTGAAGCATATGAGAGGGTGATGGTATATAAATTTGTCTAGAGTTGGAGAAATTAAGAGGAAATCTTCAGAGGATATTTGATACCTTGATTGCTGTTGTGAATGGAATTTTTTCAAGTTAATGTGAGAATGAGGAACATCAACTTTTGTTGTAAGAATGAGAAAGAGATATAAACAAAGGCTTTAAGGCAGTAAAATTAGTGGGGCTCAACAATGTTTCCTTGTGAGCACTAGGGGAATAAAGTTCACGACCTCCCTCAGTGTTTTCTGGATTCTACATAGAACATTGATGAAAGAATTCCTCTGAAACAGTTGAGACAAGAGTAGTCAGTGTCCCTTTCTTCTCAGATTGGTGACTCTCAAAATATGAGAAACAGCAGAATCAGCGTCATCCAGGCATCTACATCTGTCCCTTTATTGGCTCCTCTAGTCTCTGAAAACAGATACAGTATCTTCTCTCTATCCTTAGGTCAAGTCCATGGTTCATCTAGTGTGACTAGTGTTTACTGAATCTCTAAGTAAATAAGGCATAATGGCAGAAATCCAATATCAGAACACAAGATCAAAACTACTTTTGAGTCAGCAGAAAAGCTAATATGGATATAGGATTAGATTGCCTCAAGTCCTTCAAGTCAAAAGAGCAGTTCAGTTCTTAGTAAGAGAAGATTACATTTACATGGGTGGGAGTTGGAATGCTGGGTCGTGACTCCACCTGGAAAACAGAACCTAAAGTAAGGATTTTCATGAAGCTAATTGGCTATGGTTTTTCCAGTGGTCATGTATGGATGTGAGAGTTGGACTGTGAAGAAAGCTGAGCGCCGAAAAATTGATGCTTTTGAACTGTGGTGTTGGAGAAGACTCTTGAGAGTCCCTTGGACTGCAAGGAGATCCAGCCAGTCCATCCTGAAGGAGATAAGTCCTGGGTGTTCATTGGAAGGACTGATGCTGAAGCTGAAACTCCAATACTTTGGCTACCTCATGCGAAGATTTGACTCATTGGAAAAGACCCTGATGCTTGGAGGGATTGGGGGCAGGAGGAGAAGGGGACGACAGAGGATGAGATGGCTGGATGGCATCACCAACTCAATGGACATAAGTTTGAGTAAACTCTGGGAGTTTGTGATGGACAGGGAGGCCTGGCGAGCTGTGATTCATGGGGTCGCAAAAAGTCAACATGACTGAGCAACTGAACTGAACTAATTTATATTGGAAAATGATATGAAGGAAGTAGAACAAGAAAAGGGGGACAAAAAGAGGGAAGAGAAAACTCTTGGGTTGGTGTCATCTCTTCAGTGGGCAATTGGTGATTCTGCCAGCACCCTTGAAGAACCCCTGGAATACACTGCAGTGTCCAATCTAGGCATGAAAAAGGAAGTACCTTTCCATGTGCTCTCATTTCCTTTGGTCAAGGTTTGCCTCATGGGATGTGAGCTCACAAAGAATTCCAAACTGTGTTTGCAACAGTGGGTACCTTCCAACATCGCAAAGAAAACTTTGGATAGAAAGCTGGGAGTACTGGATATACCTGACCAAGGGGCAGTCAAGTTATACTCTGCAGGTAGCTGGTATAGCAGCAGTGGCTATAATAAAAGGAGGCACACACAAAGTGCTTAATACATAGATATCTTATTCCTGCCAAAACCTTCCAAGTTTAAGCCTTTCCACCTCCAGGAGGAAAACATTCATTTGACTCATCTCAGAAAGAAGATTTTGACATAACAGGAGACCACATTTACACCTTCAAGAGTTGGAAGGGGAAAGGCAGTGTGGAAGCTGAGTGACCTCAGTTAATGCACATCAGCTCTGGAGTCCACAGCCTAGACATTTCTTCCTTGCCATGTTCCAGTTACATATTCTTGGGAAAGTTTAATTTTCCCTAGTCCTTAGACTGTTCAAATAAAGTTGCAGTAATAATTTACTTATCAGTCTCATATTTGGAGATGGAAAATAATGTTCACTAAAAGTATAAAAACAATAACAACAAAACATTATTATTAAGCATTTATTATATGCCAGTCACTGTGATAACTATTTCATAATCCTCACAACTACACTGTAACTAGTGTTGTCAAACCTAATTTACAGATGAAGAAACTGAGGTGCAACGAGGCTAATACATCACGTATACGTACACCTACATACACACTTATAAGTGGCCTAGCAGATATTCAGACAAAGCTCTCAGGCTCTAAAGCAAAGTGATTTTATAGCAATTGCTTTCTTTCTCTCTTTCTTTTTAATGCTGTCTGTTTGGGTGACAAATGATTTACATAAAATAAGGCAGAAGGAGGAGGCAGAATGGCTATGACTCCTTACTGCAAAGGGATTCAGAGCAGGTCTCTCCACATAGGATTTTATGGAAAACTAGCTTGAGATGACAAGGGAAAGGAGGCGGCAGTAAAAGTGGATGGTCTGTAGGGTCTGCACTTGGAGGGGTAGTGACAGTTTATTTGGATCTACCGAGTTCTTTCAGAACCCACTCCAGTACTCTTGCCTGGAAAATCCAAAGGACGGAGGAGCCTGGTAGGCTGCAGTCCATGGGGTCGCGAAGAGTCGGAAACGACTGAGTGACTTCACTTTCACTTTTCACTTTCATGCGCTGGAGAAGGAAATGGCAACCCACTCCAGTATTCTTGCCTGGAGGATCCCAGGGATGGGGGAGCCTGGTGGGCTACCGTCTATGGGGTTGCACAGAGTTGGACATGACTGAAGCGACTTAGCAGCAGCAGCAGCAGCACCTTTTGAACCAGAATCTTGGCATAATATTTTAACCGTTCTTATTATCTTCCTATGCTTCAGATTCCTCTTCTAGCTTCAGCACTTTGCATGGGGTAAATGCCCCGCCAGTCCTTGCACAGCATCTGGGACCTTCAGTCTCAGCTTAGCTCCTTATTGTGAAAGAAGGATGTCTTACTGGGTTGGATAAGATCCAGGTTTGATGGGGAAAATAGATCTGATATCACACCTTTCTTCTTAGAATACCATCTGATTCCCAAGAACATTTTTATTGAAATTATAGCACCATACTGTTGACCAGTCAATGGATGAAACCTATCCAAATGTTCTTAAAGATTTTACCTGTGCATCTAAGAATGGGATTTCTCTTTCTCATTCTCAGAAGGATCACTCAAATGTGTACTTCTGGCCTGGAAACGTGACTCCACGTGTGACTCTACAGGTGATCAAGTGGTGGTGAAGATGGTCACGTGGACTGTCAAACTGAGAGTCACAATATTTTGCACCACCTGTGATCACTCTTTGAGAAGAGGAAACAGGCTCTAAGAGAGATTTAGGTACTGTTTCCTCTAAGCCTTCAACATTTTGCTAGAGTGGCAGCCATGACCAACAGATATTAACAACAAAGGTCTCGTTTTTCTACCCTTCCTGTTACCTTCTATGTATTCAGGCTTGAGCAAATAAAATTATTTGGGATGATGAGAACCAGTTTTCTCAGTAGTAATTGGGACACATTGGAACATATCCCATGATGGTCTTGATTGGGATTGACATAATCAGCATGAACAAAATGTTTATAATTGACATAGGTATCTACTAACTCTTTTGCTGGGTAGATATAGAAGTGATGTTACACTAATAGCATTGTCTATACCTAGTCCCAGGGCTCCGTGGATTAAAGGCTGATTCTAGGGATGGGGCAGGGAGAGTAAAAGATGAGCCTGAAATAGATTGTTGAGCCAATATCTGCTAAAAAAAATTCATGGAAACATTAACAAGTCATAGAGATCTAGAGTGAAGGGCGTCCCACTAGCTAAGTCTGGAATAATATGAATATCAAAATATATGAAGATAGAAATGGTTATAGGCTATTGAATAGGATAAAAATAGATAGATGTGAAAGAACAATTCTTGTCAGTAGACTGCTATTAAAACTGGATGTATTAATGGAGTTAAAAATAATAAATGGGTGGTAAATCTAGTAGCTGAAACATTTAATGACAAAGTATTTACATATTGTCAAAGACAGAGTAACTCCCCATGAAGTAATGACAAAGGCAGAAATAGTAACTTTGCAGTGGAGAAACTTAGCATGTATGATTGTAAACAAAAATCACTGTTAGTATGACCAGTCAGGATGAACAACATCATGTTTCCTATGTGATACACTGAGAAGTGACATCCAGAATTAACATACAGACACTGACAGGTCACTTCTGGGATATTCCTGCCCAAGAGGCAGAGCCTGAACTCATTCACAGGGGACACCAGACCAATTCAAACTAACGGGCTGCCAAGGCCCCAAGGTCTAGAAGGACAAAGAAGGCTGAAGAACTGTTTCAGGGTAAGGGAGATGAAAGAGATTTGAGTCCTATATGAAACGTGTGATCCTAAATTGGGTCCCGGTCCAGGAGAAAAAAATAACTGTCAAAGATGGTGATACACTTAAATAAAATTTTTGATTATAAATTATGGATTAGATACTAGTGTTGTTTCAATATTAAATTTCCTGATTTTGACCTTTGTACTATATATGAGAGAACATATCTAAGTTAGGATTAGGGAACATACACTGAAATATTTAGGAGGAAAGAGCGGCCATTTTTACAACTGGATCTCAAATGTTACAGAAAACCAAGCAGAGAGGGAAAGTGGAAGAAAGCTGTGTATAGGGTGCACACAGTTTCCTTAAACTACCTTGTAATTTTTCTGAGTTTGAAATTGCATTACAAATGAACAAGTGAAATATTTCTACCACTTGAAAGGGGATAGTTCCCTGTGAAAGAAGAAAAAAAGTAAATGGCTTTGAAAATGGAAAGAACTGGGTAATATAAAAGCAAAGTAGAAACTAACATTTTTTTATTACCAAAATAACATAACCCTTTGTGGCGTAGCTATGACCAAAAGGGTTATTTAAACTTCTACTAAAGGTAAGGAGCCTGTCTGGAACTTCAAAACCCAGTCTTCAAATTCATATCTTCACAGGAAAACTGGAAATCCGTTAAAAGCAGCAGTATTTTCAGGCTAGTGAGAATTCCTAGGGCTCAGTATTTTCGTTGTGATAAACACTAGATAAAACCCAAGTAGCCTGTGGCAGTAATAATTGAGGAAGCCTTATCTTTGCCTTGTGTTAATGGGTGCCCTCATTTAGCGTAGTTGATGGGCAGGAGTTAGTCTTGTAGTAGATCAGCAAGAGAGGCCCTGCAATGGGAAGGATGGTCATTAGGCTCCTTCCACAAATAAAGTTCTGCTGCCAGAATTCTTCTCTTCATTTCTTGGAGTCTGACTTTTGTAATAATTTGCTTTCTTTTCTTGGTAAGTGAAAGGGGGCTAAGATTATTAAGCATGCCTCTTTTAGGCATTGATTCACTTAATCCCTGTAAGAATGCTGGGAGCTAGTTATTGGCACCCAGTTTTATAGATAAAGAAAGCAAGATTCCAAGTGTCTTTCCAGTAATCACACATAAAATAAACGACAACATATCTAAATCAAAATCCCTGCTCTTTCCACTGGATTGCCCTGCCTCTGTATAAAGACATTCTCCTTCTGAAGAGTCAATCAGGTTAAGTCAAGCCTCAGGAGCACCTTCTCTATTAGGAAGAGGGAATTATAGAGTGATGAGAAGGTGCTGGCCATGTGTGCACTAGAAGGGCTAGAAGTGGTAATTGAAGAGAACCAAAGATATAAATAAAAGTTCTGAAGTTTTTGTTTCATCAGCTGTATCAGTTTTCTTGCCACCCACTTAAAATTTCTTAATCACCCAGTTGCTCATTCGTTTTGCTTTTATGCTTTGAAATACCATCATGGATCTGAGAAGTGGGATGAAAAATCTTTGTTCCTAGTAAATATACATTTGGAAACTACCCAGCTGGGAAGTAATCCCATGAAAGCAGTTAGAGCTCTGCTGTGTGCTTAGTCACTCAGTTGTGTCCGACTCTTTGCGACCCCATGGACTGTAGCCCGCCAGGCTTCTCTGTCCATGGGGATTCTCTAGGTAAGAATACTGGAGTGGGTTCCCATGCCCTCCTCTAGGGGATCTTCACAACCCAGGGATCGAACCCAGGTCTCCTGTATTGCAGGCAGATTCAGTACCGTCTGAGCCACCAGGAAAGCCCAGTTATTAGGGCAGCCCACAGCAGATGGGCTAAAAGGGATGTTAGTTCCACGTTCCCTGGGTTTGATTTTGAATGTAAGAAATAGAGACTGTCTCTCTACATACCCCATACCCATAATGCACCCCCCGCCCCGTGCACACAAACACACACACACACACACACACACACACACACACACACACATGAGTAAAAATAACATACAGAAACTGACAGAACACAAATTCTAGAGTTTGATAGAAATAAATACAACTCTTGGCTTTTTACTCATAATGATTGTAACCCTAAGGAAATGACAGGAATTTCAGATGAGTCAAGAAATGAGAAATTATCTTCAGAAGGATAACAGGTGAGGCTTCTCTTCTGTCAAATGGGAATGAAATACCATTCTTGCTATATCAAGGATTATTGTTAAAAAAAAAAAAGAAGAATTATTGTGATATTAAAATCGAACACTGGATATTAAAGTGCTTGGGATACTATTAAAACCCATTAAAATATCAAGGGTGGTTTTCTAAGCAATATTTTCTCCAGTGTCAGTGAACCACTTGATGTTGAACAAAGGGCCAGCCTTTATAAGATGTAAAATAATTCACAGTGGCTCTCTATAATAATTCTCCCATTAGACTAATTCCCACAGGCAAGAACCATGTCTGGCATATCATATGCACTCAACAATAATAAATGTCTGGAGACAAAAGCAGAAGTGGAGACCAAAAGATTTTACTATACTGTATTGGTTCCTCAAAGTTATCTTTAAAACACCCACCCCTAACACAGTTCCTGACAAACAACTATGATCCTTAATTTTATGTGTTAATTTGGCTCATCATGGTGCTCAGATATTTGGCCAGACATTATTCTGAGTGTTTCTATGAGAGATATTTGGGGGTAAGATTAACAGTTAAATCAGCAGACATTAAGTAAAGCAGATTTCTCTCCATAATGTGGTGGCACCTCATCCAATAGATTGAAGGGCTTAAGAACAGAGCTTGACCTCCTTATGCAAGAAGGAATTCTGCCAGCAGACTGCCTTTGGACTCAAACTGCAGCTCTTCCCTGGGCCTCCAGCCTGCTGGTCTACCCTGGAGATTTTTGAATTTACCAATCCCAGAAGCCAATTCCTTAAGATAAATCTCTCTCTTTATAAATATATATCCTATTGATTCTGTTTCTCTGGAGAGCCCTAATACAGCCGTCAATGTCAATAGATATCAAGTTTTTTTAATCTCAAAACAAATTATTCTTTAGACTTCAAAGTATTCTACTCTAAAAGAATCTTTTTTGTTTTCCAAATAAAAGTGACTCCAAGAATGTTTCTGTATTCAGTTATCCATGTCTAACCAAATTGTTATTGACTCTCTTTATTTAATTGCTTACTAGTAAAAAGAAAGGAAGAAAAACTCTGCACAGAGCAAGTAGGGGTACCCCCAAATTTAGCAATGATGAGAGTCTAAAATACTGACAGATAAAAAATTTTAAAATTACCAAAAAATCAACAGAATTTTGTAGCACATCCTTATATTGTAAAGACCATTACTTGTTGAATAGAGTAACCATAAAGAAACATTTTCTCTGTAAAAATACTGGACTTAAAAAAATCAGTTGAAGTTGCATTCGTTTAATTCTACATCTAATGTAGAAAAATGGCAGTGAAATTCTGAAAGAAATGTGAAATTGCTGTACCTAAACGTGTCTATGAATAAAATAGATGAGAAGGAGAAAAATTTAACACCAAGAGTAATTTTCACCTTTCCTTCTTTGAAAAACATACCTGAAATGTCATGTGTTGTCATGGAAACAGTAAAATAAGGAATCTGTTTATGAATGCTTGAAGTTAGGTGTAAGCGTGTCAAATACAGACTGTTTGTATTGTCTCTTACAGAATAGAAAAAGACTGATAATGATAATGTAACCATCTTTCTATTGATTCCAAATCTTAGTTTGTGTTTTGTGTGTGTGCAGCTTCCTAAAGTTACTTCCTTTTCTTTCCTAGAATTTACAGAAAGAACCTTGCCCAGAACTTATTTGTAATGCCACTGGGTTAAAATCTAAAGTCTAGATTTCAAAGCTAAAGGTCAATTAAAAGAATTATTTATATTCAATAATTCTTAAAAAAAAAAAAAGAGTGAGTTAATTTCATTTTACAGTTTAGAAAACAGAAAAGTGAGGAGTTAAGTGTGTTGCCCAAGGTCACAGAGAAACAAAATGGAAGAACCAGGACTCAAACTCAGGAGAATGCAGGGGCCTTTCCAAATTCATGCACCCATACTCACAACACAAGTGAAGTTGTGAAAGACCAGTTGTTAGGGTAAGACATTCCCCTGACTTTGAGTCCTGGTTCTTCCATTTATTTACTTTGTGACCTTGGACAACATACTTAACTCCTTACTTTTCTGTTTTCTAAACTGTAAAACAAAATTAATTGACTCACTTTTTTTTTTTTTTAGAACTATTCAATATATATATTAAATAGTATAAATACCCAAAGCACAAATATTAGTCATTATTTCCTCCTTCTAGTTATTCATATTACAGAGCTTAGGTAACAGAAACTGACCTATAGTCTTCAAATCATTTCTATTGCTTTTGAGCCTATGCTTGTGTGCCTTCTCACCCTTCTTAGCCATGAACAGTGATTCCCACAAGTAGTGTAGAATTCTCTCTGACATTCAAGGATCTCTACATGTTACCAGAATGCTGCTACCCAATGCAATCTTCAATTGCATGCTACCAATCAACATACAGCCACTAAGCATTAAAGCTAGAAGAGACTTGAGTACCCCTATTTCATGGATGGGACGTAGACTCAAGGAGCAGAGTGTTCAGTTGTAGATCCCACTGTTGGTGAGGGTCAAAGCCCCATTTCCCAACTTCCTAACTCACAGCTCCAGACTTCCAGGCCCCAAATTCTGGCCTAAGAAGAGTCAGAATGTACTGCCCCTTCCATGGATACATGCGTGCTCAGTTGCTTCAGTCATGTACAGCTCTTCGCAACCGAGTGGACTGTAGCCCGCCAGGCTCCTCTGTCCATGGGATTCTTCAGGCACGAATACTGGTGTGGGTTGCCGTGCCCTCCTGCAAGGGATCTTCCCTACCCAGGGGTCAAACCCACCTCTCCTTCGTCTCCTGCATTGCAGGTGGATTCTCTACCCACTGAGTCACCTGTAAAACCCTGCCCCTTCCATACACTATGCTAATTTCTGTTCCTCTTTGCCTTGGAGAAAGTAGCTTTCTTCAAACTTAATATTAGTGTGAGTACTTTATCCTAAGGATTATAGGAGCAGGGATATTCTAAAGGAATCAGTTTCTAATTCTTCACTGTCTGTATCTTCTTTTAACTAAAACTGATCTTCCTGAGGACCTCTTCCACTTTATAAAAGAAATTTGTACCCTTCGTTCTTCCCACCATGTACTGTGATGCCTTTTCCCAGATTGAAAATCTTCCAAGCTAAGTGGAAGCCTCCTGTAGTTATTCATCAAGTCACCCCAAACCCTTTCCTGGTCTTAAGTCTATTTATAGTGACAGAGAAGAATGGAGTTTAAACAGGAGAATAGGTAACACCCAGATGTTCTTGAGAGGGGAGGAAGAAGCTTCCACTACCCTGTTTTCAGCTCTGACAGCTTTCCTCCTTTCTGTCTGTAATCCCTACTTTGCAGCTCTCTTGGATCACACTCTTTCCCGCTTTTGTCATAGCATTGCAGCAACCACTTCCATAACACTCTAGGCTTCACTGTTATTTCACATCCTTTGTCAGCAGATCCTTAGAGTAAATGACCCAGGGTCAGGTTCTCCATCTTCAATACAAACAACTTCTGGTCTTTTCCACCTTCTCCACCCCTCAACCCTGGAATCCTGCTTGCCTCTGCATTTTGGTCATGGCCAGAACTCAAACTGTGGGAGTGGCTGGAAGAGAGAAAAAAAAAAAATATATATATATATATATATATATATATATATGTCTACGGGGAGCCTGTGGGGTAAAGACATGATCATTCTGATCTTGGGGAGTCAAAAGAAACTGTCACTAATTAGACTTTTGGATCTTGAGGAGAAAAACTTAGAGGATATTCTTCCCTTAGGCAATCTTTACCTCTTGAGAGTATTTCTTTGAAGGCTAACTTATGGTCAATATCTAGAGGATAACTACACGGTCTGCACCATCAGCAGTTTTTCCTCTTGAAGTCCAGCAACGTTCTCCTTCAATGTTACCAGCCGCTAACAACTTAGGGGGAGAAACCACAGCCACGCAGAAAACCTGCACATTTAACAAACTTATCAGCAGAAACTATCCTAACTATGAACTTCCTGAAGTGAAAACATATGGCCGGGATAGGAGGGGACTCAGACGTTCGAGGCTAGGAGATTCTGGTTCAAGATGGTGAAGCAGGAGGCTGCTCAACTCACCTCCTCACAGGACACACAGGAGGTACAGCTGTGTATGGAGCAGCTTCCTCTGAGAGAAACGTGAAAAGCAGCTGAGTGGTTCCTATATGTCAGGTAAGCAAGAGAAACCCACTCTGAAGTCAGTAAGGTTGCGACACCATCTCACCACAAACCCTGTCCCCAGTGCAGCAGCTTGTAACTGGGAGGGAACTCATAACTCAGAGCTTCTCCCTGAGAAGGAAAGGACTTGCACCCCATATCTAGCACCCCAACTTTTGAGACCTGCACCTTAAAGACAGGACCCCAAAATGTCTAGCTGTGAAAGTCAATGGTGCTCGCATCCACGAGACTTACAAGGCTATAGAGAACTGAGAAAGGTTCTTTTTTTTTTAATTGATGTATAGTTGATTTACAATGTTGTGTTAATTTCTTCTCTATAGCAAAGTGATTCGGTTATATATATACATATATATAAGTACATATATATTTCACAGTCTTTTCCATTATGGTTTGTCACAGTATACTGAATATAATTCCCTGTGTTATGCATTATTTATCCATCCTATATATACTAGTTTGCCTCTGCTAATCTCAGACTCCCAACCCTTCACTCCTGTACTTCTCCACCCCCTTGAGAGCCCTAAGTATCTTCTCTACATCTGTGAATCTGTTTTTGTTTTACAGATGTGTTGATTTGTATCATATTTTAGATTCCACATATGAGTGATTATTTTGTTCAGTCACTAAGTCATGTCTGACTGTTTGCGACCCCATGAACTGCAGCACACCAGGCCTCCCTGTCCTTTACTATCTCCCAAAGCTTGCTCAAACTCATGTCCATTGAGTCAGTGATGCCATCCAACCATCTCATTTTCTGTGGCCTGCTTCTCCTCTTGCCCTCAATCTTTCCCAACACCAAGGTCTAGATTGAACCTGGGTCTCCTGCATTACAGGCAGATTCTTTACCATCTGATCCACCAGGGAAGCCCATATGAGTGATATATTTGTCTCTGTCTGACTTGCTTCACATAATATGATAATCTCTAGATCCATCCATGTTGCTGCAAATGGCATTATTTGATTCATTTTTATGGCAGAGTAATAGTCCATTGTATATATGTACCACATCTTCTCTATCCATTCGTCTGTTGATTGGCGTCTAGGTTGCTTCTGTGTCTTGGCTATTGTAAATAGTGCTACCATGAACATTGGGGTAGATGTATCTTTTTGAGGACTTCCCTGGTGGCTCAGATGGTAAAGCGTTATGGTTTTCTCCAGATGTATGCCCAGGAGTGGGATTGCTGGATCATATGACAACTCTATTTTTATTTTTTTGAAGAACCACCATATTATCTTCCACAGTAGCTGCATCAATTTACATTCCCACAAATAGTGTAGGAGGGTTCTTTTTTCTTCAGACCCTCTCTAAAATTTGTCATTTGTAGACTTTTTGATGATAACCATTCTGACTGGTTTAAGGTGTTTTGATTTGCATTTCTCTAATAATGAGCGATGTTGAGCATCTTTTCATGTGCCTATTGGCCATCTGTGTATCTCTTTGGAGAAATGTCTATTTAGGTCTTCTGTTCATTTTTTGATTGGGTTGTTCATTTTTGTTTTTGTTTGAGTTATATGAGCTGTTAGTATATTTTGGAAATTAAACCCCATTGGTCACATCATTTGCAAATATTTTCTCCCATTCCATAGGTGGCCTTTTTGTTTTGTTTATGGTTTTCTTTGCAAAAGCTTATAAGCTTGATTAGGTCCCATTTGTGAGAAATGATTCTTAAAGAGCTCATACAGACTTACCTGCCTATACCCAGGGCCCTGCACAGAGGTGAACACTTGAAATTTGCTATTCTTTCTATAAAAGAGGATTATTTGTTTAGCTTAGCAATTTTGGCCTGGGCAGGGGAGTAGGGGACAGGCATCTAATTTAAACACACATCTGGGGCTGACTGAAAAACCAAAGACCATGGAGGCCACTGGCTGCCTTCTTTATACTCTCCTGCCTAAAGGAGGTTGTGCATGTGTGCACCCCTGCTTTTTCTGCTGCCACTCAGGGTGATCCCTGGTGAGACCGAGTCTACGATGCGTCTTAGACTTAGTCTGAATCTAGTCACAGTCTAAGTCTAGGACCAGGCTGGGCCAAACTCCAGTCTAGAATGACATGAGCATTATGCTGGTCATGACAGCATTTAATAGTTACAACCTATGCATGAGTAATGAGTAATAAGTAACTAACCCAACATAAAGTCTTTGTAGTTTGTTGTGTATGTGTGCAAAGTAAACTGTATGTGTCCATCACTAAAGGAGGCCCCACCATTCCTGACATGTCTTATTATTGCCATCCACAAGTGTTTTGTTAAAATTATTACTGTATTTGACAATCTTGGCTATAGGAGTCCTAACGGGACACTGAAGTCAAAAGTCTGGTGCCCAGAGTGAGCAAACAAGGAACGAAATACAGTTTTTTAAAATTATACTTCGGTGAGGCTTCTCTGGTAGTCCACTGGCTAAGACGCTGCACTCCCAATGCAGGAGTACTGGGTTCAATCCCTGGTCAGGGAACTAGATCCCACATGTCGCAACTAAAGATTCAGCATGCTGCAACTAAAGATCCCACATGCCGCAGCTAAGACCTGGTGCGGCCAAATAAATACATATTTTAAAAACATGAATAGAAAATAAAATTGTGTTTTGGTGAATTCCAAGTAACATCACTAAAAACTTAAGACTCTTTTTTTCTTTCTAGTTGATTATCTTTGATCAGTTTAGATTATAAAGCTGCATTTCATTCCCACAGCATTGCCTTACTGATGCCCCTGGCACCAGTGGTGGCCCCAGTGATGCTCTGCATTCATTTCAGACCTGGCAGGAAATTCCGTCCGTGACATCTCCTAGTATTTACTGCCCATTTCCCTTTTTCACCTTCCCGTCTTTCCTATGCCTGAATACCACTCTGTATCATCATGTGGTATCTTTTCCCTTTATCTCATGCTTATTCATATTGAAATTTCACTTTTTGATCTTGAAGCTGGTATCAGAATTATCTAGGGTTGTTTTAGTCTTGAAATTTTAAAAATATATATTAGAGATAAAATAATAATTCCCAGGTTGAATATTACTCTGGTAGACCCTAATTCTTTGAAGTCTGGTTTGATGTTCAGCCTTACTAAGAAATATCTCCCCAACTGAAAAACTATTGAGCTATTTTTCAACATCATTTTAAATGTTGCCAGTGTCTTTTACTCTATAATAAAAGGGTAAAGCACATTGAGGGAAGAGTAATATTAGAATTCATATACACTGAAGAATAATCAATATGAAATTATTATCTACATGTATAATACTTATATACATGTATAATAATATTATATACATGTGTAATACTTACATATTACATGTATAAGTCATTGAGATCAGATTCATTTCTGTTCTTTGGGGAATGATGGGTAAATATAAATACAGAACATCTCAAAGAGGTTAAAAGATCCTATCAGATGAATATGTAGATATTGAAGTTGGTTTTACTAACATCATGATTTGCTTTCTCTTTAAATTTTCATTAAACTGGCAGACGTTCTTAATGAGGTTTTTTTGTACCATAGAATATTTTTTTACTTTATTTAAGCCTGCTGTTTAGTTCATTTAAGCCCTTTCTCAGAATACATTTTTAAAATTACTTACTTATTTTATTTTTGATTGTCCTGGGCCTTCATAGCTGCACGCAGTCTTTCTCTAGATGTGGGTAGTGGGGGCTACTCTTTAGTTGCAGTGCATGGGCTTGTCATTGCAGTGGCATCTCTTCTTTTGGAGCACAGGCTCTAGGCACACAAGCTCAATAGTTGCATTTCATGGTCTCTAGGGGGCAGGCTAAGTAGTGGGGTGCATGGACTTAGTTGCCTTTCTGCATGTGGAATTTTCCCGGACCAGGGATCAAACTCGTGTCTCCTTCAGTGGCAGGCACTTTCTAGACTACCAGAGGAGTCCTCAGAATAAATTTTTTAAATACATAGAACAAAATACATAGGATTACCAAGGAAAGAATACTGAAATAGTGATATAGTTGCCATTTATTGATGTGTATAATAAGACCTAATTGAAGATCTAATAAATAACATGCTTAGGAATGGTGTTGAGCATAAAAAATACTTTGAAATATCTTTAACAGTTGGATATATATAACAGATACATATTTCATTACAGAAAATCTTTATTCCAAAAGATTCTTTAAGTATCTGTCTATTCCACAGAGATACTTCCACATTTTTGTGTATTTGTTGAATGAACAAATGAGTGAATGAATAGGGTATATTTAAGGGTATATTGGAACCTTATAGTGGTGCAGGTAATGTTGTACCTAACAGTTCTCATAGGAACCACCAGATGGCAGATATTAAGTCTAAAAATGGCTATTTAACTATGAGGAAAACTCCAATGATGAAATGCATAATAGCTTTTGTTTTCTTGGTCCTTACTGCCTGAGTTTATGCCTGAGTTTATTAAATTCAAAGGGATTTTGTGAGTAAAAGAACTGGGGGATATTTTTAGGTCCTTTTGGCCTAGAAAAATAACTGTTTAGTGAATTGGTTTATAAAATTGAATTGGAAAGAGACAATAAACAATACTCTTCTCTCAGGAAGGAAAAATAATAATAGAAAAAGGATTTTCCAGGCTAAGTCATCCCCTTTTAGGGATTTCTACTCCTCAATCTCCAAATCAGTAAGAGAATGATTACAATCATGGAAGTCATTATATTTTACATATTATTGAAAGAAATAAAATGCATAAGAATCACACAGCACAATAGTTGCCTTTCTGTTTTTGCCACATGGAGATTAAACCTCAGTTGTCACCATAAGACAAGTCCCACAGTCATAGCAAAAAGGAGGTTTCTGATATCATGGCATCCCAACCACATATTGGATGGATCCATATGCCCTCAATACAATTGGTTGCATTTAATTCTGGGTGTAATGCCTTAAATAAAACACTGAGAAAGAGAGAGACAGGTCACCCAAAGGAGATTATCCAGAATAGAAACTAGGTCATACAGGGAACAGCTTCAGGAAGTGAAGGTGCTCAGTTGAGACGTGTGACGTAGGTGCCACCGAGGGCTCACGTGGGGAAGTCACACAAGCTACTTTTGCTCAGAATTAGGACAGTTGGGTTACAGAGAGTTGGAATTCTGCTTTTAAAAGTTTTTCTCAAAACTGAGGCAGACCACCTAGGGGATCTCTGAGGTTTCCTCAGTGGACTATTCCAGTAGAGGATCAGGTGTAATTCAGTGTATGAAAATCCACATAATCTACCTCCAGAGACCACATTCTCAGAAATAAGTAGAAACACATGAAAGCACGCTGCACGGGGCCTGGGTCATTGTACATGTTCAATAAATAGTACTTTTCTGTCTGTACATTTCCTTTTAGTTACTACCTTAGGTTTCTCATATAACCTCTTTTTGCCTGAAAAATAAGTCTTAGTTTATTTATCCATATAGCTGTTTATATAAGCTTATAACATTTCTTTGTTTATTGTCTGTGCTGAGTCTCTGTTTTGTGGCCTTTTCTCTAGTTGTGGTGAGCGGGGGCTGCTCTCTTGTTGTGGAGCACACAGGCTCTAGCGCATGTAGGGTCAGTAGTTGTGATTCCTGGGCTCTAAAGCACTGGCTCAGTCGTTGTGGCACACAGGAGTGGTTGCTCCATGGTATGTGGGATCCTCCCGAACTGGGATCAGACCCACGTCTCCTACATTGGCAGGCGGACGCTTTACCCCTGAGCCACCAGGGAAGTCCCATACATGCGTATAATAAAGATTATAGTACTTAATATTCACATATTACCTTTTAGTCTAACACACTTGTGTATATTTTATCAATTTATTTTATATAATGACCAGAGTGTAATTCTTGACACAAAATAAATACTCATCATGACTTTGTGAGTCATCAGTGATTATCCCCATTTTATACAAACTGAGTCTTAATGTGTAAGTCTCTACAGTTTATAAGTTGCAGAAACAGGAGTTAAATTTATAAATTTAATTTATAAATTGTTTTCCCCCCCACATTCCTTTTCACAATGCTGTATTAGCATATGTAAGAAAATGATAGCTATTCACAAATCCAAAAAAACTCCAACAGCACATATGTGTGTGCCTATGTGTGTATGAGAGAAAGAGAGAGAGAAAGATCCAGGAAAATCCAAATATACTGGGAAACAGTCCCAATTTAACATAAATTACATTGATCTGCCAGAGCTAATATATATGCATCCCTTGGGTTTAGACTAAAAATGTTCCTGATGATGAGTTTTGCTACTCATCAGAGAAGACCAATTTAGTTTCATAGCATAGATTTCTGTTGCTCCTGCCAAATATATTCACATTACATATGGTTTACTTAAGTGATGATTCACACCATGCCTGTGTGTATGTATGTGTGTGTGTATATATACATTTCCTGTACATACATGTGCATACTCAGATGTTTCCCAGTTAATAAGCAATTGGGCAATGGTGATCTGTCTCCATGCTGGCTAGGGCTATTGTGATACATGGCAGAAACTCTCCAGATAATATACAGAGCGGCATTAAAGTCAAAGACTAGGGTAAGGTTAATTAACACTGTTCTTGGAATTGTCAAGCGATCAGCAAGAACAGCATTAAATTGGGGTCACTGGGAGTTCCCCCTGCACTCACCATGCTGAGTAGCCCATTATGTTGTTCATAAGAATCTGTGCCAGCCTGTAATGGCTTGTATATTTATAGGCTATCCAATGACTTTTACAAAGTTTTAATTCAAGCACAGCCTTTCCTTTGTTTGGTGAATTTACTTGAAGCTTTTGTTATGAGTCAAACATCATGCAGAGACATTATGCGTTATGCAATTTGCACATATCATTTCATTTAATAACTCAATAAATATTTAATTATAAACTCCATTTTATAGGTTTGTAAACTGAGTCCCAGAGAGGATAAAAAACTGGCAGTGGACCAGTCTTTGAACCAGGCAGTCTGCCTCTTGAATCATCTAACCTTGCACACTTAGACTGAGCACCACGGAGAGACAATAAGAGTAGGTACTGTTGAGGGGAGGCCCTGGCAGCCTGGGTCGGTCAGACCAGCCCTAAGAGCAGTAAATAGGTTCCTCAAGTAGGATGGCTACGGGGAAGCCATGCAGGTGGGAAGTGACACAGTTAGAGCCCAGAGGGACGCTGGGGATCAGGGTTAGTTCCTGAGCCACCACGATGACAGGGAGAGAGTTACAGAAAGACACAAGAAACACAGACTGGGGCAAGAGAAGGCCTCGGAGCTGCAGACAGACTCCCAGAAGAGCATACCTGAGGTACACGAAAGCCTGGTCCTCCCCTGGCCACAAGGGCTCCCCTGTCCGTGCTGCGGGCACACAGCTCACTTCAGCTAGTCTACCTCCCCAAACGACAGGATTGCCCATAGACAAAGGTAAATAAACAGCAGTGGTTCTAGTTTAGCACGTAGAATTTCAGGAAAATCTCCAGTGCAAGTATAAGATTCCATTACCAGTGAAGAAACTGTGTTCACCTTTTCATCCTCATCCTTTCTCCCTTCTTCCCCCCTCCTCCCTCTCCTTCCCCACTCTCCCCACCCCCTCCTCACACATGTACAACAGTCCCCGGTGATGCTGTCATATGAGACTGGGCCACCCCTCATCCAGCACACGAGATGAACGCCTCTGACAGTAAGGTAGCCTGCTGAGGGAATGCCACAGTGACACATGGCCAAAATGAAGATGCTGATTCAGCCAGGAAAGCGCTAAGGTGGCATATAAAAAAAGTTGACTGCCACCTATGATTTTTAAAGAATACACTGGAGCATGCTCAGACCCTGGAGGTGACCTTGTAGTCTGTTCTTATTAACAGGCCAGTTGAGAATTCCAGGAGTCTCCAATGTCAAACAGCCATCTTCTGAGGAAAGATGCCCTCTAGTGGCCATTGAGCCACTTTCTATTGGCAAAAAAAATTAATATGCATTTATGCATTTCATTTGACTTTTAATATTCAGGGTCTTAAAGGAATGGCGGCAGCTAAATATGAAATGCACATGAGAAAGGACAGTTATTCTGAAAGTCATTGGTGCAGACTCTGTTGTAGCAATACTCCATACCCAGTGGTGTCCAGGCACTCCGGTCAGATGACTGCCTGGGGGAAATACCAGTTAAAGGTGGGCAAAAACACAGCAGAGCACTGAGCTCAAGGTTGCATAGTGCCAAGTACAATTTTCTTCATCCACATTGAGCTGGGGACCTGGGACCCAGGAGAACTCTGTCACCGATTTTCTTTCTGCCCAACATTCATTCACCATATACATGAGCAAGTCACTCCTTTGTGTCAGTCACTTATGCAGAAATTAAAGACTTAGCGGAATGACACTGACAGGACCAGGAGAATTGCCCTTGTAGATCTTATATTCTAGTGGAGAGAAAGACAATATACATTGAATAAGGAATGTTTTCATTTTAGATGGTGGTAGATTCCACCATCAGGAAAATACAAGCAGGTACTATTTGCCTAGGAGGAGGAGCTGCTTTAGATATTGTGATGGATGGAAATATCCTAGAGAAATTATAGCTCAAATGGTATGTGGGCTCAGTAAACAATGTGAAATACTTGACCATGTAAAGATCTGGAAAGTGGGAACACACTTAAGTATGCTAACGTATTCCAGAAGCAGCAAGACGGACAGTGTCAGGAGAGTGTGTCAGGAGAGGAGCATGGCAAAAGAGAATTCATGGAGCTAGATCATGGAGAGCCTCCTAGACCCTGTCACTGAGTTTGGGGTCAACCTCTGAGCAGGTTATAGAGCAGCTGGAGGATTTTAAACAGATTTCTCCTGTAAAGAATCTGCCTGCAATGCAGGAGATCCGGGTTTAATCCCTGGGTTGGAAGATCACCTGGAGAAGGGAATGGCAACCCCCTTCGGTATTCTTGCCTGGAAAATCCCATGGACAGAGGAGCCTGGCAGGCTAGTCTATGAGGTTACAAAGAGTCAGACATGACTGAGCAACTCAGCACACACATACACATGAAAACTTTACCCTGGGCCGTGTGGAAAGTGGATGGTGGGGAGGAAAGTGAAGCAGAAAATCCCCTGAGGAGGTTCTTCTTGGAAAGGCCAAGTGATCAGCAGGCAACATTAAATTCAAATCACTGGGAGTTTCTGATATATTCAGCTTTGTGAATAACCTATTATAATATTCATATTTTTTTTCTAAACCCCAGATATGTAAGGACTTAAGTATCTTCAGGGTATTCTGAGAAAGTTTACTGAGTCAAACATTGTTCTTGTTTTTGCTGTTATTGTTGTTAGGCTTTTGCCCTAGTTTTCCTTTTGTTGACAGACAGGTTTTCAGGTGACAGAAAACTGGAAGATGAGCCTTTAACCTCCAGCTCAACTACCATTCGCTGGGGGACCTTGAGCATTATCTCTGAGCCACTTTGGGTCATAGTCTCTTTATCCAAGAATGAATGGGGTCAGTATAGGTTCATCTGGCTCTGAAATTATATCATTGTTCAGATCATAGAAGTAATTAGAGTGTGGCCTCAATTAGCTTTGTCATTTATTACTCAGAAAGAAAAGGTAATTGACCATGAGCCCAGTGACCTAAACATTGCTTGTGCATTTGTGCTGGCTTCAAATGATAGTTTCATTTCCTTTATTGCGCTTATCATTCTCTGAAACTATCTAGCGTATTTGTTTTTGACTCCTCCATTATAATGGCTGTTTCACGAGAGGAAAGACCTTGTCCATATTTTTTTTCAAGCCAGCCTCTAAAAGAGTACTTAGAATATAGTAGATGTCCAATATATACTAGTTGAATGAATGAATGATTTGCTACCTTGATAGGAATTTCTATGTACTAGTAGGTATAGCAATTCAACAGACTAACATAAAACCAAGTTTTGTTTATGGCAAAGTTATGTTGTAGACAAGTACTTTTCACAATTTTCTAAGTCTTAGAATCCTTTAATTAAAATCTTGGAAAAAAACAAAGTATGAAAGCATATGAAAACCTGGCTCTGATTAAAGGCTAGATGGAAAGCCCAGAGTTTTGCCCAAATGCCTTTGTTTCTCAGTTCCTTCACAAGCAACTACCAAGGTACCTCCATATGCAGTTTGAAAACTACAGGAGCCCTTAACTACCAAGATCTTTACAATTTCATAGAAGCTGGAGCGTATTAAACCTCTGTTGCTTGTTAGCCCAGTCCCATGCCCAGCACCCCATTCAACAGCCAAGTCTATGCCCATCATCTCCAGGGAAAGGAATTTGCACCCTTTCATATTTAAATACCTATACTAGAAAATCCTGCATTTATATGGCCAAAATCTGTCTCAACTCTCAGGCATCTAGACAATCAGTTGGTTCTGTTTTCCTCAGAACAAAATTTTAACAATTGGAAGGAAACTTTCTCTCATTCTGCCCTCCATCCTGAACATTCTCCACTTCTTTTTGTTTTAATATTGATATGCCATACTCATGGTCTCCCCAACTTCAACAATCAAAAGTTTTCATCTCTTGTTCAGCCACAGTTTGACAATGTGCTATGGAAAAGTTGGTACGCTGATTAAAACCCAGATATCCTGGTAAAAGCTGTTCAGTCAGAGTGGACAAGACCATCTTCTCCCTTTTTTCTGTTCACAGAAATTTTGTTAATACAGAATAGTCTCCACTGACTATGAGGAACATCATACTGGGATTTGCCCACAAGCTTTCTTCATTCCTGTTTCCACTATCTGCTCTGGGACTCCTTTCTCTCCAGCATAAACTGAAGTGTCCAGGAAACTATTCCACATTTTGTTCCCTTCAACACAACACAGCATTTTAAGAAATTTACTGTAGTCCTTACTGAGCAGAAAAGGAAATATAAATGCAACGAACAATAGAGAGGTAACAAAGAGTCCAAAAATCTCAGAAGGTCCTTAAGAAGGTGTCTCTGGGCTAGGATGAAGTATGGATGCCCCCATCCTTCTCAGAGTATCTCCTGATTTCCTTGTGTGTCTAGATAGCCTGAGGATTGTTGCCGTTGCTGTTCAGTCGTGTCTGACTCTGTGACCCCGTGGACTGCAGCATACCAGGCTTCCCTGTCCTTTGCTATCTCCTGGAGCTGCCCTGAGAATATATCTTTCAAAAGAGCATGGGCTTCGGAGGGATATGGACAGGGGTTTAAATGCTGCCTCTATAACGGAATCAGCTAGAAATTCTGTCAAATAACTCCTCACCAGGGGCATCATTGGAGAAGGCAATGGCACCCCACTCCAGTACCCTTGCCTGGAAGATCCCATGGACAGAGGAACCTGGAGGAGCCTGGCGGGCTGCAGTCCATGGGGTCGCAAAGAGTCAGACACAACTGAGTGACTTCACTTTCACTTGTCACTTTCATGCATTGGAGAAGGCAATGGCAATCCACTCCAGTATTCTTGCCTGGACAATCCCAGGGACGAGGGAGCCTGGTGAGCTGCGTGTATGAGGTCTCACAGAGTCGGACACGACTGAAGTGACTTAGCAGCAGCAGCAGCAGGGGCATCATTTCCTCACTTATGAAGTGAAAATACCAAGTCATACAGCGATTGTGGAGAATAACTTCCATAATGAAAGTGAAAGTCATTTACTCATGTCTGACTCTTTGTGACCCCATGGACTATACAGTCCATGGAATTCTCCAGGCCAGAATACTGGAGTGGGTAGCCTATCCCTTCACCAGGGGATCTTCCCAACCCAGGGATCAAACCCAGGTCTCCTACATTGCAGGCGGATTCTTTACCAGCTGAGCCACCAGGGAAGCCCAAAGATGTGCTTCCCTGACCAGCAATCAAAGCCGGGCCGCAGCAGAGAGAGCACCTAATCCTAACCACTAGATCACAAGGGAACTTGACCTCCATAATGGCTTAGTATAAATTAAGCAGAAGTGTCTCTCTCTTTAAATCATTTTCTGGGTATTACCTCCGTCATTGTAGTCCAGGGATGAAAACTTCTTTCATGGGACTGTACAAAAAAGAAGCCAAAATGTGGGGAATGGTAACATAGACTTTAAATGGACAGAGAGACTCAGTCTATGAAGCCTTGATTAATGGCAAAGCTTTGCTCAAATAAACATCTCAGGTAGGACTTATTACCAAGGTGTACTTTCCTTCTAAGGTTGCTGCACTGAGTCCTTGTTGCTACAGATTCTGCCAAAACAACACCAAATTGTTATGGAAATTAGACCAAAGACCTGGTTATTTTGAAATTTTTTTCTTTTACTCAAGTTCTGCATGTTAAAAAAAAAAGGTGGGTGGGGGGCAGTAGCCAACAGCTAGAAGCCATTCTAACTTTTTCTGCTGAGCTTCTAATGTATCAGAATTATCTTTTTCCTTGTGTAAATGACTACAACCCAAAATCCACCCCCATCCATCTCCCTAGGAATTTGTGGAGTGGGGGGCGTGGTATTCTAATGTTATATGGCTGATATTGGAAAAGAGATTCAAGAGTACATTTTGAAAGCAGAAGGAGTTACAGTAATAAGGTAACTCATATACCTGGAAGGAGATTCAGAGAAACATTTGAAAAGAAAAAGGGTCATAGAAGAACTGAGGGAAATGGACGTTAAAGACTGTTTTGCTTAGTTGAGATTTTTAACTTGCAGAAGAAGTAACATAAATTCCTGTTGATGATGAAACGCTGATTTCATCATCACTTGTCATAATTCTCTCCTTTTTCTCATGTATTAAGCTGTCTTTTCCCATCTGCAAACTGTGATTCACATGCCCACAATGAGCTCAGTTGCCTCATTTTCTGTGAATCCATAGGAGGCATTCACTCTCTTCCCTCAGCTCCTAAATACTAGATTCATGTATCAATTGGGTCTCTTCTGCCATATTTAGAATCTGTAATGCTCTGTCTCTCTGATCACTAGGCTATTATGTCATAAAAGGTAAGAATCACATCCCATACATCTTGATTCTTCCAAATACTTACCACTGCCTTAGAACATAGTAAATGTTCAGTAAATGTTAGGGTTTTGGGGAGAAGGGGGGTAAATGATGGAAAAAGTAATGTGTTTCCATCTGAACTCCTTCACATTTCTCTTTTTCCAGTGTTGGTTTCTAACTTTGATCTTCCTCAAGGTGTTCAATTAACATAGGTAATTTTTTCTAAACCTCAGGAATTCCTGTTTTTTTTTTTTCCTATTCACTCTAATACCGTAGCTTTCCATATATCTTTCCAGATGTTAGCATCTACCTGCTCTTTGGAATTACATTGCTTCCAAATTCCAGATATACATAACATACCTTAAACTCAGTTGTGATAAATCAGTAGCAAATGTCTGCAGTGAATTTCTAAAGCCTATGCAATGATTTTCTCTTCCAGAAATTCTCTTGTACATTTTGCTATATTTCCCTTGTGTAGCCTTTTGTGACCACCAAGAGGACATTTCATAAGTATTATTTTTCTTGGCCTAGATTTATCAAACTAATTTAGCAGCATTCTCCTGTGCCCATCTACAAAAAGGTCAAATGAAGGGACTCTGTCTATACCCCATTTCCATGTCCAGTTTGCTCAGTTTTGAGCATAGTGGTTTGTGTCTGGTGGACCTGCAAGAGACAGAATTTCCATAATTGAACCAGCAAATTCTGCCTTTCTCTTGACCTCTTTGTCTAGCTTCATGTAAATCTTCTAAAATAATGCCTTCACTCCTATGCCCAACTCAAATTTTCTAGCATGATAGTTTGTCCTTTTGAACCAGGCCACTTAAATTCTAACCTGAATTGTTTCCATAAATCCTTTTACACAATTTTGACTCATCTATAATTAATCATAATAATAAAATTGTTAAATTCCATTTATTTCTAATACCATAAATCTTTCATACCTGGTAATTTGTGGTATGCCATGACTAACAGAATAGCCTCATTAGCACAATCCAGAGACCTAGAGCATGACCTTGTTTGAATTCTGTTAGTCCTCCTTATCTTGTTTTCAGTAACTCCAATAGATTAGGAAGGCTGTTGCTCACAGGCAAGTCTTTCCTTTATGGCTCTTTTCCTGAGAGCCATATTAAAGTAGGGAGTGTCTCTCCTAATATGTCTTCTAGTTTTTCTCACTTTTTTTTTAAAGTATAATAATTTATTGAAGTATAATTACTTACAATGTTTCAGGTACACAGAAAGGTGATTCAGTTATACAAATGTGCATATATTGTTTTTGAAATTATTTTCCATCATAGGTTACAAGATACTGACTATAGTTCCCTATGCTATACAGTAAACCTTTGTTGCTTGTTGCATATCAGTTTTTTTATTAGAAATCTAGTATTCTATTCATACTAAGTCAAACAAGTGGAATCAAAATGTCATAATTATTTTAGTTAGGTAAAAATTCATAAGGTTTCTAAAGTATGTATGTTATACATATTTTTATATATATATACATATGTATATGTATACAAAAGCTTCTACTATTGAAAAGGCTTGAGAAAGAGCATCAAAAAAAAAAAAAAGAAGAGATGGAGAAATTGGAGAGCATAAACTAAATGAAATGGGAGCACTGACTATGAAATAGAAAAAGTGAAACAAACTAGGTAAAAAAGATCATCATATAGTCCAGTTGTTTTTAAACATGACTGCTCATTAGAAACATATCTGGAGCTCTGGCGAAAAATGCAGTACCTGAGCATTTGTATTTTTCAAAAAATTTCAAGATAATTCTGATATGCATCTGGATTTTAAAAAGCAACTACAGGTTTTTCTATTAGATTCTAGTTTTGATGATATAGGTTTCTATGATTTTTCTGTTGACCAACCATTATACAATGGTATTAAGTGAGTAATAGTTACACAATCACAATACTAAAATATGTTTATCAGTTTTCACAATCAATAACCAGACTAAAAATAAAAGATAGTTACAATAGCAAGCCATAATGGGAACATGATTAACTTAACAATATAAAATAATTACATACAATTTAGCAGGGGTCAAGCAGAGTGATGTGGTAAGTGAAAGGGCATACATGCACATGTTCTCATCCACCCAGCCAGTCTATGTCTTTTGGTTGGTGCATTTAATCCATTTACATTGAAGGTGATTATTGATATGTATGATCCTATTGCCATTTTCTTAATTTTGGGGGGTTTATTTTCTGTAGGTGTTTTCCTTATCTTATGTTTCAGCCTAGAGAAGTTCCTTTAGCATTTGTTGTAAAGCTAGCTTGGTGGTGCTGAAATGTCTTAACTTTTGCTTGTCTGGAAAGCTTTTGATTTCTCCATCAAATCTGAAGGAGAGTCTTGCTGGATAGAATATTCTTCGTTGTAGGTTCTTCCCTTTCATCACCTTAAATATATCATGCCATTCCCTTCTGGCTTGCAGAGTTTCTGTTAAGAAATCAGTTGTTAGCCTGATGGGAGTTCCCTTGTATGCTATTAGTGTTATTTTTCCCTGTTGCCTTTAATATTTTATCTCTGACTTTAATTTTTGTCAGTTTGATTACTGTATGTCTCAGTGTGTTCCTCCTTGGGTTTATCGTTCCCTGGATTTTCTCTGCTTCCTGGGCTTGGTTGACTATTTCCTTTCCCATGTTCAGGAAGTTTTCAGCTATTATCTCTTGAAATATTTTCACAGGTCCTTTCTCTCTCTCTTCTCCTGGGACCACTATAATATGAATGTTGGTGCATTTAATGTTGTCCCAAAGGTCTCTTCGGCTGTCTTCATTTCTTTTCATTCTTTTTGCTATATTCTGTTCTGCAGCAGGGATTTCCACCATTCTGTCCTCCACGTCATTTATTCATTCTTCTGCCTCAGTTATTCTGCTACTGATTCCTTCTAGTGTATTATTCATCTCTGTCTGTTTGTTTTTTAGTTCTTCTAAGTCTTTGGTAAACATTTCTTGCATCTTCTCAATCTTTGTCTCCTTTCTTTTCCCGAGATCCTGGATCAGCTTCACTAGCATTATCCTGAATTCTTCTTCTGCAACATAGCCCACCTCAACTTCATTTAGTTGTTTTTCTGAGATTTTATCTTGTCCCTTCATCTGGGACATTACTTTCTGGTTTTTCACCGTGGTTAACTTTGTGTAATGTGGTTTTTGTTTGAACCGCTGTGAGACTGTGCTTCTTTGTGCTTCTTCTGTCTGCCCACTGATGGATGAGACTAAGAGGCTTATGTGAGCTTCCTGATGGGAGGGACTGGCCATGGGAAAAACTGGGTCTTGTTCTGGTGGGCAGGGCCTTGCTCTGTAAAGCTTTAATCCAATTATCTGCTGATGGGTGGGATTGAACTCCCTCCTTGGTAGTTGTTTGGCCTGAGGCGAACCAACCCTGAGTCTAGGGCTCTCAGTTCAGTTCAGTCACTCACTAAGTTGTGTCTGACTCTTTCAGACCCCATGGACTGCAGCACTCCAGGCTTCCCTGTCCATCAGCAACTCCTGGAGCTTTCTCAAACTCATATTTATTGAGTCAGTGATGCCATCCAACCATCTCATCCTCTCTCGTTCCCTTAGCCTTCAGCCTTCAATCTTTACCAGCATTAGGGGCTTTTCCAATGAGTCAGTTCTTTGCATCAGGTGGCCAAAGTATTGGAGTTTCAGCTTCAGCATCAGTCCTTCCAATGAATATTCAGGACTGATTTCCTTTAGGATGTACTGGTTGGATCTCCTTGCAGTCCAAGAGACTCTCAAGAGTCTTCACCAACACCACAGTTCAAAAGCATGAATTCTTTGGTGCTCAGCTTTGTTTATATACAACTCTCACATCCATACATGACTACTGGAAAAACCATAGCTTTGACTAGATGGATCTTTGTTGGCAAAGTAATGTCTTTGTTTTTTAATATGCTGTCTAGGTTAGTCATAACTTTTCTTCCAAGGAATAAGCGTCTTTTGATTTCATGGCTGCAATCACCATCTGCAGTGATTTTGGAGCCCCAAAAAATAAAGTCTCTCACTGTTTCCACTGTCTCCCCATCTATTTGCCATGAAGCGATGGGACCAGATGCCATGATCTTAGTTTTCTGAATGTTGAGCTGTCAGCCAATTTTTTCACTCTCCTCCTTCACTTTCATCAAGAGTCTCTTTAGTTCCTCTTCACTTTCTGCTATAAGGGTGGTGTCATAGGCATATCTGAGGTTATTGATATTTCTCCCAGCAATCTGGATTCCAGCTTTGCTTCATCCATCCCAGCATTTCCCATGACGTACTCTGCATATAAGCTAAATAAGCAGGGTGACAATATACAGCCTTGACGTACTCCTTTCCCAATTTGGAACCAGTCTGTTGTTCCATGTCCAGTTCTAACTGTTGCTTCCTGACCTGCATACAGATTTCTCAAGAGGCAGGTCAGGTGATCTGGTATTCCCATTTCTTGAAGAATTTTCCACAGTTTGTTGTGATTGACACAGTGAAAGGCTTTGGCGTAGTCAATAAAGCAGAAATAAGATGTTTTTCTGGAACTCTCTTGCTTTTTCGATGATCCAGCAAATGTTGGCAATTTGATCTCTGATTCCTCTGCCTTTTCTAAAACCAGCTTGAACATCTGGAAGTTCTCAGTTCACATACTGTTGAAGCCTGGCTTGGAGAATTTTGAGCATTACTTTACTAGTGTGGGGGATGAGTACAATTGTGTGGTAGTTTGAGCATTCTTTGGCATTGCCTTTCTTCAGGATTGGAATGAAAACTGACCTTTTCGAGTCCTGTGGCCATTGCTGAGTTTTCCAAATTTGCTGGCATATTGAGTGCAGCACTTTCACAGCATCATCTTTTAGGATTTAAAATAGCTCAACTGGAATTCCATCACCTCCACTAGCTTTGTTCGTAGTGCTGCTTTCTAAGGCCCACTTGACTTCACATTCCAGGATGTCTGGCTCTAGGTGAATAATCACACCATCATGGTTATCTGGGTCATGAAGACCTTTTTTGTACAGTTCTTCTTTATGTTCTTGCCACCTCTTCTTAATATCTTCTGCTTCTGTTAGGTCCATACCATTTCTGTCCTTTATTGTGCCCATCTTTGCATGAAATGTTCCCTTGGTATCTCTAATTTTCTTGAAGAGATCTCTAGTCTTTCCCATTCTATTGTTTTCCTCTATTTCTTTGCATTGATCACTGTGGAAGGCTTTCTTTTTTTTTTTTTCATTGATATGAATCAGCCATGGATTTACATGTATTCCCAATCCCGATCCCCCCTCCCACTCTCTCCTTTTGATTCTTTGGAACTCTTCATTCAAATGGGTATATCTTTCCTCTTCTCCCTTGCCTTTCTTATCTTTTCTTTTCTCAGCTATTTGTAAGGCCTCCTTGGACAACCATTTTGCCTTTTTCCATTTTTTTTCTTGGGGATGGTCTTGATCTGTCAGGAACCTCCACCCATAATTCTTCAGGCATTCTGTCTATCAGATCTAATCCCTTTAATCTATGTGTCACTTCCACTGTATAATTGTAAAGGATTTGATTTAGGTCATACCTGAATGGTCTAATGGTTTTGCCCACTTTCTTCAATTTAAGTCTGAATTTGGCAATAAGGAGCCCTACCTAGGACTCTATGGTAGGGTTAATGGGGAACTCCAAGGTTTACTCCAAGGGGGTCTTTCCAGTGCCCTCGTCCCTTTGATGAGCCGCTGGCGACCCATGCCTTCACAGGAGGCCCTCCAAGACTAGCAGGTAGTTTTGTTTCTGTCTCCTGTGGGGTCACTGGTCCTCTCCCCTGGGTATTGGTGTACCCAAAATTTTTGTTTTTGTCCTCCAAGACTGGAGTCTCTGTTTCTCTCAGTCCTCTGAAAGCCCTATAATCAAATCCCACTGGCCCGCAAGGCCAGATTCCCTGGGGATTCCCAGTTCCTTTGTTGGATCTCCAGGCTAGGAAGCCTGACGTGGGGTTCAGAACCTTCACAATAGTGTGAGAACTTCTTTGTTATTACTGTTCTCCAGTCTTCGGGTCACCCGCCTGGTAGGTATGGGATTTGAATTTATCATGATTACGCCCCCCTACTGTCTTGCTGCAGCTTCTTCTTTGTCTTTGGATATGGGGTATATTTTTTTTGGAGGGCTCCAGCATCCTCCTGTCAATGGTTGTTCAACAGCTAGTTGCAATTTTGGTGCTCTTGCAGGAGGAGATGAGCATGCATCTTTACTCTGCCATCTTGAACCAGAAGTTCCCACTCTTTTGATTTATAGGTTTAAGTGCAATTAAGTAAAATGATAGTTGAATTTAAGTATACACAGCATTTCATAAAATGTTTTTATATATAGTTAGTACATCTGATAATTTCTTATAAAAGTCCATTATATAATCGATGCAAGCTGCTGGGTCTCAATGCAGCTAGACCTAGAAGAACACTGTCACTTTCAGTGCATTCTCTGGGTCAGAGCTATGGCCAGCTACGTGAACCTGTGACCTGTACAGACATCCCATGCTTAGAAAAAAGCTCTGTGCTTGGTTTAACGTTCTGCCATTGCCATCTTGAAATTTTTAATAACTTTTGAACAGGAGGCCCCACATTTTAATTTTGCACTGTATAATTAAACAATATGGTGTTTTGGATAAGAGAATTTCTGTTGTGAAATATTGCCCAAATACTACAGGATGTAGCATCCTTGGCCCTACAGACTAAGTGCCAGTGCTCTCCCGAGTTAGGATGACAACCAAACTGCTCCCGAACTTTTCCAAACACTCCTAAGGGAGCAGCAACTCCCACTCTTCCCCCCACTGCAAACCCACTGATTGAATCAGATCCTCTCCCCTGCTATAATCATGCTATCCTGTGTATATTTCCTTTAGAACTTTTAAAAAGCATTATCTATTCATTGATATACCTTGCACATTGAAATGTAATTTCTTAGTGTATTTGACCAGATGGCATCACAGTGCTATAAAATCATTGTTTAATCATTATAATAGTAGTAAACAACCTTACTTATTTAACACAGTGCTTAAGTTTTCTCATCTGTAACATAGAAATAATAATAGTTACTTTATTCTGAGACTTGAATAGCTTTAAATGGCTTGACTTGAATGGCTTTAAAGCTATTAACACACTGCCTGAAATTAGAAAGATTCAACCCAGTAGTAGTATTATAAAGTTACTCACTGTATAATGATGGAGGAGGTAGAAATCATCGAAGTCTAACCCCAAAATGGTTTCAGTGTTGGAGTCCTGAAGCCTCGTCAAGGGGGATGTGGCATTTACCCAGGATGGTCTGAGATCACAGTCAGGAAGAGACATATCACAGCTGAAGCACGTTCAAGTTTATATCTGGATAGTGTTCGATGCCATTCAGAGGATACAGGAAAGAATTGAGTATGCCAGCTGGCAGTCTAGAGTGAGGGCAGTTGCAGTGCTTGGGAGGGGGTGGGTTTCCTCCTTGTCCTGTGTATTCTTTGTACTCCCCCTCCCACCTTAAGGGCATCCTGGGGGGCACCAGGTGTGAAATAAGAAGGAAGGAAGCGTCTCTGAGTCAGTATAGACCCAGAGTCTCTAAACTGTTTTGCTTGACTCAAGTCCTCCCTCAGGCTTCTTAATGGAAAGGTCAAAAGAGCCAGATGTCAGTTGAGATGACAAGGAAGAGATCTCAGGGGAGAATGCCGGAGATAAAACCTCTGCTCTGATTTCTTTTAAAGTCAGTGACACAAAGACAAGGGACAGAATGAGACGAGCAGTCCCATTTTTCTTTCGGCTACAAGAATACTCGCATTAACAATAGCAGCAGCCCCAGCTATTAGCCACTCTTTGTTCAAAGAGCCATCCAACAATCATACTAAACGTCGTTTCCTCAGCTTCCTGTGTGTCAGGCTGGGGACTACTTAGTGTCACTAGGAATTCCGGCTTTGGCATTTTCTTCAGAGTGATGGGCAATACTTTATCTCATGCCTCATCCACCACACATGGGAATCTGTGTGCATGTGTTTGTGGTTGCAATAGTCATTGGAGCATAAAAAAGATACAAATGTTCATGCTGTTTAATAGCAGCATCAATGTTCCATCTGTTTAATGGTTGACAATCACTAAATGGAAGAGTAGGGAATTGAACATGAGTTTGTTGAAATCAATGTCTCTGTTGACCAGTATATTAAAATTCTGACTGCCAATGTGCTATTTTACTATTTCATTTTAAAATCGTATTTGTTATCACCTTTTAGGGAGGTTCTGATGGAATTTATAAATGGGCCAGTGTCAGAGCTCAGCATTAATGACTTTTTAACCTACTGAATTCAGTCCAAATTTCTTAGCTTTTTTCCACTAACGTCTGACTGCTCTGTGGCTCTTTTCCCACCCATTCTCTGTAGTTTATGCACCCTTCATGTTCTCCTAGGTGAGTTATTCTGTTCCTCACGAGCATCCCATGTTTCCATCCAATGAAATAGTACAGTGGAGCAGTTGAGAACCCACAGTCTGAACCCTGCCTGCTTACTTTCAAATTCCAGCTCCTGTATTTACTAGCTCTGTGACCTTGGGAAAGTATAATCACTTAACCTCTCTGTGCCCCAGTTATGCCAATTATATCCATAAAATTAGGTAATAAAAGTATTTCGCTTATAGAATGAATTTCAGAGTAAGATTAGTTAATATGTATAGATTTAGAACAAAAGTCTGGCAAGCAGTACCATACAGATGCTTGTTGTTATTTTATCAGCTGCTGTGATGGCCTCTTCATTTTTACCTACCCATGTCTTCTCATCTATCCACGCATATGCAGTGTGCCTCTCATTTGTTATGCTGTCTAGTACCTGGGATGTAATCTTTTCTGCCTTAAAACCCCCATAATATTTAGGCTTTTACTTAGCATAGAATTGTTTATTTTGCAAATTATAAGGAGTAAATGGATGTTTCTATTGAAATTATATGGGAAAGCATTTTCTTTTCAACATGCATTTGAAAAGTTTCTACAGATGTGTGTTACTTTCTAGGTGGTGGTACAGTGGGAGGACTTGCTACTCAAAGTGTGGTGCATGGACCAACAGCAACTATGTCACCTGAGGCCTAGTCAGAAATTCAGGAACGCAAGCCCCTCCCCAGACCTACTTCACGAGGATCTGCATTTTACAAGTTCCTCACACACTGAAGTACTAGTGTAAAGCTTTAGAACTTGGCCTAGATAAATTGGATCCAGCTATGTGGTTTGGTGACAAGCAAGATCTATGTAATCATGAAAGCTACATGATACTAAGAAACCTCTTTTAATATATAACAAAGTTGAAATATGAATCCAGGTCTCTGAATCCAAAACCTTAACCATTAATCCATTAATCTATAATCTATGTAATCTTGACTAGATCTATTGCTTACCCTTTCATAATAGTATGATGTTTACAGTGTTAATGTCAACATGGGGCTCAAGTCCCAGCTTTACCACATACTAGTGTTAATAGAGGAAACTCATGTTTTTAGGAGCTTCCGCTGGCTTAAGGATGCATGAAGAGTTCGCTTACTTGCTTTGGGTCAGTGACTGCTGGATCTCTGGTTTACAAGGGAAAGGCAGCAGAGAGGGAGCTGGGGAAGGATGAAGGTCGTGTCACCCACACTCGCCCTTTACTCTCTTCAAAGGTATAGATGCAGTTACTCTGTTTATTTTTTTTAATTAATTTATTTGTTTGGCTGTGCCGGATCTTCCTTGTTGCGTGGCGGACTTTCTCTAGTTGCAGTTACTCTCTAGTTGTGGTACTTGAGCTTCTTTCTGCATTGGCATTTCTTGTTGCAGAGCATGGGCTCTAGGCACATGGGCTTCAGTAGCTGTGGTTCACGGGCTTAGTTGCTCTGTGGCACGTGAAATCTTCCAGGACCAGGGATCGGACCTGTGTGCCCTGCATTGGCAGGCGGATTCTAACCACTGAGCCACCAAGGAAGTCTGCAGTTACTCTTAAGGATTGGACAACTATTTATTTTGAAGTACACCAAAGATTGAATTTCTATTAAGGTATTTTGCTTGAGAAAAAAAAAAGATTTTAATTTATTGTTTACTAAAACTTATTAATTTTGATTTCTTGCATTTTGTGAAAGTCTTAGTTTTTCTTCTGATATTTCAAAATGCTGCTGAGCTCCATAGGCTTAAATAATGTTTGTTCTTTACATTGTGTTTCATGCTGTATTTGTTGCTTTTGAAGTTGGCTTACCTAGGAGGAAAAACAAAGAGATTACTCAACATTTCCTAATTTTAATGCTCAGAATGAACCCTCTAGCACTCCAGTACACAGGAACATGAAAAAAGGCTGGCAAAGAAACATACTTTGCTTCCTTGGAGGGCAGTGGCTTAGTGAAACTGCTGGTGCTCATCAGAGTGGCCTTGGTTTAGGGGAACCGCTGGTACTAATCAGAGTGTGGCCTTGGTTTAGCGGGTGGCAGGGAGAGGGCTTAGGGGGGAATTTTCAGGGTAGGTTCAGAGTGCTCAGTCAGTCAATCATGTCTGACTCTTTGCGACCCCCTGGACTGTAGTCTACCGGGCTCCACTGTCCATGGGATTTTCCAGGCAAGAACACTGGAGTTGGTTGCCATTTCCTTCTCCAGGGATCAGAGTAGGATGTTTAAAAAGCATCACATTTCATTTTAAAGCTGGATGTGACCATGAAAATCAGGTAGACCCACCTTCTCACTTCTCCAAGGGGGCAAAGGAGGCCTAGAGAGTTTACCAAAGTCTTGGATCTAAATATGACTCCAAATTTCCTGCATGGCTGGCACTAAAGTGGATTTGAGCAACAACTGATGCCTCTGGGATCATACAGGAATCCAAGAGAGTTACTCAAGTATCTCCCATGTATATAGGAGTTATATATGTTATTAAACTTCTGTTTGTTTAAAAAGAAAATCTTGGAGCCCTCTACAAAGTCTCCCAAATGGGATAAGGACTGTTTTGTCTTGGGATCTGGAGTCTCTCAAAACCATCAAACATGTTGACACAGAGCTAAACTCAGACATGGGAATGAATCTCCTTGATACTGGAGCCCACAGACCTCGGGTAAAGCCTTTGATGGGCACCACGCACTCTATTGGGCTCCAGCCTGGGGCCCCAAAGCTGTACTATGCACAGGCCCCAAACCCAGTCCTCCCAGACTGGAGGGAAATACCCCGTCTCTCATGTCTCTTTTGCTTTATATTATCCAAACCCACACCTATGAGGGACTGCTCTGGGAGTTCAGACTTTCATAGGTAGGTGGGATGGTTAACATTCATCAGTGTCTCTGTTATACTCTGACAAAAAGCCGTGAGGTAGGAATGTTAAGGATCTGGCAACTTCCCTGAAACAGAAGAGGGAAAATACAGGAAACACAGTACACAGAGCTCTGCATTGGCCTAATGGCTCTCAATGGCAGAAAAGATAAAACCCAATTAAAATGTCAGGAAATGATTATACTGCATGGGCTAAGATTATTTCCCATTTAAACTTCACATTGAATATCTAAAATGTCATCAGTGCTAAGTTTATTCAGGCCACCTCCACAGGCTTCTCTAGGAGATGTATGGTGGATAAGTTTGAGAAGCATGCAAGTAGGCCAATGTCCTCCTTTTGTGGATGAAGGAAATGAGGCCCAGGCCTGCTCTCTGCGGTTGTGAATATCATCAGTGGCAGATCCAGGTCACAGTTGAGTGGATGAAGGCCCCAGAGTTTGCAGTGAGCTTGGGGAAACCACAGCACTTACTTCAGGGCATAAAAGGAGGCCCCTGGAGCCCAGTGTGCACCTGAACACATTGGGCTTCCCCACCCCAGCCAGAGCCTGCTGTTCATGGCTCAGTCCTTGTAGCCACATCACCTGTCCCACCAACTTCAGCAACACAAGAGACCGGGCCTGAGTCGAATGCTGCAGTTAGAACTAGTTATTTACCTTTCCCTTTGCCACCAGGACAAATCCTTTCATCCTTAAATACCCATCACCTTTCAACCACCAGGTCATCCTTTAACACTGGGACATTTCCTCATAGGGCTCTGTATGTCCGTAACCTAACAAATTCCAACTCTTTTTAAAAAAATATTTTTATTTAGTTAATTAGTTAGTTGGCTGGACTGGATCTCAGTTGCAGCCTGTGGGATCTTTTAACTGTAGCATGAGAACTCTTAGTTCTGGCATGTAGGGTCTAGTTCCCTGAACGTGGGCCCCCTGCATTGGAAGCGTAGAGTCTAAGCCACTGGACTATCAAGCAAGTTCCAACAAATTTCCACTCTTTACCAAGTTCCCAAACCTTTCTATCATGCTTTCTGGAATAGTCTATCTGACATCAACAAAAGTCCTTATCTTCTCAAACCTGTTCTTTAAGATCTCCTTAGTCTCTCAGATTCACTGGCACCCTGACCTGCTCCATGGAGATTGTTTATTTGGGACCCCTTTGAATGGCACCTACTTTTCTCTCTCACAACCTGAGTACCACAGGCTCTTGGGGAAGGCTCAATGGCATCCTTGATGCTTAGTGCTCTCTCTTTACTTTTCTCCAAGACCCACAGAAAAATATCTTTCAATGCACATGCCATCAGACCATACAATCCACTACCCTTCTGCTTAGGCCTGAATATTTATGTGTCCCAAATTTTTATCTGTTAAAATTCCAAAGGCTGAATGATGGTATTAGGAGGCAGGACCTTTGGGAGGTGCTTAGGTAGTGAGGGTGGAGCCCTCCTGAATGGCATTAGCGTCTTCATGAAAAAGACCCCACAGGGCTCCCAAGACCCTTCTGCCCAGTGAGGACACAACAAGAAACTGGCAGCCAGAAGAGGGCCTTCACCAGAACCTGAGCATGCTGACTCCCTGATCCTGGGCATCTAACCTCCAGAACTGTGAGAACGTTCCGTTGTTTAGAAGCCACTCAGTTTCTGGTACTTGTAATAGCAGCCTGAACACACTAAGACACCTTCCTGGTTTTCGTTTTTTCTGACTCCTGGCCACTGCCTTCAGTGGAAGATATTTAGGAAGTGGCACATCACCAAGTATTGCTGTCATTCTTTTTGATGGTTTTATAACCTATCAGAATAAAAGAAAATCACAAAGTAAGGGAAAGGGGAGAGGGACAGAGAAAATGGAGGATAAATAACAAGCACCTTAATTGATGGAACAGGGACGGCTAAATACAGCTTGAGCTGGTGGTGATGGCGCTGAGGTGATGGCTAGGGTATGAAGACCAAAAGAAGCAAACTCATTCCTGCCACAACCACATCCTATCTCCAAATGCAGACAATCTTGTTGCATCAGGTACTTCTGAAGTTGGGGGAGCCAGATGTCAGTAAAAACAGTGAACTTAGTTGAAAGCTTGATTAAGAAACAGTGAGAAATGTGGATCTTCCCATCTTTCCTACAAAGCTGGGTGACTTGCCTTTCCCTCTCCATGGAAGACTGGATGTTGACTCTGTCAAGATCTTAAGTTTAAAAAGACCGTGCCTTCAGAATGTGAGGCATGAACAAGGTTAGGAGTGATAATCTGGGGCTGAAAGCGAGAGACTAAGCAGCAATTTGCCTGTTAAAAAGGGAGCCCCCAGCTCCCTATCCCTGTTCAACTCCCAAACCTGTAAATCAGCTTTATATAACATACTGGTATTCCTCTCTAGGGTAACAAGCCTGCTCAAGATAAAAAAATCTCCAAGACCTATCGCCATTGACTTTCAGAGGTCCCACATGTCAGTGGCCCAGCCTCCGCCTGGTCAGTTTATAAGGAAGTGCATATGATGATAAGTGCTCCTGCTCCACCATCACCATCATCCCCTGGAAAACACAAGGTGAGTTTCCAAATAGTTTAATGTATGTTGCTAAGAACCAAAGATGGCAAAGTATTTAGGAAGACATTTAGTATGGACAGAAATAAAATTCAAAAAACAGAGAAAACAATGTAGACGAAAAAAAGACCACACTTAGAGCTGGAAAAAACAAAGAATTAATTAATGATGAAAAATGTTTTATTATTTCTGTTATTTTCCAAGTAGATGTAATAATAGAAAGACTGTGGAGAGGAAGAAATATCAGAGATAAAAATGATAATAACATAAACTTTAAATGCAGGAGACATACTTAAAGATAAGGAAGCACACAGAAGGGATTAACATTAGGAGGAAGAAATCAGAGATGTGTCTCACGTCTGTTAAGGGTAAGCACTATGGCAGTAATGCCACACACAGAAAGCACACGGTGGCTAAAGACCAAGCTCTGGATGGCAGTCACCTTATGAACATTGTTAACTCATTCATTCCTTATGCTCCTGATCACATTTAAATATGAAAAGTCAATTTGTAAGAATTTTTCTTTCTTTTTTCCAGTGACCTTTAGTCCAAGTATACTAGTTTACCACAATATTTGACATCATGTGAATTGTGTTCCTCATATCTCCATGCTGATGGTAGAATGGTCACAGTAATGGACTTAAAATTCAAATAAGTTTTTCAGTTTTCCTTTGTAAACATGTCTAATTCAGGCAAAAGTCCTTTACTAGTCAAATAATCAATATTAATAATTTTAAATCTCTGTGCTGTGTGCATTGGAGTAAATATGTGTGTTAAGTACTTTTGTCGAGATTCAATATCTTGTGTCTGCTTATGTTAGAGACAGATTGACAACTCAGAAGCAATGAAAACAATCAAATAAATTTATTCATTTAGAAATATATTTTATCTTATTCTTCTCTATTTAAAGATTAGTTGTATTTTAAAAGAAATTGTGGGTATTGCCATTTATTTAATAATAGATTAATAGAACCAAAGAGGGATTTGCAGACAAGATAAATGGGGTATTGGTGAAGTAATTGCCCCCTTGTGGCTCAATCATTAAAGACTCTAAGCCAATGAGCTGTGTGAAGGTTTACCATTGATGCTTTTCTAGGCACTAAATTTGCATGTGATATAAACATCCTATTTATAGCATATGATTACTGGAGGCTCAATGAGCCATTTGAATGGCAAACAGTTAATAGATTACTTTCTGTCCGTCTGTTTTACTCATGTGGTATTTGTTAGGAAAAGTTTAATTGCTGCAGTGTTCTTTTAAAAATTAAATTGCTTGTTTGCTGTATTTGCCCCTGATAAAAAGAATGGCTGAAAGTAATTCATTGTGAAGTTGAGTAATAGCCATGACTTTGTGTTACAGGAACATAACTACCTTGGAAATTTTTTAATATTCTATTTCAGTTCAATTCAAGTTGAGTAAATAGAGTATCAGTAGGGGGCAAACATGTTGTGCTACTATAGTTTCCCACACTATATTCTCAGTACCATCAGTTATTTCAAAGCTGAGATTCTTAAAAGTTCAGATATCTTTCTTGAACCAAAGTTTCTTCTGAGAAACAAGCCCTCCTAGACAAATATGACAGATTATGAGTGGTCTTAGGGGACAGGGAAGCCATCTGAGTCACTGCCACATCATCTCATGGTTGGGCAGAGATTTAATGAGTTCCAACAAGATGAGTAAGATGAGTGCTTTTGAAACAGAGGATGTGACAGCCCACTGGGGATCAGGACACTCATCAGAGATGTGCTCCCAGGTCATCAGAGCAGATATCAGCATCTGCTTATGTCTAATCTCCTAAAAGATTTTCTTCTCAAGTTATCATCTATCCATTATCGTGTCAAGGACGGAGCACCATCACTTTCTTCTTAGCTAGATCTTTCCAGGAATGTTGTGAGGATTAAACTCATTCGTTCATCTACACATTCATTAATATAAAATTATCATTGACTGCCCAACCTGGGCCAGTCATTATTCTAGGTGCTCGTAATTTAAACAAATGTAAATAGAGTCCCCCCACTCCACCCAATGCTAACACTCAGGGGCTCAGAGTAAGAGTACAGATGGGATATGTCTAGATAGTAAATGGTTAGACATCAAGTTAACAAATGCCTGAATATGTGTGTTTTATCATCCTCCCTGCAAATATACCTTTATGATATTCACATTCGAATTTAGAATTCTGAAACTCCCTGCTAGAACACGGCAATGCAGGGAGAGAATCCTGCCCCAGCCTCTGGCCCCACCTGGAGCCCACCTTCCCCTCCAGTCACCCCTGCCTCCCATTGCCCCACAGTGTTCTCCTGCCACTGTGTGGGATCTTCTGAGCTTGTCCAAGTTCAGTCTATACTTTCTGACAACAGCTCTTGAACATAAGGGTATAATCAGAATGACACCCATATCGGCCTTGGTAGCAAGTTCAGGATCACTTGAAAAAGGAATTCCAAGGTCCTCACGCCTGGAGAATGGTCTAGAAAGGGAGACTTGATTCTCTGGGTAAGCAGAGAACCCTTTAGCACACCAGGGGTCAGTCATCATTGGAGCCTGCAGCTCCAATAGGGCAGATCCTGAAGCTCCAATAGGGCAGATCCTGATTGAATAACCATGGGTGGGGGGACCAATTAACAAAATGGGTCTCCTACCCTAGTGGACCTTTCTTGCCAGTCTTGTAGACTTTGCCTTTTCTTCTATGCTAATGAAGCCATCTGAGCCTGGAGTTTTCCTTTTAGGGTTGTTTTTTTTTTTTTTTTGGTACTATGAGTTCAGTTTTTCCAGTAGGTACAGTTATGTTCAGGTTATCTATTTATCCTTAGTGAGTTTGGGTAGTTCATGACTTTCAAAGAATTACTCCGTTTTGTTTAATTGTTGGATTTATGTGCTTAGAATTAGTCATAATATTTTCTTGTGCTTAGTTACTCAGTCATATCCAACTCTTTTGAGATCCCATGGACTGTAGCCCGCCAGGCTCCTCTGTCCATGGGATTATTCAGGTGAGAATTCTGGAGTGGTGGCCATCTCCTCCTCCAGGGTATATTCCTGACCCAGGGGTCGAACCCACATCTTCTGTCTCCTGCATTGCAGGCGGATTCTTTACCCGTTTCTTACTATCCTTTTTAATATATTGTGAGGTCTCTAGTGATATTCTTTCTCATTGCTGATGATGGTAATTTGCATATTCTCGTTTTTGCTTTGTGAGTCTGGCTACAGGTATATCAGTTTTATTTATCTTTGCCAAAATAAGAGTTTGGTTTCATTGTTTTTCTCTGTTGTTACTGTTTTTCATTTAATTGACTTTTGCTCTTATCTATATGATTGCCTTACTTCCTCTTTTGTTTTTCTTTTTTTAGTTTCTTCATATAGAAATTTAGGTTGTTGATTTGAAATCTTCTTTTATAATACAAGCTGACATGAGTTGAAGTGTGTTCCCCCAAAATTCATATACTAAAATTCTAACCCCTGGTACCTCAGAATGTGACCTTATTTGGAAATAGGCTTTGCAGATGTAATTAGTTGAGGCAGGATGAACTCATTCTGGAGTAGGATGGGATCCCTAAGTCAATATGGTGCTGTCCTGATGGAAGGGAAGTTTGGATATATACCTGCATACAGGGAGAGCGTTGTTATGAACACAAAATTACCCATCTACTAGACAAGGAGTGAAGCCGGGAACAGATCCCTCCCTCACAGCCCTCAGGAGGAACCAATCCTGAGAACTTCTTGACTTCCTATATCCAAAAGGAAAGCCCTCAACACTGACAATGAACTTCTCTTGTTTAACCCACTCAGTTTGTGCTACTTTGTTACAATAGCCCTAGCAAACTGAACATTAACTTTTAACACTATAAACTTTCTTCTAAAGTACTATTTTAGCAAATTTTGCTATTTTTAATTTTTATTTTTGTTCTGACAAAATATTTTCTGATTTTCCTTGAGACTTCCTCTTTGGTCCCTGGATTATTTAGAAGTGTGCTTAAACAAAAAGTGTGCTTTCCAAAAAATTCTATTTTTTTTTTCAGTTAACTTTCTATTATTTATTTCATTATTCACAGTAAACTTAGAGAACAAAATTTATAAGATTTCAGTTCTTCAAAAATTTTTGATTTGTTTCATGATGCAGGATGACTCCTAGTTAAGTGTTCCATTTGAACTGAAAAAGACTATGTAGTCTGCTCTTGTTGGGTACAATGGTTTGTAAGTTTCAATTAAATTCAAGTTTGTTAAGGGTGTGCCTTTTACCTCTTGCTGATTTTTCCCTCACTTGCACTATTGATTATTTAGAAAATAAAATTTCAAAACTCTGCAACTCAAATTGTAGATCTGATCTATCCATTTTGCATTTCAGTTCTGTCAGCTTCTGCTTCATGAATTTTTGAAGCACTCTTAATAAGGGTACATGCATTTGAAAATACTATGTCTTTCTGGTGAATTGACTCTTGTCACTATGTAATATACCTCTTATTTCTGTTAACTTTCTAAGTTCTAAGCTGACATTGATATTAATATACCTACTGCAGCTTATTTATTATTAGTGTTGCTTGGTATATCTTTTTCAACCCTTTGACTTTTAATCTACTGAAACCATTCTGCTTAAAGATTTTGGAAGGGATTCTACTGCCAGTGTAATTGTTAAGTTTCTGGTATGAACCCGGTGCTTTCTCAATGCTTCAAACATAGCATGGAGACCACACATTTTTTATGAAGTCCAAAGAGAAAATTTACTTGTTACATAAAATATGTATTCTGAAGTCTACTTTAACGTCATAAAGTTACCATATATTTATGATATCTCATATTTATCTCTCCTATAAGGTGAGACTGGTGATCTGAACAGGTACTTTTTCTTCAGGGTTTGACTACAGAGGAGACCAGGGGACAGATACTAGCATCCAAAAGTTAAATGCCGATAATGAGCTTTATCTGGCTGGACCTGGCAGCCATGCAATTTTCTGCAGGAATCAAACTGTGTCTAAAGAGCTTTTCTCCCACCAGACTCTTCTTTGTTGTCATTCCATTCTGGCCAGCAGTTTCCCAATAGTAGTTTCTAACATATAACACCTTTCCATGTGTCAGTTTCCAAAATCACAGCTTGTTTTGTGATGATTACAGCTTAGAGGGTTGTTTCCTCTTTCTTAACACTGTCGGTCTGAAAATCACCCTGTAATAAAGGCTGTTTCTGTGGAGGCTCCTGCAGATGGCTAATTTTTTAGAGAGACTTATCTGTATTTTCACACTGTACCATTTCCCCAGCCTCATCCTAGACACCAGAATCCATATAGCCTATGAGAGGAAAGGTGTTGGGCAGAGAGAGAACTTGGACTGTGATGCAGTGTCAACAAAGGCCCCAGGTGATGCCGAAGGACTTCTGAGTCTGGGGTGATCCTTCCTAAGTGTCCCATGGTGAGAGAAGTGTCCACACCATTATGTCCTGGCCTCAGTCGCTAATGGCATATAAACTGCCCTGGGAACGGGGTGTGAGTATGGAAAAGGCTGCTCTGTAGAATTGAGATATTGTCTGCTGGCAGAACTCTTAGGAGCTGGGAGAATAAGTCCTTTAATCCTGCCAGCAGATCTGGATGGTCTGTCACAAAATCCACTGAGGGATATGTTGAGAACTTGGTCACAAATGTTAGGTGGAAGACCCTGCCTTAGCTGAAACTCAGCTTCAGAACTGGCCAGGGCAAAGAAAATGCCCTCTGATACTCTGTTAATCTGTGATCCTTTAACCTTTCTCCTTCAGTTTTCTGGAAGCATGATTGGTATGAGCACAGGGATGGGCAAACCCTGTGAATGGTGAGATGTGGTCTGTGGCCCTGGCTGTGGGAGTTTCAGGGCTATGAGCACAGAGTCAGAAGAAATCATTAGAGAGATTCCTCAAGACCCTGCTGTGGACAGCTGCCACCTTAATGATAGCATATAAAATGCTCTTCTGTTTAAGAATACACATGTCCTTTCACTAGATGTATTGTTAGCTAATTGTTAACTCACTAATTCATCTATTCATCATTCATGTATTCAGGACACATTTACAGAGCACTGTCTGCCTAGTACTGTATTATATGACAAAAATAAAGAAACAAAATTAGACACAGGCACCGCCTTTAAGTGTCTTACATTGCACTCAGCACATACGGACAAAGTTATCTATGGGGTTACGTGACCACACTAGGGAGAAAATGGTAAATGACACCAGGAAGATCAGAAAAGTTTTCTTAGTTGAGATACCACTTGCCTTCTAATACCTGTGTCAGAAGACAGTAAGCAAAGAATAAGAGAGGGGGATCTTTGTGCTTCTAATACTCATGCATTACATACCTGCCTTGAATGCTGGGGCAATATAAAATCCTGTAAAGATGTGGTAGCAACAGAGATCCATAAAATTTTGTGATAATTTAGGCCAAGGACTGTGCAAATGTTATATTAATACCTAAATTAATCCTCACGGTATCTAAATCTGAGAAGTGTTATTAATCCCATTAATAAAGAAGCTGAGCCTAACTAAATAGGTACCATTTATTGATACAAGGGCTTCCCTTGTGGCTCAACTGGTAAAGAATCCACCTGCAGTGAGGGAGACCTGGGTTCGATCCCTGGGTTGGGAAGCTCCCTGGGAGAAGGGAAAGGCTACCCACTCCAGTATTCTTGCCTAGAGAATTCCATGGACTGTATAGTCCATGGGGTTGCAAAGAGTCAGACACAGCTGAGTGACTTTCACTTTCACTTTTCCTTGATACAAGAACCAGGATGCAGGGGCACAGGTTATTGGAAATGAGATCACATTTAGGATACATTGGCATCTCAAGTTCTCATTTTCCTAGTCTGTTGATGTAGTTCTCGGTGTTAACAGCAGCCATAGCTTCATTTGCCCTAGAGTGAACTGTGGGCCTTGGTCTGGGAGCCTGCGGGAATCATTGCCTCACCTGCCAGCTTGGCTGACTTGGGATCTCATCATTGTGTACACAGTGTCTTGGCAAGAGTCTTCTGAATGTTTCGCATAACTGGTACTGCAAATGGAATGTCTTTTCTTTGCTCCCTCCAGGACCTATTTCTACAGTCAGATATGGCTTTTCCCCAGACAGAATACATCTAGTCTTCGCATTGTGTTATCATTCAAGAACACAGCCCACTTCTTTGGGCTTTCACTAAACAGTAGTAAGAAAAGCTACCAGAGAAATAGTTTTCTGTGTATGGTTGATTGTGAGGTTGAGCATAGAGAGGAGAGAAAAAATAGCTTTTAGGTTTTATTTTTGAGATTGAGGGAGAAATATTTGGAAATGCCTAGAGACAAAAACATCATGCAATATTTGGTAAGATGTTAGGAGGTATCATAGGTATGGCTAGAAAAATAAAATGTAAGTGGCTTTTATGGTAAAGGATGTGAAAAGAGAAGTACATTGCACTCATGTCATTAAAAACCACATGGGCAATAATAAAGACTTTCCCCTGAAGTCCACGGGAATATTTTGAAGTATTTCAAATAGAAAATCAGACTGCTCAAACCATAGAGATTGTTGGATGGAAGTGGGGCAGGACTTCTGATAGGAAGGCCGGTTAAAACATGTTGCAGCAATTCACATAAAAGAGAATTTGTGCTAAAAAGGCTTTATGAAACCTTCTAACTCTGCTTCAAACACAACACAGCTTCTGGATGAAGAATGCAGCAAAGGAGACCCTAGGATTTCTTGTATCCTTGGAAACACAGCTTTTGGTATCAAACACAAGAACTTTGAAACATTTATTTAGGATGTTCCTTCGGGTTCTCTAAGTGACAAATCATTGCTAAATTTTTGAGGGGCTTAGGAATAATTGCCTTAAAACAGCAAAATGAATTTTTCAAATGCCAAACTTAAAATGTAAACAAAGTTTGAGATATTTGAGTGAATAGGCAGTTGAGAATAATTCAGCCCCAGTTCTCACAAGACTTTGATTTCTGAAGTTTGAGGTTATGATTTTTCAAATTACCCGAAACTGTATATATTTAAAGGTGAAAGTAATATGAGATATCACCAGGCAGTCCCTGATGCAAACAGAAACACCCCCCCCACACACACACCTGGTATCTCCTGCATGGCCCACTTCTGGGTTCTGGTTCCAGACTCCAGCTCTCCCTCCAGCCAGAGGAGACATCCCGAAACACCAACCTACTCATGCCAGACACCTGCTTAAAGATCTCTGGTGCCCACTTGTTGCCCCCAGGACACAATCTCAATATGTTGATAAGGTCCTCAGAGTCCTCTCTGAACTGACCCCTGAGGCATTTGCAGCTTTAGCTCTGCCTTCCCGGTGCTGCAAAGGACCAAACCCTGGTGCCCCTCTGACTGGTGCACGCGGCCTTCTGTTGGCCCCTCACGTTCCTCACCTCTCTAAAATGATGGCGTATCCTACCACTCCATTTTTTCCCTGTCCTATTAGCCTTCTGACACTCGCCTCATGTTTCTCTAAGTGGAGAAGCTTCCAGGAGCCTCTCCTCAGACCTCCCCATCATGGAGCAGGTAGAGGAGAGAACAGTACTGAGAGTCACTCAAGGAGGGAGTGGCGCAGATCAGCCCTAACCCAGGTGGAGGCACCGGTGGGGGCTCCAGGTGACGCCACTCGGAGGAAGACTGCCCCCACATGCTCCTCAGCTCAAAGTTCAGAGGGGGCAACCACAAACAACTGAAATTGCTTTACGTTGACTCCACTGATCAGCCTGCTCAAGGATAGTGCCCAGACTGCCCTCTCCGACAGCTGCCAATGAATCAGTTTATAAAAAAAAAAAAAGGCCCAGAACCAAAGAAGTACGAACAAGGTTCATTGTGCCCTGATTGCCTGAATTTTGCCTTTTCTCGTCTCTCTGCTCTTTCTCATCAATCCTGATTTAAACTTTGTTTCTCACTCAAACTACAACTGACCTCCTCAAGTGTGAATGCAGTTCAGTTCAGTTCAGTTCAGTTCAGTCGCTCAGTCGTGTCCGACTCTTTGCGACCCCATGAACCACAGCACGCCAGGCCTCCCTGTCCATCACCAACTCCCGGAGTCCACCCAAACCCATGTCCATTCAGTCGGTCATGCCATCCAACCATCTCATCCTCTGTCATTCCTTCTTCTCCTGCCCTCAATCTTTCCCAGCATCAGGATCTTTTCAAATGAGTCAGCTCCTTACATCAGGTGGTCAAAGTATTGGAGTTTCAGCTTCAACATCAGTCCTTCCAGTGAACACCCAGGACTGATCTCCTTTAGCATGGACTGGTTGGATGCAGTAGTAGCCCCCCTGTCTGCAGGGGCTGCATCCCAAGCCCCCCAGTAGATGCCTGAAACCACACATGCTATCAAACCCTGCATGCGTGCATGCTAAGTCACTTCAGTCGTGTCTGACTCTTTGCGACCTTATAAACTGTAGCCCGCCAGGCTTCTCTGTCCATGGGAATTCTCCAGGCAAGAATACTGGAGTGGGTTGCCCTGCCCTCTTCCAGGGAATCTTTCTGACCCAGGGATAGAACCAACATCTCTTGCATCTCCTGCATTGACAGGCAGGTTCTTTACCACTAGTGCCAGCTGGAAAGCCCCAAATGCTGCAATACTGTTTTTTCTATACATATTTAACTATGATAAAGTTTAATTTATGTTAGGCACATCAAGAGATTAGCAGTAATAACGAACAATAAGATATAACAAGCATAACAATATGTGCAATATAAGTTACATGAATTGGGTCTCTCTCTTTCAAAATGTCTTATTGTACTCTACCCACCTTTCTTCTTGTAAGATGATAAAATGCCTATGATGAGATGAAGTGAGGCAACTGACACAGTGTTGGGCTACTATTAACCTCCTGACAGGAAGTCAGAAGGATCTTCTGCTTTGGATGATCCTGGCTCATGGAGCAGTGATAATGTTGATGGTTGGGTGTCAGAAGCAGATAGTGTAGTCAGTTGGGGATCCCTGGTCAGAAGGAGGCACATGGCACAAGGTTTCATCATGTAACTCAGAATGGTGGGCAGTTTAAAACTTAGGCGTTATTCATTTCTGAAGTTTTACATTTAATATTTTCAGACCACAGTTGACCACAGGTAACTGAAATTGGAAAGCAAAGTAAAACAGCAGTTCACAGGGGACAACTATAATATCCATGCAAATAGCTAAATGACATGCAAAATAGCTTTCTAAAAGTGTCTGAATAATTCTCTGATAGTAGCAAACACACAGTAGAGAGGTATTGTCAGTCCTTTTTTTAGTCAGTACTTTTAAAATAAATTAGTTAAAGCTGCAAACTCCAACTAGACACATCTTAATTAGTTAGCAAGAAACTTTTCTCTCGCCAATTCCTAAAGAATAGGAAATTTGCTTTAAGAAAATAATAACTGACTTCAGTAACTCTCTAATTTGTAATTTCTTTTAACTTGTCAAGATTTTGCTTGCTATTATGTTTCATATTTACTGGTAGGAGAGGTATTACAATGGAACAGAAGAAAATGTGAATTTAGAGTTTAAATCAAATTTTTTTGAATTGCGCTTCTGCCATCTTTCCAGCCCTCAGTCAGACGGGCGTGGAGACGCTTCTGGAAGTAACATCACGATGGCTGCCCAAGGAGAACCCCAAGTTCAGTTCAAACTTGTTTTGGTTGGTGATGATGGTACTGGAAAAAACTACATTCGTGAAGCGTCATCTGACTGGTGAATTTGAGAAGAAGTATGTAGCTACCTTGGGTGTGGAGGTCCATCCTCTTGTATTCCATACCAACAGAGGACCTATTAAGTTCAGTGTATGGGATACAGCCGGTCAGGAGAAGTTTGGTGGACTGAGAGATGGCTATGATATACAAGCTTGGTGTGCCATTATAATGTTTGACGTAACATCAGGAGTTACTTACAAGAATGTGCCTAACTGGCATAGAGATCTGGTACGAGTGTGTGAGAACATCCCAATTGTGTTGTGTGGCAACAAAGTGGATATTAAGGACAGAAAGGTTAAGGCAAGGTCAATTGTCTTCCACTGAAAGAAGAATCTTCGGTACTATGACATTTCTGCCAAAAATAACTACAACTTTGAAAAGCCCTTCCTCTGGCTTGCTAGAAAATTGATTGGAGACCCTAACTTGGAGTTTGTCGCCATGCCTGCTCTTGCCCCGCCAGAGGTGGTCATGGACCCAGCCTTGGCAGCACAGTACGAGCACGATTTAGAGGTTGCTCAGACAACTGCTCTCCCGGATGGAGATGATGACCTGTGAGAAAGTGAAGCTGGGGCCCAGCGTCAGAAGTCTAGTTTTATAGGCAACTGTCCTGTGATGTCAGTGGTGCAGCATGTTTGCCACTTTATTATATAGCTAAGCAGAACATGTGCTTAATCTTTGGATGCTGAAGGAGATGGATGGGCTTTGGAGTGAATATGGCAGTTTAAAAAAAAAATACCTTCATTTTTTGGGCCTGCATATTTAGGTGTTTTGGAACACAGTTTTTTCCTCCTTGAGTTTCAAATATAAGACTGCTATAGTCACATGACAATATTGAGAGGTGGAATCTTGTTTGTTACTGTCATTCCCATTCCTTTTCGTTTAGAATCAGAATAAAGTTGTATTTCAAATATATATAAAAAAAAAAGAGTTTAAATCAGTCTCTCATCATAAGTCTAAGTTTTCTCATAAAATGAGCATAATAATTATAACTATATAAAATTAGATCAAACCAGTTAACTCTGAATATTCATTGGAAGGACTGATGTTCAAGCTCCAATACTTTGGCCACCTGATGCAAAGAGCCAACTCATTGGAAAAGACCCTGAGGCTGGGAAAGATTGAGGGCAGGAGAAGATGAGAGTGACGGAGGCTGAGATGATTCGATGGCATCACTGACTCAATGGACATAAATTTGACTAAACTCCAGGAGACAGTGAGGGACAGGGAAGCCTGATATGCTGCAGTCCATGGGGTTGCAAAGTGTTGGACTAGACTTAGTGACTGAACAACAACAAAAAGTTATTTTGAGTGTAAAATAAAATTAGCATGTAAACTCTTTGAGAATATGATTGAGACTTCTGTTCTCTGTCTTTGGCAGGATATTCTTATTCTTTAAAGCCACCACCTTGCTTCAGTTCAGTTCAGTTTAGTAGCTCAGTCGTGTCCGACTCTTTGCGACCCCGTAGACTGCAGCACGCCAGGCCTCCCTGTCCATCACCAACTCCCAGAGTTTACTCAAACTCATGTTCATTGAGTCAGTGATGCCATCCAGCCATCTCATCCTCTGTCGTCCCCTTCTCTTTCTGCCTTCAATCTTCCCAGCATCAGGGTCTTTTCCAGTGAGTTGACTCTTTGCATCAGGTGGCCAAAATATTGGAGCTTCAGCTTCAGCATCAGTCCTTCCAATGAATATTCAGGACTGATTTCCTTTAGGATTGACTGGTTGGATCTCTTTGCTGTCCAAGGGACTCTCAAGAGTCTTCTCCAACACCACAGTTCAAAAGCATCAATTCTTCAGTGCTCAGCTTTCCTTATAGTCCAACTCTCACATCCATACATGACTCCTGGAAAAACCATAGCTTTGACCAGATGGACCTTTGTTGGCAAAGTAATGTCTCTGCTTTTTAATACGCTGTCTAGGTTGGTCATAACTTCTCTTCCAAGGAGCAAGCATCTTTTAATTTCATGGCTATAGTCACCATCCACAGTGATTTTGGAGCCCCCTAAAATAGTCTGTCACTGTTTCCATTGTTTCTCCATCTATTTGCCACGAAGTGATGGGACCAGATGCTATAATCTTAGCTTTCTGAATGTTGAGTTTTAAGCCAACTTTTTCACTCTCCTCTTTCACTTTCATCAAGAGTCTCTTTAGTTCTTCTTTGCTTTCTGCCATAAGTGTGGTATCATCTGCATATCTGAAGTTATTGATATTTCTCCCGGCAATCTTGATTCCAGCTTGTGCTTCTTCCAGCCCAGCATTTCTCATGATGTACTCTGCTGCTGCTGCTTCTGCTAAGTCCCTTCAGTCGTGTCCGACTCTGTGCGACCCCATAGACGGCAGCCCACCAGGCTCCACCGTCCCTGGGATTCTCTGGGCAAGAACACTGGAGTGGGTTGCCATTTCCTTCTCCAATGCATGAAAGTGAAAGTGAAGTCACCCAGTTGTGTCTGACTCTTAGCGACCCCATGGACTCCAGCCTACCAGGCTCCTCCGTCCGTGGGATTTTCCAGGCAAGAGTACTGTAGTGGGGTGCCATTGCCTTCTCCGATGATGTACTCTGCATTTAAGTTAAATAAGCAGGGTGACAATATACAGCCTTGACGTACTCCTTTCCCAGTTTGGAACCAGTCTGTTGTTCCATGCCCAGTTCTAACTGTTGCTTCATGACCTGCATACAGATTTCTCAGGAGGCAGGTCAAGTGGTCTGGTATTCCCATCTCTTTAAGAATTTTCCACAGTTTGTTGTGATCCACACAGTCAAAGGCTTTGGCGTGGTCAATAAAGCAGAAATAGATGTTTTTCTGGAACTCTCTTGCTTTTTTGATGATCCAACAGATGTTGGCAATTTGATCTCTGGTTCCTCTGCCTTTTCACCTTGCTTACATACAATCTATGCATGTTCCTAAGAAAGATGGAACCTTTGTGAGCTACAGTGTCCCCTGGAGCCCCCAATATTTAATGCCCCAAGCTGAAAAAGAGTTAATTCATATTATACAGAGGATGACCACAGGTCATATGGTCACACAAGAAAGGATGGAAAGAGGTCACATGTGCCATGTTGCTATGATACCAGCTGTTCCAATATTCTGATTAATAGACCAGGAGAACAAGCCATAAACATAACTTTTAACTTTTAAATACTGAAGAGTTGGAAAGAAGACTAGGACACTGTTACTTCACTTAAAATTAGATCTTCAAGCACCCCATCAATAGAACTCTGGTGTCAGGTCAGTACTGTCACTCCTTTGCAAGTCTATGAGAGTCTCTATTTATTTCAGTGGTCCTTTAAAAGCCAATTAAGAGGTCAATATTTTCCAAAGCAATTCTTTCAAGCCCAGCAGATAATACTAGAGGATAACAACATAGCACAAATGCTCTATAGATTAAAAAGTCAGAGAAAATGAAGAGGACTCAAAATTTAAAACTTGAAGGCCCTTAAAGATGTTCTTAGTCTAGTAACATCATTTTATCAATGAAGATGTTAAATCCCAGGCCAAAGGAGTGATTTACATGAAATCACAAAAAGTGAAAGCCGGAGCACAGTCTTCCTAATGGCTATGGGAATAGTCAGTAGAAAAAAGCAAAGCAAATAAACTAGGCTTAGAAACAAGCCATCTTATAGCAGAAATTAGGTTATATCTTATTTTCAGTATGATGAGGCTATAAGGAAATGATTCTCTTGAATCAAATTCACAATAAGTAGATTATCAGGACAAAAATGTAAAAACAAAAACAGTGGTGATGCCTTAATAATCAGAACTCTCTAGAAGATATGACCTAAGGAAAAATAATTCTGTTGGGTCCGGGATGTCTGTGAATTAAAACATCTATTTTGAAATATTATCATACATGTATGTCACTACTACATGTGACTACAGTAGTCACTACTGAAATTAAAAAGACATTAACATTTTACCATATTGGGTTCAGATTTCTCTTTTAATTTTTTAAAAATTATTAAATAAATATCTAAATAAACAGTTAAATATATACAGCCACACTTCTCTCTTATCCCTTCCCCATGCTCCTTCCCTCCATGCTCAAGCATGTTTTTGTATCTCTACTATGTATCTGTAAACCAATAGGGTTAACAGTTTACGTAAATTATATTCTAATACATTCATCATATTATAGCTTCCTTTGTCCCCCTTGACTTTAAGTTGAGAGATTGACTTTGATACAAAGCATCTAATTCATTTATAATTTCAGTTTGAATTAACCTTACAACTGAGAGACAACTGGAGTTCTTATTTTTGTACTATTGTAATCCCTGTTAAAATTAATATTCTTCTATTTGTCTTCTGGGCACATTTCTTTGTGTGCTCATGTGTGAGAGTTCTTTAGATGTAGCCACTGAGAAAGATTGTTGATAAGTTGAAAGATGTTCTTCAGCATCACTAAATACACCCAACTGCCCATTGGAGTAGTGGTACCAATTTACATTTCCAAAACAAAAGTATTATAATTTCCCCCACAGCCTCCTCATTACGTGATACAATTAGTAGGCTGAATAATGGACCTCCACATATGTCCATGCCAAGTTCCTGGAACATCACCTTATAACTGCAAAAGGTACTTTTGATGTAGTTTTGAGATGGGGAGATACTCCTGCATTAATCCATGTGGGCCCAGTGTCATCACAGGAGTCCTTAGAATGAGGACTCGGGAGTCAGAGAAAGAGATGTGAGGATGGAAGAGGTCAGAGGGTCAGAGACTTGAAGATTGTACACTGCTGACTTTGAAGATGGAGGAAAGAGCTACTAGCCAAGGCCACACCTAGAAGCTGGAAAAAGCAAAATAGATTCTCCTCTGGAGCCTTCAGAAGGAACCAGCCATGCCAGTACCCTCACTTTCCCCTAGTGAGATGGGTCTTGGGCAACTGACCTCCCAAACAGTAAAAGAAGACACTGTGTTTTTTGAAACCACTAAGTTTTTGATGATTTGTTACAACAGCAATAGGTAAACACCACATGTAATGTTGTAAGACTTGGTGTTTTTTGTTTGTTTGTTTGTTTTGTTTTTGCCAAAGTGAGGGTTGTGATGATCTGCATCTGCCTACCTACTAGTTTCCAGCAAAGGTCCGTATAGTCAAAGCTATAGTTTTTTCGGTAGTCATGTACAGATGTGAGAATTGGACGATAAAGAAAGTTGAGCACCGAAGAATTGATGCTTTCGAACTATGGTGCTGGAGCAGACTCTTGAGAGTCCCATGGACTGCAAGGAGATCAAACCAGTCAATCCTAAAGTAAATCAACTCTGAACATTCATTGGAAGGACTAATGCTGAAGCTGAAGCTCCAATACTTTGGCCACATGATGCAAAGAGCTGACTCATTGGAAAAGACCCTGATGCTGGGAAAGATTGAGGGCCATAGGAAAAGGGGGCAACAGAGGGTGAGATAGTTGTATGGTGTCAACGACTCAATGGACATGAGTTTGAGCAAACCCCAGGAGATAGTGAAGGACAGGGAAGTTTGATGTGCTACAGTTCATGGGGTCACGAAGAATCAGACATCACTTAGTGACCGAACAACAAGTTTGTTTGAGACTCTTTTGATACATGTGTTAATCATTTGAGTTTCTCAGACTCAGCACCATTTGCATTTTGAGCCAGGTACTTCTTTGTCATGTGGGCTGTCTGTGCACTGTAGGACGTTTAGCAGCATCCCTGCCCTCTGTGGGCCAAATGACTGCCCTCCTGCGGTTTTGATGACCTAATGTCATCAGACATTTACAGGATTCCTCAGAGGACAAAATCATCCCCAGTTGAAAACCAATACTCTGTATTTTTCTAAGCTGAATATTTTATATGCTAATCTGTGGCCACTTATTCTTTTCTAAGATGATGGTTTCTTAAATATTTTGTGTTTTAAATATTAGTATGGGCATTTTATCAACCTTTCATCTTCTGGCTTGTTTTCCCTATGTTGTTTAGGAAGTGTTATCTCTCCCACTGGTCCTCACACGAAACGTGTGTAACACCCATCTGGAAGGCTTTTAAAATAAGAATAGGTGGGTACTGCCTCTGGAGTTTCTTTGGATGTGGTCCAGAAGTTTGCATTTCTAACAAATTCTCTGAGGATATTGATCCTGGGGGTCAAGGGACCACAATTTGATAGGATCATGTGTCATAAAGAGTCTTTAAAAAGTTTTTATAGCTGCAAGTTTTCCACATATAGGCCTCTATTTCATCAGCTTTTCCTTTAGTGTGTGGGTTTAGGTAGGTTTCTTGTTTCATCTGCTTTTTCTCCATACAGATAAGCAGTTACACAGCGCCACTTCCTGAATTATCAATTCCTTTGATTTTTTATGTTATGGAAGGTTTTTAATTACTGGCTTATATTTTTTAAACAATTTTATGTTAAAATAATTTATGTTTACAGAAAACTTGTGAAAATAGTATAGATAGTTCCTGTATAACCCATCTAGTTTTCCCTATTGTTAACATTTTCAATTAGTAGGGAACAGTTTTCACAATTAATGAACCAATGTTGATATAGTATTTTTAACTAAAGTCTATAATGTGTGCATATTTCCTTGTTTTCTAAGGTTCTGTTTCTATTCCAGAACCCTATCATATCACATGTATTTGTCACGTCTTTTTAGACTCCTCTTGCCTGTGACAGTTTCTCGGACTGTTTTCGATGACCTTGACAGTTTTGAGGAATATAGGACAGGTATTTTGTGGAATGGCCTTCCTGTGGGATTTAGCTGATGTTTTTCTCATAATTGGACTGGGGCTGTAAAGTTTTGGTGGGAAGATCATTGAGGTAAAGTGTCTTTCTTGTCCCATCTATCGAGGGTACATACTTACCATTCTCGGTATTAGCCTTGATCATCTGGCTGCTGCAGTTTTGTCAGATTTCTCCACTGTAAAGTTAATCTTCTTCCACTTTCCACACTCTACTTTTTGGAAGAAAGTCTTAGTGTGCACACTTGGATGTGGGAATTTATATTCCCTCCTGGAGGACAGAGCATCTACATGTATATTTGGAATTTTATGGCACAGGAGATGTATCTTCTTTCTCATTTATTTATTAGTTCAATCACTTATTTATATAGGTATGGATCACAGATATTTATTTTATACCTTGGGTTTTATTCCAATACTACTTCATTTATTTTGTTTTCCTTAAATTGTTCCAGCTTTGGTCACTGTAAGCTCTTTTAGTAGGCTTCTGTGGCCTTTGTTAGCAACCAATCTGTCAGTCCATCCCTCTTTATTCTCTTGCAGTCTTACCTGGTATTTACTAAGTTCTTAACAATAAATCAATGAATACAGTCACAGCTACTCCATATTCTCTTTTATTCATCATTGGAACAGGAATATCTTCCCTCTGGGGTGCCAGAGGAAGTAAAATCTATCTGGCAGTCCTTGTCATTATCGATTCTACTTCTCAGGGGAAAACCATCTCAATGAGTGACTTCTCTCAATGTGCACAAACGGCTGTATGAGGCTTAGGAATGTGTGTTTCCTTGATAGCTGTCAGGAGGGTGCATTGTTGATTGAACTAGGAAAACAAGAACCTTACTGAGAGGATGTTCACCTACTCTGCTACAGTGAATGGGTGTGACTTTTGCATTTCATATCATAAAAATAGTATTCTGTAATTTGCATAATAAATTAAGGCTCTATTTGTACATTAGTAAGGAATAAATATGCTGATTAACTGTTGCTCTGTCAAAGGTAAGTACATCAGGCAGAGGGGACTGGATATGTAAAACATGTGGTCCATGTGACAGGGCTGTATAGAGATGCTGCAGTGGAAAAAGAGCTTCTGGATCCTCATTCAAATGGGACGGTTGTATGACACTCGTTGCCAAAGACCAATCAAAGATAGGAGAACCTAGAAATCAGAGCTCCTGAGGCAGCAAGGCAGAGTTTGAAATAAGTAAGAACTATAGGAACAAATTATTCTAGTTTTAAGGGGATCTGGCTGTTTACTGCCTCTCACGAATCCAAAACATACCTTTGTCATCATGAATCATGTTACTTGTGGACGTGTGCAGCCCTTGCTCAGCTGCCAGAGCTCTGCTGTTTGTCACCTGTGAGGTGGAGAACAAACTCAACCGCCCTTCACAAAATGATAATTTTGACTGAATTGCAACCTGTGGAAGCTTGAAAATTCTGTCTAATGCTTTACCCTCTTCTCCTTTGCGGAAATGGCATTTTCAATGAAGAATGCATGCTCATTGTCTCTTTGTTAGAGGTCTGAGATTGCTTTTCCCTGAACATCTGCTGCCTAACGATCACTTTGGAAAGTAGGTTGTTTTGTCCCTATTATACAAATGAAAAATAGCTCAGAGAGCTTAGTTCCTGGCTCAGGGACCCACAGGTGGTAACTGGCAGCGTTTTCTTCCCTCTGAGTTCCCTTGACTAAGCTTCTCCAGTCTCAGCGATGCCTCTCTCCACTGCCTGGTGAGCTCTGATGAGCCCTTCTTCCTGGAGAGGAAATGCTCACTTGATGAGTCTTCTTAGGGCAGCTGGTCAGATTTAGCAGAGGAAAATACAAGATAACTAAGGATTAACTTTTAGTGTAAGTACATCCCAAGAAATATTTGTATCTCACGTTTCATCTGGCAGTACTGTTTTAGCTAGAACTACAAAGGTACTCATGCAGGCTCTCCTTAAAGGGAATGACTATGTAGGAATAATTTCTATGTCTCTGGCAGGGAAATTTTTACATGTAGAAATATTCAATCATGTGTTGAATGCATTTCCTAAAGTTAAGATAGAATTATCCTTGTCTGTATATTATACTAAAATCACTTACAAGGATATTTATAACAGAAAAATAACATATTAGAAGTAGATATGAAATAAAAAGGAAATGAAAAGATGGCAGTGAAAATGAACTTGAAACAATGAATACAAAAATCTGAACCTTGAAGACCTTTGCTGCATATAAGAATGGAAGTAACATCTAGTTTTACCACATTCTTTGCTTGAGAATCTTGCCTTTTTTCTAACCTAGGCCTGTTACTACCTGTAAATAGCAAATATCCCATCTGCCCCTCTCGTCTTTGCTTTCAGGACTGCAAAGATCAGCTCTGATCAGGTTCAGGGACAGGCCTGACCTGAAACCTCAGAAGCCCAGTTCCATCTTCTGGTGACTCAACCTCACCTGAAGGGCTGCTTTCCTAGATCTGGACATTGTATCCTGGCTTTGACATCCTGGCAGGCACTCACAGTGCCCTAGATGGGACACTTTAACCTGTGTTCTCAGCAGTCCCATTCAGGACTGGACCCTGTCTGGAACCCAGCGGGTAGCACCACCTTCCTGCTCCAACACGGCCACACTTCATGGGCAGCATGAAGCATCATGTTGCCTTCTCTATGACCTCTACTTCCTTATGCTGCTTATTAGTCAAGATGTTTTTGTCACCTTTTTTTGGGTACTACTGTTTTAGTACACAATTGGGTTGCTCTATTTGGATTCCTTTTATCATTTTTGTACACATATCTCCCTTCAGTGCCCTTTTATTTCCAGTACTAATGCCCACTTCAAAGAGGACTGTCCTCAGGCTTTTGTAGACTCACTCACCCATACCAAGAAGACCCAGAGTGTCTAGGAATTTACATTCCCTATATTCCTGGACAGCCTGCCAGGTCAACCTAGTCTCCCATTCATTGAAATATTCTTGTGGTATAACTCCCCTGTGGTATGGCTTACAATCCAGAACTCTTCTGTGGGATCAGGCTGAGAACTACCCTGTAAGACTTTGCTTGGTTTTCTTCCCTCTTTGCTTCCCACTACCTTACTGGTTTCCTCTAGAGGCACTTCCTTAATGAATCACTCACACTTAATCAATCACTCATGAATCCTTCCTTGGGTTCTACTTCCGGGGAATCCAACCTAAGGCACTCCACTTCCTCTGTACTTGGACTGTCACCTGCTACCTTCTTGGCATGAAGTAGGACAAGTCTAGAATCCTCTGGCATGGACCTTCCCAAGTAGAAGGTTTAGTTACAAATCAAGGCAATTTCCAGGCTTCCTAGGTGGCACTAGTGGTAAAGAACTGGCCTGCCAAGGCAGGAGACGTAAGAAACTTATGGGTTCAGTGTTTGAGTCAGGAAGATCCCCTGGAGGAGGGCATGGCAACCCAGTCCAGTATTCTTGCCTGGAGAACCCAATGGACAGAGGAGCCTGGTGGGCTATAGACCATAGAGTCACAAAGAGTTGGACACAACTGTAGTAACTTAGCATGCACAAGGTGATTTCCACTTACTGCAGAGGTTTGGTGAGCCCTGATGATGATACAGAGCAGCTTGTAATCCATAGCCTGGGCTCTTCTTTAACCGGAGATGCCACCAGCCTTGTGAGGCCACACTTATCTCCATGCAGTCAGCAAGCTCTTCCCCATTTGGGATGCTGAGCTTTTCACCAAACATTATTAGTATTGGAGGTATGCTATAGACTCTGCTATTTGAAATTGTTCTTAGAACACTGATTTACTAGCTGTCATTTTACTGCCATATATTTATAATAAGATACCTGAATTTTATTATTCCTCCCTTTTAAATTCCCAAGACATTCAGGGAGGAAAAAAAATGAGAAGAGTACATTGTCCTGCCAGTGGACTTGATTCTCAAAGAATTGTAGCATTTTATTTTTCATAAATATTGTGCTCTATGGCAGTGAAATCTTGAGATGGAGGACTCAGAGAAGAAATAGTTACCTCCCATTAGAAGCTAGATAAGAAAGGATGCAAAAAGCAAGACTTGATCAAGGCCATCCAGGGAGGCAGTGACAAGGCAAAGAGGAAAAGCTTCTCAAAGCTGTGTAACATTCAGCTAAGCAGAACCTCCCTCTGGATTGAATGTGTATTTATCCAAGTGTCACCTCTCTCTAAATCTTGCCCAAACAAAAGGAAGATTAATCATCTTCTGTGTCTCCACACCCCACTACTGGAGCTGGTGGGAGCAATTGATTGCAAGAGATAAGAGTTTCCAATGCTAACCTGAATCCCTTGGAGGCTGGCACTGCCTCATTTGTCTCTTATTTCTAGTGCCAAGCAGTGAACCATTTTCATAGTGGTGGTCTAAAAAATATGTATTAAGTAAAACATAGGTGCTTCCCTCAAAATATTATAGACTAGGAAAGGAATGAGAAGAATGGAAGTGATTAAATAATCAAGCCCCAATGTGTATGTCCCCACAGAATCCATATATTTAAATCCTAATGCATAAGAATCAGCATATGGATTTGGCGGGCACAGCGCATGGCTTGGCCACTCACTGTTTTAAAAAGTTTCTAAATTACTTTGTGTTTCTAAACAAGATTATCAATAATCAAAGAGATAGGGAAGACCAAATCTGCACTAGCATCCTTGACCTGAGTGGAGGCGTGAATGCTGGAGCTGGCGGCAGCTGAAACCAGGCCCTAATGAGGACACGGGAGTGGGTGGTTGCTTCTGGTCTGCCTCTTGCTCGGTGCCTTCAAGTTTGTACACATGGTCCAAAGTGATTTATGTGCCATCTCTATAGAAAAGGAATTTCTGTCCTTAAATCCCTCAAAATCAAAGCAAAGCAGGGTAAAAGACAGAAACAGAAGAAAAATAAATGTGTCCCACTGAGAATTCATAAATCAAAAAGAAAACATAGCCATTTCTCAAGAAACTATTAGCGACTACATTCACTGTAGTACTGAACGAGGCAGCCGGGGGGATACAAACGTGGGTGAGGCTGGATCCCAGCCTCTGAAGAATCTGTACTCTAATCTAGGAGCTGCTAATTAATTAAATCTAATGAGAAGAGACAGGAAGATGAAACTGCAAGAGATTTATATAAAGTGCATCACACAGTGTATATTTGTAGTTAAGCCTAGCACTTGAATACCATGGATATCTTTCACATTCTAGCGAAAAGTGCTGATCCTTCATCCCAGAAATACATACATACATACAATAGCACACATGCATTTAAGGTCAGGAGTGCACTGAAGCCCAGATTCAGAACCTTGGCTTCAGTATCAAGGAATATATGTTTGGACTCAGACTATGCAATTACTTTTCATTTGAATATTTTTGGTTGAAATCAGCTGACAAGAATGGCACGTAAATAGAGACCCGTGTCAGAGACCTAAAGATACAGAGTTTATATCAGGGAGTAGAAGCAACTAAGAGTTAAATTGATGGTGGTGGTTTACTCGCTAAGTTGTGTCTGCCTCTTGCAATCCTGTGGACTGTAACCTGCCAGGCTCCTCTGTCCATGGGCTTCTCCAAGCAAGAATACTGGAGTGGGTTGCCAATTCCTTCTCCAGGGGATCTTCCTGACCCAGGAATTTAACCTGGGTCTCCTGCATTGCAGGCAGATTAAGTTAAATTAGACAAAGAATGAAAGTGGTAAATTGAAATACATTTATAAAGTTAAACAGCCACTAATAAAAATATGCCAAAGAAGCTGAAGTTGACCAGTTCTGTGAAGACCAATAAGACTTCTAGAATTGACGCCAAAAAAAAGATGTCCTTTTCATCATAGGGGATTGGAATGCAAAAGAAGTAAGTCAAGAGATACCTGGAATAACAGGCAGGTTTGGTCTTAGAGTACAAAATGAAGGGGGGCCAAGACTAACAGCATTTTGCCCAGAGAACACACTGGTCATAGCAAACACCCTTTTCCAACAACACAAGAGACAACTCTACACATGAAAATCAGCAAATGGTCAACACCAAAATCAAATTGATTATATTCCTTGCAGCTGATGATGGAGAAGCTCTATACAGTCAGCCAAAACAAGACCAGGAGCTAACTGTGGTTCAGATCATGAGCTCCTTATTGCACAATTTAGGCTTAAATTGAAGAAAGTAGGGTAAGCCATTCAAGTATGATCTAAATCAAATTCCTTATGCTTATACAGTAGAGGTGATAAATAGATTTAAAGGATTAGATCTAGTAGACAGTGTCTGAAGAACTATGGACAGAGGTCTGTAACATTATATAGGAGGTAGTGACCAAAACCAGCTTAAAGAAAAAGAAGTGCAAGAAGGGAAAGTGGTTGTCTGAGGAGACTTTGCAAATAACTGAGGAAAGAAGAGAAGTTGAAAGGCAAGGGAGAAAGGGAAAGATACACCAAACTGAATACAGAGTTCCAAAGAATAGCAAGGAGAGAGAAAAAGATCTTCTTAAATAAATAATACAAAGAATAGAGAAAAACAATAGAATGGGAAAGACTAGAGATCTCTATAAGAAAACTGGAGATATCAAGGGAACATTTCATGCAAGGATAGGTATTACAAAGAACAGAAATGGCAAGGACCTAACAGAAGCAGAAGAGATTAAGAGCAAGTGGCAGGAATAAGAGTACACAGAAGAACTATACAAAAATGGTCTTAATGACCCAGATAACCATGATGGTGTGGTCACTCAGCTAAAGCTGGACATCCTGAAATGTAAAGTCAAGTGGACCTTAGGAAGCATCACTACAAATAAAGCTAGTGGAGGTGATGGAATTCCAGCTGAGTTATTTCAAATCCTAAAAGATGATGCTACTGAAATGCTGTACTCAGTATACCAGCAAATTTGGAAAACTCAGTGGCTACAGGACTGGAAAACATCAGTTTTCATTGCAGTCCCAAAGAAGGGCAATGCCAAAGAATGTTCAAACTACCTATAATTTTGCTCATTTCACATGCTAGTAAGGTTATGCTAAAAATCCTCCAAGTTATGCCCTAGCAGTATGTAAACCAAGAACTTCCAGATGTACCAGGCTGGGTTTAGAAAAGGCAGAGGAACCAGGGATCAAATTGCCAACATCCACTGGATCATAGAGAAAGCAGGGATTCCAGGAAAACATCTGCTTCTGCTTCATTGACTACGCTAAAGGCTTTGACTGTGTGGATTACAACACACTGTGGAAAATTCTTAAATAGATGGGAATACCAGACCACCTTACCTGTCTCCTGAGAAACCTGTATGCAAATCAAGAACGAACAGTTGGAACTGGACATGGAACAACTGACTGGTCTCAAATTGGGAAAGGAGTATAACAAAGCTGTATATTGTCACCGCCCTGCTCGTTTAACTATGTGGAGTGCATCATGTGAGTGAATCACTGGAATCAGAATATGATGGATGAATCACAAGCTGGAATCAAGATTGCCAGGAGAAATATCAACAACCTCAGATATGCAGATGATGCCACTCTAATGATAGAAAGTAAAGGAAAACTTAAGAGCCTCTTGATGAGGGTGAAAGAGGAGAGGGGGAAATCTGGCTCAAAATTCAACATTCAAAAAGTTAAGATCATGGCATCTTACTTCATAGCAAATAGAAGGGGGAAAAGTGAAAGCAGTGACAGATTTTATTTTGGGGGGCTCCGAAATCACTGTGGACAGTGACTGTGGCCATGAAATTAAAAGACACTTGCTCCTTGGAAGAAAAGCTATGACAAACCCAGACAGTGTACTAAAAAGCAGAGACATCACTTTGTCTACAAAGATCCATACAAAGCTATGGTTTTTCCAGTAATCATGTGTAGATGTGAGAGTTGAACCATAAAGAAGGTTGAGTGCTAAAGAATTGATGTTTTCAAATTGTTGTGCTGGATAAAACTCATAAGAGTCCCTTGGACTGAATGGAGATCAAGCCAGTGAATCCTAAAGGAAATCAACCCTGAATATTCTTTGGAAGGACTGATGCTGAAGCTCTAGAACTTTGACCACCTGATGCAAAGAGCTAACTCCTTGGAAAAGACCCTGATGTTGGGAAAGATTGAGGGCAAGACGAGAAGGGGATGACAGAGGATGAGATGGTTGGATGGCATCACTGACTCAATGGACATGAGTTTGAGCAAATTCCAGGAGATAGTGGACAGGGGATCCTGGTATGCTGCAGTCCACGGGATGATGGCAAAGAGTTGGACACAACTTAGTGACGGAACAACAATAAAAATATGAAAGATATTTTATGAAAATCTTGAGGGAACAAGCAATGGGCAGAAGAAAATTTCTGACCTCACTATATGGAAGGCATATTTTATAAATATAATAGTATATTTACACAAGCATATTACATTTACATAAGAAATTTATTCAAGGATACATGGAACAAATTAGCAGTTACTATGGAGGAGAGCGAGGGAGCAGAACACATACTTTTCACATGATTTATTTTGTATAATTGAATCTTTATCAGGAGTGTGTTGTATCTGGGACAAGAAGACACAGTGTACACTACAATTACTCCTGATGCACACAGAATCCACCTGTGCTCTTGCTTAAGCCACTGCAACACCCACAACTGTGCATTAGGAACACTGTACAATTTGAGCACTTTGAGTTTCCCAGAAGCAGACCCTGAACCAAGGATTTAGGAGCAAATGCTTTATTTAGAAAGAGATTCGAGGAGAACTCAGCAAGTCAGTAGAAGAATTAAGACAGGGAAAGAAATAATCCAAGCAACAGACAATCTTAGGCCAACACCAAGTCTCAGCCTGATCCAACAGGGAGCTTTGGAGTGTAAGTCACACCTCAGAATGCCTTGCATGGAGACAAAAGAACTTGGAGTTTGTCCTTCCACACTAATCTTTGGTAGACTCTATGCGTCTACTCAAGGCTATGGTTTTTCCAGTGGTCATGTATGGATGTGAGAGTTGGACTGTGAAGAAAGCTGAATGCTGAAAAATTGATGCTTTTGAACTGTGGTGTTGGAGAAGACTCTTGAGAGTACCTTGGACTGTAAGGAGATCCAACCAGTCCATCCTAAAGGAGATAAGTCCTGGGTGTTCATTGGAAGGACTGATGCTGAAGCTGAAACTCCAGTACTTTGGCCACCTCATGAGAAGAGTTGACTCATTGGAAAAGACCCTGATGCTTGGAGGGATTGGGGGCAGGAGGAGAAGGGGACGACAGAGGGTGAGATGGCTGGATGGCATCACTGACTCTATGGGCATGAGTTTGAGTAAACTCCAGGAGTTTGTGATGGACAGGGAGACCTGGCGTGCTGCAATTCATGGGGTTGCAAAGAGTCGGACATGACTGAGCAACTGAACTGAACTGAACTGAACTGATGGGTCTCCTGTTGTCTGGGAGTTGGAAACATATAAAATTCCTGGACACTTCCAGCTATATGTACCATTAAGGAGAGCCCAGTGTGCCAGAGCAGTCCTGTGTCCTCTGAAGGATGAAGGTATAACTGTTGTCAGCTAAGCATTGAGAAGCTGGGGATGTGTGCACAGACAGGATAAAAAGGATCTGAAAGGAACTAGTCATGGCTCCACCCACACATCCACACTCAGCAGATTGTAGCTTCCTTGCAGTCAACAGATATTTATTGACAATCTACAATTGTCCTGCCTATTGGTCATTTGAAAAGCGTCTAGTCCACAAAGAGTTATGCTCTAAGTGTAAAATAAACACGATTCTGAAGACTCAGTAAGAAAGAAAGGGAATGCACAGCTCACTAATAATTGTTTTCTACTGATTACATGTTGAAATGATAATATTAAATATATATTATAGAGTAAATAAAATACATTGTTAAAATAAGTTTACCTATTTCCCTGTACTTTTTTAATATGGCTCCCAGAATATTTTAAATTATGTACATGGCTCATATTAAGTTTCTGTTATCAGCACTTGTCTATAATATGTCTAATACTGTGCTAATTATTGGGATACTGCATGATTAAGAGAGACTTGGCCTCTGCCTTCATGATGTCTACAGTGCAGTGGTTGTAAAAGACAGTGATAAGATGATACCATTTGTTTTAAATATGATGGTGGAAATAACAGAGTAGACAACTGTGAGGAACTGACATCAGTGAGACTCATCAGGAAAGATGTCTCTAAATAAATGTCTTTTAGACTCAAAGACTAGGACAGGAAGTACTGTGAAAATATCTTGAAGGGAGATGCGAGGCAAGAGTTGAAATGTTTTAAGGATGTTCCAGGCCAGAGGAACATCATCAGGTGGTAGGAAAAAGCATCAAAGCTTAGCTGTTTGATTATATTAGTGTAAGTTGTCTTAAGAAAAACCACTAAAGTGGTAGAAATAACATAAAGTCTAACTCAGGTAAGATAGTTTTTTGGGACACTAGTCCACCTTCTTCTTGATCTGCTGGCTTTCTGAATCAAGCCGCTATTCCTTGCCCCAACAACTCATCTGTCAGTTTATTAGCCTGTTGTGCAGCAAGCAACTCGCGTTTGGACTCAGTAACATACAATCTATACCCAACAAACATTTCCTGAGTCAAAGCCCATTGTTAGCTACTGTAACTGTAAATGGATTCCATCCTGTGATCTGTGATTTCATCGGAAGCTGAGGGAGAATGCAGCATGACCCAGTGTGGCGAATACGCTAACAGAGATGTCTCTAGAACACTGGAAAAGAAAGTACAGCACAGTGACTTTCTCTGAATGAGGAGAATCCGAGAAGTCTTCAAGGAGAAGGTGATATTTGACCTGGACCATGAAGGAAGAGTAAAGCTTTTATAAATACAAGGCAAAGAAAAGCATTCCTAGCAGAGGCACTATTACAGGAAAAGCCACACGAGGGTGAAACTGTCCAGGACTCAGACTGTGAAACTTATTAGAGTGTGGTAAGGAGGTGTGTGTGTCTATAGCCTTAGAGTAGAGAAGGTGGCTTTGGACCAAAATGCTGTGAGAAAGAGCTGGGAATTTATTCTTGATTTCTTTTTCCTTTTTCTTCACAAACTATACATGCAAGTTTTTGTGCTTGTTCTCCAGCTCTGTTTGAAAAAGAGCAAATAAGAAATAGCCAATCTTTATATCTTAGCTTTTCTGATCACAAGCTTCATTCATTCTCCACAGTTTACAAACTTTTTATTGTCTTTGTTCTCTCTGAGTTTCATTAGGATGATTATTGATTTATGAGCAGTCTTAATGTGGCTCTTTCAGGCATCCTGAATCACTCTGACAGCAGCTCTGTAAATAGATCAATTTCTTTCTGTAAAATTTAGTTTCGTATCCTAACAAACCATTATTTTGGCTAAACTCAAATTGAGGAATTCTTCATACTTGGCAAAGTATCACTAAATTAGTCTCTAAACAGGTGAGGTAATATTATTCTTATGTCAAGTGGAAGTAATCAGCATGTTGGACTTCACTAAAGGTCACTTGTTTACCAAGGTAGTTCTCCTGCCCAGTAAACAATGGGATGCATTTAATCAGTAACCTTGGGTAACTGTGTTATTACCTGAATTTAGGAGGGAAAGAGCAAGAGTCCTGATCATCATCCCCATAAGTCACCCCCTCTTAACCTTTCAGAAACCTCCTGTGAGCAGTTCTTTACATATCTAAAAGGTGAGCACTCTTTCAGAGGGAGAAGGAATTTCTTGGTCCTTCTTGCATTTGCTTCTCCTTGCCACGACCACATACCACTAGCAAACACATACTTTTTCAGCCTTTTCATTTCTTAGGAAAAAAGGCTGGCTGTGTGTATGCTCAGTCGCTTACCTGCATGCATGCAAGTCTCTTGAGTTGTGCCCAACTCTTTATGGCCCCATGGACTGTAGCCTGCCTGGCTCCTCTGCCCATGGAATTTTCCAGGCAAGAATACTGGAGTGGGTTGCCATTTCCTACTCCAGGGGATCTTTCGGACCCAAGGATCGAACCCAAGTCTTTTGTGTCTCCTGCATTGGCAAGTGGATTCTTTATCACTAGCGCCACCTGGTTAAAGAGGTTGACTTGCTGGAAATAGAAATGAGTTTACAGCCAAGATATATTGATTCTTAAGTCTTTGCACCTCTACTTAACTAGTTTTATGGCATTAGGCCAAAGATCAGTTAGTGTTATGAAAATTTTCTCTCCTTTATAAAACAAAGCACAACATGTCCTACTTTAGAGGTCATTGCAAAGGATGGCGTAATGCATATAATAGTTACTTGTATATCATGCAAATATCTTTATTTTTATAAAGATAAGATTTTGCCACCACTCATTTTTACCTTGAAATTCTAAAAGGGTCAGAAAACTCAACTATGCAAATATCACCACTCTAAAACTTCCATCAATTACAGTTGTCTATGTGTTCAAAGAATATGGAGCTGCTGTGTCCCTGTGAATCCTGTCTGGGGCCCCTAGAAGAAGAATAGGCAGGTATAAATCCAACAGACTCTCCAAGGTCAAAGCATTCTCTCTCCAGTCTTAGCCATGTGGTAAGTGGTGCTCAATCTCATTTGTTACCAGATAAATGCAAAGTACGGCAATGTTTGCATACTCAATGGATTATAACCTCCTTGAGCTTAAACTATGTCTGCTTCTCTCTTGGGAGTAAGGCTACTCAGAGCTCCATGAAGAGTTTCACAGAGTCAATAACAGACTTGCAAAAATAAAATAAAATAACAGACTTGCATATGGGGAATCCTTGGGTTGCCCAGTGATGGCAGTAACTATGGCAAAATCTCTGATTCTTGGGTTTATATTAGGAAGCTCAGCTGCTTGCACATGTTAACATAAAGCACATTCTGAACTGTTTTTTTTATCAGCTGAGAAAAAATAATTGTGTTATTTTGATCTCTACTTGAATCCTTTCTGTTTATTAATGAGTCATTTATGTGGTTCCTCTCAAACCCCAAATCTAAGCAATGGATTATGAATCTTAAAAAAGAGAGAGTATCAGTTAGGAATAGCAAAGGAACAATAGGCCTTAAGACTTTTTGTGGAGCTGGGCTTGTGGGTTTCTGATCTTGATGACTTGTGACAGCTCAGATTGTGTGTAGCTGGATTTCATCTCACAGAGGCTAGATAGAAGCGGTAAGTTACCCTGAGCAAGCGTTGGCCTTGGTTAGTCACCGCAGCTTGTGATTGCATTGTCCTGGGGAGAGAAGCTGAGACAGGGCACAAGGAAGACACAGTCTACTCAGGCCTTAAGCAAATACCTGCAGCTTCCCTGAAGCTTTGACAAAGAAGGCGGGCCAGGCCAGGGTCTTAGGGTACGGCTGCTGCTGCAGCTTGACCTTGAACCAGAGAGTCGCAGCTTCACCTGGTTTCAAAGGGGAGTTGAAGGTGGGATTAAATTATTTTAGTATTATGAGGCTGACTCTGGTGCTTTCAATTTGCTAGACACTATGGTTGATGGGGTCGCAAAGAGTCAGACACGACTGAGCGACTGAACTGAACTGAAGTGAATGGGTTTAGGACTACAAAAAGAGTTTGTGTGTGGCTTGTCCATGGGTCGAAAGAAACTGCCCATAGCACATATGCAACGTGACTTTGGACTCATTTTTTGCCTTAGATTTCGGATACCCAAATGGAGACCTCACCCATAGAAAGATGGTCAGTTTTATTTAAAACACAAAGTTTTTTTAAAAAAATGAGAGTCCTTATTTTAGAAATAATATGCCATCTTTTAGGGATAAGAAAAATATTTTTAGGAAGTTATTACAGACTAATAGATTCTAAATAATATTATAAGCCTGTGTGAAACAGTAAGATTAATCAAGAAATTAAGCAATAATAAACATTTTAAAAGTTCATCTTGTGACATTCATCTTGTGACAAAATAAGGAAAGATAGATTGATTAAGCTGGAAGAAAAAAAGAGCTATTCTTTAAATAAAGGTTACAATGTTATAACATTCCCTGGTAGCTCAGACAGTAAAGAGTCTGCTTGCAATGCGGGAGACCTGGGTTCCAGCCCTGGGTTGGGAAGATCCTCTGGAGAAGGAAATGTCAACCCACTCCAGTATCCTTGCCTGGACAATCCCATGGATGGAAGAGCCTGGCAGGCAACAGTCCATGGGGTCACAGAGTCGGACACGACTGAGTGACTTCACTTTCTTTCACAATGTTATAATCTAGGCAAATATCATGGAGGAAATTGGACATTAAAGGGAAGTTTCCTAGGTGGCACCATGGTAAAGAGTCTGCCTGCCAATGCAGGAGACTCAAGAGACTCAGGTTTTGATCCTTGGGTCAGGAAGATCGCCTGAAGTAGGATCAACCTAGCAATGGCAACCTGTTCCAGTATTCTCACCTGGAGAATTCCTTGGCCAAAGGAGGCTGGTGGACTGCAGTCCATGGGGTCACAAAGAGTCAGACACAACAGAGCAACTGAGCACCGCACACACAGATACTTAAGGACACAGTGGGTGCAAATAAGAGAGAAAAGAAAATATGCCTAGGCACAGCTCCTCTTAAGGAGGGACTCAGAAGAAATATGAGTTGTCTTAACTGTGAAGAAGTTTCAAACAGTGACCAGAGCCCAGAGGAATGTCATGGAGGAGAGAGACCAAAGCAGATTGAAGTGTCTCCACCAGGGACAATCAGGATCCAACATCCTAAGAAAACATGGCCTGAAAAAGCTGCTGATGGAAAGACCTTGGGGACCATGGGACCTCACATTAAAGGTGGGGGCAGCTCTACCAGGCAGTTACAGAAAATCTGTGCAGACTTGAGACAATAAGCCCAAAATCCCAAACACGTTACAAGGAAAGCTTTAAGGTGGCACAGCCATTGTAGGTGGAAATGCAAGAATTGTCTCTATCCTCAGTATAGTCATCTCCACAAATGCCTTCCCAAACTAGACGGATGCAATCTTTGGGCCCCCAAAGGTATTTTTGCTACCCTGGGATTAAACCAGAAATGAAACAATACTCTAGATCTGTCAAATCTTGCTTTTATTTTAACCAAAACATATTTCTAGCCTCACAGAAGAGAAATAGCTACTTTCTCAGAAAAATAATGCCAAATTTTTAGACAGTAAAAGCTCACTTGTCCTTAAAAGATTATAAATAATAAAAGTTCTATAACTGAGAGTCTGTGGTCATAAAACCAGCAAAATGGACCCTTTTTATGAGGCATCAGAGGATTCAGAGAAATTGGCATTGATCTGTTCAGACAAACAGACTTGATTTGGGCCTTAATGAAACAAAAGATAAAATAAGCATGTTTATGTAATAAAAGCACTGGTAACAGCAGAACTTTCCACAAGATGTGAGTCTGAACAGAAGATTTGCCATTTTCTCTCAATTTTTAATATAGTTTTTTTTTTTTTTTTTTTGCCCTGCCACACTGTTTGCAGGATCTTGGTGCCCTTGGCAGTGAAAGTTTGGAGTCCTAACCTCTGGACCAAGTTCCCTCACATTTTTAGTTTAAAGGAAACTCAGTTCATCTGCATAGTACAGGAAAAGTAGATGGATCCCCTTCTTTCCACCTTCACCCTCCCATTCTGCATTTCCCTTACAGGTATTCTGAGGAATGTTCTCTGGCTAAACCTGCAAAGCCATTCATTCATTCTTTTACTCAAAAATTGTTGTTAATTTGAATATTACTCAATTATCAGACGTTTATTGAGGGACCAGGATACAGAACAAATATTGTTCACTAGAACATGGTTATAGCACTTCCCAAAAGAGTAAAATTCATATTATGTGAAATGGTATAAAACTGACAATGAAGTATAAGAGATGAAATCTGATTCAAAGGTGATATCATCTATCAAGTGATTCAGGTGATCAAACTAGGAGCCATTTTGATTAGACCCTAATATATTTTCAGAAATTTTTTCATCTCAACTTTCTAAACTAAAAGCCTTTAAGAAATGTGAAGTATTTACATTTTCCTCCTATGCCTAGATTTGGCATAGTAATCTATAGAAATAAACATTTTTTAGTGAATTCTGATTATTTCACTGTGCAGTTTTGGGTGATTTTTTTTATTGTCAATTTGAACATTTTGCCTCTGATATCTAGCCGCTATGTAGACTTATAGATTTTTGCTACACAGAAAAAAGATAGAAAATGCAGGGAAATATGGGGAAATAAAGGCAATAAACATCCTTGGAAGTGAAAGTCTCTCAGTCGTGTACGACTCTTTGCGACCCCATGAACTATATATACAGTCCATAGAATTCTCCAGGCCAGAATACTGGAGTGGGTACCCTTTCCCTTCTCCAGGGAATCTTCCCAACCAGGGATCAAACCCAAGTCTCCCGCATTGCAGAGGATTCTTTACCAACTGAGTCACAAGGGAAGCCCAAGAATACTGGAGTAGGTAGCCTATCCCTTCTCCAGGGACCTGGTCAACCCAGGAATCGAACCGGGGTCTCCTGCATTGCAGGTGGATTATTTACCAACTGAACTATCAGGGAAGCCCAAACATCGTTGAAATATCTATTTGCCTATAGTTTTTTCTGATTTGAGTAGCAAAACATACTGGGTATATAGAATGCCAACTTCTTTAATTTTCATCTTTAAACAAACAAACATTGAGTCTCTGATGTATATCCAGCCCTGTGCCATTACATGAAGAGGACAAATGACTCTCCTCTCCAAGAAGGGGCTTCCCAGATGGCTCAGTGATAAAGAATCTACCTGCCAATGCAGGAGACATGGGTTCGATCCCTGAGCTGGGAAGGTCCCCTGGAGAAGGAAATGGCAACCTGCTACAGTGTTCTTGCCTGGAGAGTTCCACAGACAGAGGAGCCTGACGGGCTGCAGTCCACAGGGTCCCAAAGAGTCGGACATGACTTAATGACTAAACAACAATTACTCTCCAGGAAGGTAGTGGAAAGAGCATGTTCTAAAATCAGGCAAAGCAGGTGTTACACTGTCTCAGTAACTACGATTTTAGGAAGCTCTTTTTGGAGACCAGTCATGGACTTTGGGATGAGGTAAAACTTGAGTTCAAATTCCAGATTTTCCACTTACTGTCTGTGTGATCTTGAATAAGTACTTAATGTCTCTGAGCTCCAGTTTTCTCAGCTTTAAATAAGGATGAAGAAGTTGTGAGGATGAAATGCAGTAAAAAACCTGTAATGTGTGTATAGCTCAGTCCCTAGGTCATGTGAAATATTCAGTGAGTGCTACACTCATTCCCTGTCTACCTGTGCCTTTGCTTCCAGCTGTGTCTCTGGAGTCAAAAAGGATAATGGGGAGAAAAGAATCAACCTCAGTCAAAAATCTGAGATGATTCCTGGCATGTATCACTTATTCGGAAGGATAGAATGTTTACTGTGAGTGAAAACCACAGCTGTTGACTGATGACTTAACAATGGAAATCTCTGGTTGTGATTGTTGGTCAGTAACAGGATGTTACCAACTCCATAAACTCAATGACTTGAGAAAGCCAAGGGATGGTTAATTTTCCACTTTCTGCGAAAGGACACGTAGCACTTGCTGTAGCAGGAGCTGAAGGTTAGTTTCAACCAGATCAACATTTTCACCATCTGTTCGTGGAAAGATAAAACCCTTCTTCCTGCATAATAGATCAACAAGGATTTAAAGAAAAGGGGATTGCCTCAATTGCAACATCAAATGGCTGTGTTTATGTGAGCAAAAATTGCACACAGGAAACAAAAAGAGATCAGTCAGTAAAATAGAGCAATATAAACTTTGAAATGCCTTTCTGAATCTCTCAGAAGCATTCATTTGTTTTTCATGGAAGAGTGTAATGCACCAGTGAAAAACATACTTAATTGAGTCCCAGATAGTTCAAGTCAATTTTACTATTTCAAGCCTCCAGCCTACAAAGTGCTATTTTTATCCCTTCCAGTATTCAAAATCCTTCCAGATCTTAGTGAGTTTTGTACTGTGCACATAGGATAAAATTTTTGTGTAATATTTTATATATGATTAAGCAATCAATGTGTATTTAGAAACAGTAAAGATGCCTCTATCCTCCTGTCTTCCCTGAAACCGATGAAAGAGGACAATAAAAAGCAAAAAAAAAATAGAATAAGATCTTTGATAAGCTAGAATGCAGCCACACTGATGAACTTTTCTATGAAGAAGGGCTTCATAATGCCATAAATATTGAGTCTGGGAAGCAGAAACTGAGAGGAGGCTGCATTGACTAGATTTGGCAAAGGAAGCAGGAGCTTCACCAAACCTCCCCAGGGAGGGATTCTACCTGCTACTGAAGATTGATAAGGCAGAAAGATGAACAGCAATACAAGGCAGATGCCAGACATTGTTATGTGAAGGAAGGAAGGAGAGAAGGAGGGGATAAGAAAAAAAATAAGTGGGTGTCAAACACCTGTACAAGTGCTGTAGAGAAATAAACAATATGTGAAAATGAAAGTGTTACTCAGTCGTGTCTAACTCATTGCGACCCAGTAGACCAAAGCCCATTAGGCTGCTCTAGCCATGGGATTTCTTAGGCAAGAATATTGGAGTGGGTTGCCATTCCCTTCTCCAGGGGATCTTCCCAACCCAGGGATCAAATCCAGGTCTCCTGCATTGCAGGCAGATGTTTTACCTAAGGCACCAGGGCTACTCAAAATTACTTGTAGCACCAAGAAGTCTTTCTCTGAGCTTAAGGCAAAAGAATGACAGAGGATGAGATGGTTGTAGGTATCACCAACACAATGGACACAAGTCTGATCAAACTCCAGGAGAGATTGAAGTACAGGGAAGCCTGGTGTACTCCAGTCCATTGGGTTACAGAGTTGGACATAACTTAGTGACCAAATAGCAACAAAGGCAAACAAATTACTTATATGAAAAATAATAAGTTATGCCATGAGACTTAATGGATAAACACATCTTTATAAAATTATTCAAAAAATAGACACAGCCTCTATGAAATAAGACTTCAAAGAGGAAATACAAAGGTTCAAAATAGAGATAATAAAGGAAAAGAATAACAGGAGGCTTTGACAGCAGAGGCACCCCAAATAACTCTCAAAATTCCCCAAATGTCTCCAGGAAAAAAACAGAAAAAACAACTGGAAAGCAAAAAGACAAAACTCAGATAATCCAAACAAATCTAAAACCTGTTAGAACTAATAAGTGAATTTAGCAAAATCATTGGGTACAATATCAATGTATCACACCAATTTTATTTCCAAGTGATGAATTAGAAAATAAAATGTGGTGAATGATATAATTCAACATATTTCAAAACATATCAGATACCTAGACATCAGTCTAATTGATTTGTAATATCACTCCACTGAAAGCTACAAAACATTTTCAAGAGGACCTAGCACCTAAATAAATAGGGCTATACAAATTTATGGATATGAAGATTCATGTTGCAAAGACTTAAATTACCTTTTCTGCTGCTGCTGCTAAGTTGCTTCAGTCATGACCAACCCTTTGCTACCCTACAGACTGTAGCCTGCCAGGCTCTTCTGTCCATGGGATTCTCCAGGCGAGAATACTGGAGTGGGTTGGCATGCCCTCCTCCAGGGGATCTTCCTGACCCAGGGATTGAACCCACGTCTCTTGTCTCCTGCATTAGCGATTGGGTTCTTTACCACTAGCGCCACCTGGAACACCTTTAAATTGATCTAAAGACTAAGAAGTTCCAGTCAAAATCTAAGCAGGTTGTGTTTGTTTGTTTGTTTTTTTTTTTTTCAGTTGACAAGCTAATTCTAATAATTAGATGAAAATCCAAAGAACTAAAAGTGCCTATGACAGTCTTGAGGGGGAAATTCTGAGAGTGAGAACCTACACTGCCACACATCAGGACTTACTACTAAGCCCAGTGATTGAGGATCTTCCTGGTGACTCAGATGGTAAAGAGTCCGCCTGCCAACAGGAGCCCCAGTTTCCATCCCTGGGTAGGGAAGATACTTGGAAAAGGGTAAGGCAACCCACTCCAGTATTCTTGCCTGGAGAATCCCATGGACAGAGGAGCCTGGTGGACTACAGTCCACAGGATCGCAAAGAGTTGGACACAACTGACCAACTATTTTCGTTTTGCAATAATTGAGATAGTGTGGTATGGAAGTAAGACATACAAAAAGGCAAATAGAACAGAGTATTCTAGAAACAGACAAATATATGAATATTTGATTTAAGTAAAAGAAGTTCTTTCAGAACAGTGAGAGAAAGGTAGTTGTCTCAAAAAAATAATGCCATGTCAATTACATATTCATACAGAAAAATGAATTTTGATGCCTAACTTAAAAATCAATACTAGAGATATTTAATCTAAATATGAAAGGTAAAATAATAATAGTTTTAGAAGAAAATTATTATAGTTTATTAATGACTTTGGAATAGAAAAAGTTTTCTTGAACAGGAAACAAAGAGCACTTACCAAAAAGTAAAAAATTAATAGATTAGAATAAAATTAAGAACTTTTGTCCATAAAATTATTTTATTAAGATATTGGAAGGGCATCCCAAAGAATGGGAGAAGGTATCTAGAATAGATACATAAAAGAGACTCAGACATATGCTGCAAATATTTTTTTTATTTTTTAAATTAATTTGTTTTAATTGGAGGCTAATACTTTACAATATTGTGGTGGTTTTTGCCATACATTGACATGAACCAGCCACGGGTATATATACATCACCATCCCAAACCCCCCCTTCCACCTCCCTCCCCATCCCCTGCCCCAGGGTTGTCCCAGTGCACTGGCTTTGAGTGCCCTGTTTCATTCATCAAACTTGGAATGGACATCTGTTTCACATATGATAATATACATGTTTCAATGCTGTTGTCTCAAATCATCCCACCCTTACCTCCCACAGAGTCCAAAAGTTTGTTCTTTACATCTGTGTCTCTTTTGCTGTCTTGCAAATAAGACCATCATTACCGTCTTTTTAATTTCCATATATGTGCATTAAAATATGCATACCTATGCATATATTGCATATTGGTGTTTTTCTTTCTGACTTACTTCACTCTGAATCATAGGCTCCAGTTTCATCCACCTCATTAGAACTGACTCAAATGTGTTCTTTTAATAGCTGAGTAATATTCCATTGTATATATGTACCACAGCTTTCTTATCCATTCATCTGCTGATGGACATCTATGTTTCCAGGTCCTAGCTATTGTAAACAGTGCTACAATGAACATTGGGGTACATGTGTCTCTTTCAGTTCTGGTTTCTTCAATGTGTATGCCCAGCAGTGGGATTGCTGGGTCGTATGGCAGTTCTATTTCCAGTTTTTTAAGAAATCTCCACACTGTTCTCCATAGTTCAGATCAGCTCAGTTCAGTTCAGTCGCTCAGTCGTGTCCGACTCTTTGCAACCCCATGAACCGCAGCACTCCAGGCCTCCCTGTCCATCACCAATTCCCAGAGTTCACCAAACCCATGTCCATCGAGTCGGTGATGCCATTCAACCATCTCATCCTCTGTCATCCCCTTCTCCTCCTGTCCTCAATCTTGCCCAGCATCAGGGTCTTTTCAAATGAGTCAGCTCTTCACATCAGGTGGCCAAAGTATTGGAGTTTCAGCTTCAGCATCAGTCCTTCCAATGAACACCTAGGACTGCTCTCCTTTAGGATGGACTGGTTGGATCTCCTTGAGACTCTCAAGAGTCTTCTCCAACACCACAGTTCAAAAGTATCAATTCTTCAGCCCTCAGCTTTCTTTATAGTCCAACTCTCACATCCATACATGACTACTGGAAAAACCATAGCCTTGACTAGACAGACTTTTGTTGGCAAAGTAATGTCTCTGCTTTTTAATATGCTGTCTTGGTTGGTCATAACTTTTCTTTGAAGGAGTGTCTTTTTTTTTTTTTTTTTGAAGGAGTGTCTTTTAATTTCATGGCTTACAGTCACCATCTGCAGTGATTTTGGAGCCCTCAAAAATGAAGTCAGCCATTGTTTCCACTGTTTATCCATCTTTTTGCCATTAAGTGATGGGACTGGATGCCATGATGTTTGTTTTCCGAATGTTGAGCCTTAAGTCAACTTTTTCACTTTGCTCTTTCACTTTCATCAAGAGGCTCTTTAGTTCTTCACTTTATGCCATAAGGGTGGTGTCATCTTCATATCTGAGGTTATTGATATTTCTCCCGGCAATCTTGATTCCAGCTTTGCTTCATCCAGCCCAGCGTTTCTCATGATGTACACTGCATGTAAGTTAAATAAGCAGGGTGACAATATACAGCCTTGAAGTACTCCTTTTGCCATTTGGAGCCAGTCTATTATTCCATGTCCAGCTCTAACTGTTGCTTCCTGACCTGTATACAGATTTCGCTGGAGGCAGGTCAGGTGGTCTGATATTCCCATCTCTTTCAGAATTTTCTACAGTTTGTTGTGATCCACACAGTCAAAGTCTTTAGCAAGTCAATAAAGCAAAAGTAGATGTTTTTCTGGAACTCTGTTGCTTTTTCAATGATCCAGCGGATGTTGGCAAATTGATCTCTGGTTCCTCTGCCTTTTCTAAAACCAGCTTGAACATCTGGAAGTTCACAGTTCACGTATTGTTGAAGCCTGGCTTGGAGAATTTTGAGCATAGCAAAGCTATGCGAGCAAAGTGTGTGAGATGAGTGCAATTGTGAGGTAGTTTGAACATTCTTTGGCATTGCCTTTCTTTGGGATTGGAATGAAAACTGACCTTTTCCAGTCCTGTGGCCACTGCTGAGTTTTCCAAATTTGCTGGCATATTGAGTGCAGCACTTTCACTGCATCATCTTTTAGGATTTGAAATAGCTCAACTGGAATTCCATCACCTCCACTAGCTTTGTTCGTAGTGATGCTTCCTAAGGCCCACTTGACTTCACATTCCAGGATGTCTGGCTCTAGGTGAGTGATCACACCATCGTGATTATCTGGGTCATGAAGATCTTTTTTGTATAGTTCTTCTGTGTATTCTTGCCACCTCTTCTTAATATCTTCTGCTTCTGTTAGGTAACAGTAGAATAACAATATACCAATCATGATATGTCCCTATAAATGCTATGCAGCAACAACAGTGAAACAAAGTACTGCCACATAACCGCACTGTGGATAAATTTCATAAACATAACCTTGAATAAAGGAAGCAAGACCAAACTATTTCATTTATACGAAATGCACAAATAGGCAAAATAAATTTATGATGTTAAAGTAAAGAGAGAGGTGACGTTTGGTTAGGAAGATGATGGTGAGTGGGAAGCTTCTGGAATGCTGTCAGTATTCAACAATATATTTTGCTTATGAAAGCACATCAAGCGATGTACCTTTGATTCATAAACCATTCAATGTATTTGTTATACTTTATAATTTGTCTTTAATATAAGTGTATTACCAGGACTTCCCTGGTGGCTCAGTGGTAAAGAATCCACCTGCCAATGCAAGGCACACAGGTTCGATCCCTGGCCCAGGAAGATCCCACATGCCTTGAGGCAGCTAATCCCAGATGCCACAGGTATTAAGCCTGTGGCTAGAGCCCAAGATCCTCAACTAATAAACTCCACATGCCCTAGAGCCTGTGCCCTGCAACGAAAGAAGCCACTGCAATGAGAAGCCTGTGTACCACAACTAGAGAGTAGCCCCCGCTCACCACAACTAGAGATGAAAGCCCGCACGCAATGAAGACCCTGCACAGTAAAAATTAAATAAATTAATACAATTATTTAAAAATCTATTTAAAAGTGTATTACCTCCCAAATATATATATGTTTTCCAGGTTTTAAGTATTGCATGTATCATTTTTTAAAAAAAATACTTACCCACTTGATAAATTTTAAAGAAGACATCATACATCCTTTTCCTTGAATTTGCTCTCTTGTGAACATGCACTACTATAATACTTTAAATTTGTACTACTTTGAATAGTGAGACTGAACATTTTTTCTTATTAATTTGCCATTTGTTTTCCTTTGTCAAACTGCTATACCTTTTGCTCAAAGTTTTCTCTTTGGTGTGTACAATTGTTATCACTACTACTACTTGAAAGTTCTGCATACAGTAATGGAATTTAATGGCTTACAAGGCAGTATGGTTATGTGACTTTGGGAAAGCTATTTACTCTCTTAAGCTTCACCTTCCTCATCCAAAAAACTGGGTAATAACATCGTCAACAATCCTTAGAAGAATTACATAGGCATCTAGGTGACATGCACATCAAGAATGTTTTCCCACGTTTCATAGATTTTGAGCACCTACTGTATGTAAAGACTTATACTAGGCATTAAATGGGGGGAAAAGAACATTTCTTCCATTAAACCAGTGATTCTTTATTACTCCCATTTCCATTTCATTCTCTTCAACATCCCTCAGGGTGTTGCCTTCCTTTCCATCATTGCTACCTGCATTCAGGCCTTCATCTTTCCTCCCTGATGTTGTTAACAGCTTCCTAACTCATCTCTGTGCCTCCCTCTCATTACTCCCCAATCAGTTCAGCTTCCTGCTGCCCGATGGGTCCTTCCAAATGCAGCTCTGATCATACTTAGCCTTCTATTTCCCTCTATGGGATTTGGTTCACTTTATCAGATTACAAGACAATCCTCATCTGATCCCTACCTTTCTTCTCAAACCTCACCTCTTCACAGTCCCCAATTTGCCTTTCATGTTTCAAAGATTCAAAAACATATTTGTCACACAGGATCTTGCATATGATATCCTTCCTCTCAAGGATATGTCTTTGGCTCTTTTCCTCCCTCCGAACACACCTCAGGTGCCATCTTCTCTGGTAGGTCTTCCCATCTCTGACACTTGTGGTTCTAGCTCAGCTGACCCTCCTTTAAACTCTTACCATCTTATCTCATTATTTGCATAATTGCCCTTGAGTCATTTATTCATTTATCTGTCCAACTCACTACTCTAAGACCTACTGGGGAGTAAAGACTATGTCTTTCATATCATTGTCCCCTGAACCTGAACAGCTCTGTATGAATGAGTGAATGAGTGAACAAATGAAGAGCAGAAGATTGGACTGACTGTCATGTCATGCGTCTCAGCAGCATTCTCAGGAAATAATAGGAACTGAATAAAAGTCAAGTTAGGATGGAATTTCTGAAAGAAAAGATAAATTATAGCTAACTCTACCCTCTATAATAGTACAGAAACTTTACTTTGTTAGATGATAGATTTAGATAGATAAATAAATAGATTTCATGCAATAGGCAATAGACTAGTGTCTAATTCATATGGCCATTTCTGACAGGGATTCAAATGTCCTAAGCTTCAGGGTACTTGAAGAATATATTATCTTTGCCTATCCTGTGTTATTATTCTCCCTGGAATGACTCATCCCCTCACTTTTCATACTGTTCTTAAATCAGGGCTGTGGGGTTGAAGGAAAACAATCTATATTCCTTTGTAAGTGGTTGTAGGATGCACATTATTAATGGCTCTACTCCTTCTTGGGGTCTGACTTCCCTGGTGGCTCAGATGGTAAAAAGACCGCCTGCAATGTGGGAGACCTGGGTTTGATCCCTGGGTTGGGAAGATCCCCTGGAGGAGGAAATGGCAACCCACTCCAGGATTCTTGCCTGGAGAATTCCATGGACAGAGGAACTTGGAGGGCTACAGTCCGTGGGGTCACAAAGCGTCAGACACGACACGACCGAGCGACTAAGCACAGCACAGCACAGCGTCCTGGGGGAGGGTGGAGCTCATCCCTTCTCCTGCTGCCTAAAGTTTCTGTGTTAGAGCTTATGCACTTAGGGTTGGATCAGGTAACATAATTTCACCAAAAACCTAAAGTGAGATCATATCTGTGCAGACTGTAGACAGATGACTTAAAGTTTTCTTAGTAGTTATAAAGGAGAAGATTGTGAGATCAGATCCTTAAAAACTGACTAGAGTCCACTGTCAATCAGTCAATCGACAAACATAGATCTGCTGCTTCTAGGATTATAGTGTCTATATAGAATATATATGATATATTTATGATATGGATTTTTTTCTGAAGTATTTACTCATCAGCTACTGCTTTGTGAGCACTTCTTTTTTCCTGTCAGTGACCAAGTTGTACTTATATGAGCCTCTCCTTCAGTATCTGCCTCAGCACTTTTCACCTACTTGGTTCTCAGCAAATGTTTGAATTGATCCTCAAAACCTCATGTGAACCAGGAATCCAGGAAGTCTCTGATTTTTTTTTTTCTCTACATGCAAGTTTCTAAGGTAGAGAGGTCCTTGTCCCCAGCTTTACCTACATTCTTCAGACATTCATTTTCAACAGACTTGGCTTCCAGTTTGCTGTGTGATATATAGTGGCAGCTGCACATAAAACAGTTCAGAGACCAAAAGGGAACAGGGAGCAGCCGTTACCTCCAGGTTGTGCACATTGTCCTTCTACATCTGAGCATGAGCGGCTTGTCAAAAAGTTTGAAATATCCCCTATTTCCTTTTGTGCCACTGGTTTTTGGTGACTACTGTGTCATTTAACTAAGTTGATGGCATCTGTGTGTATGCTATCATAAAATATGTAGTTGGTGAAACCCTTCATCCTTTTGGATATAAACATAGTTGTATACTAATTTGTGAACGTTCTGTGTGCATGAATGTGTGTGTGTGAGTGCTTGTTTGTATGCGTCAGTAAGTAAGAAGAACCCTAGAATTTGGAAATAAGTACCAAAATAAAAAATCAACATGTTAAGGGATCAAAACAGAGATATGTGAGGTTACCTTAAAGAGATAAAATGATTCCAGAGTCAACAAGATTTGACATCATCCTGAATGAGGCTAGAAATACCTCTAAACGTGAATGGTCCAAGAAGAAGCAACTGTCTAGACTAAGAAACACTGGGAAAAGGAATGAGGTTAGGGAAGCAAATATTGTGGTGTCCATTCAGCCCTAAGGCAAGTGGGTGCCCTGGAGAAATGATGACAAAATCGTCTGCTTGGTAAAAATAACTCGGTCACAATGACCATTACTCTTGTTCACGTGTCATGCTAACCAGACATTCTTCTAGTCACAAAGCTGTTTTTCCAAGTACCTCCACACCAGAAAAAAAGACAGCCTGGACTGAGAACGTAAGAAGCCCCAACACTGCACATGTATCACGCTCAGGCACATACAGTACCCCATACACACAGAGTAACATGGCAGGGTAGATTAGAAACACATGTCCTGCATATGCATGTGAGCTTACTGGGTGTGAATGTCTTGATGTTTACTTCTCCAGAAATCAGATCAGTTCGGAGGCAATGGAAAGTCTGAGCACACAGAGATGCACCAAAGGTCAGAGGGTGGAGGAAACTGAGAATGTTGTCAGTCTAAAGAGTGGCGGAGGCAATGTTTAAGGGTATCAGAGACAGAAGAAGGAGTTAAATAGAGAGAAGTTAGAGAGACTGGGGGAATTAGATGAGGTCAAAGGGTAGAGGGTATGGGTGAAACTCTCTGAGCAGGCTGACATGACTGGAAATTGTGATCAGAAACTGGAAAAATCTAAATTTATGGCTTAGAGGCAAAGGAGCAGATTCCAGGGATTGCAAGGTTCAGGATGTGGCCGTGGGAGATCATTGAATATTAACTCAAGATGTTTGAGTCATTCATTCAGGCATTTGTCATCCTGGATCATAGCAGGAAGAGAATTAGACAGGAAAACTATGAATTAGACGCCAAATTATTCAAAAATAGAAGGCCAGATAAATATTTTACCCACTTAGCTACTTTCTGTCTTCATGTTTAGCCCATGCTCTTCCCACAAAGTCGAGTGCCACCCCTGCCCCACGCTGCCGTTAGCACAGTATTCATGGGAAGCACGTATATTTCCCCTAGAACAAGAATTTTTTGGGCATATCATCCCCACAATATAAGTGTGTTTTTAGTGCAATGCATACAATTCAAATGGCTAAATCTGTGCACAGTCACTCAGTCGTGTCTGACTCTTTGTGACCCCATGGACTATAGCACACCAGGCCTCCCTGTCCATCACCAACTCCCAGAGCTTGCTCAAACTCATGTCCATGGAGTCGGTGATGCCACCCAACCATCTCATCTTCTGTCATCCCCTTCTCCTCCTGCCTTCAATCTTTCCCAGCATCAGGGTCTCTTCCAATGAGTCAGTTCTTTCCATCAGGTGGTCAAAGTATTGGAGCTTCAGTTTCAGCATCAGTGCACACTTAATGAACAAAGGAAACATCATAATCGTGGAGATCATTCCAGAATGTAATCCACAAAATTTACAGAAGTGTTTCCTAGAGGTATTAAAAGAACCAAGAGAGTCAATAAAGAGATTAAGAAAGAGCAGTAATTTTTATTTATTTATTTACTGGTTGCAGGGTGGGAGGGTCATGAAGTTAAAAAGGATAGTCTATGGCTTTGCCAGGCAAAGGGAGGCACACCAGGCTTCTGCCTTGAAAACTATGGAACAGTCATTTTTATGTGGGGAAATATACTGGTCCACATGGAGGTTGTTGGCAATATTGATGAGCGCAGTATTGGTGGAGTTGTCGGAGCAGGAATGTGAGCCCCCTGGACAAGGGACAGGTGAAGGCAGTGCTGAAAATAGCTCACTCTCCAGGATACCTAACTCAGAGAGAGAGAGAGAGAGAGAGAGAGAGAGAGAGAGGGTCCTAGCTAAAGAAGTTTCCCTAAGAACTGCAATGTCTAATGCAATGGTAAATGGCACTTTAAATTCCATTTTCAGATTATGTGTTGCTAGAATAAAGAAATACTGTTAATGTTTGGATATTGACCTTGGAAAATTACTAAACTTAGTCATTTGTTCTAGCAGGTTTTTAGTAGATCTGTAGGATTTTTCTGTACAAATAATCATGTTGTCTACAAATAAAAATAATTTCACTTCTCCCCTGCCAACCCAGATGCATTTCATTTAATTTTTATTGCACATTGTACAAACTAGAATCTCCAGTACAATGCTGAATAAAAGTGATGAAGACACACATTCCTGCTTTGTTTTTTATCTTGGGAGGAAAACATTGTCTTCCACCACTAAATATTGTAGTAGCTATATACTTTTTGTAAATGTCTTTTTTCAAGTTAAGGATATTTTCTTCTCTTTGATGTTTGATGAGAGCTTTTATCCAGAATGGATTATGGATTTTGCCAAATGCTTTTTCTCTATTGAGATTATCACATCTTTTTTGTTTGTTTGTTTTTCCTTTTTCAATCTCTCAACATAGTAAATTATATAGATTGCTTTAAGAATGTTCAACTAACCTTGCATTCCTAGGATAAACTCCACTTGGTCAGGATGCAATTTCCTTTTGATATTGTTTAATTTACTAAAATTATTTTGCATCTGTGCTCATGAGGGATGTTAGCGTTTAGCTTTCTTTCCATATAATGTATTTGCCTGATTTTGTTGTCAGGAAAACACTGACCTCATAAAATGAGTTGCAAAGTAGTCTCTCCTGTTAAAATTTATGAAAGAGGTTTTTAGAATTGTTAATATTTCCTCCTTTAAATGTTTGGTAGAATTTACCAGTGAATCCATCTGAGTCTGGAGTTTTCAATTTCTCTAATAGATTTAGAGGTACTAGGTTATCTGTTCCTTTTGAATGAGTTTTGACTGTCTTTCAAGGGATCTATCCATTTCGTTTACTTTGCAAAATTTAATGGCTTGAGGTTGTTCAAAATATTTGCCTGTTATCCTATCAATATCTATACAATCTGTGGGGATGTCACTTCTTTCATTCCTGACAGTGATAATTTATATACCTTCTGTCTCTCTGTCTCTTTTTTTCCTTGACCAGCGTGAGCACTAGTTTATTAATTATAATGATCACAAAACTCTAGGTTTTGGTTTAATTGATTTTCTCTTTTGTTTTTCTGATTTTTTTCATTACTCTCCATTCTTATCTTCTTTTTCTCCTTCATTTTGCTTGCTTTGGTCTAACTTGCTCTTTTTTTCTGCTTCCTTGAGGTAGAAGCTGAGGTAACTGAGTTGAGACATATTTTTCCCTCTAATACTAACATTTAGTGCTATAAAATTCTCTTTCAATACTGCTGTAGCTGCATGCCACACATTATGACATGTTGTTTATATTTTCATGCAGTACAGAAATGAAATGGTATTTCAATTCCCTTTTGATTTTTTAATTTGATGCATAGTTTATTTGAAAGTATGTTAGCTTCCAGATATTGAGGACTTCCTAGAGATCATTCTGATATTACTTTCTAATTTAAGCTCTATTGTGATCTTTGTATGTTTTGAATCTTTTTAATTCATTGAGACTTGTTTCAAAGGCCAAAATTTTACCATCTTAGTAAACGTTCCATGTGTACTTGAAAAGTTTATGTCCTTCTGTTATTGGATTATTGTTGTTGTTGCTTAGTCCCTAAGTTGTGTCCAACTCTTTGAGCACTTTATAAGTGTAAATTAGGTCTAGTTTGAGTCCACCATTTTGTTCAAGTTTCCCATATACTTACTGATTTTCAGTCTAGTTGCCCTAACAATTTCTAAGAAAGGAAGTTAAAAATTTAAGAAAACAATTGTGAATTTGTATACTTCTCCTTTCACTTATATTTGTTTTTGCTTAATGTCTTCTGTAGTTTTTTATTAGGCACATAAAATTTTAGGATTACTATATTCTCTTGATGAACTAACACCTTTACCATTATGAAACATCTTTATCCAGGGTAATATATTTGTTCAAAAATATACTTTGTCTCAGGGCTTCCCTGATGGCTCAGCAGTAAAGAACCCGCCTGCCATTGCAGGAGACACAGGTTCAGTCTCTGGGTCAAGAAGATCCCCTGGAGAAGGAAATGACAACCCACTCCATTATTCTTGCCTGGGAAATCCCATGGACAGAGGAGCCTGGTGGGCTACAGTCCCTGGGGTCGCAAAGGAGTCAAACACAACTTAGTAACTAAAGAACAACAACAACAACAACAATACTTTGTCTCATTTAAAGATGGTCACTACATATTTTGTAGTATAAATGTTGTATATATTTTTCAAGCCTTATAATTTTAACCTAGTTGTCTCTTTTTATTTAAATTGAATTTTGTATTAGCATCACATATCGGGGCTTGCTAATTTATCCAATCTGACAATTTTGGGCTTTTAATTGTGGTGTATAGACCATTTTTTCTTAGTGTTTTTGTTGATATTTCTCTAAATTTATGTCTACAATTTTGTTAATTTCCGATTCTCAAAAATAAAAATTGTTAAACATCAAGCAAAGAATGTATACTAAAATTCTAATAATAACATTTAAGGTTGAAGCTTTGAAATTGAGTGGTCAGTGTTCTGCCCTAACTCTAAAGTATTCTGGCTCGGGCCTCAGCTTGCTTATCTATAAAATGGGGATAAGAGAAAAAAATCTTCTTCAAAAGGGTACTCTATGGGTAGATGGATGTACATTTAGAAGATGAATCAGAAATATAGTAATCCTTCATAATGATCTATAAAGCAATTTTATTTTTATTTTATTTTTCTGTTTTCAGAGCTATGCATGTGGTAGTTACTAAAAAACTGATCTTCCTCCCCACAACCTCCTTCCTTCCTTTTCTCCCTCCTTTCCTTCCTTTATTTTTTGCTTCCTTCCTTCATAAGTTCATTCAACAATAAGGAATGAGCATCTGTTCTTTCCAAAGCAACCCACTAAGGTTTAGACATAGATACATAAATTAAAAGGCAGGTTTTTACTCCTGTCCTCAAACAACTTAGAGCCTAGGTGGGAAGGAAGGGAAGGCAGATGTGAAAGATACCTTTTCTTACATTGAATGAACAGAGAGGAAGTTCATTCCTAGGAACTCAAGCCCCTAAACTCAAGGCTTCTTTGTGGGGAGGGGTGGGGGACGAGGAAGGAAATCATCAAGTGGGATCCCCAGGCTCTAATTTTCCCAAAAGGAAATGGAAATCTAGTTTTTCATTTCAATGATGTTGTAATAGGCAGGACCAAAGGCAGCAGAACCTGCTAAAAGTTTTAGGTATTTATTCCAACTCAAAGAACCTCCTTTGGCCTCTTGAGTTAAAGAACTCATCAGCTCTGGTTATTGCCACAGTCGTCATCCCGTAACTACTCAGCTTTTATTTGTGCACAAAGTCCCGGAGGACAGGAGAGCAGCTGTTCCCTCAGACAGGAGCCCTCAGAGAAACACAGATCAGAGAACACCAGAGACCAGCTGCGTTCCACCCTTCTCCAGGGAAGGATGCAAGTGTGTAGGCAGCTGCCTTGTCGGTGCTAAAGGCTCAGGCTTCTCCTTGAGACTGCAACACCGCCGTTGTGTCCAAAGTAACTGACTAGTACAATAAGCCTCTGGCAGGCACAGTGTGTAAAACAGACCTCTGAGGAAAAGGAAAGTGTGTCTCCCCAGTTAGGACAGAACTCTTAAAGTTAATCCCCATATTAACATTTCCAGAGTCTGGAAATGAGGACACGTGAGAAAGGTGTTGAATCTTAACCGAGTGTTCTGTTTTCTGAGAGCAGAAAAATCCTATTTCAAACCCTCTTCCTTAAGGAAAATCTTAAGTTTCTGTGGAACTGTGTAGGGAAAAAGCAAACTAGGGTGTTGTTCCTTCCTTCTGCAGCGCATACACCTGGAGCCAGTAGGTCCCATCCTTGCCACCCAGTTTTTGGGTCAAACTGCCTTGTGACAAGCGGGCATATTCCAGCTGGATCATCTCTGGGGCACACATTTATATAATCCACACAGGACAGACCATAATTCAGGAAGAAAGGAGTGGCAAAAGGTTGTTCTCACTGAAAACAAAAATGAACTTTGATTTATGTAAGCTTCGACAAAGCGTTTTTATTTTCTTTAAATACTAACTTTCTCACACAATTAAAACAGAAATTGACTGGCAAAGCATTGATTCTCAGCAACGTTTCAGGGACTTAGCTAATACGAAAAATAAAATTCATCTGAGCTAAAGATGTAATCCCTGTCCTTAGTTTCCATTGCAGAAAGAAATAAAAGAAAAAGCCTCCAGCTATTTACTTTGTAGACCACAGCCAGGAGAGACCTCAAATCAGAGGCTCCCAAGTGAGCCTCCCTCGGGAACTCAGTATTTTCTGGGGACACCACTAACATAAAATATAAGGTGGTTGTTTTGTTTTTCTCAAATTTTCAGAAGAAACAGATAATTACGTTTTAACCTGAATTATTTTCCTGTTGTAAATTTTCTTTAAATGTTGAAAGCTGATACCATCATCATTATAATGAGAGTGAGATGATATCTGCTTTTGCATAAATTTATATATCTAGCTGTATTAAATTTAATCTATTGATAGCTCATGTTACAGCTCAAAGAGTTCGCAGATGTTCTGTCCCCTGATCAAATTTGATTTCTAAATTTGTTAGGAATCAAGGGATTCCCATACCAACACATGAATCACTTTTGGAGAGAGTCTTTTATGCTAGCTCTAATTGCTAGAACCAAGTTGTAACTTATTAAATGCCATGCTGAGTGGTTGAATCCCCATATTAACCCCATAAAGCAGGTATTGATATACTTTTCATGTGAGAAAATGAGGATCAGGAAGCTCACTGACATGTCTAGAGTCATTGCTGGGATGTGCTTGAGTGAAGGCTCTCTGGCCCCAGAGCCTAGACTGTTGGTCTTATTCACCATTGAAAACTCATCACTGAAATCAATGCCCAACATATAGTTTTTATTGAATCAGTCTGGTAATTGATACTGGAGGCCAGAGTAAAAAACTAGGAATCAGATTTGCATTATTTCACTTTGGGTAGGGAATTTGGTCAGCGGGACATGAATAGTATCCAATCCTAAATCTATTATTGTTTCACCTCAGGTTTGTCTTCCTGATGTATCTGTGACTAGCTCTTTATTTTCCTGCCCCCTTAGGAATAGAGATATAGATTTTTGGTCTTATATTCCTCCAGGGAACACCACTGTCATGGAATGGACTCACTAGGAGCAGAGCCTGAGACAGGGAGACAGATACCAGTGATTTATTGAGGATGAGCTCTCAAGATAAATCTGTAAGAAAAGGAAGAAGAGAATAATGGAAGGGAAGAAAAGGAACTGAGTGAAGACATAATCTCTGGAAACCCTACATTTGTCCTCTTCCATAAGAGGCTGTGGTGCATAAATCACACTGCATAGGTCTCCCTGTCTAGAAGCAAGTGCTGTCCTTTTGTACATCCATACCCATCAGTCATTGACTACCGTCAGCCCCAAGAAAAGAGATGCATAATCCCCTGTTCAGGGCACTCCCAGTCTTTAGAGAAGAGGCAGCTTTAACTGCCAACACTAATGGAAGTTAGAGGAGTGGGTTGTCATTAAGGGAAGGCTGGCTGGGCACCAACAGTGTCTGTAACAACTCTTCTGGAGAGTTGACCACTCCTTGGCTTTCAGTCCATAAAAAGGCAAGCATTACTGATTCAATAAAATGCAAATGTCCGCTGTCTATGCCAGGTATTTTTTTCATGCCAAGTTTGCAAAAATGAATAGAGCTCTTCTCTATTTTGCGTGCATGCATGCTTGGTCATGTCTGACTTTCTGTGACCCCGTCGCCAGGCTCCTCTGCCCATGGAATTTTCCAGGCAAGAATGCTGGAGTGCACTGCCATTTCCTACTCCAGGGGATCTTCCCAACCCAGGGATCAAACCCACGACTCTTGTGTCTCCTGCATAGGCAGGCGGGTTCTTTACCACTGGCACCACCATGGCAATACCATGTCTAAGTCAGACTGTAAAGAAGTGCATATACACCCAGGAGATTTTCAGATGATGAGGAGTACCAGTAAATATAGTAAGTTAATCAGGCCAAGATAACAGAGTGACCTATGGGTTGGTGATGGGTTTGGAATGGGTGGTCAGTAACTTTCTTCTCGAGGACAGTCTGAACAGAGACTGAATTATTCTGAATAAGAGAAGAAAATAAGCTGCATGAAGATCTACAGGCAGAACTTTCTTGGCAAAAGGAATGGCAGGTGCAAAATCCCTTTGGTAGGAAGAAGCTTGTCTGCATATAAGCGTTCATCAGAGAATGAGAAACCATGAAAGGAATGATCAGAGCATGTGGAGGAGATTCCAGGACTCCAGTTGTGGAAGTGGGAAATAGATGCATACACACAGTTGAAGAAAGATGGCATATCAGTGGGAGTCATCTGCATCAGACGCTGAAAATACAAAAATGAACAAGCTGTGGTCTCTGGCCTTAAGGAGGCCACAGCTTAACCCTGAAACAATAGTCATATAAACAAAGACTCATTCAGAGGACAAGTGTGCCATGAAGACACAAAGAGGGAAGCCCGGGATTCCACCGGAGTGTGGCGATAGACACCCCCAGAGGGAACGAGGTTTTTCAGTAGGGCCTTAAGGCATGAGTAGGAGCTTACATTCCGGGGAAAGAAAACAGTGTGAGCAAAAGTATGAATGTGTAAGATCTGGAATATCTAGAGTATAAGTATTATAGGGACGGGAAGAAGACAGGTGGTGAGGAGAGGCACGAAGATCTGTGCATTTACCTGGAAAGGCAAACTTGAGCAGCTCTAAAGCAATTACTTATTTTTATTACTGTCTTTTAATTAAACAGCATCAGAAACATTAGTTTAAATTCAGCTCCCAGGACAGCATTTCCCAAGTGTGTTGCATCAGCCACCTGCATTAGAATCCCCTGAAATGCTTATCAAAATGCATGTTCCTGGGTCCCCCACCCCTCCAGCCCTTCTTAAAAAAGACTTGTTGGGTTATAACCTTCATCTAGGAGGTATATGAAAACTTTCCAGTATCTATAAATGTCATCACAGGTAAAAATGAGATTTTGTTTATTTCTGAGATGAATGTGCATTTGCTTTTCCCTGTATTTTCTAGAGGTGGTAAGAATTTTAGCTGTTTTGAGAGTGAGTAGAAGAGAAAGATTGCTTATGCCTATGGGCCTTAAGAAAGAGCCAGCCCCATGTACAATTTTTTAATTTATTTTTAATTGGAGGATAAATGCTTTGCAATGTTGTGTTGGTTTCTGCCACACAACAGTGTGTATCAGTCATAAGTATACATATGTCCCCTCCCTCTTGAACTGCCCTCCCCCCCGCTACCCCATCCCACCCCTCTCGGTTGTCACAGGGTACCAAGTTAGCTCCGGTGTCACACAGCAGCTTCCCATTGGCTATCTGCTTTATATGTGCTAATGTATATTTCAGTGCTACTCTCTCAGTTCATCCCACTCTCTCCTTCCCACACTGAGTCCCCAAGTCTGTTCTCTATGTCTGCACCTGTATTCTTGCCCTGAAAATAAGTTCATCGGTACTATTTTTCTAGATTCCATATATATGCATTACTATATGATATTTGTTTTTCTTGTTCTGACTTACTTCACTCGGTATAAGAGGATCTAGGTTCATCTACCTCACTAGAACTGACTCAAATGCATTCCTTTTTGTGGCTGAGTAATATTCCATTATATATCTCCAAAATATACACACAGTTCGTGGAACTCAATACCAGAAAAACAAACAACCCAGTCAAAAATGAACAGAAGACCTAAACAGACATTTCTCCAAAGAAGACATACATCATAGCCAACAAACACATGAAAAGATGCTCAACATCACTCATCATTAAGTGAAAGTGAAGTGAAGTCACTCGGTCATGTCTGACTCTTTGCAACCCTGTGGACTGTAGCCTACCAGGCTCCTCTGTCCATGGGATTCTCCAGGCAAGTACTGGAGTGGGTTGCCATTTCCTCCACTCATCATTAGAGAAATGCAAATCAAAACTACGGTGAGGTAACACCTAACACTAGTCAGAATGGCCCATGTATAAGTTATTTCATTTAATCCAACAGCCATGTGAGGTCTGGATTACAATTATTCCTATTTGGTAGATGAGAAAACTGAGGCTCAGAAAAATGAGGGGCCTTGTCCAGGGTTACAATGAAAATGGACACAAAAGCAGGTCTGATCTCAGTAACCAGTGCCCATATAACCTTCCTCCAGGACTACCTCCCACAGGTCTGTACTCACAGCTGGCTGGAATTTCCAGTTCCTCCCAGGGGAGTTGGTGTCCTCTTCAACAAGCATCACAAGGTGAAAAATACTTGAAAGGTAGAAGAAAAAGTCAAACAATAGGGTCAAAAACTATTCATCCAACCCTATTATGATCTCAACTCCACTATTCGGGGAAAACAGACTAAATAACATTGAAATATTAACAAAACAAATGAAATGCTAACCACCAATGAAATGTTTTTGTGTGTGTGTGCATTGTATTGGCCAAAAAAAGTTGTCTTGTGAGCAGGAACTATCTCACATTCTGTTAGTGCAGTATTAGAGGAGAGGGCAGTTGGAGAGGACCTAACAAAATATAATACATACACACACCTTGACCCAGAAATTTTATTCTAATCTTTCAAAAAGACCACCATCTCACTGGCTATTTAAATTGTAGGGCTCAGTGCAAAAGGAAAATGCAGGACCCTTGTTCAAAAATAATCAAGAATTTCAAGTCATTAACAACAAAACATTAAACCAGACAGGGCCCTCTTCTGAGCACACAGCCTTGTGCAAACATTGCCCATCCATGAAGCCAGCCCAGGCTACCCGCCATGCGTAAAGTTATACAGTCAGGGATGTTTATTGTGGAATTGTACATAATGGAATAATGGACACAACTTTAATGCCCCTCAGAACTATGGAATATCCATCCAACTGAGTATTTATTTCCATTAAAATAGTGAAATAAATATAAGTTAGTAACATGGAAATGTTCCCTACTCATGCTGCTAAGTGAACATGTATGCCTCTGAAAAACAGATGCAGTACAATACTGTTGATGAGGAAAAACAGAAAGACATTTATAAACATGAAGTACAAGAAAAGGGACTGGCACACTTACATCTATTCACAGGGTTATCCATGAAAAGAGAAAGGCTGGGGCCGTGAAGCAAGGATGTCTGTGTTTGTTCTACATATTAGAATCATTGGCATTCAGAATGTAATTGAACTATAAAAATTTTTTAAGGAAAAATTACTATATAAACTTTCCAGACAGTTGGCGGAAACAGGTCTGGAAAGTTGAAGAAGTAAAAGCAGTTTCTGCCCTGTTTAGCATGAAAGGGTAAATAAGTTATGAACTACAAGTGTAAGTGCCGAATCCAAATCACCAATCAGCATAAATCCTGTCAAGAGTTAATTTCCCAACTTGTTGTTGCAGGTTAACTTGATGTTGGCTTCAGCATTTTATAAATAGATGTAGCTATATGCATTTAAATACATGCATACACCTATGCAGATTTTTTATGCTAGGCTGCACAAGTTATTTGTCGTATTAAATTTGCTTGTTCTTTACGCGATAGCATTTCTTGCTCAGGGATGTCCCAGGGTTTGGTGACTCAAAGGACCATTCCGGAAATAAAATTTGAGCTCCAGGTAACCTGCCATAAAGAAGTTGAGATTGGCAATTAAAAAAACAAGAAACTAAGCATTTGTGTTCCAGAACCTTAATGAGTTTTAACCTGTGGCCTCAAAGACCTGCTGTGGCCTAATGAGAATTTAAAAACAAACTTCTATTGGTGAGGAATTAGAAAAACTTGAAGCCTTGCCAACTGGAATTCGGCTCTAAGGAACACGCTGAGCTTCCGGTTATGAATAGAGTGGCATTTGCAAAGCGGTATTTCAGAAAACACGTAGTTCACGGGGGAACCTATAATATTTCTGACAAAGAGTCAATGGAAAGAACATTTCCCCCCCTTAAAAACCACCTGAGAGCCTTCTTTAACAATGAAATTTTTAAAAATAAGTAATTCTTCTCAAAGTGAACTAAATTTTTCCCAGTTCTTCTCAAAACATTCCCAACAGTTCACCCAGAAGATTTTCATTTTCCTAATCATGTTGTCCATATCCATAGTTTTCTTACCACTTATGTTATTAAGAATTGTATTGTTATATTTTGTTTAATTTCAATAGATAGATATGTTGTTAAACTTAATAGATATTCTATCTATGTGAATTTCCCAAACAGGGGTCTATGGATTCGTGAATAGTATTGTGGATATGTGTGTGGGGCGGGGCTCAGTAACTCATTCACATCCAGCTCTTTGCAACCCTATGGACTCTAGTCCGCCAGGCTCCTCTGTCCATGGAATTTCCCAGGCAAGAATATTGGAATGGGTTGCCATTCCTTCTCCAGCGGATCTTTTCAACCCAAGAATCGAGCCCGTGTCTCTTGCATTGGTAGGTGGATTCTTTACCACTGAATCACCAGGGAAAGAAAGTGAAAGTGAAGTTGCTCAGTCATGTCTGACTCTTTGCAGCCCCATGGACTGTAGCCTACCAGGCTCCTCCATCCATGGATTTTCCAGGCAAGAGTACTGGAGTGGGTTGCCATTTCCTTCTCCAGGGGATCTTCCCAACCCAGGGATTGAACCCGAGTCTCCTGCATTGCAGGCAGATGCTTTACCCTCTAAGCCACCAGAGAAGTCCAGCAGAACACCAGAAGAATCACCAGGGAAGCCCCCTCAAATATATAGCCTTTTTAAAAATCAAATTTGTCCTCAATAAAAACTTGCTAATTAACATGTCTAATTTACTAGACATGTGTTGATTTCATGGGAGTAAAATTCTGAAAGTAAAAAATATGCATTCTTACATGCTTTGGTTTTTCTGGAAAGCAACTTGTATCCCACTTGGTTTTATTATAATGGCCCCAACTCCCAAAGGAAGTGCTATATTTTGAAGTAGCAAAACCTCCAATTCCAAAGTCCTGACACAAAATGAAATTTCCATGTGGGGAACTGAAACCCACCAATTAAATACAGACAGAGCATAAAAATAACTTTGAATTTCAGATATTATGCTGTAATGGAATATGCTAAAAAAAAATCTTCCAGAAAATGAAATAAAAACATTTGTTACTGAAGTCTTAAGAAAGTTGATATATGATGTAATATAAGTAAAACTTCAGTTTTTGTAAAAATTCTATCATTTCTTCTTATTTAAATTAGTTTATTTATTTTAAATGAAACAAAGATGAATATTTTTAATGATAAAAGGTACAATTCACAAAGAAGATGGACATCATAAACCATTAGATACCTTAACAACAAAGAAACAAAGATACATAAAGCAAAAATCAGAAGAAAGTAATATATAATCATAGTGAGACATATTAACATTTCTCAGAGAATATTTTATCAAGTGAAGAAAAAAGAATAGGAGCATCTTGAATGGTCTCATTAATAATTTAAACATAATAGATTTAATTTATATTAATCATATCCTACAGAAATATATTTAAAATTTTGTGTCTCATATGCTGTTATTAGATGTCCATAGGACATTTAAAAAAAACTGGCAAAAAGATAAACATTACTAAATTTCAAAAAGTAGAATTCTTTTTTGTGTGTGTGGTTCAGTTATACATATATACATATGTTATTTTTAAAATTATTTTCCATTATAAGTTATTACAGGATATTGATTATAGTTACCTGTGCTATATGGTACAACTTTCTTGCTTGTTGCATATCTGTTTTTTATTTTTTTGCATATCTGTTTTTTAAAACTAGAAATCTAGCATTCTATTCATACTAACTCAAACAAGTAGAATCAAAATGTCATAAATTTTTTAGTTAGGCAAAAATTCATGTTTTCTAAAATATATTATACATATCATTTATATATATGTATACAAGAGTTTTTTTTTTTTACTATGCTTGATAAAGGCTTGAGAAAGAACATTAAAAAAAAAGAGAGATGGAGAAATTAGAAAACATAAACTAAATGAAATGGGAGCACTGAATATGAAATAGAAAAGGTGAAACAAACTAGATAGTAAAAGATCTTCATATAGTCCAGTTGTTTTTAAACAAGACTGCTCATTAGAAATCTATCTGGAGCTCTGGCAAAAAATAAAAAAAGAAAAGCAATATTGGGGCATTTGTATTTTTCAAAAAATTCCAAGGTAATTCTGATATGCATCTAGATTTTAAAAAGTGATTGCAAGTTTTTCTCTTAAATGGTTGTTTTGGAGAGATAAAATTCAATAATTTTTCTTTTGACCAATCATGATACAATGCTATTAAGTCAGTAATAGTTACATAATCACAATAGTAAAAGTTGTTTATCAATTTTCACAGTCAATAGCCAGACAAAAAAGACAATTACAATCGCAAGCCATAATGGGAATGTGATTAACCTAACAATATAAAATAATTACATACAATTTGAGGGGTCAGGCAGAGTTACATGGTAAGTGGAAGTGCGTACATGCACATGTTTTCATCTGTCTTTTGGTTGGTGCATTTAATCCATTTACATTTAATGTAATTATCTATATGTATGATCCTACTACCATTTTCTTAATTGTTTTGGGTTTATTTTCTTTAGGTAGGGCTTTTCATTCTCTTGTTTTCTGCCTAGAGAAGTTCCTTTAGCATTTGTTGTAAAACTGGTTTGGTGGTGCTGAATTCTCTTAATTTTTGCTTGTCTGGAAAGCTTTTGATTTCTCCATCAAATCTGAAGGAGAGTCTTGCTGGGTAGAGTATTCTTGGTTGTAGAGTCTTCCCTTTCATCACTTTAAATATGTCATGCCATTCCCTTCTGGCTTGTAGAGTTTCTGTTGAGAAATCAGCTGATAGCCTGATGGGAATTCCCTTGTATGTTATTTGTCATTTTTCCCGTGTTGCTTTTAATATTTTATCTCTGCCTTTCATTTTTGTCAGTTTGATTACTGTGTGTCTCAGTGTGTTCCTCCTTGGGTTTATCTTTCCTGGGACTCTGTGCTTCCTGGACTTGGTTGATTATTTCCTTTCCCATGTTAGGTAAGTTTTCAGCTATTATCTCTTCAAATATTTTCTCAGGTCCTTTCACTCTCTCTCTTCTCCTTCTCAGACCCCTATAATGTGAATGATAGTACATTTAATGTTGTCCTGGAGGTCTCTTTGGCTGTCTTCATTTCTTTTCATTCTTTTTTCTATATTATTTTCTGCAGCAGTGATTTCTACCATTCTGTCCTTCAGGTCATTTATCTGTTCTTCTGCCTCAGTTATTCTGCTGTTGATTCCTTCTAGTGTATTATTCATCTGTTTGTTTGTTCTTTATTTCTTCTAGGTCTTTGGTAAACATTTCTTGCATCTTCTCAATCTTTACCTCCATTCTTTTTCCAAGATTTTGAATCATATTCACTATCATTATTGTGAATTCTTTTTCTGGAAAGTTGCCTATCTCCACTTGTTTTTTTGTTTTTCTGGGGTTTTATCTTGTCTCTTCATCTGGGACATAACTTTCTGCTTTTTCATGCTGATTAGCTTTCTGTAATGTGGTTTTGTTTTAGTCGCTGTGGGATTGTGCTTCTTCTTGCTTCTTCTGTCTGCCCTCTGATGAAGGAGGCTAAGAGGCTTGTGTAAGCTTCCTCGTGGGAAGGACTGGTAGTGGGAAAAACTGGGTCTTGCTCTGGTGGGCAGGGCCTTGCTCAGTAAAGCTTTAATCCAACTATCCACTGATGTGTGGGGTTGTGCTCCCTCCCTGGTAGTTTTTTGGCCTGAGGTCACCCAGCCCTGGGGTCTTTGGGCTCTATGGTTGGGATAATGGTGATCTCCAAGAGGGTTTTTACCAAAGGGGGCCTTCCCAGACAGCTGCTGCCAGTCCCCCCATCCCTGTGGTGAGCCCCTGCTGACCCGCCCCTCCAAGGAGACCCTTCAACACCAGCAGGGAGTTTTGGTTCAGTTTCCTATGGAGTGAGTCAGTGCTCCTTTCCTCTGAGTCTTGGTGAGCTCAAGGGTTTTTTTTTGTGTGCCCTCCAAGACTAGAGTCTCTGTTTCCCCCAGTTCTGTGGAAGTCTTATAATCAAATCCCACTGGCCTTCAAGGTCAGATTCCCTGGGAATTCTCAGTCCCTCTGTCAGGTCCTCAGGCTGGCAAGTGGCCTTCAGAACCTTGACAACAGTGAGAGAACTTTGGTATTATTGTTCTCAGTTTGTAGGTCACCCACCCAGTGGGTATAGAATTTGATTTTATTGTGATTGCTCCCCTCGTAGCATCTCGTTGCAGCTTCTCCATTGTCCTTCGACATGGGGTATCTTTTATTGGTGAGTTCCAGTGTCCTCCTGTCAATGGTTGTTCAACAGCTAGTTGTGATTTTGGTGCTCTTGCAGGAGGAGATGAGCACACATCCTTCTATTCTGCCATCTTGAATCAGAAGTTATAAGTAAAACTTTAAATCATGAGATACAATAATTCCATTCATCAAGCCTCATTGGGGAAATTTGAAAGAACTTTTGTAATTGCTGAGTTACCCCCATTATATCCACAAATATCAATAAATTCTTTGAAACACATATTTTTACGAATTCAGAAGCCTGCTGACATGAAATCAGCTGGATAAATGAGCTCTTTCTTAGTAGCTAGATTGTGGTTCAGAAATCCAAGGTCTATTGATCAGGAAATTAAGTTACTGATTTTGTTTTTTGTATTTGGGTGTGGGTGTTTTTTGTTATTTAAATTAGTAGTTCATTAAAAGAAATTTATAATTCATTTTATATAATGTAACATAGATTCATCACAAACATTCAAATAATACAGGAGTAGGTAATGTAAAAGTTATAGCTCCTTATTGTTCTTCTCTCAAATCTACTTTCTACAGTTTACAGCTATTTACAGTTTGGTTTCATCTTTCCAGACATCTGCCCATATATGAAAAGCATTATTGTCAAAAATAGGATTGGATTATATGTACCAGTTAGAGTCGAAACATAAACCAAATAGCACATCAAAGTAAAACAAAGTGAGGAAAGTTTAGTATTCGAATTAGGTATGAAGTTGTAGCAGGGTGAATGAAGGAAAATCGCAGGCCCCTTGGACTTTAACAGCAGGTGCCATCACCTCCCTAGAATGGAGGGAGTAGCTCTAGAGCTGAAGACAGAGAAGGTGCACCCTCAGAAGCCCAAGTCATGGGACCCAACCAGCTTGCAGACAGAGAACCAGGGAAATAAGTCTGCCCTCTGCTTCTTCCTTCTAGTCTCTTCTGAGTTCTAACCAGAACCGGAGGACAGGGACATAGTTTGAAGTTTTCAGGACAGGTTTGTCCCCAGGACCCCAGGAAAGGATGGAGGGGGCAACACCAGCAGAAAAGCCCTGGAATGTTTAATTTACTGTCCTGCAACTCTGGCTTTTGATAAACATAGGACATTCAGGCAGGTCTGTTTTATGCATACACCTCCTTTTTTCATTGTCACATAGAATTTCATTCTGTGGAATTACTCTAGAGGGAACTCAGTGATGGGTTGGACCCCCAGTTTTTCACCAGTTCAAGCAATGCTGCAGTGTTGGTTCTCATACATCCGTGTCTGCAGCCTGCTGTGAGGAGTCCATGGGATGCTTTTCTAGACCAGAAATTGCTGATTCAAAGTGGTTGCTACTTTTTGAAGGATCTAAAATTTTTCCTTGCTCCCATTTTTAGAGACCAGAGCTCTCAGGAAGCTATTGTGCAGGAAATAGTGCAGTGAAAATGGTGGTGACATGTTGCATTCGATGGTTATAAAGTTCAGAGGTGAAGAATGGCGTGTGGAACCAGAGGCAGGAAAGATGTCTCCCACACCCTACCATTCAAGGCATCGCAAAGACTAGGTTTTCAGGGTTCTTCTCTATTTACAGTGCTAGCAGCCTTCTCAAAAAGAGGGTATGGGAGGTTCCCTTTGTGAGGCTTCACATAGGTGACAAGACCTTTATAACTGGGTGGAGATTCCAGGTAGGAAGTCCTTTCCCCAGTATATTAAAGGCGTTCATCCATTGTAGTGTTTTCCAGCTTTGCCAATAGGAAGTTAAGGTCATTCTAATTCTTGAACTTTTATTTGTAACTTTCCCCTCCTAATCTCTAATTTTATAAACAATATTATCTCACACATCAGTGAGAACAAAGAGTAAATGTTCTCTAGATTTTTCTTTTGGAAATAATTTTCACAAATTCACCTTTCCTCTGCAAATCTAGGAAACATAGTCCCTTCTGTTATGTAAGAGACTCTCTCTGAGTGTTAACTTGCATTTTTGTCCTCAGATTGGATGAAGAGAGCTCTGAGCAGGGCCCACATTTTCCAACACCCAGGGTTGGGGGTTGTTTTGATGGTTCCTATCACCCTCTCCCTTGGTATTCAGTCAGTTCAGTCAGTTGAAGGCAAGGGTTTGAGCACAGCTCCTAACAAATGTTGAACCATATCTAGGGCAGCGCTACTGGACTGAATGATACCTGGCTCTTGGAGAGTTGACTTATCTTGAAATAATTATAAAAATCGTATGCAAGAAGCACTATAAGAAGCAGATGTGAAATCCCCTTATCACATGGTTCCCAGTGGGCTTCTTATCACCCCTGCTGCTGCCGCTTCTTCTTCCAGGGGGCACTGGTTAGTTTCCTTTTTCTCGCCCTCATTTGCTTCACATTCCTGAGAGTTGTCTCTGGCATATAAAGGGTGGTACCGCTGGGCCAGCGGGGTAGTTCAGGGGAGGACCAAATGCCTGTGGATGGCTTGGAGTGCTGCTTGGTGACAGGGAGGATATTCAGTCGGGTGTTATATTCAGCAACACAGACCTTGAGTTTCTAACGTAAGGCTATATAGGGGTGAGAGTGGCGGGAGTAAAAGCCCTTCTCATTACCTCTTGCTTTGACAGGCTTTAGGGATGACTGAACTTCCAACATTTCTCAATTCCTTTTGGGAATTTTTACAAAAATGTAGTCCGTTGCTGAGCAATATCCTGCATTACCAGTACATTGCGAGACTTTGTTTGTGTCTGTATGTGTGTTTTCACAGATATATCAATGACAAGATCAGTAGGAAGCCAAATCTGCTAACAATTACAAGTGAGGCATTCAGAGCTTTAGGATTATGAGTTGCTTTGTACTGTTCACCCCACTGGGGCCAATAACTATGAACTAGAGGAAAAGAGGGAGTACAATTATTTTGGATGCATCTATGCCAAAGAAACAAACATCTTACATGGCCTTTCTGTTGACCCATTATATCTGACAGTTCTTCTGGCACTGAGTTTTATTTCTACGAAACGGAGGTGCAGATGGAAGGCTTGTCATCTCAGACCGTCTGCAGTGCTTTGTCATGATACATCTCCTTTGTAATCTTCAAGGGCGGAAGGTTTCTCAGGATATGGATGAATGACCTCCATCAGAAGAAGTTCAAGTTCTTCTGCCACCAGCATCCATCCATGATTCTGAGCAAGAGTAGACCATGCTGGGCACCCCCACCCCAACTCCCTTGCCTGCTGCCTCTGTTGCCCTTGCCTCACAGCTCTGGACAGGATGACCTGAAGACAGAAGATAGGACTGTGATAGAAGGATGCGATTCCCAACATCCAGATAAAAGCAGGTCTCCAAACAAATTATTTGCTAGAAGGTGTTTTATTTATTATAGAAATAGAATAAAAGGCAAGGTGACAAAAGGAAATTCTTGAAATGGCAGCATAGGTATAGACTGCCAGTTTTAACATTTTCTTCATGTTCATTTTTGGTCTTCTAAATTTGCTAATACATTTTTTAGAATGCTATTAAGGTTAGCTCATTCTTTCCTTTTCTGCTTTATTCACCTAAATATTACATTTGAGGTCATTTTTCATGGAGCTATGTCATCTTCATAAGGATTAATTTAAATGTCAGCACAGTAATTCATCAAGAGCCAGTTCCATGAGCAATCTTCCATTTGCCTTGTTTGAGGATATTACATTCTGTTTTATTTTCATGCATTATAAATAGTGCTGTAAATTATATACTCATGTGTAAGTAACATTCTTACAGTATTTTTAGGTTCCCAGGTTCTCAGGAGCAAAATTCTTGGGTCAAAGACTGAACATTTTTAAAACTATTGAAATTGATTGTCAAGGAGGTTTCAAACTGCTCTTGTTCACACATTGTGGGGTCATTTCAGCAAACACTAAGTGCTTCTTTTTTCATGAGTGAATTCTTAAAGAGACAAATCCTCCTTGTCCTTAGCCTAACATTCGGTGCACTGCTTGTTTGGACAACTATATTGTTCATGTTTCCATCTTTTTGAAATTATTTTGTTGAAAGGACAGTTTACACTGGAAGTGTGAGGTCCTTGCAAGTGTCATGGGCACTGCTGGTGTGTTTCTGCCTTTATGACCGTGGCTTCCTTTACAAAGCATGAAGGGACTAGGACATCATGCCCAGTGGGATGGGTCACCATCCATGAGCTGGGATCAGGGAAGTTTCCCCCTGTCCCATAGCCCTCCTTCATGAGGGGACTGACATCTGCCAGGGTTGTACACCTGCCCTGGTTTATGACCTTGAGGAGTCCTTTAACCTCATTGGGCTTCAACATCATTGTTGTTTAATCACTCAGTTGTGTTTGACACAACTTTTCAGTCCCATGGGTTGTCCATAGCCTAGAAAATAACCATACCCTAAAACATGAAACAAGAAACTGTAGTCAAACTGACACATGCACAGTGAATTAGGGCTTCTGTGGTGGCTCAGTGGTAAAGAATCTGCCTGCCAATGCGGGAGACACAGGGGACATGTGTTCGATCCCTGGGTCAGGAAGTTTCCCTGGAGAAGGAAAGGGCAACCCACTCTATCATACTTTCCTGGGAAATTCCATGGGCAGAGGAGCCTGGAAGACTACAGTCCATGGGGTCACAAAAGAGTTGAACACAACTGAGTGACTAGACAACAGCAGTGAATTACATCCTTCCCTCTAGGTGGGTAAGGAACATTACTATTTAAAGGAATCCTATAGGAAGTCTTTCAAATACCCACCACCCTTCCTCCAGTTATTTAATAAACTCTATGCTTCACCCTTGAAATCCAGATCTGTATATACAAGTCCTGTTTAGACAAGCAGATGCATGTCTTCCATCATGCTGCACTGTGCCATCTGCCCATGCCTCCTGCACACTCCGGTTGCACTGGGCTGCTCTCGGGGTCTAGAACTAGGCTTATTCTGATCTAAGGGCCAGTGCCCTTACTACCTCCTGCATCTCGTTCTTCCTCTCCCCACCCCCCTACTTCTCATAATGCAGGACTCAGGTCAAATGACTCTTTCTGTCCATAGCAAGCTCCTCTGTCTGCCTTGGCTGCAGCTACTCTCCTTATCTAGAAACTCTCCACCTTCCCCCTTCCCACTTCCCATGTCCCAGAATTATGGTATTGATAGAGTTATTTACTTGCTTATCATCTCACAAATAGAAGGGAATGTAGAGGAATTTCATTGGCTGCCCAACACCCAGAACCTAGAGCAGGGCTGGAGACCCAGAAGGCACTCAACAGATAGGTGTTGCTGAGAGCACGGTTGTAGCTCATTTATTGAAAGATTTTTATAAGCTTTTTTTTATTACTCACCAACAAGTTATTTGTGCACTGCCTATAATAAATGCTTAGCACTCATCAAGCTTTGGCTTTGGGGTAAAAGAGCTCCAGTTTTCTATTTCAAGATGCCCCATCTCCACCTGCAGATTACCAATGCCAGAGAGATCACTGACGTTTACAGTGACTTCATCTGAAGGGCTAATGGGGTTTTGCCTGTTTTTCTTTCTTCACAGTTATTTGAGGCTTTTAAATAGACATACCTTCCCATACTTGTTGGAACTATGGAATTCCTGTGGCTTCTTTCTTGGAGACTTATTTTGAGATTAATCAAAGCTCCACTAGTGTTGATTTTTGCTGATGCCTTCTTATCTCCTTTGCTATTACAACAGCCTGCAAAAATAGCCCTGCACATAAATTATGCATCAAGTCTTTAAATATCCTGGTTTTTTTCTCTTCCTGCCCCAGCTCCCAGGAGCAAAGATTGCAGTGCTCTTATGAAGTACCTTTTGTCTTTGCTATTGGACTCTTTTCCCTGGCACTAGATTATTTTCTGAAAGAAACTGATGTTTGATGAGACTCTGTCTTCAAAACAGTATACACACACACACACACACATGCTCGTGAAATAGATTTTAAAAATTTAAAGTAGAAAGCCCTGCTCAAAATTAAGAAAAGACCTTTTTCTAGTGCTGGAAAGTTAGAGAGAAAATCTTTCAGTTGTGAGTGAAACTAAAATCACGTGGTCTGTCAGAGTAACCAAACCAGTTACAAACTGTAGAGGCTGCTTTCATTTAAAAAAAATAATTATCCTAAGGGATGCATGTGGGCTATGATAGTCAAGAGCCCAAATCCTCTGTGAGCTCCCTGCAGAAATAAATCTGGGATCCTTGTTGTTTGCTTTATATAGTATTCACACTGCTATATATGAAATAGACAAACAAGGATTTACTATATAACACAGGGAACTATAATCAATATCTAGTAATAACCTATAATGGAAAAGAACTGGAAAAAACATTACATAAACACACACACACACACATATATATGTATATATATATAACGGAATCACTTTGCTATATACCTGAAACTAACACATTGTAAATCAGTTGTACTTCAATGAAAAAAAAAATTGGGAGTCATGCAGTGTGTTCCTGTCTATGAAAGGTCACATGATCAGCCAAAGATAGGACCCAGGGCTGGTGAGGGCCCTAGGACTGGGTAGAAACATAGAAAGCAGCAAGAAAGCAAAGTTTCTTGACTAAATTCCAGGATATTGGGGATCCATAATCTCCAAAACCTCTGTGATGTGAAAGCACAAAGTGACCTGATGCAAAAACTTGTCCAGAACCTGTGAACTATAAAGGCGGCCTGAAGAGACATGACTCAGAAGGTAACTCTGTCATTCCAATAGGAGTGTCTGCACAAGCGAAAACCCACATAAAACCCACACAGAAGAGGACTCTTGTTAAAAATGAGCTCACAGACAGACATGAGAAAATACCTGAGCAACAGACATCACAGACACCCACATGGGAGACATCTGACTTCAAGATCAGAAAATGTACAACTTGAAAGGGCACCCCTCAATTCAGTAAGACAGAGCCAGTAGGTAGGGGAGTGGGAGGCACAAGAATTAGAAATAAAAAGGCAGCACAAGTATGTTCAGGTGTTGTGTTTGTCTATATGGAGTGTAAGAACCAGTAAGTGAGTTTCTGAGTACAAGACGATTCAGAAGATAACAGCATTCCTGTCACACAATAGTAGCCAAAGGTAAATGTTTTTTTAAGTTCCCATTCACAATAAGAGCAAGAAACATAAGGTACTTGGGAACATATCTGATAAAAGATAAATGTGACCTTATTGGAGAAATTGCCTAGTGTTATGGTAGGAGATAAAGGACAAATGAAGATACACAAATAAAGAGAAAGGTAGGCTGTGCTCATGAATGAAATGCCTCAATATGTTAAAGAGATAAATTCTCCCCAGATTCATCCATATAATCAATATCACTATTCTAAGTCACAAGACAACATTATCTAGAAATGGCAATTCAAGGTTAAAAAATGTAGCAAAAAGCAAAAATATCAAAGCTTAAAATAAAGATATAGTAATTAAAACATCACCAGTAATTACATCACCAGTGGAGGAATAGTTAGAAGAATCTGAAACAGTAAGTCTAAATGAATAACCCAGAAACAAAATAATTCACTAGGGGAATTTGGTATATAACAGGCAAATCGTATATGGAATCCAAGGGGGTAAAGAGAGAATTTTCATTTTATTAGTCATGTTTTTATGCCTTATATTTTTAAATATGAAAAAATATAACAAAAAGGTTTTTGAATCCTGGAGAGTAGTTTATAGGTATTTTTATACTTAACTTTTCCTAATAAAATTCTATAAAGAAAAAGGTAATATTTTTAGTCCAGCTCTCTCTTTATTAAAATAGGCAGGATCTATAAACCAACAAATCAAATGCATGAAATAAATAGTCACAGTAAGTAGGAGAACAACATGTATTAAGAATCCATCACCTTCCTGGGACTATGCCAGGTATAATGAATACACTAGGGGACGCCTCCTGGACATCAGTGCGGCAGAGGGGTCCTGCCTCGGGTGACAGCAGAAAGGAGAGCAAAAAACTGTGAAGGGTGTGGTTCTGAATTCATTAACCATTCTCATCAGAGGATGAGATGGTTGGATGGCATCACCAACTCAGTGGACGTGAGTTTGAGGAAACTCCAGGAGATGGTGAAGAACAGGGAAGCCTGGTGTGCTGTGGTCCATGGGGTCACAAAGAGTCAGATACAGCTAAGCGACTGAACAACAACCATTCTCTAGAGGTTTAGGCACAGATCTCTAGGACTTCTTTATAAAAAGCTCAAAAGGGCAGTTCATAGCAGAAGAAACTTCATGCTTGGTTTTGATTTTATTTTAAGATGTTTTTAATTTACAAGTTCTTTTAAAAAGTCTAGCTAAACTAGATTGCAGAGCCTGAATCTGATTGTTTTATAATTATGGAAGAGTGTACCTAGGAGCACAAGTGTTCAGCTGGAAATCAAGCAGGAAAAGACGTAACTTGAGGAAACATACATGATTGAGCACATTTTAAAATACACCGTAGAGAAGATTTTCAAAGTCTATGAAAACCATTCAAATAGATACTTAGGGTTTTCTTATTTTAGAACCAAATGATCTTAATAGCTTGGTGAAGTAATGATGGATATTATGGCTAGAAAAAAATTACCTTCTCTATATTTGTATATGTGTACATATATCTTCATATCAGAGTGTGTGTGGGTGGGTGCGTATTTGTGTGTGTGTGTTTAATTTAGCTGAACTCAGAAATGTGGTTCAGAGACTTTTTACATGGGAGTTTCAGGATAAACAGCTATGGACTGATTTAGTAAACAGGAAAAGATCAGGCCGCTTTTCAAATATTTTTTAATCAGAATCAGATATTTACAATGAAATTCAGTGGATCTGAAGCCAAACATTGCACATCGCTGCCTTTTCTTAGCAAGGTTCTGCTGCATATTGGGTCCTGGAAGGAAGGAGCTGAGAACTCTGGAGCAGTCAGAGTTCGAGAACGGTTCAGAGAACTCTGGAGTGGCTTTTAGGCAGCGCTGAGCCTGGCTGGCCCTGGCCTCACTAAGCCCCTCTACACATGACTCTGCTGATCCCAGGTCCTCCCTGAAGCTCTCTTCTTGGTGCTGGGGTGTTGCTGGAGATGGTTCTGCCCACCTGTCTAGACACTCCGTCTCCTCTGCCCCTTCCTCAACTTTTTCTTTCTCTCCCTTTCACATTCCATCTTTGATTAGTTTGGTGCTGACTCACAGTTCAGTTCAGTTCAGTTGCTCAGTCGTGTCCGACTCTTTGCGACCCCATGGACTGCAGCACACCAGGCCTCCCTGTCCATCACCAACTCCTGGAGTTTATACAAATTCATGTCCATTGAGTCGATGATGCCATCCAACCATCTCATCCTCTATTATCCCCTTCTCCTCCTGCCCCTCAATCTTTCCCAGCATCAGGGTCTTGTCAAATGAGTCAGCTCTTTGAATCAGGTAGCCAAAGTATTGGAGTTTCAGCTTCAACATCAGTCCCTCCAATGAACACCCACGACTGATGTCCTTTAGGATGGACTCGTTGGATCTCCTTGCATTCCAAGAGACTCTCAAGAGTCTTCTCCAACACCACAGTTCAAAAGCATCAATTCTTTGACGCTCAGTTTTTGTTATAGTCCAACTCTCACATCCATACATGACTACTGTAAAAACCATAGCCTTGACTAGATGGATCTTTGTTGGCAAAGTAATGTCTCTGCTTTTTAATATGCTGTCTAGGTTGGTCATAACTTTCCTTCCAAGGAGGAAGCGTCTTTTAATTTCATGGCTTACAGTCACCATCTGCAGTGATTTTGGAGCCCAGAAAAATAGTCAGCCACTGTTTCCACATCTATTTGCCATGAAGTGATGGGACCAGATGCTATGATCTTAGTTTTCTGAATGTTGAGCTTTAAGCCAACTTTTTCACTCTCCTCTTTCACTTTCATCAAGAGGCTCTTTAGTTCTTCACTTTCTGCCATAAGGGTGGTGTCATCTGCATATCTGAGGTTATTGATATTTCTCCCAGCAATCTTGATTCCAGCTTGTGCTTCTTCCAGCCCAGGGTTTCTCATGATGTACTCTGCATATAAGTTAAATAAGCAGGGTGACAATATACAGCCTTGACGTACTCCTTTTCCTATTTGGAACCAGTCTGTTGTTCCATGTCCAGTTCTAACTGTTGCTTCCTTACCTGCATAAAGGTTTCTCAAGAGGCAGGTCAGGTGGTCTGGTATTCCTATCTCCTTCAGAATTTTCCACAGTTTATTGTGATCCACACAGTCAAAGGCTTTGGTGTAGTCAATAAAGCAGAAATAGATGTTGTTCTGGAACTCTCTTGCTTTTTCGATGATCCAGTGGATGTTGGCAATTTGACCTCTGGTTCCTCTACCTTTTCTAAATCCAACTTGAACATCTGGAAGTTCTCAGTTCATATATTGCTGAAGCCTGGCCTGGAGAATTTTGAGCATTACTTTGCTAGCATGTGAGATGAGTGCAATTGGGGGGTAGTTTGAGCATTCTTTGGCATTGCCTTTCTTTGGGATTGGAATGGGAACTGACCTTTTCCAGTCCTGTGGTCACTGCTGAGTTTTCCAGATTTGCTGGTATATTGAGTGTAGCACTTTCACAGCATCATCTTTTAAGATTTGAAATAGCTCAACTGGAATTCCATCACCTCCACTAGCTTTGTTCATAGTGATGCTTCCTAAGGCCCACTTGACTTCACATTCCAGGATGTGTGGCTCTAGGTGAGCGATCACACCATGGTGTGTTATCTGGGTCATGAAGATATTTTTTGTACAGTTCTTCTGTGTATTCTTGCCACCTCTTCTTAATATCTTCTGCTTCTGTAAGGTCCATCCCATTTCTGTCTTTTGTTGTGCCCATTTTTGCATGAAATGTTCCCTTGGTATCTCAGATTTTCTTGAAGAGATCTCTAGTCTTTCCCATTCTGTTATTTTCCTCTATTTCTTTGCAGTGAACACTGAGGAAGGCTTTCTTATCTCTCCTTGCCATTCTTTGGAACTCTGCATTCAAATGGGTATATCTTTCCTTTTTTCCTTTACTTTTCACTTCCCTTCTTTTCACAGCTATTTGTAAGGCCTCCTCATATAGCCATTTTGCTTTTTTGCATTTCTTTTCCCTGGGGAGGGTCTTGATCCCTGTCTCCTGTACAATGTCACAAACCTCCATCCATAGGTCTTCAGGCACTCTATCAGATCTAGTCCCTTAAATCTATTTCTCACTTCCATTGTATAATCATAAGGGATTTGATTTAGGTCATACCTGAATGGTCTAGTTGTTTTCCCTACTTTCTTCAATTTAAGTCTGAATTTGGCAATAAGGAGTTCATGATCTGGGCCACAGTCATCTACTTTTAAGTGCAGATTTCTCTCCTGACCTCCTGACACACATATGCAATTGTCCAGAGCTGAGGATACCACTCTGAGAAGGTCGAAGTTGTCACGTGTGGTCATCAGTCAGGGCAGAGGACCTGATGGGCCCTGTTTCTCCTAGCCCTCCACCTGCTTTCTGTCCAGCTCTTCTTCCCAATGCTGGTCCTACAAACCAGCAGTGGCCCAGAGTCCCACACAGGATCCTGGGCTTCAGGCCCATGGAGGTGATGCTTCCAAAGGCAGGCTTCCGTGAACTTCTCCACAGCCACGGGCAGTTGGAGACAGGAGCAGCTCACCCTGCCAGGGCACTAACAGGAGGGTGTCCATATGGGCATTTGATTACATATTTTTACCTTCTTATCCCTAAATTACTACATATGTGCACTGTTGATCTGTTTGAGTTGAGAGAGAATTTCAGGAAAGGGAAGAAAGGGCTGCAGTGCTAGTACATTTGTAGGGAGTTGTTACCGGATTCAGGTGAGTGAGTCTCGGCCCATTTTCTTCAAACAACTGCATGTTATTAGAGGGAGAGCCGTCCTGACACAAATGTTGAGCCCTTTTAGATCCCAAGAGCTTCCCTATGGGAAACCTATCTCACTGGTAATTCATGAGGAGGAAATGCATTTACAAGCGGAAGCCTTGTTTATGAAGAACTCTCTCTGTCTGACTGAGGACAGTGCTGCTCTGCTTTATTAAACATTTTGAGACATGTGGACAGTGTTTGTAAGGAATTTGTGCAAATCCTATGTCTTTCCATTTGTCTGACTTCTCCCATAGCTTCACGTGCCCGGGCCTGCCCTTGCACTCCTGGGATGGGGGCTATGGGGCTTCCTCAGGACAGGCTCCATGCTGGCACAGATGGTGACCAGAAGCTACTTCCACTCCCAGGGACAACACAGTCATGGTGCAGCGTGGAGGCTTTCATCTTTAGAATAGATTTCAAACATCTTACTTGGAACATCAATAAAACTGATTTAAGTCTGTAAAACATAACAACAGGAAAAAAATAGAGTGGTTCTGATTGAATCAAGGGAGTGAGACCTGGAGCCACCTTCTTGGGAACCAAATTTGAAGGCAACTGGTCTGATGAGTGAGGGTGAAGATCTTGTCTGAATTTTGGAACAAAATTTGGAGAGTCCTTAGTATGATGGCCCAAACTGTACTGTTGATAGAAGTAATCAAGCCAGTCTCATCTCCTACCTTCTTCCCTCCAGATCTTGTCTTTTCTGTTTAAGTATACACCTCCAGAGAAGGGGGTGGAGTGCTATCCAGATGAAAGCTCTCCATTCAATTGACTTTCACTTTTAAAGTGTGAAAGTTTATTTTCACTTTATTTTCCAGTCTCTTTCCAGCCATCCAGAGATGACAAGGAGTCTGGGCCTGAAGACGTCCTAGAATCTGTGACAACAGGGAGTTCAGGAGAAGCCAGGGTTAGAGCCTTCTCTGATGTCTTCATGTCAGCAAACATTTATTGAGCTCCTGTGGCTGGTACTGTATAATGAACTGGTGATACAAAGATGGCTAACAAGGCACTTGAAAGACTGAGGAAGACAAAATAAAATTTACTCCACCCTCTGGAAAAAGCTGCAAGAACAGAAGAGTGAAGAACCCAGGGCATGCTCCTTGGAGTCAGGGGTGCTGGGATGCCTTCCCAGATAATGACGATGCTGCTGGGTAGCTGGTCAATCGCTACCCCTGAGAGTTTATGTGAAAGGGAGAGAGAAAGCAAGGGTGCATTCAAGACGTCATCAAGGATCTTGCAACTTAATGAGGCTTATACTACACACACATCAATGACTCAGGGCAATTCCTAGGCAGCAGGGACAGAGTAACTTGATGAAACAAGAGAACCCAGGGGTCCCAGACACTGGAATGAAGGGAGATGAATGTGTCTCCACAGGGTGAAATTTTGAGTCCAGAGATCTTTCCTTGTCATCTCTGGGTTGCACTTAGAGCAAAAGATTTTTTGGCAAATGTAGACTCCTGTATGTGGAGTCTTCCTCTGTCTCCAGGTGAATATCACAAGCTCTCCAACTGAAGGCTTTGCCTTCTCTGAAGGACTGTCATCTCATCTAGGGTGACCAGCCATCCAACTTTGCCAGAGACTTTTGTGGTTTAAAAATTAAATATCCCACATTCTGGCTTACTTGGCCCTCTAACTTATCTGTAATGGTTTGAGCTGGGGAAGCTCAATCTAACTCCCTGCCCTCCTTTTTCCACCCACCACTCTCTTCCCTCACTATCCAGAATACCAGGCACAAGCGCTCCAGTCCTAACGAATAGGAAGAACCAATGATGCCTACAACATCTGCTTCCTGTTCTGTGAAGATCCCTGTGACAGAGAAACACAGATGCTGCTTGCCTGCTGATAACCAACAAAGGACAGAAACTCCAGAAGGAAGAAAGTAGTCTAATTAACCTGCCGTATATGCAACCCATTCAGCTTGATGTCCGGTACATAGTAACCAGTAACAATTCTTATCACTCCTGTGTGCCAGATGCAGTCAGTGGCCTTATACTCTAGTAAGAGAGACAGAGAAGACATGAGTGTGTGTATTTTAAGGTAGATTTGACTTGAAGTATTGAAAAATGTACCTGGCCAGATATATGTGAGGTACACAAAATTTCTTTGGCATGAAGAAAAATTATTAGAAGGTAAAGGTCTGCAGGGTATGATGGGAGACCACTTGTGACCATTTGTGGAGCAATGTGCCACTCAATCTGTAGATGTTCAGATTTTCTGGTTTGTGTTCAGGGGCAGTTCCCACTGCCATCATTTCTGTCAGGCTCCTAAATCTTCTTTGTGACCAAAATGAAACCCTGTCTGGAAATGAAGCAGGAGGTTATTTCTCTGGATGCTCATTTCATTGATCTCAGAATGTGTTTTTGAGTCTGGGGACCTCTCATCATCTATAGCTAATGGGGACAAGGTTTTAAAAGTGGTTTGTTCTCTGACACTTTTCTGATTAGGTCAATAAACAAGTATACTAAAGAAATGCTATCTTTGCAAGCTTTTGCTCGCTGTGCATCTGAGGATTGCCCTGGAGACCCTCGCTTTAATCAGATTCGGCAGGGGGTCTACACAGTTTCATCGTCTGTAGAATTTTTCAGTGTTTCACTTCAGACACAAATTTAGGAACCTGTGGCTAATATATGATGTCACAATGACACATATCAAAATATAGACTTACGTTTCACCATTTGCACTAGATCGTCATCAAAGCTCTGCCTGGTCCTCTGCTTTTCAAATATTTATTCCTCAGATTTGGGGAATTCAGCCTTGTTTGTCACAACATTGTTGATAAGAGTGAAAATCAGCATAACTTGGTTGTGGAACCATAGACACGGCATCTGTCTATGGAACACAGTGCAGCCCTTTAATCTCTCCCTGTGCTAAGATCCTGAAAAACCAATTGGTAGGGGGATATGTACTTTACAAATTTATTTTTTAATACATGTGTGCTGTGCTGTGCTAAGTCGCTTTAGTCATGTCCAACTCTTTGCGACCGTTTGGACCATAGCCTACCAGGCTGTTCTGTCCATGGGATTCTCCAGGCAGGAATACGAGAGTGGGTTGCCGTGCCCTCCTCCAGGGGATCTTCCCAACCAGGGTATTGAACCCAAGTCTATTATGGCTCACGCATTGGCAGATGATTAGAAATAAGGATGGACTGTTAACAGTGTTCACATAATTTACAGCTGAATTGTGGGAATATTATTTTTTTCCATATCTGAATACTCTATTTTCTAAATACTAATGGATCACTGGTATATGAGTAACTAGCATATTTAAAGCTAAATAAAATAATATAAGCTTGAAGATGGAAATCATTTTCTTTTATAGCAGAGAATTGCTACTAACCCTGGTGCCCAGAGGACCCGGAAAGTGACTCAGCATGGCAGGAAGTCTAGAATCCTGGAGACCCAATTCTGCTCCCTCATTTCATGATGAGGGAACCAAAGCCCTTTGGGCCAAATGTCTTGCTTGAATCCCTGTAGTTCATTAGTACAGTAACCAGATTTTCTGACTTCCGTTTGAAGTCAGGAAATAGCTTTCACACACCTCACATATCTTTTTTTATGACTTTTAAAAAATTTAATATTGGAGAATAATTGCTTTACAGCATTATGCTGGTTTCTGCCATACCTCCACATGAATCAGCCACAGGTGTGCATATGTCCCCTTCCTCCTGAACCTCCCTCCCTTCTCCCACCCACCCCCCCGTCTAGGTTGACACAGAGCACTGGGCTGAGCTGCCTGGGTCTCACAGCAGACTCCCGCTGGCTGTGTTACACACGGTAATGTATATGTTTCCATGCTGCTCTCCCAATTCATCCCACCCTGTCCTTCCCCTACTGTGCCCACAAAGCTCTTCTCTATGTCTGGCCTCTGTTCTTGCCCCGCAAATAGGCTCATCAGCACCATCTTTCTAGATTCCACACACATGTACTAATATATATTTGTCTTTCTCGTTCTGACTGACTTCACTCTGTTCGATAGGCTCTAGGTTCATCCACCTCATTAGGACTGACTCAAATGCATTCTTTTTTGTAGCTGAGTAATATTCCATTGTATACATGTACCAAAATTTCTGTATCTATTCATCTGTTGATGGACATCTAGGTTGCTTCCATGTCCTAGCTATTGTAAAAAGTGCTGCAGTGAAGATTTTGGGGGTACATTCAATGGTTTTCTCAGGATATGTCCCAGGAGTAGGATTGTTGGGTCATATGGTATTTCTACACCTAGTAGATATCTCCATACTGTTCTCCATAGTGGCTGTATCAATTTACATTCCCACCAGTGCAAGAGGATTCCCTTTTCTCCACACCCTCTCCAGCATTTATTGTTTGTAGATTTTTGATGATGGCCATTCTGACCTGTGTGAGGTGATACCTCATTGTAGTTTTTATTTGCATTTCTCTAATAATGAGTGATGTTGAGCATCTTTTCATGAGTTTATTAGCCATCTGTATGTCTTCTTCAAATAAATGTCTTTTAGGTCTTCCACCCATTTTTTGATTGGGTTGTCTGTTTTTCTGGTATTGAGCTACATGAGCTGCTTATATATTTTGGAGATTAATCCTTTGTCAGTTGTTTCACTTGCAATTATTCTCTCCCATTCTGAGGGCTGTCTTTTAATATTGTCTATTGCTTCCTTTGTTGTGCAAAATCTTTTAAGTTTAATTAAGTCTCATTTGTTTACTTTTGTTTTTATCTCCATTACTTTAGGATGTGGGTCAAAGAGGATCTTGCTGTGATGTATGTTAAAGAGTACTGCATATGTTTTCCTCTAAGAGCTTTATAATTTCCGGACTTACATTTAAATCTTCAATCCATTTTGAGTTTATTTTTGTGTATAGCACTAGAAAGTGTTCTAGTTTCATTCTTTTACATGTAGCTGTCCAGTTTTCCTGGCACCATATATTGAAGAGCTTGTCTTTTCTCCATTGTATATTCATGCCTCCTTTGTCAAAAATAAGGTGCACGGGTTTACTCTGGGCTTTCTATCTTGTTCCATTGGTCTATATTTCTGTTTTTGTGCCAGTACCATACTGTGTTAATGACTGTAGCTTTGTAGTATAGTCTGAAGTCAGGAAGGTTTATTCCTCCAGCTCCACTCTTCTTTCTCAAAGCAATCTTTCTCAAGATTGCTTTGGCTATTTGGGGTCTTTTTTGCTTCCATACAAATTGTGAAATTCTTTGTTCTAGTTCTGTGATAAATGCCATTGGTAGTTTGCATTGAATCAGTAGATTACTTTGGGTAGTATAGTCATTTTCACATATTCCACATATGCATGGGTCATATGGTATTTGTCTTTTTCTGACTTATTATAGCATGACTCATAGTCATGTTATATCTCTCCATCTATTTGTGTCAGCTTTGATTTCTTTCATCAGTGTCTTAGAGTTTTCTTCATACAGGTCTTTTGTCTCTTTAGGTAGGTTTATCCCTAGGTATTTTATTCTTTTTGTTGCAATGGTGAATGAGATTGCCTCACAGTCTTAATGAGAACTGCTCACTTAAGCCCATCAACTTAGTGTCTCACACACAGCTAGAACACTTCAGAGAACACACAGTAGCTTTTATATGCAGTCAGTACTCATGAACAAAAACGTGGGAAATCTTTGGAAATTTCTGACAGCAGCCCGGCTTGACTTGTGAGGCTGACGTATCTGGGTTTGGGCTGGGACAACTGAGTGACTGAGTTCCCTCTCTACCCAGCCTCATCCTCCAGCAGTAAGGTCCAGGCCTGTTCATGTGGCTCCATCAACAGTGAGTAGACAGCCACCAAAATAGATGAGCCTTGTCATTTGTGACAATGTGGATGCACCTTGAAGTCACCTTGCTAAGTGAAATGAGTCAGAAAAATACAAATACCATATGACCCATGCGTGTGTGGAATATAAAAAAAAAGAAGAAGAAAATTAATGAACAATCAAAACCAAAACAGACATATAGATACAGAGAACAGAGTGGTGGTTACTGGATGAGGTAGGGCAAAATAAGTAAAGGGTATCAACTGTGTGGTGATGTATGGAAACTAAATTTTAGGTGATGAGCAAACTAAAATATATGGAGGTAGAAATATAATATTGTACACATGAAACTTATGTACCTCAATAACATATAAATCTTTTAAAAATCAGTGAATTTCTCCTCAATGAAAGGGAATGCTGGACAGTTCCAAAAATTTAAAAGAGCCTGCACCAAATTATGGCTGGGAAGTGTGTATGTGAAATTGTCATAAGAGCATCGGTTATAATTTAGAAGATTCTCAGAAGTTTAAAAGAATGAGGACGAGTGCTTGCTTCGGCAGCGCATATACTAAAGTTGGAACCATACGGGAAAATTAGCATGACTGCTGCGCAAGGATGACATGCAAATTCGGGAAGTGTTCCATATTTTTATATAAAAATAGAGTCAAGGACCTACTGTATAGCACAGGGACTTCTACTCAACACTCTATTATAAACTGTACGGGAAAAGAGTTAAAAAAAAAAAAAGGACAGATATATGTCTATGTATAATTGAATCAAGCTGCAGGACACCTGACACAAACACCACATTGAAAATCAACTATACTCCAGCATAAAATATTTAAAATAGAGTGAGGACAAGATCTGCAAGACCCTTTCCAGCTCTGTAATCCTATTAAAAAATAAATACAAATGTTAGCAAAACAGAACACACAAAAAGAAGAAAAGAACAGTAAGTGGAAATATAAGACCTCTTGAAGACAGGCGTGAAACGGGTACACTGCCATTTTCATCACATTGCTAATCAAAGTCAATGGAAAAGCCAACCCAGATTCAAGGAAGAAGGAAGCAGATTTTGCTTCTTTTATAATATTTACTTTTTTTTGTGATGCTCCAGGTATTAGTTGTGGCATGTGAAATCTAGTTTCCTGGCCAGGGATTGAACCAGGGCCCCCTGCATTGGGAACACAGAGTCTTAGCCACTGGACAGCCAGGGAAGTCTCAGATTCCACTTCTTAATGGGAGAGGCTACAAAGAATTGTGGTCATGTTTGCTATCTATTACAGTTATCTGAGGAAAGTGATCTGTTCCAACAAGAATAAGCTACTATGTCCCTGTATTATTCAAGGTACCCAGATTCTAGAGATGAGCCCACATCTAAAGATGCATCAGTTAAGCAGCATAAAATAATGAAGTCCCAGACTTGGGATTTGAACTTGGCAGAACAAGGGCAGAACTGAGACCTTTAGCCATGATTTTCTTCACCGCTCAACTCAAAGAGCAGCTCTTCCAAATTGTTATTCATATGCCCAAACCAAGTATTACCAAGTGCTTTCCTTTGAGCCTTCCTAGCAATATATGGGTCATTTGCGATTGTCCTTATCTTACATGATTGTGTAGTAAAATCATTTTTCTGGTTTGAAACCCCAGTCTAAATTTAGACTACTTGAGGACAAGCACTGCAACTTGTCCATTACTGCATCTCCTAAGCATCAGGCACAGCAAGTACACTGGAATACAGTTGTACTTTAAGACGTTTGCATGGATATTTATAACTAAATTTTGTAGGTTTTTTTTTTCTATTGTGCTATCTTTGGCAGAGTTTTTAAAAAATGTGTATCTACCTGATAAAAATAATTTGGAAACTTTCCTTTTAGTACTTCAAATAATTCAGATATTGTAAATTATGGGGCACATTCATGTAGGCATCTTGGATTGGGAGTATATGGCTTGCTGCTTCACCAGTCACCTTAGTTACATCTTAGCCATTTTCTCATTGTGCATCATCTGCTCTGTACCAAGCCCTTTCCACCACCCCCATGTATCTACATATTACAGGAACACAGAAATTGTCCATTTAGGGCAACAAAAGTCTCATGAACATCATGTTGCTGTGAATAGCAGGTGTCTGAAAGCTTCCATGCTTACCTTCAAGTTGGAATACAAATTAGAGAAAGAAAAAGAATGTCACAGGTGTTGGAGAGCATGCTATGCTCCACTGCTGAGTGAAAAACGCGTTTTGCTGAAAGCAAGCTGCCACCACTTATGAAAAGCTATCGGGGCTCAGAGTCCAATTAGAGAGGAAAAAAAAATCAATAGTGATTCACTTCCTTGTTAGAGGAATTGATTTTCCTGATAAAGTTCACAATATTCTTAGAGTTGGTCTTAATCATTTTCTGGGAAAATGGCACAGCTCCAGCTCTCCCAAGTTGTATAGTTAAATTGAGATCAGTGGTTTAGCAGTGCAGGGAGTTACAAATCAATCTCATCAAAGAGGAAACTGCATCCCTCAGACAGAAAGTGAGCAAAAATACCAGCCAGACATCCCTCTCTCGCCAAATATTCAGATGTTTATTTTATCTCTTTTTAAAAAAATCTAGGTAAGGACCATGATCTTCCAGTTTTCATTCGGACCTGAATATCAAAATGGATATATGGTTTCATTTTTCTTGTTTTGATAAATAAAACTGTGCCCTTGGGTTTAGAAGACTTGTCTGTATTCCAGCTCTCTCTTGCTGGCCTCGTGACCTTGAGAGAATCATTTCACTTCCCTGAATTGCTCTTCATCTTTAAAAAGAGATTGGATTTGCCGATGTGTGTGCCAGATGTATATGTGGATATCAAACAATCATGTGTAATTCAGCAATTACTTGTAATTAAGCAATTACATATGGCAGACACTGCTTCAAGTGCATCAACTCTTTGAACTCTCACAACCACCCTGTGGAAAAGCTATCATTATCCCTCCATTTAGAGACAAGGACACAGGGATGTAGAGAGGTTTAGGTAATTTGCCCAATCTTAATTCTTATTCAGGGCCACATGAAACACAGGGGCTTGATCACTGTTTCTAGAAAGGATTCTAGAACCAAATAAATTTGGGAAACACCACCTCCTATATTCTCCTTTTGGGAATTTGCATTTGATGTTAGTTAATGAAAGGTTCTGGGGAGTCTAAAAGCAGACACTAGTTTATCTCAGCATTTTTCAAATAATTTGGTTATAGAACTTTCTTTTTCATGCAATACTAGCAACATCCCAAAGGACAGTCAACTAAGAATCAGAAAATATTTGAGTTCCAGTTCTAAACACAAGTTCTTAAGTGAACTTGAAAATCGCTTAAATTTTACAAACCTCAGTTTCCATTATTAAGCTAGTGAAACACCTACTTCAACAAAGCATTTATCAGTACATGAATTAAATAAGATGCCATATGGGGAAGCTCTTTTGTAAATAATGAAATATTACACAAATGCTAGATGTTATTTTCATTAATTCAATTCTTTGAACATGAAATATGAGAAATGGTTTCCCAACCAGAGACAACCCTTGTCACTCAATCATTTGTAAAACTCATTCCTTTTTTTTTTCTCTTTTTTTTCTTTAACCATGAAGTCTACTCCAAAGTTACTATCCAAACAGCAAAATAATTGAATCCCATTAAAGGCCTTTTTCTCTTATATTTATTTAACAAGAGTCTGTATTCAATCTTTGATCGAATGATTGCTCTAAAAATTAATTCTGTAAAATCCTATTTGAGACTGTTTTAAATTAAACACAGAAACCTGGAATTGTTTCAACAGTTGATAAATACATTACCTGTGTATAACCAACTGTGTTCTAGAAGTTCATCACATCTCATTTTTATTCTTGTTGCTTGTCATTTGTTTCCTACTGTTGCTATCATGTTCTGTATCTCCTCTACATATTCTGAAACACTGCTATTTTGGCACTGTGTGTTGCATTAAAAGTGAAATTCAGCATGAGAAAGATCCTCTGGATTCAAGAAATTTAATGATCAGAGTACCATCAAGCAGTGTGTGTGTGTGTGTGTGTGTGTGTGTGTGTAGTAAGTTCCCTACTTACAAACCTTCACGTTGCAAACTTCAAAGGTGTGGACATTGGCTCACATGTCCAATCACACAAGTTAGTTCCCTCGTCTGGTGTACATTGTCACATGCACAACTCCCCTACAAGTGGTTGTGCTTCAGTGTACAGCACTACTTAGAGTGCAATAGAATAGAATCTTCACAGCAGCTGGCCCTGTGTCTCCTGTTGCTGATGATCCTCCAGCTCTACCCTCTCCCACCTCCTCTCCCTCCTCCAGTCAGTAACTCCTCTCTCCTGTTCACTGCATGCCAGCACCTGTATGCCAGCTGTTTACTGTATCACTGTACTTTCCAAGGTACCACACCGCAAGATCGCGGCTTCCCTGATAGCTCAGTTGGTAAAGAATCGCCTGCAATGCAGGAGACCCTGGGTTGATTCTTGGATTAGGAAGATCCGCTGGAGAAGGGAAAGGCTACCCACTCCAGTATTCTGGCCTGGAGAATTCCATGGACTATATAGTCCTTGGGGTCACAAAGAGTCAGACACGACTGAGGGAATTTCACTTTCACTTTTTACTGGAAGATTAAAAATGTTTTCTTTATTTTTTGTTTTTATGTATTATTTGTGTGAGAAATATTATAAATCTATTACAGTACAGTACTTTATAGCCGATAGTGTTACTTAGGTACCTAGGCTAACTTGGTTGGACTTAGAACAAGTTGGACTCATGAATTCACTCTCAGAACAGAACTTGTTCATATATAGGGGACTTACTCTACAAACTATGGCCTGCACACCAAACCAAATCCTTCATCCTGTTTTTGTACAGTCCAGGAGTTAAGAAAAGCTTTTTTAATAGTTGAGAGGCATGGAAAGAAATAAATACCATGACAAGTGAAAATTATATGAAATTCAAATTTCAGTGTCCTTAAGTTTCACTGGAATATAGTCACACTTGTTTGTTTACATATCATCTGCAATAAGGCAGCCTTCACAGTATAGCAGCAGAGTGAGTAGTTAGGATAAGAGATGGTAAGCTTCACAAAACCTAAAACATTTACTGTTTTGCCCTTTATAAAAGAGTTTGCCAACCTCTGTTTTATGTTCAGTATTTTCATACAATGGGTTTTGCCTGAGAAAATATAGTTCCTCTACAGAACAGACATCTGGAGACAGATTTGGAGAAATAAGCTTGGTTTGCTTAACTTTACTTAACCTATAAAAGAAGACTATGGTTTAGTAGAAATATCAGGGGGCTTGGACCTTGGCAATAAGGAGTTCATGATCTGAGCCACAGTCAGCTCCCAGTCTTGTTCTTGTTGACTGTATAGAGCTCCTCCATCTTTGGCTGCAAAGAATATAATCAATCTGATTTCGGTGTTGGCCATCTGGTGATGTCCATGTGTAGAGTCATCTCTTGTGTTGTTGGAAGAGAGTGTTTGCTATGACCAGTGCGTTCTCTTGGCAAAACTCTATTAGCCTTTGCCCTGCTTCATTCTGTACTCCAAGGCCAAATTTGCCTGTTACTCCAGGTGTTTCTTGACTTCCTACTTTTGCATTCCAGTCCCCTATAATGAGAAGGACATCTTTTTTGGGTGTTAGTTCTAAAAGGTCTAAATGTCTAGTAGGTCTTCATAGAACTATTCAACTTCAGCTTCTTCAGCATTACTGGTTGGGGCATAGGCTTGGATTACCGTGATATTGAATGGTTTGCCTTGGAAACGAACAGAGATCATTCTGTTGTTTTTGAGATTGCATCCAAGTACTGAATTTTGGACTCTTTTGTTGACTATGATGGCTACTCCATTCAACAGAATGGGAAAGACTAGAGATCTCTTCAAGAAAATCTGAGATACCAAGGGAACATTTCATGCAAAAATGGGCACAATAAAGGACAGAAATGGTATGGACCTAACAGAAGCTGAAGATATTAAGAAGAGGTGGCAAGAATACACAGAACTTTACAAAAAAGATCTTCACAACCCAGATAATCACAATGGTGTGATAACTCACCTAGAGCCACACATCCTGGAATGTGAAGTCAAGTGGGCCTTAGAAAGCATCACTATGAACAAAGCTAGTGGAGGTGATGGAATTCCAGTTGAGCTATTTCAAATCCTAAAAGATGATGCTGTGAAAGTGCTGCACTCAATATGCCAGCAAATTTGGAAAACTCAGCAGTGACCACAGGACTGGAAAAGGTCAGTTCCCATTCCAATCCCAAAGAAAGGCAATGCCAAAGAATGCTCAAACTACCGCACAATTGCACTCATCTCACACGCTAGTAAAGTAATGATCAAAATTCTCCAGGCCAGGCTTCAGCAATACGTGAACTGAGAACTTCCAGATGTTCAAGCTGGTTTTAGAAAAGGCAGAGGAACCAGGGATCAAATTGCCAATATCCGCTGAATCATCGAAAAAGCAAGAGAGTTCCAGAAAAACATCTATTTCTGTTTTATTGAGTACGCCAAAGCCTTCGACTGTGTGGATCACAATAAACTGTGGAAAATTCTGAAGGAGATAGGAATACCAGACCACCTGACCTGCCTCTTGAGAAACCTTTATGCAGGTCAGGAAGCAACAGGTAGAACTGGACATGGAACAACAGACTGGTTCCAAATAGGAAAAGGATTACGTCGAGTCTGTATATTGTCACCCTGTTTATTTAACTTATATGCAGAGTACATCATGAGAAACCCTGGGCTAGAGGAAGCACAAGCTGGAATCAAGATTGCTGGGAGAAATATCAATAACCTCAGATATGCAGATGACACCACCCTTATGGCAGAAAGTGAAGAGGAACTAAAAAGCCTCTTGATGAAAGTGAAAGAGGAGAGTGAAAAAGTTGGCTTAAAGCTTAACATTCAGAAAACTAAGATCATAGCATCTGGTCCCATCACCTCATGGGAAATAGATGGGGAGACAGTGGAAACAGTGTCAGACTTTATTTTGGGGGGCTCCAAAATCACTGCAGATGGTGACTGCAGCCATGAAATTAAAAGATGCTTACTCCTTGGAAGGAAAGTTATGACCAACCTAGATAGCATATAACTTAAAAGCTTTTGCACAACAAAGGAAACTGTAAGTAAGGTGAAAAGACAGCCCTCAGATTGGGAGAAAATAATAGCAAATGAAGAAACAGACAAAGGATTAATCTCAAAAATATACAAGCAACTCTTGAAGCTCAATTCCAGAAAAATAAATGACCCAATCAAAAAATGGGCCAAAGAACTAAACAGACATTTCTCCAAAGAAGACATACAGATGGCTAACAAACACATGAAAAGATGCTCAACATCACTCATTATCAGAGAAATGCAAATCAAAACCACAATGAGGTACCATTACACGCCACTCAGGATGGCTGCTATCCAAAAGTCTACAAGCAATAAATGCTGGAGAGGGTGTGGAGAAAAGGGAACCCTCTTATACTGTTGGTGGGAATGCAAACTAGTACAGCCACTTTGGAAAACAGTGTGGAGATTTCTTAAAAAACTGGAAATAGAACTGCCATATGACCCAGCAATCCCACTCCTGGGCATACACACTGAGGAAACCAGATCTGAAAGAGACACGTGCACCCCAGTGTTCATCGCAGCACTGTTTATAATAGCCAGGACATGGAAGCAACCTAGATGCCCATCAGCAGATGAATGGATAAGGAAGCTGTGGTACATATACACCATGGAATATTACTCGGCCGTTAAAAAGAATTCATTTGAATCAGTTCTAATGAGATGGATGAAACTGGAGCCCCTTATACAGAGTGAAGTAAGCCAGAAAGATAAAGAACATTACAGCATACTAACACATATATATGGAATTTAGAAAGATGGTAACGATAACCCTATATGCAAAACGGAAAAAGAGACACAGAAGTACAGAACAGACTTTTGAACTCTGTGGGAGAATGTGAGGGTGGGATGTTTCGAAAGAACAGCATGTATATTATCTATGGTGAAACAGATCACCAGCCCAGGTGGGATGCATGAGACAAGTGCTCGGGCCTGGTGCACTGGGAAGACCCAGAGGAATCGGGTGGAGAGGGAGGTGGGAGGGGGGATCGGGATGGGGAATACGTGTAAATCTATGGCTGATTCATATCAATGTATGACAAAACCCATGTAAATCTATGGCTGATTCATATCAATGTATGACAAAACCCACTGAAAAAATAAATAAATAAAGGAAAAAAATGTAAAAAAAAAAAAAGAAAAAGAAAATGCAGAGACATTACTTTGCCAACAAAGGTCCGTCTAGTCAAGGCTATGGTTTTTCCAGTGGTCATGTATGGATGTGAGAGTTGGACTGTGAAGAAAGCTGAGCACCGAAGAATTGATGCTTTTGAACTGTGGTGTTGGAGAAGACTCTTGAGAGTCCCTTGGACTGCAAGGAGATCCAAACAGTCCATCCTAAAGGAGACCAGTCCTGGGTGTTCATTGGAAGGACTGATGCTGAGGCTGAAACTCCAATACTTTGGCCACCTTATGTGAAGAGTTGACTCATTGGAAAAGACCCTGATGCTGGGAGGGATTGGGGGCAGGAGGGGAAGGGGACGACAGAGGATGAGATGGCTGGATGGCATCACCGACTCGATGGGCATGAGTTTGAATAAACTCCGGGAGTTGGTGATGGACAGGGAGGCCTGGCGTGCTGCGATTCATGGGGTCACAGAGAGCCGGACACAACTGAGCGACTGAACTGAACTGAACTTGGACCTTGGTATAAACCTTGCCTTTGGTTTTCTTAGCTGTCTGTCCTTGGGTATACCATTTTAACATTCTCAATCTCAGTTTCCTTCTGTTTAAAATTGGAGTCATGAATTTAGCCCAGTACCTATCACAAAGCAGTGTTCTGAAAAGTGTCAGTTTTCTCTCCCAGAGTCCCAGAAAGGGCCATGGGAAATGCATTACAGATGCCTTCCAGCAATCTGTTTTGCAGTCTAGACCACAAAGCAACTGAAATTAAGGAGCAGAGCAGCCCCCAGCCTGCTCCCTGCAGCTTATTCACAGTACTTTTCAGGTCTACCTGACTGGAAAGTGATACATTTCAGAAAGACTGTTTAGTTTAGTCTTTCCTTCTTATAAACAACTATCTGGCTACATGAGCTTCTCACTGGAGATGTGCTTCAATTCAATGTTAGACATCCAGCCCACAGATAACCACTTCTCTTACCCTTCTAATGCTGTCTGTGTTGGTCTCTGTGGTGCAGGGCAGTGCTTCAGCCTCACCTCCACGTTCTATGATTCTCTCAGTGGTGAAAATGTTCTTGAATAGTTGTTAATTGTTCTTATTGTGAGGAAGAGTGAGATTAGGAACAACATATGTCATTAAATGTTGGTGACATCACTCCTATGGTTCTTGATTGACAAGTTTTTTTCCTCCAGCACTTTGAATACTGTTATTCCACTGCCTTTTGATCTCTATTATTTCTACTGAGAAGTCAGATGTTAATCTCATTGGGCTCCCTTGTTAACAATGAATCATTTTTCTCCTGATGCTTTTCCAGATCTTTTCTTGTCTTTGGCTTTCAGCATTTTTGCTATGATGTGTCTATTTGTGTCTCTTTGCACATTTATTCTACTTTAAGTTTGTTGAGCTTCCTAGATGTTTAATTTGGTGTTTTTCCATAAATTTAGGATGTTTTCATCCCCATTATTTCATCAGTATTTTTTCTACTGTCTTTAACTTCTCTGTTTCTGGTATTATCATATACTTGTTGGCACACTTAATGCACTAGTGTTTCTCTGAGGCTCTGTCTGTTTTTATTATTTTTTTCTCTTCTTCAGATTACATAATTTCTATTGCTCTATCCTCAAGTCTGCTAATTCTTTCTTCTGACAGTTGAAATCTATTGTTGTGTCCCTCAAGTGAATTTTTTATTTCACTTACCTTACTTTCCAATTTAAGAAGCTTCACTTTGCCCTTTAATATGATTTCTGTCTCATTATTGATATTTCCTATTTAGTGGAACATTATCATCATACCTTCTTTTACTCCTTTAAACATTCTTTTCTTTAGTTCTTTAACATGTTTATAATGGCTAATTTGAATTTTTTTCATTTATTTTTATTAGTTGGAGGCTAATTACTTTACAATATTGTAGTGGTTTTGCCATACATTGACATGAATCAGCCATGGATTTACATGTGTTCCCCATCTTGAACCCCCCTCCCACCTCCCTCCCCATCCCATCCCTCTGGGTAATCCCAGTGCACCAGCCCTGAGCACTTGTCTCAGGCATCCAACCTGGACTGGCAGTCTGTTTCACACTTGATAATATACGTGTTTCGATGCTGTCCTCTCAGATCATCCCACCCTTGCCTTCTCCCATAGAGAAATTTTTTTATATGACATCTGGTCTCTTTTAGAAGCAGTTTCCATTGCCTGCATTTTTATGATATATGGATCATATTTTCCTATTTCTTTGCATTCCTTATAAATTTTGCTGGTAACTAGATATTTCAGATAAAATATTATAACAACTGTGGCTGGACATAGGTACTCCCTTTCTTGGACTTATTATTATTATTTGATTTTTTATTTGTCTAGTGACTGACTGGATTATATCAGTGAAGTCTGTCCCCCTTTAACACTGTCCTGCAGTGTTAAGTCTCTGATGTTGGTCCTCAGTGAGGTGCAGTGTTGCCTGAAATAAGAATGGTTCAGTTAGGGATCTCTTTGACTATCTCTTTCCCTGACGCACTCATGAACTTCATGTATGCCAGACACTCCCATCCAGGGAATTTCATCTTTGCTTCTCCCTCTTTCTCTGTGATTCTTCCCCCAGATATTGCCATGGCTTACTTTCTCATTTCACTCAGGTCTTGAGTCAAATGTTATTTCTAAATAAAACCCTTCCCTGGCAAATCTATATATTAGTAGAATAGCAGCCCCTCTTTGGTTGCTTCCTTGTTTTACTTTTTCCCACAATATTTATACTGACTGGCATGATAGCATGCTATTTTTTATTGTCCATATCATACCCTAAAATGTAAAATTCACAAAACGTGAATTTTGCCTCCTCCATTCACTGTTACATCAATTCTAGAGGCTAAGATAGTTCTTGGCACAGAGTAGGCCCTCTCCAAATTTTTTTTATTAAATTATTGAAAAACTAAATACTGTGTTGCTATACACAGTAGACACCAGAAGTGGAGGAAGTATACTCTAGGAAGAAGACTAAGACAAGGAAAATTGCGAATGCAGAAACACCAAAGAAAGGCAGAAACACTTCTGCCTTCTTGGACTTGCTCCTCTGTCTGTCTGAGGAAGCAACTCCTTATTCCTTTGCTTTAAAATTTCACAAATCTCAAGCTGCAAGGCAGAAGAGAGGAGGAACTGGTGAAGGAGGAGAAAGTAATTTGACTGTGTTTCATTTTCACAAGCACACTCGTTCTCAGAGTTAGGGCAAGTATCAGGGACCAGAGCCACCGAAGGGACAGTGTTACATGTATATTTCCACAAAATGCTTACATGTAGCTGAGCAATAGGTCACTTCTCTGGTTCAACTCCTTCGAGGGTTCCTGCTCTTCCCCCAGAAGACCCTTAATATCATTGAAAATCCTTAATGCCACTGAAAGATCCTATGGAATCTGGCCTCAGCCTTCCTCTCTGAGTGTATTTCAGGCCACCTGCTTCCCAACTTTACAGAACTCCCTTCCACTCCCCAGATACTTCCTCAGCACCTTCACAGACACAATGCTGCAGCCTTCTAACTTTCCCCTTCAGGCATGGCCCAGATAACCTTAGTTCACCTTTCAGGTCCCAACTCAAATGTTACTTCCACCAGGCCTCTTCTGACTTAAACTAAATAGTCTCTTGTATTATTAGGGTAAATCCAGCTGCTATAACAAATGAACTTCAGCACAAAAATGGGCTCAAACCCAGTAGAACTATGTGTCTCACTCATGTAGCCATGCAAGGCAGGATCATTCAAGTACACAGGCTGGTGTAGTTAACAACTCCTTCAACACGTGGCTTCCAAGATCACCATGATGACCTCCAGCCCAGGCAGCTGGATCAGGGTAAGAGCACAGAGGAGTGTATATGGGTGGTTTTATGGGCCAAACTGAACATCAGCCCACACCACATCTTGGCACATTCCATCATCAGTCACGGGGCCATGCCTGACTGCAAGAGAGATGGGGTAGTCTCGTCCTGCTGTATTCCCAGGAATAAGAGGAGGATGTGGATTTTGGCAAGGTAGCAGATCCTGCCTGCTTGCCTTCCATTATGTACTCCTGAGCACCTGACAGTCCAGTGTCACAAAGTTCAGGGCACGTGTTATATGTGAGACTTTTCAAGTCCATGAAGGCAGAAACTGGGTCTGCCTATTCTCCCTCTATATCTCTTAAAGCCTCAGCATTTAGTGGGCTCTCAATAAATATTATATTGAAATATGTGAAATTACTGCTTTGTTTGTCATAGAATGTCTAATATTAGCGATTTAGAAGAACAGCCTTTAAGGCACACCTTTGACATATGTGTTGTTCAGCAGAACACCTCCCATGGGTTAGTGGAAGGCTATAACACAGGACTCAAAGGTTTTCCAGCTTGAGTGTTTCCACTAATGCCTTGTTAGGTAATTCCAGTTTCTTGCCAGGGAATCACTTGTAGAACAATGTGTTTTATGGACTAGCTGTGAGGTCATGCAGCCTGTGGGAATTTGGTGGAAGTGGGGAGCCACACAAGACCTCCATTCGGGTTGAGGAGAAAGCTTGGTCATGCATGTTAATGAATGACAGACCTTCAGTTCTGTCCCAATTAAGCAAACATTGGTTCAGCATCTACCGTGTGCCAGGCACTAGGTCCAGAGCCAAGGACACAAAGATGATTACTTCCTTGGAGGAGCTTATAGACTTACAAGGGGTTCACAGTCAGCTTGTTTTGGAAATATCCCTTCGGCACTTTTTCAGAAGAATGAGCAGGACAAGAAAAAGAAAAACCAGCTGGGAGCTGATTTTAATAGTTCAGGCAAAAGATGGTGTCCTGTATTGTTTTCCTTCACAGGTTTTTCTTTGTTTAACTTCTAGGGGGATAGAGGGTGGGAGGAGAGGTGGTCACGGGAAGGGTGAAGGGGCTGGAAAAGCACAAATATGCAAAGACAGAATCATCCTTCACCTGCTAGTGAGGAAAACTGCTGAGGTGCAGAAAGGGGCAACCGCCATGCCGATCACGTCCTGGGATGGCATGCTGTGTTTAGACAGCGCTTCAGCTGAGAAGTTCCCTACCACTCTCCAATCCCTTAAAATACAGAATTGCGCCCCTAAAATGGAGAAAAATTGGGATCCTCACAACCATGCCAGAAACTGAGGCTGTGCAGCCTCCTGGCATCCTTAATCCTTAGGCTGTACCTTCCTCCTTCCCAGTGTGGTGCTGGAGGAAGGGGATGGGAAGCCCACTCCAGGGTGTGTGCGTTCCGTCATGTGTCAGGCAGGAGCAGTCTTCTTGCTGGGTCTTTGTTGCTCTTGGCCTCTGAGTTAAAAATAGACTTTCCAAAGAAAGCTCCCGTTAGGTGGTCCTACCAAGGTAATTTACATTATCAGCTCCCAGCTTCAAGACTAATTTGGAACAGTCCCGCATTTGATGTGCTCCATTTCTTTTCAGGGGTGGCTGCTTTTTTCACAACCAACTCCAAGGAAGTGATCTCCCCAGTGACCTCAAATCTTGAAGCAGGAATTAGGATGGACGTTAGAGGTGGGTGGGTGGGTAGCACAGTTTAGGAGCCATGTAAACTCCAGTTGGATTCTCTATTCAGGACTCTCAAACTCTTCTGCCCACTTTTTTCCCTATGTTAAAAAGTTAAAAATATCTGCCTATAATGTCATATTCCTCTATGCTTTCTACTAAACCCAGTAGCTCCAAAAGAAAGTGAAAGTGTTAGTTGATCAGTCATGTCCGACTCTTTGTGACCCCATGGACCCACCAGACTCCTCTGTCTGTAGGATTTTCCAGGCAAGAATACTGGAGTGGGTTGCCATTCCCTTCTCCAGGGGATTTTCCCAACCCAGAGATCAAACCCTGGTCTCCAGCATTGCTGGCAGATTCTGAGCCACCAGGGAAGCCCCTTGTAACTCTTGGGGGGCGGATCACAATTCTCTTTTAATGTGCATGGGATGGGTAGTCACCTGCAGGACATTCTGCCATTGTCACCAACAAGGAGGCTGAAAGAGCAACACATCAAAGCACAAAGATCCTCGAGGCTGAATCCTCAAACTGATCCTCAAACTAAATGCATGTTCTACCCTGTCATTCTAAACAGTATCAAGGAGCCTGAACCTGACACCTTTTTTCCTGGCTGCCCGCGCGGTCGTGGGGATCAGTGGCATTGTGTGTGAGCGCCTAAGTCCTGGCAGTAAAGAACAGGATCTTAGTGTGGATCCAGAGTGACCCCTGTGTGTGGCACGACTCCACCGACAGATCTGACTTCTCTTACCAAAGAATGTATGTATAATTAGTCACATTATAAATAGAGCTTTCAAAGGCAATTTTATTATTTAGTCGTTTTGATAACAACATGAGGTGATTTAAATTGTAAAGACAAGGAAATGAAAATTCAGGAGAGTTCATTGACTTGTCCGAGTTCAAACATTGCAAATATTGGACTACAGAAAATAAAATTTGTAATTATGTTGGTGACAACATCTATTTGATAATATGTCTTCCCATTCAGAAACAAGATGCTTCTCACCACTTATTAAAACCTCTAGTTTTGTCCTCTGTTTACTGCTTCAGCAGTTATAGACTAAGTGCCTAGTGTGTGTGTCAGGCATGTAGTAACTTTTGGTGTTATTGCTGTGTGTATGCGGGTCTCCTGCATTGTAGGCAGATTCCTTACCACTAGGCCCACTAGGTATATTATTTGTTATGTTCTTTTCTATGTTCTTTTCTACTATGTTTTATCAGAAGATATTGAATATAGTTCTCTGTACTATACATTAGGACCTTGTTATTTATCCATTCTGTGTATAAAAGCTCACATTTGCTAATCCCAACCTCCCACTCCATCTCTCCTCCAACCCCCTCCCTCTCGGCAATACCAGTCTGCACTCTATGTCCATGATTCTGTTTCTGTTTCATAGGTAGGTTCGTTTGTGTCATAGTTTGGATTCCACATATAAGTGATATTGATATTTGTCTTTTTCTGACTTATTTCATTTAGTATGATCATCTCTAGGTCTATCCATGTTGCTGCAAATGCCATTATTTCATTCTTTTTTATGACTGAGTAGCACTCCATTCATTTATGTACCACATCTCCTTTATCCATTCATGTGTTGATGGACATTTAGGTTGTTTCCATGTCTTGGCTATTGTGAATAGTGCTTCTATGAACATAGGGGTTCATGGATCTTTTTGAATTAGTGTTTTGTCTGGATATATGCCCACTTGCTGGATCATATGGTAGCTCTACTTTTAGTTTTCTGAGGAACCTCCATATTGTTTTCCATAGTGGCTACACCAGCTAACATTCCCACCAACAGTATAAGCAGGTTCCTTTTTACCGCACTCTTTCCAGCATTTATTTGTAGATTTTTATTGGTGGCCATTCTGACCTCTATGAGGTAATACCTCATTATGGTTTTTGATTTGCATTTCTGTAATAATTAGCTATGTTGAGCATCTTTTCATGTGCCTATTAGCCCTTGTATTTCTTCTTTGGAGAAATGTCTATTTAGGTCTTCTGCCCATTCTTCAATTGGGTTGTTTGTTTTGTTGTTGTTGTCAAGTTATATGAGCTCTTTGTATACTTTGTAAATTAAGCCTTTGTCAGTTGCACCATTTGCAAATATTTTCTCCCATTCTGTAAGTTGTCTTTTTGTTTTGTTTATAGTTTCCTTTGCTGTGCAAAGGGGTTCCCTTGTGGCTCAGCTGGTAAAGAATCTGCCTGCAATGCAGGAGACCTGGGTTCTATCTCTGGATTGGGAAGATCCCCTGGAGAAGGGAAAGACTACTCACTCTAGTATTCTGACCTAGAGAATTCCATGGTCTGTATAGTCCATGGGGTTGCAAAGAGTTGGACACGACTGAGTGACTTTCGCTTTCACTTTCACTTGCTGTGCAAAAGCTTGTAAGTTTGATTAGGTCCCATTTGTTAATTTTTACTTTTATTTCTATTGCCTTAGGAGACTGACCTAAGGAAACATTTGTACAAATTATGTCAGAGAATGTTTTGCCTATGATGTTTTCTAGGCGTTTCATGGTGTCACGCCTTCTGTTTATGCCTTTAAGCCATATTGAGTTTATTTTTGTGTTTGGTGAATGAGTGTGTTCTAACTCCATTTATTTACATGCTGTATACCAGAAGTCAGACCTGTCGATGGAGTCGTGCCACACACAGGGGTCACTCTGTGGATCCACGCTAAGACCCTGTTCTTTACTGCCAGGACTTAGGCGCTCACACACAATGCCACTGACCCCCATTACCGTGCGGGCAGCCAGGAAAAAAGGTGTCAGATTCAGGCTCCTTGATACTGCTTAGAGTGACCAGGGTAGAGCATGCGTTCAGTTTGAGGATCAGTTTGAGGATTCAGCCTCGAGGATCTCTGTGCTTTGATGTGTTGCTCTTTCAGCCTCCTTGTTGGTGACAATGGCAGAACGTCCTGCAGGTGACTCCCCATCCCATGCGCATTAAAAGAGAATTGTGACCCCCCCCACCCAGAGTTACAAGGGGCTTCCCTGGTGGCTCAGAATCTGGTCAACTTTCCCAACACCATTTTTTTAAATTGTAGCTGATTTACAGTGTTGTGTTAGTTTCTGGTGTTCAGCAAAGTGATTCAGATACACACACACACACATACACACACACACAGACATATTCTTTTTCATAGTCTTTTCCATTATGATCTATTAAAGTCTTTTGAATATAGTTCCCTGTGCTATACAGTAGGACCTTGTTTATCTTCTACTGAGTTTTAATAGTCTTCAAGTTAGTTCCCTGTGCTTTTCAGGTAGACAACTACGCTATCTGAAAACAAAATACTAATAATTTAATGTGTTTCTACATCTCTCCCTCTTACACCCTTCCCCTTCTCTCTGTTCTAACTACCTTCCTTAATTGGATGGTCTCATATCGTTAGAAAGAAAATGCTCTCTCTATGTTGGAATGGGAGTAATTGAGCTTCAGAGAAAAATTCAAAGTTCCCCTAATATGGTGACTTTTAGGAGTTGAACGGAGGTAAGAAGATTCACTGTAGCCAATTTCTGAAGAAATAAGTTTGGAGGATGAGGTCTTGCTGGGAGAGTTGGAGGCAACAGGCCAACCAACTCCTCTGAAAGGCCCTCAGCTATTGCTGCTCTCTGTGAACCAGAGACCACCCATCCCCTATGCAGACAAACTCCAGGAACAACCATAAGTGGGCTTGCTCAGCATCTCACTGCACAAAAGACAGACCCTTTGCCCAACACCAGGCAGACTACTGCTCCATATCAGTTGCCTTATCTAAGGTGCTTTTTTGCAGTTGGCACACAAGAATTAAGAGCAGCCCTCATTTAGAGCAAGACATGACCCTGAGGCATGATGGGTGGGCATGTGAGCTCTGGAGCCTATCTAAATGGACGCAAACCTTGGTCCCACCACTTGTCCTGCCTGTGAAACTACTTGGGAGAATTACCATTCTCTGTTTAAATTTTTTAGCTGGAAAATAGTTTTAATATCTGTACTTGCATCACAGAGTTTAGAGAGGACTAAATTAGTAAATATATGAAAAGTGCTAAGAACAACACTTGGCTTATAGTATGTGCTCAATAGATCTTGGCTAGAATGGTGCCTAGAAAGTGAATCTCATGAGAACTAGGGTTCTGGCATGCTCTGGTGATAAATCTTCGGAAAATATGCTTTAAATTTCCTATTAACCTTTCTGAGCCTCACTGGAAAAGTTACCTTCCTTTGGAGATGAACCGAAGTTGGTTTCCTTCCCATTTGATGTCTTTATTAGCTTGTAAGTTCCATCAGGATGAAAACGCACCCCCTGGATAAACACATCAAGGACTCCAATAGATCCAAAGGGAAAGCAAGGTATTGGACTAAACAAGAAATTGTAAGATTAAATTGTATTTATGTTTCATTCTGCAACAGAACAATTTTTTGGAACTACCTTGACTTAAGTCTAGTTGGTGCTCTTTCAGTAAGATAATTTAAGGAGGGTTAATTTACAAAGGAAAGTTATGACCAACCTAGATAGCTTATTAAAATGCAGAGACATTACTTTGTCAACAAAGGTCCGTCTAGTCAAGGCTATGGTTTTTCCAGTGGTCATGTATGGATGTAAGAGTTGGACTGTGAAGAAAGCTGAGCGCTGAAAAATTGATGCTTTTGAACTGTGGTGTTGGAGAAGACTCTTGAGAGTCCCTTGGACTGCAAGGAGATCCAACCAGTCCATTCTAAAGGAGATCAGTCCTGGGTGTTCATTGGAAGGACTGATGCTGAAGCTGAAACTCTAGTACTTTGGCCACCTCATGTGAAGAGTTGACTTGTTGGAAAAGACCCTGATGCTGGGAGGGATTGGGGGCAGGAGGGGAAGGGGACGACAGAGGATGAGATGGCTGGATGGCATCACCAACTCGATGGACATGAGTTTGAATAAACTCCGGGAGTTGGTGATGGACAGGGAGGCCTGGCGAGCTGCGATTCATGGTGTCACAAAGAGTCAGACACGACTGAGCTACTGAACTGAACTGAACTGAATTTACAAAGAGACTATTTACAAAGCTATGATGAGATTTGGGGTGATCACAGGGATAGTACAGTAACACAAAACTGGGAACACCAGTAGAGCTGTCTCCATCTCTCAGGATCAAGGGGAAGAACTGGTCCCTGGAGCCTGGAAGGAGAGTCCCATGGGAAAAGTCTCTTTACAAGGAGCAGTGGGCTCCAGTGAAGGAACTCACACAGAGGGAGGCAGGAAAGTATGTATTTTGGACTCCCATCCCAACCTCCCATCGGTCGGTCTCCTGTTGACATTCCCCAGAGGAGGATCTCAGCCAAAAACCAAAGAGGATAGAAGTAGGGTTACCCAATTAAGCAAATTAAAAGTGTGGGACATATCGGTAGATTCCAATTTCTGATTAAAAACAAGTGAATTTTTCATATATCCTAAATACTTTATAGGACATACTAAAGTTTTATTTATCTGAAATTCAAATGCGTCATGTATTTTACGTGAAATCCTAGATGATAGATCATTGATAAATTCCAGACACATCAGCCTCCTTGAGCAGAGAGCAGGATGGAAAGTATAAGAGACAGGGCGGAAGTGGACTTTGAGAGGCAAAGGTAAAATAGACTGACATAGCCATGAACTCACCCCTTTTGCCTAAGTCCACCCAGATTATCTCTTGTGTAGAAGAGTTTGGAACTCTAACATAGGGAATTCATGAAAAAACTGCCATATCATCATTGGGTAATGTCAATTCAGTCATAGCCCTCTCTGAAACCAGACTCCAGAACTGTGAGAAGTAAATGTCTATTGTTTAAAAGCTACTCAGCTGTGGTATTTATTTTGTTACAGCAGTGCAAACAGACTAAGATACTATCATTTTCCTTCTCCATTAACTTGTCTTCGGAAACTCCCCAGGAAGCCATAGCAGTAGGTTGAGAGAGAGTCAGTGAAGGTGTTGATATTGCTGTTTTTAAGCTGGATCACTTGTAATGAGTGTTTGTAATTATTATTTTTATTTATAATTGCCATCCTTGTCATGTATCTTATATGCATTTAGGGAGAGAAGGAGGGAAGGGAAGAAGGGAAAGGGAAAGAAAGTAAGGAGGTAAGGACCTAAAAAATATACCCAAGAAAACAAAATACGACCCATTAATAAACAGGTAGTAGTTTTCTTTATTCCAGTTCATAAAGAAAAACTGAATTACTCTTTGATATCAATTCTGAGATCAAGTCAGATCAGTCAGTGTTTCAAGTGTTTCAAACAAGTCAGTGTTTCAAGTCACTCACTAAATCTCAATTTCTTAAATTTTAAAATGGAATTCATAGAACCTGGATTGCAGAATTTGGGGTGAATTTGGAAACAAAGAATATATAGAAACTAACACTTGTTTGAAGCATAAAATAATTGATAATTATAGCAATATTAAGAAAGTTCATACTTAATGCATCATTTTAATGTATTCTATTGCTATAAAAGTACAACATATATCTTTTTCAAATTAATAAGTTCAAAAAGTCTGATGGATTTAATAGGACAATCTCTCAATCTCATAAGAGAGATCAACCAAAGGTAAATTATAAACAAAAGATAAATTCTAAAATTTCAAGTTTCTGAGGATTTTAAAGTAGAAATTACAAGGCCAAATACTTGTAAGCATTTTAGTTTTAGAAGTTATGTCTACTTTTTGAATATATGCTATTTTATATATCTTCCTCTGGGCATTAGTCATTGTGTCTATAATTTTAGCAATGCTAATATTTAATTTATGTGTTGAGTGAATGAATAAGATACTTTAAACACCCACAGAGAGAGAGTCTAAAGAGCTTGAATGGCACTTTAGTGTAGTTATATTAATAGGAAATTGGGCACATGTGATACTCCCTTGGCAATGTCTTTGTGATGGCACTAACGGAATTTTTTAAAATTTCAACTAGACAGTTAATGAAGTAGGTAGTTGTGGATAGGTGAACAGGAAACAAGAATAGAATCATAGTACAGGAAGGATGCAAGTAAAAATGTAAAGAACATCTCACCAACGGTCTCACTTTGACCAAAAGGAGACAGGGATGAACGTCAGTGCACAGGTTTGTCATGTTTTTACACCATGCCATAGCAGTTAACTTTGACTTTATGTTAATAGCAATCACTACTCTATGTCCCTGTCTAGAACCTTTTAAACAAGAGTGACAGATGCGGGTTCAGTTCAGTTCAGGCACTCAGTTGTGTCTGACTCTTTGGGACCCCATGGACCGCAGCACACCAAGCTTCCCTGTCCATCACCAACTCCTGGAGCTTGCTCAAACTCATGTCCATCGAGTCAGTGATGCCATCCAACCATCTCATCCTCTGTCATCCCCTTCTCCTCCTGCCTTCAATCTTTCCCAGCATCAGGGTCTTTTCCAGTGAGTCAGTTCTTCACATAAGGTATTGGAGCTTCATCTTCAGCATCAGTCCTTCCAGTGAATATTCAGGGTTTATTTCCTTTAGGATTGACTGGTTTGATCTCCTTGTAGTCCAGGGGACTCTCAAGAGTCTTCTCCAACACCACAGCTGAAAAGCATCAATTCTTCGGCAGTCAACTTTTTTATGGTCCAACTCTCACATCCATACATGACTACTAGAATAATTGGATTGAAGTGCTGGTTAGTGAGGTTTTAATAATGCCAAAAGAAAAGACTGCACATAGAAAGAACTCTTGACCTGATGATACTTGGACTAGTGTGCCCCTAGATAAAGAAATGTAGAAAAGATACCCACAGAAAGAGCATTCATATTTAAAATGAAGGGTAGACCATTCCACTTAGATTTCCTGCTGACATATTTGGTTTTTCTGCTCTCGGTTTAATCATTGGGGTTGTACTTGTCTAAAAGATTCAGGACAATAAATGCTACCATAAGTGCCTACAGGTTAGACCAACTGATCTTGGCAACGTAAGTGCCCAAGATGTGTGGCCAAGGCAAACTTTAAAAGTGCCCAGAGGGACTGTATGCCACAAAGGATCTGAAAGTGTGTTAGTCACTCAGTCGTGTCTCACTCTCTGTGACCCCATGGGCTATAGCCCGCCAGGCTCCTCTGACCATGGGATTCTCCAGGCAAGAATACTGGAGTGGGCTGCCGTTCCCTTCTCCAGAGGATCTTTCGGTCCCAGGGAACTAACTTCGGTCTCTGGCATTGGCAAGCAGATTCTTTACAGTCTGAGCCACCAGGAAAGCCAACTTTAGATAGTATAGTAATATCAAATCTTGTTTTAATCACATAAAAGTCTATCTTAATTATCCCATTCTAAGTAACCATTCAAAGAATTTTTTTAATTCATTTGTGGTAACTCCTTTTTTAAAAGAAAAAAAAATTTTTTTTACCTCATTGAAATAATAGCTTTTATTTTCTCCCAAGTTTTTTGTTGATATTCTTAACTGTTCTTATTACCATCTGTAAGGCCCATTAAAAAGGCCTCAGTGAAGCTTCCTAAACTGGTTTTTCTTGTTCAAAAGAGTTCCTAGGTTAATTTGACTTTTGTTTTATAGGAACCAATAAAACAGTTGTTTACAATGAGAGCGCTCCAGATTTAATGACCCAAGAACCAGTATTTTCTGGAAGGGGTAAATTGATAAACTGGAAAGAAGACTGGAGTAGTAGCTAGAGGATCTGTATCTTCAGACCCATTTCAATGTTTCACTGGATTTGTGAGACTGAGTGAGACACTTGGCTTCCCTGAGAGTCAAACAGGGATAATAATGATGAGAATACTTGGCACATAGTAAGCACTTAGGGGTGTTATTTATAGTAATTCATATTCCATTATTATAATCTTCCAAGACTACCATGTTAAATAAAAATGCATATATGAAAAATTACAAAGCATTACCTAAACATAAAGAACTGTAACTTACTGTAGATGACAAAACTAACATTCTGGCTAGCTACTGTTACTTGAATCTTTAAAATTCAGGCAACTGAAATACATTTCAGGGTATAACACTAGTGAAAAAAAATTTACATACACTAAAGTAGTTTCCTTCGTAATGATTGCAACTAGGAGAAAAACTACGTATATGTATGGATAAGGACTGAACAGCAACATGGAAAATGAAGACAATTGGATTTGCTAATGGTATAGGAATTTGGGTTCTACTTTTTTAATTTTTATGTGCTTTAATCTGTTTTTTTCCTTATTGAACCCATGTCCTTGGCAGTGAAAGCATGGAGTTGTAAACATTGGACAGCCAAGGAATTCACTTTAATCTGTTCTTTAAAATATCTTTATAACTCAAAAATAATAAAATACAGAAAGTTAAGCTAAGAACTGAGATTTACTTGGGAACACTGGTGTACTAATACTAACAATGGTAATAACTAGTAGTCCATTTTGTTGAGCACTTCCCCTGGGTTAGGCAGAGGGCTGCCTGCTCTATATGCATAATCTATCTAATCATCCCATCAATACTGTGCTCCACAAGAGACATAGGAGAAAACTGAAGCTCACAAACTAATAGCTTGCCAAGGGCTCCCAGCTGGCAAGTGTCGAGTACAGATGTGCTGTGTGTATAACAGTCACAGTAAATATTGGTTCATATAATCTGGGGAACATAGATAAATCAGCCTTCTACCAGCTTTTTGATGGTATTAGAAACACTAAAGAAAAAGTTAAGCTTTGGATCTCAGTATTTTTCTCTTACACCTCTCTCACTCCTGCCCCTGGTGTGAATTGCACCAACCTCCCATTCCTTTGTGCTTGCCCATATACCCGCCTCTGAGTGTGCATGGAGTGTGCAGGGAACATTCAAACAGCAGAGTGCAGATGAGGAGTAAGGCCCTGGGTGTCATGGAGAAGTTGGAGGAGTTTGGGGGAGAAAAGAACTGAAATGTCCATGGAAGCAGCCCAGAGTTTCATCGGCTACTAAAGAGAAGGAATTCACAAGTAAAGCAGTGATTCTCAGTCAAGCCATGGGGCCTTACAGGCAGTATTTCAAAGGGTACCACTCAATTTCCAGGAAAGGAGGGGGCTTCTGAGCACCTGTTTCTTTTGGGGTGCTGAAAGCGGCTTACTTAAAAAGCTCAGATAAGGTGGAGAACCTTGTGCACACTCCATCCTTAACATTACTAAACTGGATGTGAAATTGGTTCCAAATTCCTTTCTTGCCCTGTGCATCTAATTTTCTTTTTTTAAAAAAATTAATGTTACTGATACTATGTGCTAGCTAAGTTGCTTCAGTCTTGTCCAACTCTGTGTGACCCTATGGACTGTGGCCTGCCAGGCTCCTCTGTCCATGGGACTCTCCAGGCAAGAATACTGGAGTGAGTTGCCATGCGCTCTTCCAGGGTATCTTCCCAACCCAGATATTGGACCTGTGTCTCTCTTATGTCTCCTGCACTAGCAGGAGAATTCTTTACCACTATGGGCATCCGGGAAGCCCACTGATATTATCAGGGACACCTAAAATAACAAAGAAATGGAAAACTTTTCCAAAAGTAAAATGTTTATCATTGCTGTTTTTCAAAGCATTTGAGAATGTTTAACTGAAGATGATAGCAATAAACACTGCCAGCTATTCAATGCTGTTGTCAATTACAATGGACGCGAATGATTATAAACATGTAAATCATCATGACTTTCTTCGGCAAGTTGTTTTTGAGCACAAATTCTGTACCAAAGACTGGGTCAAGGATCAGAGCTATAGAAAATAATTAGACATAATCCCTGCCTAGTCTAGAGAGTAAACACTGTATTATGATAAATGCTTCGTTATAATGTGATAAGTGCTGTAGTGGATGGATGCACAGAACGGGTACACAGAACTAATGTTTGTCAGGGGTTGGAAGATTGTTGTTATTGTTGTAGTTCAGTCATACAGTCATGTCCAACTCTGCAACACCATAGCCCACCAGGCTCCTCCATCCTCTACTATGTCCCAGAGTTTGCTCAAATTCCTGTCCATTGACTCAGTGGTGCTAGCAGGGACTTAGAAAAGAAGAGAAGTCAAGTACCCTTCAAAAAGTGGGACAGTCCTCTTGAAAACTTTGAAGGAATCTACTTTTGAGAGACACTGTAGGATCAGTATTAGGTACTTGGATTTTGAAATCTGGACAAAGGCTGGCTCTATTACTTGTCAAAATCTGGACAAAGGCTGGCTCTATTAGTTGTCAAAATCTGGACAAAGGCTGGCTCTGACTGATGAATTTCAAAGCAGCCAAAAATCCTTCTACTCCTCTTCAAACTGTGACTATGCAGCTTCTCCAGTCAAGAGATAAGAATCTATTTCTTTACTTCTTGCATCTGGCTTTGCCATGTCAATTACTTTGTGACTCAAGCAGAAGCTTGAGCATTGGGACTGTCCTATCTTTGGATTCCTGAGACTACCACGTGCATGGCCCAATAGCCTATCGTTTGATCAGAGACTATGAGATGGGGTGGTGCCCTCAGACCTGTGTGTGAGCTCAGCAAGGTTAGTGGTAGAACTGCCCACTAAGCCCACCCCAATTGCTTGCCCACAGACTTCTGAGCTAAATAAATGAAGCTGTTTATTATAGAATAAGTATGCTGTAGAATGGAAACTAATTGGTACATTCAGTGGCTCTGGATAATTTATTTCACCTCTTGAAACCTGTGTCTCCTCTTCTATAATATGGAAATCAGAATAGTAATTATCTCCTAGGTTGCTGAGAATATTAAATAAAATAATGCATTCAAAGAACTTACAAAATAGTGACCAGATAGTGACTAATAGTATTAGTATAATTACATGCTTATATTTAGTATTTAATTTTTCCTGAGGTCAAGAGTGGTTTTTTGGGTGCTTCATACTGTGTAATTACTACAGTCATAAAGTTTCCTGGGACATATTTTTAAAATAAACAATGGTGATTTTTTTGTTTGATTGATTTTTTCAGTTTATTTTGGATGTTTCTTATAACAGTTAATAGGTTTTTAAATGCTATTTGGTGAAGTGCTATGGTTCTGTGGGGTTTTCCCCCCAAATACAACTTTTTCTTATTTTTAAACACTGTCTCTGCACAACATCAGGCTTAAACTAAAGAAAGCAGGGAAAACCACTAGGCCATTCAGGTATGACCTAAATCAAATCCCAGATGATTATATAGTGGAGGTGATGAATAGACTCAAGCAATTAGATCTGGTAAACAGATTGCCTGAAGAATTATGGACAGAAATACGTAATATTGTATAGGAGGCACTAACCAAAACCGTCCCAAAGAAAAAGAAATGCAAGAAGGCAAAGTGATTTTCTGAGGAGGCTTTACAAATAACTGAGGAAAGAAGAGAAGCAAAAAGCAAGGGAGAAAAGGAAAGATATATCCAACTGAATACATAGTTCCAGAGAATAGCAAGGAGAGAAAAGAAGGCCTCTTTCAATGAACAGTAAAGAAACAGAGGAAAATAACAGAAGGGGAAAGACTAGAGATCTCTTCAAGAAAACTGGAGATATCAAAGGAACATTTCATGCAAAGATAGGCACAATGAAGGACAGAAATGGTAAAGAACTAATAGAAGCAGAAAAGATGAAGAAGAGATGGCAAGAATACACAGAAGAACTGTACAAAAAAAGATCTTCATGACTGGAACAACCACAATGGTGTGGTCACTCACCTAGAGCCATATATCCTGAAGTGTGAAGTCAAGTGGGCCTTAGGAAGCACTGCTGCCAGTAAAGCTAGTGGAAGTGATGGAATTCAAGTGGAAATACTTAAAATCCTAAAAGATGATGCTATGAAAGTGCTTCGCTAAATATGTCAGCAAATTTGGAAAACCCGGTGGTGGCCACAGGACTGGAAAATGTTATTCTTCATTCTAATTCCCAAGAAGGGCAGTACTAAAGAATGTTCAAACTATCAGACAATTGTGCCCACTTCCCACGCTAGTAAGGTTATGCTCAAAATCCTTCAAGCTCGGCTTCAGAAGTACTTGAATCAAGAACTTCCAGATGTACAAGCTGGGTTTAGAAAAGGCGGAGGAACCAGAGATCAAATTGCCAACATTTGCTGGATCATAGAGAAAGCAAGGGAATTCCAGAAAAACATCTACTTCTGTTTCATCGACTGCACCACAGCCTTTGACTGTGTGGATCATAACAAACTGGGAAACTCTTAAAGAGATGGGAATACCAAACCATCTTACCTGTCTGCTGAGAAACCTGTGTGCGGGTCAAGAAGCAACAGTTAGAACCTTATATGGAACAACTGACTAGTTTGAAATTGAGAAAGGAGTACAGCAAAGCTGTACATTGTCACCCTGCTTATTTAATGTATATGCAGAGCACATCATGCAAAATGCAGGGCTGGATGAGTTACAAGCTGGAATCAAGATTGCCAGGAGAAATATCAACAACCTCAGATATGCAGATAATACCATTTTAATGGCAGAAAGTGAAAAGGAACTAAAGAACCTCTTGATAAGGACAAAAGAGGAGAGTGAAAAAGCTGGCTTAAAACTCAATATTAAAGAAAAACTAAGATCATGGCATCAGCTCCCATCACTTCATGGCAAATAGAAGAAGAAAAGGTGGAAGCTGTAACAGATTTCTTCTTTGGGGGCTCTAAAACCACTGTGGATGGTGACTACAATCATGAAATTAGAAGATGTTTGCTTCTTGGAAAGAATGCTATGACAAACCTAGACAATGTAACAAAGGTCCATATAGTCAAGGCTATGGTCTTTCCAGTAGTCACATACAGATACGAGTCACATACAGATACGAGAGTTGGACCATAAAGAAGACTGAGCACCGAAGAATTGATGCCATTGAAATGTGGTGCTGGAGTAGACTCTTGAGAGTCCCCTAGGCTGCAAGGAGCTCAAACCAGTCAATCTTAAAGGAGATCAACCCTGAATACTCACTGGAAGGACTGAAGCTGAAGCTGAAGCTCCAGTACTTTGGCCACCTGATGTGAAGAGTGACTCATTGGAAAAGACTCTGACACTGGGAAAGATTGAGGGCAGGAGAAGGGGGCCACAGAGGATGAGATGGTTGGATGGCATCACCGACTCAATGGACGTGAACTTGGGCAAACTCCAGGAGATGGTGAGGGACAGGGAGGCCTGGTGTGCTGCAGTCCATGGGGCTGCAAAGAGTCAGACATGACTTGGTGACTGAACAACAACTCTGCACAACACACTCTGAGCAGCTGGAGTTTCTGTTTTCTGTGACTTCAGTGGCACATAATATCCTCTGACTCATCTCCCATGGGGGAAGCATGGGGAATATAATACACAAGTATATCACAGGAAGCATATGTGGGTTTGCTAATGGCCTGAAACAATTAAGTGCTAAGTAGCTTGATTCTTTCCACTTCTCTGTCTTAAACATCAAGTTCAATGGAATTAATTTCCTAAAAATGATAATTCTGTCCTAATGGAACACAATTAGGAAAATATGTGAACATTCCCTTTTCAATTATGTAGGTTTAATTTCTTTTAAGTAACTTCAAGTAATATCTCATAGCCATGAGCGTTCATATTCCAATGGAAGTCAGAAATTGACATAAATTTAAATTAGCTGTAATTATACTGTACAATACTTATATTTTGATATTTTTCCTTTTTTTAAATTAGTTGTAAGCTAACAGTTAACACCTTTGAACCAAGCTTCACCTGACCCTCAGTACTCCCCTGAATTACAGTAATTCTGAAATGTAAAAGTTTGTTCAAGGTAACAGATTTCTCCTTGTATCAAAAAAATCTTCAGTAATACCTTTACAGATGGCTGTTTCCTACTAGACAACAACAGATTGTTAGACAATGGTAGACAACTGAAGATTATTGAGTCTTCAATCTGAGTTCCATCTTAACCTAGAAAATGAATGTTTCTAAGAACATGCATAAGGGCTACAAAACTGAAATTGAGGGAGTTTTTCAATAAAAGCCTTCTTCATGGCCTCAGTTCTTCCAATTTGTTTGAACTAATTCATACCATAGGCCCTAATTGTATGTGCCTGTAAATGAAAGATAAGTCACAAGAGTGTACTTGAATTTCCCACTTGTATTTTGAATACTAACAGGGTGCTCAATTTGGAGGGAGTATAGCATACAAAAGCAAGACTCTAATCAGAATGCCTTCACTTACTAGTTTTGTGCTCTCTGGGCAAGATGTTTCACCTTTCTGAGTCACAGGGCCCTCATCTGCAAAGTGTAAATAATATTATTACCTTGCTGACTTAGGTGAGATAATGCATGTAAAAGCACTTAAAACAGTGACTGGGTCATAAAAACACTCAGTACATGCTTGTTGCTCTGTAGTGGTGCATTTGACCCTTGCTGAATGTTTCCTGTGTTTTGAATGCCATGGCTTAGGTCACTATTTATGGATGAGTCACAAGAGTCAGTGTAGTCGAACCCTCATCTAAGACAGAGGCTGACTAAACTGAGTGATCTCAGGTCAGGCTGTCTGGGACCAAAGACTATTATATGATGCTTTATATAGTCTGGGACTGTTATGATATGAAATCATGGGGATGTAAGTCCAAGAAAGAAAGGAGGAGCTGAGGTGAGATGCAGCATGGATTTGAGTACAATGGCCAGAGATGTCTGTTAACTCAGGTGTCTGAACACATCTGCAAAACACAACATGGCAAGTGTCTGCTGTCTCTGTCAGTGTGAAGAGCAGCTTCCTTTGCAGGGGATCAGCCCCACATCTGGTTACCAGAAAGTGATAGTTACTGACAACGGAAGGAATACTGACAATGTGAAAATTAGAGTGTGATGGTGAAATGCAAATAAAGCCACAATGATAAAATTTAAAAATAATGCAGTGTCCACATTGGAGAAAACAACTGGAACCCATAATTCATGCTTATGCATTTGCACCCAAAGTCATAGACAAGAATATTCAAAGCAGCACTCTTCATGATAAGCAAAAAATGCAAACAACCTAACCATTCACAGACGATGGATTAAGTCAGTCATGGCAGTCTTAGGATAGAATGGGTCTTCATCCATTTTAAATGATTTTTACATATTTTACTTTTAATCTGGTTTTAAAAATCAAACTGTTTTTCCTAAGATAAGTTAGAGGAAATATGCTACAGTGCAATATGTTTTATGTAATTTAAAATGCTCATACACATGAATTAACTGCCCATACTTTTCCAATATGCATACATATCTAAGATATATGCTTTAAGAACATCGTAGTGGGTGTCATGGAAGGAAGGGAATTTTGAGTGAGAATTGGGTTATATCAGGACAATAACTAAGACAAATTCAATGAGAAAGAATTGCGAGAATTGATGGTGACAATTCCAGGTCCCTTCACTACCCCTCAAAGCCTCAAAGTAATAATAATAAAGTAGTCACAGAAAATATAAGCAGAGAAGTATACTCATCTTAAGATGCCAAGAATGACCTTCTTCTGCTCCTTTTGAAAAGCTACTATGTTACCTTACCGCGTTATTGATAATTTTGCTTTCCTTTGGGGAATCTTCCCCCTTGCTTCTCAGCCGAATTAACTCATTCTTCCTCTGGCTCCTACAGCCTGCTGGTCATACACAGGGGTTACTCTTTGTCCCAGTTCTGCTATCCTCACAAAGCTGGATTTTTCCTTTGGGTCAGGAAATATGCTGGAACCATAAAGTGCCTGCTACATAGCAGTTCTCAGCAACTGTTGATAAATAAATCAGTGAATAAAATAAGGACTTCATTTATGTAAACATCTCTACCTTAGTTTATAATTATCTCAAATATCTAAAGTTGAATAATAACTCCTTACTCCAAGACCATGTAAGACGTAGACGCAACAAGACATGGTCACTCACATATCAGGAGGGTGGGGAGGGAGCTTTGAGGATAAGCAAATGGTAAACTAGGGGGGAATCTTACTTAAAATCTGGTGTTCATCTCATTGTATACATTAGCAACTCTAACTGCATTCTAAGGAACTCAGTGATTCCACACAGTAGAGTTACTAGCCAGCCTGGGTTTCCTCGATGTTCTCAGCCATTGCTTGGTAGACATGGGACATTTTAGCAACTTACATTTAAAGAAGGAAACAGGAGAATATGGTGTAAACAACAACCACCTCCAAGTCTATTGAATAACAACTCCATTGATACCATCTCACTAAACCCTGCAACAGATAAGTTATCATTATTAACTGAGGAGACAGAATCCCCATTTTCCTGGCCATCTCTGCAAGAATAAAGACAGATGAAACATAGGTATGTTTCCTAAGTCCAGGCTCTATGGTTAAGTCTGCCTTGGCTATGGAGGAAGAAAGTGGCATTTAAAGCTAAGCCCTGAGTCATCTTTTCCAGGCCAATTGTCAAGTGCCTGATGGATGGCTTAGGGCTGCCAAGTGAGTTATTAGAGGAACACAGAGGGTTACAAAAGGCAGAAGGACAAAGCAGTAATATAAACCCTCCCTGGAAAACACTGTAAAGAGAATTTTTGAGATTCATTTGCCCACAGCATGACTCTACAAGCTTTTAGAACATATTTCAAAATAAGTGCAAAGCTTTATGGATAAAGAACAGGAACTATTAGGTGTTTTTGCTGGACTTCCCATTCTGTGTTTTACAACATCAGTCTTACTGCTCACTTCTCGGGAAGTCAAAGCAGAAACTTACATAACACAGTATTGTAAAGCAATTATTCATGTATGCTCAGTGGCTCAGTTGTGTCCAACTCTGTGACCCCATGGACTGTAGTCTGCCAGGTTCCTCTGTCCTTGGGATTTCCCAGGCAAGAATACTGCAGTGGGTAGCCATTTCCTACTCCAGGGTATCTTCCCAACCCAGGGATCGAACCCGTGTCTCTTACATTGGCAGGTGGATTCTTTACTGCTGTGCCACCTGGGAAGCCCCAGGAAGCACATTATATTACTCCAATTAAAAATAAATCTAAAACACACACACAAAAAAACCCAAGATACATCATGATCAACAGAGCACAAATTGAATATTCTGGTTCCAAATAGGACAAGGAGTACTTCAAGGCTGTATATTGTCACCCTGCTTATTTAAGTTATATGCAGAGTACATCATGAGAAACGCTGGACTGGAGGAAGCACAAGCTGCAATCAAGACTGCCAGGAGAAATATCAATAACCTCAGATATGCAGATGACACCACCCTTATGGCAGAAAGTGAAGAGGAACTGAAGAGCCTCTTGATGAAAGTGAAAGAGGAGAGTGAAAAAGTTGGCTTAAAGCTCAACATTCAGAAAACTAAGATCATAGCATCCGGTCCCATCACTTCATGGCAATTAGATGGGGAAACAACGGAAACAGTGGCTGACTTTATTTTGGGGGGCTCCAAAATCACTGCAGATGGTGACTGCAGCCATGAAATTAAAAGATGCTTACTCCTTGGAAGGAAAGTTATGACCAACCTAGACAGCATATTAAAATGCAGAGACATTACTTTGCCAACAAAGGTTCGTCTAGTTAAGGCTATGGTTTTTCCAGTGGTCATGTATGGATGTGAGAATTGGACTATGAAGAAAGCTGAGCACAGAAGAATTGATGCTTTTGAACTGTGGTGTTGGAGAAGAACTCTTGAGAGTCCCTTGGACTGCAAGGAAATCCAACCAGTCCATTCTAAAGGAGAGCAGTCCTGGGTGTTCATTGGTAGGACTGACTTTGAAGCTGAAACTCCAATACTTTGGCCACCTGACATGAAGAGCTGACTCATTTGAAAAGACCCTGATGCTGGGAAAGATTGAGGGCAGGAAGAGAAGGGGACGACAGAGGATGAGATGGTTGGATGGCATGACCGACTGAATGGACATGGGTTTGGGTGGACTCCTGGAGTTGGTGATGGACAGGGAGGCCTGGTGTGCTGCGGTTCATGGGGTCTCAAAGAGTCGGACACGACTAAGCGACTGAACTGAACTGAATCCTTTAGAGGTTACAGTGTGCAAGTTACACATATGTTTTGAACCTATCGAATGGGTTCCTGCTTCAGAGGGAATTAGGGCTCCCTGTGCCTGGTTGCCTGGTGTGATGATTCTCTGTGTGTCTCAGAACTCTGAATGCTGGCCTTTCTTACTCCGTGACCCATTTAACCTTCCAGAAACCCTTTTGATGGCTTTTTTCCTTCTCTCTGTGACTGACCAATACTGTTCCTCCCAGACTGACTGAGCTCTAAGTCCCCCCAGGGCAATTTATAAAGGTACTTGAAACTATTAGGCAGAGAATTTCTCTAGCCTTTCCCTTTGTTGAGGATTGTCTATGTGATTGGTAAATGTTACTCATGAAGAAAAGAAACAGTTTTGTAACAAGCTGGAACAGGATCCTGCGTACCCTCCTAAGTCTGTGTCTATACTATACATTCTGCTGCAGATTCCTTCCACAAAAATTGTAGTCACTTTTCAGACTCCACTAGAAGCTTCCCAAACACCCTCCCTACTTGGTGGGCGCCCTTCTTCCCGTCTGTGCTCTCCAACGTGCTGTGCAGGCTTCCGACCCAGCAGCAATCACACTCAGTTTATGGTCTGCCTACATGATGTCCGGAGCCTGAGCTTTAGAATCTGGAGATGTGGCCCAAATCTCTACTCTCCACTTACCGTCTCCACTGGGGGAGTCATAAAGCTGCTGAGACTTCCAATGACCTCACCTGTAAAATGGGTCTAATAGTACTTACCTCACCAGGCTGACATTTGGCAATAAAAGAGAGAATGAGTTTTGTTCTGTGCTTTTAATTTTTATGTATTTACTTTTGACTGCACTGGGTCTTCATTGCTGCATGAGCTCCTGTCTAGTTGTGGTGCAGGGGCTTCTGATTTCGGAGGCTGCTCTTGTGGAGCATGGGGTCTAGGATGTGGGCTTCAGGAGGTGCAGCACTGGGCTCAGTAGTTGTGGCACGGGGGCTCGGTTGCCCCCCGGCATGTGGATCTTAGTTCCTAGACCAGGGATTGAACCTGTATCCCCTGCACTGGCAGGCAGATTCTTAACCACTGGACCACCAAGGAAGTCCCGAGAATGAGTGTTTAATTACCCTCTAACAGTTCCTAGCAAAAAGCATAAACAAGCCTTCATAAATAAATCATGATGCATCTATACAGTGGAATACATGTCCATTAAAAAATGGTAATATGTACATATATTTATTGACACAGAACTATCTGTGACATGTTAAGGAAAGGAAGTTACAAAAACACTTAGTGTCCCAAGATCATTTTTATGTAACTATATATAAATTTAAAATGTACTCATATATATTGTGCTTCTAGAAAGGAGGCTTACCAAAATGCTAATAATTATTACCAATAGGTTGTGGAATTCTGGAAGGTTCTTACTTTCTTCACTATTCTTTTTGAAAACTGCCTGAACCCTCCTTTTCTTGGCGGGGGTCGGGCGTGCAGTCCCGATCCGCGTGATGTACAGAGGTAGAGGGAACGGGCTCTGGCCCCCTCAGCGTCATGTCTTTGGTACCAGCGGCCAGCAATCCGCCGGTTCTATCCTCAAGCGCCGGGACACAGAGCAAAAAAAAAAAAAAAAAAAAAAAAACTGCCTGAATAATGATAAAGCTATTGTTTTGGAAATGAATCTTTAGGAATTCCATGCATAACGTCATGATAAATTTGAAGACTTGGAGGAAAAAACATATGTAACTGGTAATTTGGCTGTATATTCCAAAGCTGAATATGCAACGACCATCGGGATTGGTGAGCAATAAACAGACACTGGCTCACTGTGCCACATACTAGTTGACTCTGTGTAAGTATGTAACCTTTATGAGCTTCCATTTTTCTTGCTAAAAAATAGCTTTTCGTTAGACCTACAAGTTCCTCTCCAGCACCGACATTTTCTCTTCCATTCATTTAACAAATATTCACTGAGCACCTATCACATGAACACTTAAGCATCAGAGACATGTGATGAAGAGTTGAGATGAAGCCTCTGACCCCGTGGAACTGACATTCTAAAGGACATCAAGTAAGAGGAAGACACAGGATGTGTTCAGCTGGTAGGTGCTAAGGTCCAGTGGCGACCGGGAATGGTGAGGGCTCCTCAGCTGCAGGGAAGAGTGGCAAGCACCGAGCAGACCAGGCATTTTTGAGGAGCAAAGTGGCCAGAGTGAGCTGGACTCGGGGACTTTTAAACTGTGGGCCTGAACTCAGAATAGATACCCAGAGCTCAATGCTAATGACTAACCAAAGGGGCAAAATCTTAAGAAACGAGGTATCTGCTCAATCCAAACTCTTCAGAAAGGAGATATTCATAATTTTGGAGATGCAGAAAAGATTCACTTTTGATATTGTCTATGCATTTGGCTGTCATGAATAGAAAACCTAACTCAAAGCTAATATATTTGACCAAAATCATAGGACTAATAATATCAGGACCAGGCATTTATAAATATAAAGATAAATCTTCTAATATTTATAGAAATCCATTGAATTAGGGATTGTTATCCCTGTTTGGACTTGAGGAATCCAAGACTGAAAGAGAGGAAATTAGTCGTCTAAGATCTCGTTGCTTGTGAGCAGAAGAGCTGGGATGTTTGGAGTTCAAGTTCATGGCCTTTCCACCAGATGTAGAATAAAGATTCAAGCCGCCCTCTTCTCACAGATTATAACCAACTAGGAGAAGCCCACACATGCTCTGTCTAGAGAAAAGAGGCAGATTTTAACCAGAAAGCAGCTACATGAGGTCTAAGCACCTCCAGTGGGAGATGAATTCCAATGCAGCCAAGCCGCGCTGGTCAGATATTATCTACTCTTCACATTGCCGTTATTCTCATTGATCGGTACTTAGAGAAAACAGGGTGAGGATGCTTAAGCTGGATCTTATTCACCCTGACAATGAGAGTCTCCAAATTTAATGATTCACTTTGGCGCTGAGGAGAGACCAGTCCAGAGTTGCTGTGAGAATTGCAGACTGTCATTAACAGTAGGAGCTGCTGTTGTTGTGTTAGCCATAAAAAATTAAAGTCTTGATTTCTCTGGGCTTTAAGGCAGGTTTTCAGACAAAGTAGCCAGGGCATAAGGCTTAATGTTAGGATTCCCAGTGTCTCCTTCGCAGGCTGAATGCCTATTTTGTCTTGACTTCTTGGCTATCACTTTCAAAGTGTAGATGCGGTTATTATTTACTCTTCAGACAAAAGAATGGAGTGAGCAATGCTTCATTCTCTGGAGGACTCTCCCTGTGTCTTCTAATAGGCCTCTGGCTCTTCATTCATGTTAGTCCTTTCCTTTCAGTCCTGCTGCCTCATCACCAGATCTGGGTTCTAATGTTGTTTGGGGATCAGCAGAGCAAAGCCAAAACCTGGCCCAGAAGCAGGAGTTCAAATCTTGAGTTCAAATCCTGTTCCCATGCTCACTGTGGAATCTAAGTTAATTCTCTTTATCTTGCTATGATTCTGTAGAGATTAAGTGAACTCATATAGAAAATGTCTGTAACATAGTAGGAGCCCAATATATGTTCAGTTCAGTTCAGTCTCTCAGTCGTGTCCGACTCTTTGCGACCCCATGAATCGCAGCACGCCAGGCCTCCCTGTCCATCACCGACTCCCGGAGTTTCGTTGTTATTATCAACAACCGAATTCTAACCATGTGCCCTAGTCATACATGCCATTACCCATGATGACTCAGATACATCAGACATTGAGAAACACTCCTTTATTGAGACCCTCTCTCCTTTACCCCTGTCATTCTCCACCCCCAGGACATTCTGATGATCTTCCTTTTCCCCTTTCCCTTGTTGTCCTTATCCTCTTTCCTTTGGCTGCACTGCACAGCTTGTGGGATCTAGTTCCTCAGCCAGGGATTGAACCCATGCCCTTGGCAGTGAAAGCACAGAGTCCGAACCACTGGACCTCCAGGGAATTCCCTCCTTGTACTTTTTTGTACCCTTCATAAGTTGACGGTTTTAGTTAAGTAGTCTTGATGGTATCTTTTTACTTACTTTCGCTCTAGAAGAAGCCAAAGTCCATATAATTAAAGTCCAGTCTCTTTATCCACACTTGGAGCACAGCAATGGGAGAAGGTTGGTAATATTATACACTCTTCTGCTCATCAGTGTTACTGCAAAAACACAGTTGCATGCAATAATGAGGAGGGCTTTGCTCTCTTTACAAATTAATGAATTAATAAATGGACCAGGAGAGGGAGCATCAAGTTTGTGAAGCTGCCTTTCTGCACACCTCACACTTCTACTCCCTTGATATTTAACCAGTAATCAGAGTAAAATGGACCATGAAGGGAAGCTATGAAAATCACAGGGTTCTGCTCCAGGCTCGAGACTTAAGATAATTATCTGCAACTTGAATTTCCCAACCTCTGGTAGAAATGAGGTCATCTTGATAGCCATGGCTGAATTGGTCACCCCAGCTTCTAATGCAGGACCTCCATCCAGTTTTCTTTGAGGTGTCGCCCCAGGATACCTAGGAGTCCTGAAAGGATATCTTACGTGGAGACTGAAAAAGTCCACTTCTCAGGGATGTCAGTGCTTCACGAGGTGTCCTCTGGAATCACCACCCACGGACTCCAGTACACGGAGACCGTCAGTCCTCTCTACTGTCCTCTGGGCATAACCACTAAACATACCAGTGTCCCCTCAGGACCAGGTCAGGGCAGGCTTTCATGACAACACAGGAGGCCTCTCATCACTCCAGGGCTCGAATTAGGCCTAGTAGCCTAGGTCCCAAAGTGGAAGTGGCCTATGACCCAGGCCTCAAGGCATCCTATTTCTGCCAGCAGCCCTCTCCCCATAGACTCAGACAAAGTGGTGTTTTGTCCACCTGCACTCCGGATCCCAGAGAGGAGCTGTGGACCTAACAGCCTTTGTACAGACCCCCTACCTCCCCAAACCAGTGAACACCATGTTCACAGATAGCGTGACTCTCAGTGTAAGATCCTCTCTTAAGCCACTGAAGGCAAAATCCTTGCTATCTAGGAGCTTGTTTGATTTTAAATCCTACTGTTTTCTGGAAGCATCCCGGTCTTTCTCCATTCAGATTGTGTAGGACACTTGGAGTAACAAATGGCTAGGCCATCTTAAAGCTCCAGGGCTACAAGAGCAGTTTCCTTTCCCCATCAGCCAAGGGCTGAGGAAACAAGATGAGCACCGCGTGGTCTTGCCCCAGCGGAGCTCAGAGCCCAGTAGGAGGACAGGCAACTTTGTCATTGATTATTCAGGGAAGGATGCCATGAGAACACAGCATTTAGGTTTGGAAACCTAAATCAGACAAAAAGAGTCAAGGAAGGAGACTTCAAGAAGAATAAATGTTTGGGGATGTGTTTTGAAGAACAAAAGAAGTTAGCTAAATAACAAAATGTGAGATGGAAAGGGATTTGTGTGAAAGTGATACATGAGGAAAGGCTTGCTTAGTTTTAGCAGTTATGGGTAATTCCACAGTTTCCTAGGAAAGGTAGCTATTATTTATCAGACCAAAGATTTCTGTTACTAGGATGGGGGTACGGTGAGGAGGAAGGATGTACTAGCTCCTTTAACATTTCCCTCAAGGGGACCACATTTAAGCTTAAGCTACTGGAGAATTACTAGTGTTAATCAAAGGTAAGCATTTATAAAATGAAGGATAACATCTTATAGCTGCTCTTCAATTCCTTAAAAAAAAAATCTAAAGATGAAAAATGTCTTGTTGTAAGCCACAGTGTGCTTGCCCAACAAGATTGGAATTTTCCTTGAACTTGAGGGCTTGACTTTCTCAGGAAACCTCTCTCTGGTCCCACACTAGGTCAGACCTTGCACTTGTACACACTAGAGTCCTGTACTGTTCTTTATCCCAGTTCATGAAAAATGTGTATGTGTGGGTGTGTGCATGTGTGTGAGATTCAGTTGTTCTACCTCCTAGGAGTACAATCTTAATCTGTTTTCTCTCTGCTCTATCATCAGTGTCCAGCACAATGTCTGACACAAAATACATGCTAGATGTGTTGATTCTGCGGCTCCTGCCATTGTGTACTGTTCTGTTGTGATTTTCACTATTAGAATTTTGTCTCTATGGAGAAAACAAGAATTGTGTTAGGAGGAGGAGAAAGCTATAGTCATTCAGGTTAGCTGATATGACCTGGTCATATAAGAGGTTAAGGGTCACGGGGGTATTTAGAGCTCTCAGAGCCAATTGCCAGGTAAGAGGCCGTCACTTAGAACAGAAGCTTTCAAGTGATGTCCAGGATGAAAAGAATAATAGGTTTGTTTTTTTCCAAGGGACATAAGCTATGGCAGACACACAGGACCAAATACATTATTTACAGGGTCCAGTGCAAAATGCCAATGCAAGGCCTCTTGCTCAGAAAGTATCAAGAATTTCAAGACAGTGACAGAAGAGCATTTACACAAGTGCAGGGCCTTTGTGTGACTACACAGACTGTATACCCACTGTAATAGGGAAGAAAACACTGGCTCCTATTAGATCTGTTCCTTTTCACTTTAATCTTTGTGTTCTGTTGCCCAGGAGCTTAGTCCTGGTGGCCCTGCTTTTGTAAAAGAATGTTGCCTATAGGCTGAAATATACAGGAGAGACTATTCTCAAGGCTCTGACCTTTAAGAGTCCATCCATACAGAGATGAAAAGTTGCAGGATAGAGAATAACATTTGCCTTGTTGGAGGTCTACATGAACATTATGAACTGTGTGGACTGCTACAAGAATAGAGAATTCTTACAAGAATTTTGCAACAACTAACCATGCCCCTCTCTCAAGCTGCCTTTAAAAGTGCTTTGCTGAGGGTCTCCCTGGTGGCTCAGTGGTAAAGAGTCTGCCTGCCACTGCAGGAAACACAAGTTTGATCCCCGATCTGGGAAGATCCCGCATGCCATAGAACAGCTAAACCCATGTGCCACAGCTACTGAGCCTGTGCTCTGAGAGCCTGGAAAGCAAAACTGTTGAGCCCACATGCATCAACTATTGAAGCCTGCGTGCCTGAGAACCTGTATTCCGTGCACTGCAACTAGAGAGTAGCCCCTACTCACCACAGCTAGAGAGAAGCCCTCACAGCAATGCACAGCCGTAAATAAATAAATCTAATTATTTTTTTAAGTGCTTTGCTGAAACCCTGTGAGGAGTTCGGGGGTTTTGAGACATGAGCCACCTGTCTCTTTGCAAAGCCCTGGGGTAAATCTTTCTCTGCCCCAAACTCCGACTTTTCAGTTTGTTTGGCTTCACTGTGCATTGGGCACACGAACTTGCGTTCAGTAACACCATGAAGCTGGCCTTACAAACATTTATAGTTAATAAATAAAATCTGAGCATGAGTTTATAGTTTCCTGTGGGAAAATTGAGCAGTTTTGTATGGGAGGGGGTGTGACTTAAATATCCAGACGTATTTCCTTCCCTGCACATTGAGGTTTTTCTTCAAAAGGTACCAGGTCCTTCTGCCCCTTAATTCCATGGGACCATCTCTCTGTTTCCAAAAGATCTATGGCACACTGGTTTGCCCCTCCGCAAACAGCCCTGATATTCTTACTATCTTGCAATGCCCACTTACTCCACAGCTGAGAAGATCTGGCCTGGATTTGAGGCTCCACAGTTCAAAAAGCATGGATTTTGAAGCCAAAATGGGTTCAAATCCCAGCTCCACCACTTACAGCTCAGCCACTTAGAGCAAATTAGTTACTCTCCTGGTTTTCTCATCTCTAGATGAGAACGATGTTAATAACACCTAGCCTAATAGGGTGGCTCTGAGGAATAAAGACGTAAAAAGTGTGACCGGCTTAACCCAACCAAACTAGGGCACATCCACGTTTTGCAGTATCTCTCTGCTTAAGTCCAAAGCTGAACCGAGGAAAGAGGAGCGCCCTCAGGCCAGGAAACCCCAGCTCTGTTTGCTTCCTCCGTCACTGAACCCTATAAATAACTTGGCTAAGTCACCGGATCCCGGCTCCCTGAGAGTCGCAGTTTCTCTGGGTGCAGAAGGAGGGAGTTGCTGCAGGTGGTCCCTCCCGCTGGATCATTCGTTTGGGCTTTGGTCTGAATTTTCCTTCTACCTCCTAAAGCATCCCGGGACCGTGCCGAGCACCCGAACTCGCCCAGCCTGGTCGCAGGGCCTCCCTAGGGCGCGGCCCCCTCTGGTTCCCCGCCGGGGCCCGCGCAGCCCCGCCCCGGAGCCACCCGCCCCCACCCACCCTCCTCCGGCGAGCGGGTCAGCCGGAGCCCACTCGCCCGCGCCCGAGCGGCAGTCACGACTGTGCGGTCGTCGCCGAGGTGGCCGCGGGCGCGGCGGGGCGGGCGCGCTCTCCCCCAGCCCGGGCGGGTGCCGGGGAGGTGGGCAGGGCCGGGGCGGGGGCGAGGCCGCAGGAGGGCGCGGCGGCGCCTCGGCGAGGATGGGAGTCCCCGGCCTCAGAAGCTGAGCGAGCCTGCGCGCGGCGGGGAGGGCGCTCCAGCGGGAGGCGAGCCTCGCTGTTCCTCCGGGAGCCCAACACCGTTCCCGCGCCGCCACGATGATCCCCCCGAGCGGCGCCCGCGAGGACGGCGTGGACGGGCTGCCCAAGGAGACGGCGAGCGCCGAGCAGCCGCCCTCTCCTGCATCCACCGGCAGTCAGGAATCCAAGGTACCGCGCACGCTTGCCCCAAGAGAACACAAACTCACTCCTCTTCCTCTCTGTCCACCTTTGTTTCCTCCCCACTGGCGCTGGCGCCGGAGGCTAAGACGCTTCCCTAGTTCTTCTCAAGGACTGTACTCCCTTGAGACTTGAATGTCCGGCAGGACTCGCTGCTAGCGATGCTGGACCACGTCGCTGGGGACCCAGTCTTCTTGTCCGCACGGCCCCGGGGCGTTGCGCTGGGCTCCTACCCTGCGAGCACCCGCAGTTCACAGTGGCTCCGGGTTCGGATCGCTTTCCTGGGTGGTGGTGGCGTGCTTGTTCTGTGCCTTGAACCTTCATGTGCCTAAAGCGCGTGTGGGTATTAGGTGGCTTCTGAAGGCTGAGGGACAGACAGCCCAGGACACTCCTCCAGAAAAGCCGGGGCATTTGCGAACCAGCAAAGGTTCGCCTGTATCCCAAGGGCCTGAGACCCTTAGGCTAACCGAACTCATCCCTAACCTCGGATACCACTGATTTCAGAAAAATTAGGGAAATGCTACCTTCTCGAGAAAGTTGATGTTCCTCTCGTGGAAGTTAATCCTCGAACTTAAACTCCCTTTTGTGAGAGCTACACTGACATACACAAAACCAGCCCGCGGCACTTCTGTCCCTGTTACACTTACTCCCAGACGTTCGCGGGTGCCAGGCGCATGTTTGGAAATCTTGGAAGAGGATCAAGTAAAATGCGGCTGCTAGCTGTGCGATGCCAAATGGCATCTCAGTCGGGAGTAAAAACCATAAGATGGAGTTTGTAGTTATATGGATTCTTTAAGTGCAGGGCTCCTGGCTCTTTTTCCAGATCTCCTTGTGGGTTCCCTGGGTGTCTTTGGAATGTGGGGCAGTTCTTGTGGAGGAATGAAGGAAAGGAGGATGCCAGTGTGGAGAGCAGGTCAGATGGGGCCAAGAAGAGTCTTCTTTTCTGCCTTCACACCCATCCCTGGAAGCCATTGACAAATCAGCAGGCTCACAAGCAGAGCTAAGTGACTCCCATCCTAAGTGATCCTGCCGGCTGGACAGTATCCCAGCCTCTGCAAGTTAACCATCAAAGATACTAATCCAAGATGGAAAGCTTGGCATTATCTTTATTTTGGGGGCAAATGTCTGACCTGGAACATGTGTGTCAACTTTTCTAAAACTTAACTATAAACAGGAACAAAAACCCCACCTTCCAGAATCATTGAGAGGCATAGAGAGATGACCTAACACCTATCCAGTACAGTGTGAGGACTCAATCCTGTTCACTGTTTTCCTTCCTGAGATAAGGAGATGGGATCCATCTCACCACAGACAATTCACTCCAAATGGGTCTCACAACCCCCACACACGGACCACTGCCCCTCTAATCAGAAGTTACTGGCTCTCTATCATTGTGCATCATTGACCTAATTCACCTAAGTGATACGGGGTAGTGGGCACTTCACAGGTGATCTAGAATACTGGAAATGAATGTAACTAAACTCAAGACTGAAACTAATAATCAGCTTTTTTAATTGGGCCTGTTGCTCTGCAGTAGGTATGTTCTGGAAGGGGCTTAGCATTTGATTTTATAGCAGCATGGTTCAAACACACTGTATGGGCTTGCTATTTATAGTTACCCTAATGTAAATTCTTTGGCAAAACAAAGACTACATATGTAATACCCATCATTATCCACCAATTTATCTGGCTTATGGTTTCAGACTTGTACACGTCAGTTTTTCTCTATGTGTATTTATATATTCCTAAATTTGCTGTCACAGCTTAGGTGTTCTTGATCAGTGGAGACAGGCTATGGGGGGTTGTCCATGAACCCCAGGAAACTAAGTGCAAAGTAGTGTGCCTGAATGTGGAATTTTTTTGGCATAGTGCTTGTGATACTCTCCAAGGGGCCAATGCTTCTCAAAAGGGCTAAACTGCCGATGTGGAGGCTGTGTGGTAGGGAACAGCAGGATGGCAAGAAACAGGGACAGAGGCAAGCTCTATTCATTCTGCACCAGGAGCGCCACATTTGAAAGTTTATTGGCATTTACAAGGATCTTCCATCTGACAATGAGTGTCTGGAGTGTCTGGTAGGAGAACGTGGACAGCTAGTCATCCCATATTACTCCCCTCTGAAGTGATCTGTTTGTCAAAATACTGTGTGGGACAGGCATAGTTCAGCCCTTCTGGACAGTAACCTTTCTCAAGAAGGACTTTTGAAATTCATTTTTTCTTTTATTTTATTAAAGTCTGATTGACTTACAGTATTGTATTAGTTTCAAGTATACAACATAGTGATCCAGTGTTTCTCTAGATTAGTCATCATACAAAGTTAGTCATCATACTCAGTGTTATTGACAGTATTCCCTGTGCTGTACATAGCACCCTGTGACTTACTTATTTCATAACTAATAGCTTGTACCTCTTAATCCCCTTCAACCTCTTTGACTCATTCACCCCACCTCCCTCCCCTCTGGTAACCACTGGTTTGTTCTCTGTATCTACGAGTCTGTTTCTGTTTGGTTATATTTGCTCATTTGTTTTGATTATTAGATTTCACTCTACATTTTTAAAATAACTTTTTTTCTCTCCTGATAAGAGTAACAACTACTTTGTGGAAATCTGAAAAGTCCTGAAAAAAAAAAGAGAAGGAAAAAATCACCCATTAGTCACAATCCAGAGGCAATTACTGATAATGTCTTGGTTGTTTATTTGCCTTTTCTCATTGTTTTTTTATATTTACCCAGTTGAGAGAACAATGGTAAGCATCTACTGGGTGCTTGCTGGGTGTCAGACACAACTTGACCCTTCATAATAACCCTGTGAGGGATATTGTGCTGTTATTTCTGTTTTATGGATAGGGAAGTGAAAGCTCAGAATGGGTAGGTGACTTCCGCTTGATTGTATAGTGAGTTGATTGACACAGCAATGACAGGATCCCGGGCCTCATGACTCTGGAGAACAAGTTTTTGACCACCGTGCTGCTGTCTTTTATGCCCGTGTCCTGTCTTAGGTTCTATACTGTTTCGCCCAACATCCTAACCAAGTATTTTCTATGCCACTAAAAGCCATTTGCAACTGTGTTTTGTTCTTCCCAAGAAATCCTTGAAAATAAATTGAGCCACATTATGAGGTAAAATGATTAAAGACCAACTCTTTTCCAGCTTCTTTGATTTTTCTACTCTTTCCCCAGAAGTATATTTACGGAAGTGATTAAATGGAACTTCACAGAACCATCTGGAAAACTTGACCACGATGAACCCTTTAGTCTAGAGGGGCCATTAGGGGAGAATGATAATGATTCAGTGCCTTCAGCACATAAAATGTTTCTGGAATGCCATTTTCTCTGCAGATTCCTTGGAATGCTAAATCAAATATAAGAATAGGAAACACTGGAGATGATCTACTCCGGGTATTTTTTAAATAATGGATAATTTTATTGTGTACATTTATTTTATTATGGAAAACTTCAACACACACAAGCAGAGAAAACACTATGAAGAACCATCATGTACCTAATCACCTGGTTCTACCAGTTATCAATTCATGGACAGTCTTTGCTTCATCTGTAACCCCCACCAGTACCTCCACCCTTCCTTACACACACTGATTCATTTTGAAACAAATTCCAGACATCAAGGGTCTTCCCAGGTGGTAAAAGAATCTGCCTGCCAGTGCAGGAGATGCAAGGGACATGGGTTCGATCCCTGGGTTCAGAAGATCCCCTGGAGGGGGCATGGCAACCCATTTAGTATTCTTACCTGAAAAATCCCATGGCAGAGGAACCTGGCAGGCTACAGTCCATGGGGTCACAAAGAGTCGGATGTGACTGAGCATGTGTGCACACACCAGACACCAAAGCATTTCATTCGTATGTATTTACAGTTGTATCTCTAAAGAATAAGGGCTCTTTTCATAAACATGACTATAATCCTATTATCACACACTGGAGGTGTTTTAAATCATGGGTCAGTATAGTCTTTGGAGGTCTACAAATTGTCTTTGGAATACCTGTGAACAGCCAGAACTTTCAAAATTGCTCATGTACGTGTATATGTGCATCATCTAGGGAAGGGATCCATAGCTTATACCAAATCAGTAAAGTGCTCATAGCTTTCCCAGTTTACTTAAATATTCTCTCTCTTTTTTCCCTCTGTCAAGTAAATGGAGGCCCAGAGAGAAGCAATGAGTTGCCTAAGATCACAAAGGTAGTTACTGACAATAACCCCAGCTAAGAACCTGGCTAGGGCCGTGGATGCTGTGCTGTTCTTAGTCGCTCGGTCGTGTCCTACTCTTTGTGACCCCATGGACTGTAGCCCACCAGGCTCCTCTATCGATGAGGACTCTCTAGGCAGGAATACTGGAGTGGGTTGCCATGCCCTCCTCCAGGGAATCTTCCCAACCCGGGGATCCAACCCAGGTCTCCTGCATTGCAGGCGGATTCTTTACCATCTGAGCCACCAGGAAAGCCCAGGAATAGTGGAGTGGTAGCCTATCCCTTCTCAAGGGGATCTTCCTGACCCAGGAACAGAACTGGAGTCTCCTGCATTGCAGGCAGATTCTTTACCATCTAAGCTACCAGGGAAGCCCAGGGCCTTAGATACCCCAGCACAGTTTCCTCAGAGTAAATTCCAGTAAGCACAAGTTATAATGTAGTTTATGTGGTTTTGTTTTTTCATAAAATTAGTTGAGTTGAAAGAGTTTCAGAGCCACTAATGAACCTCACCCCTCTATCTTTCCACTAACTATCTCAGAAAGACCACAATCTAATTCATTGTCTAAGTGTTTGACAGAGATCATTGACTACTAAGAAAAATTTCATGTTTCAGCTTCCTTTATTGCAGTGAATGTCTCTTTTTATACTGACTTATTGACAATGTAGAAACCTTACTGGAGTGTCGCATGGAGTTTGGTATGGATTCCCTTTACCATCACTTATATGACACAAGCTCACGTTTTGATTATGTGAAGGGATTATAGGTTTTGAGGACAAATAAACAAGCTTTCAGATCTTTTCTTATCCGTGCCATCTTTGTGTCAACGGGGAAGCTGCCTAACCTCTTTGAGTCTCAGCTTCCTAAAATCTAGAATGAGGATGCTAATTCCCTATTGCCATGGTTTTTTTGGTAAGGTCTGAGAATATGTAAAACATCCAATATGTTGAAAGCCTTTGTAAGCATAAAGCACTGTTTGCTTTTTCTTCTTGCTTCAAATTAGATGACTCTGTCACTGGCCAACAGCAGATTTCATCATTGGGAAAATTTCAGTAATCAAAACTGACATTCTTATAGTATAACTGAATTTTCCTCCCTCTGCACTTTCAGTTATACTGCTGACTCCAGTGAGATTTCATCTTAGCTGTGTTGCATCCCCAAGAAGCTAAGCCATAGACTCCCTGGCAAGTGACTTTGATTTTAAAAGGTTGATTTAAGCCACCTAGGGTCCCACTGGAACCATGGACCAGTGTCCCCTCATTCCAGAATGGTTCTCTCTGAACCTGGATGACCCTCTAAGCTAGCAAGAAGCAATCCCTAACAATGAAGATGTGCCCTGCATCTCCCAGAAAAGTTTCTCTGTCCGTTAATCAGAAACTGTGTATGGATTGCCTACTTTGTGGCCAGCTAACCCATTACACATATATGAAGCTATTATTGATAGGAATTTAACTTCTAACTTCTACTCAGGGGGGAAGATGAAAGAAAATGGAACCCTGGCCTTGCATTCAAATCCTCTGGCGAGTTCCAGAACATAGGCTAGACCTGCTAAATGGAAATCTGTGAGTGAAAGTCCCAGGAATCAGTATTTTTATAAAGCTTCCTTGTACAGCCAAATTTAAGAAACACTTGTCTAGACTGAAAAAAATAGAAGGTCAAAGAAAGCAGGATTTTTTCCCTTCCAACCAAGATGCTTGAAGGAACCATTTGTATTTTCTTTCTCTTCTTCTTCACTTCCCATTTATACTTTAATCCAAATGATGGCTCTGGAAAAGGTAATCTACTGTTTCCTCCCTTCTGTCAAAGAATCCAAGTGTTGCTCAGATGTAGCTAGATTTATGGGGTTGACTATGTCCATATTATTTTCATGATTGTAAAAGTAATAAGTTCTAAATGTAGAAAACTGGAAAGCAGAGAAAATATAAAAATGCATTTATCACGTAATGACCTAGACAGGGACTTCCCTGGTGGCTCAGATGGTAAAGAATCCACCTGCAATGCAGGAGACCTGGGTTGGATCCCTAGGTTAGGAAGATTCCCTGGAGGAGGGCATGGCAACCCCCTCCAGTATTCTTGCCTGGAGAATCCCCATGGACAGAGGAGCCTGGCAGGCTACAGGCCATGGGGTCACAGAGTCTGACATGACTGAGTGACTAAGCACAGACCTAGACATAAGAACTGTTAAGTTTTTGCTGTATTCCTTTATACACACACTCACACACACATTCTTGAAACAAAATTGAAATGGTGGCTTCCCTGGTGGCTCAGCAGTAAATAATCCACCTGTAATGCAGGGGTTGCAGGAGATGCAGGTTTGATTCCTGGGTCAGGAAGATCTGGAGGAGGTCATGGCAAACCACTCCAGTATTCTTGCCTGGAGAATCCCATGGACAGAGGAGCCTGGCGGGCTACAGTCCATGGGGTCGCAGAGTCTGACAGGACTGAAGCAATTTAGCACGCACACACACACACACAGATGCATGTTATATTTTTTCTTCTACGTAATGTTGTACAGAGTTTTCTTCTACTCTCTGATTAAGTATTAAAGATGGTACATTTCATTGCTGTACTGTATCTATTTCATCAGTCTCTTCTAATTATAGTTTAGATTCTTAGCTTTCATGCTTTAAAAAATATTGAAATGGGCATCCTGATACCTCAGCATTGGAATACATTTCTGATTAGAGTCATGGGAAGTGGAATTACTAGGTCTGGTTATAAACACTTCAGAGATCTTTTACTCTCACTGATACAGTGCTCTCTAGAAACATATATCATACCTTTTCTTCTTGTAAACTTTTTAGTGAAAGGTGTACACATGATAAGATTACAAATTAATGAATTTTCAGAAAATAAATTACTGGTTTGTATGTAACCAACACAAAAATAAAAAAATAGAATGTTATCAGTACCCAGGAATCTCTCTCATACCCTTTTTTGTCACTAGCTCCCCAAAAGTAAATAAATTTTTGATTTCTCACAATGTAAATTAATCTTCCTTATTTTTGAACTTTATAAGTGGAATCATACAAAGTACACTCTTTTATGTCTGGTTTCTTTCACTTAGCATTATGTTGTGAGATTCATCTATGCTATCACATGTAGCCATGGTTTTCCATTTTTGTTGCTGTATAGCATTCCACTATATAAATAGACCACTATTTAACTGTTCTATTGATGGTGGAATTTGGATTGCTACTTGGTTTTGTCTGCTAGGAGGTGTACTGCTTTGACCGTTCTTATACGTATTCCTTGTGGCACTTTTATTTTCAAGTGTATACCTAGGGGCAACATTGCTTGGGCTGCAGGATATGCCTAAATTGATAGTGGATACTATCAACTTTCCAAAGTGTCTGTGCCGATTCATAATCCCAGCAACAATGAAGAGGAGTTCCATCTGATCCTTATCCCACCAACATTTGCTATTGTCTGTATTTCTCAGTTCAGCCATTCTCATAGGTGATTAGTGGTGTTGTGCCATGGTTTTAACTTGAATGTCCCCAGTGACTAGTGAGCTAAGCATTTTTAATACATTGGGGCACTTGAATGTCCTCTTATGAAGCAGTTACTCAAATCTTTTGTCTATTTTCCTATTAGGCTATATGTCATTTTTTAATTGGTAGGAATTCTTTACATATTCTAGATCCAAGTACTTTTAGAGATAAATATGTTTTAGGTATCTCTTCCCATCCTGTGGCTTATCTCTTTTCTTTATTATTTTTTTATATCTTATTTATTTATTTATTTGGCTGTGTCGAGTCTTGGTTGAACTGCAACGCTCGGGATCCTCACTGCACCATGCAGGATCGTTGCAGCACACTGACTCTCTACTTGTGGTGCTCGGGCTTAGTCGCTCCACAGCATGTGGGACTTTAGTTCCCCGACCAGGGATTGAATTCACATCCCCTGCATTGTGAGGCAGATCCTTAACCACTGGACCACCAGGAAAGTCCCAAAAACTCTTCTTCAATGAGGTCAGTTCATTCAGTTTCTTGCTTACATGCTTTTTGTGTTCCCCTTTGGAACCCATGGATGGAGAAGCCTGGTAGACTACATTCCATGGGATCGCAAAGAGTCGGACACGACTGAGCAACTTCACTTTCACTTTCACTTGGAACCTTTGCCTACCCCAAAGGCATGAAGGTATTCTCTTATATAATTTCTTAGGAATGCTATTGCTTAGCCTTTCACACATAGGTCTATAATCCTTTTGAAGTTGCCAAGGTGTGAGGTAGGGGTCAAGATACATTATGACACTGCACTGCTGCCTTTGCCGTACATCAGATGGCTGTATTTTTTATTTATGTAGAGATGGCTGTTCTGCCTCATTGGTCTATTTGTCTGTCCTTGTACAAGTACGGCACTGACTTAAATATAATGGCCTTATTAAAAAGTCTTGGTATCTGGCAGAATAAGCCTTCTAGCTTTGCTCTGCTTTTTCAAAACTGTTTTGGTTATTTGGGGCCCCTGAAATTTCCATATATTAATACATTTTAGAATCAGTTAATCAGTTTCTACCAAAACACCTGCTAGGATATTGGTTGGGGTTGCATTAAATCTACACATCCATTTGGAGAGAATAGACATCCTCCTACTATTAGTTCTTCCAATAATAGTGCCCACTGCACAGAGATTGCTTCCATCAAGTGCCCCAGGGCATCATTACCTGAGAACCTAGTTCTATGCTACTTTTCTTCATTTGAGGGATTCTCAAACCAAGTTGTGTTGTGTAAATTTAAACTTCAAATCTATGTGAAGGCAGATCCATGATTATGATTCCCAGGGGATAATTGTTTGTTTGTTGTCCACCTTATGTCTCTACTAAGATTTCTTTCTCATCGACCTGACCTGATTTGGTGAGAGATTTGTTTCTTTTTCATTCTTTCTTTTCAAATCTTCTGTCTATGTAGGCAGTAAAACTCAATCTTCCAAAGATATTTTTTATTTGAGTTAAAATATGCATAACATAAAATTTGCCTTCTTACCAATTTTTAAATGGTTACATATGAAATGTAATTTTATGTGGCATTAAATACATTCATATGTTGTGTGACTATCACCATCTTCAGAACTTTTTACCGGCCCAAACTGACGCTCTGTACCCATTAAACAGTTATTCCCTGTCTCCTCCTCCCTTTATCTCCTGGCAACCACTGTTCTGCTCTCTGATACTCTATGAATGCGACTATTCTAGGTACCTCCTCTATGATGAATCATATAATATTTTTCCCTTTGTACCTGGCTTATCTCACTTAGCATAAATCTTCTAGGTCCATCTGTATTGTGGTATAAGTCAGAATGTCCTTTTTTAAGACTGAGTAATGTTCTGTTGTGTATATATAACACATTTTCTTTGTCTACTCATCCATCAGTGAACTATTGTAAATAATGCTGCTATGAACTCGGGTGTACAATTATCTGTTCAAGTCCCTGCTTTCATTTCTTTTAGGTATATAGCCAGAAGTGAGACTGCTGGATTACATGGTAATTCTATCTTTAATTTTTTGAGGAATCACCATTCTGTTCTCAAAGATGGCTGTGCCATTTTAGATTTCCACCTGGAATGAACAGGATTCCAGTTTCTCTACATCTCACCAACACTAGTTATTTTCTGGGTTTTTTTTTTAACCCAAAATAGGTATGAGATGCTATCTCATTGTCGTTTTCATTTGCATTTCCCTAATGATTAGTGTTGTTAAACATCATTTCATGTTGGTGATCTGTGTACTGTTGGTCATCTGTGTATCTTCTTTGGAGAAATGTCCATTCAAGGCCTTTGCCCATTTTTAGTTGAGTTGCTTTCCTTTTTTGTTAGTAATTTTTGTTATTCATAGCCTTTTATTAGTAACTTTGAAGGGCGGTGATATATTGAAATTTTTTATTATTTTATTAAAGTTATTCACTAGAATACTTATTTTTATATTTTTTCTTTTACAAATTTTATATTCATGTCCTTGTCTGTTTTAATAGAGCACTTATTTCCTATTAATTTTCAAAAAGTTTTATAAATACTGAAATCATGATCTTTCATATACGTTAACATTTTTCCAGATTGAAATTTCAATTTTATTGCATTTTCAACATAGCAGATTTTGTTTTTTATGTTGTTAAATGTCTCAGATTTATTTAACTATGGCTTCTTTCCTCCATCTATATTTAGAAAGGTCTTCTACACCTGGCAACAAGTAAATATTAAACTATATGTTTCTCTAGCTCCTTATTACATACTTTTTACTTTCATCACTTTAATCCATCTGGAATTTGTTACTATGTGGTAAGGAAGAGCTTTTAATTTTTTCCTGAATGAGTACTTCTAAAACTATTTGTTGAACAACTCATTTTTTCACTGATTTGAAGTGTTACATCTATTATGTAATAAATGATAATATGTACTAGGTTCTTTTTTGTAATCATCTGTTATTTCTAATGATTGTGCATTTATTACTATGCTGTACTTTGACATTACAATAATGTTTTAATCATTGTAGTTTTATATAATACTGATAATTGATAATACAATTTTATCAATTTTATTTATTTCTTTAGCTGTACTCACCTTTTTGATTTTCCATGCAGTTATAAATATAATATTTTGAAAGTAATTGCATGAAATTTTTAAGATCATTTCAATGAAATCTTTACATATAATGAAGATTTATCACCCAGGAACATAATATATATAGTTATTGAAATGTCTTTTATGTCACTCACAAATGCTTAGGAATTTTCTTCAAGTACTTTTTGCCCGATCCTCTGTTAGCTATTTCCTAGGTATTTAATACTAGTTTTATATTAATTTTGCCATCTAATATCTTTTAGATTCCATTTCTTATTCATTAACAAGGAGGTAGAGTGTTGCTTACTGATTCAGAGTGTGTCCTCTGGAGTCAGAAGCAGCTGTGTTCTCCTCTCACTGTGAGGCTTTGTGATGCTGCCTCCCAAGCTTCCCTGACCTTCACTTCCCGGAGCCTCTCTGTCCTTGCTGTACAGTGAGCACAGTAATGCCCTTCTGTGTGCGGCACTGTCAGTAGGTTAGGTTAATGGTGTATCCCAAGTGCCTAACACAGTGCGTGGCACAGAGTAAGGCAATGTTAGCTGTTATTATTTGATTATCATAAAATCTATAATAATTTTGCCTCTCTAACTATAATTCTCTCTTTTAGCAGGTGGGGGAATAGGCTAGGTAGGGACACGGTATTATTTCATTAGATACCCCAAAATATGGTAAATATTAGTGGAGGTATTGAGCGAGTACCTAACTAACTTTGCTGCCAAAGTTTTGCTGTGAGTGTCCATTGTGTATAGGTGTATATTGTGCAGTGTTGGTGCTAAGGGGTGCTCTTAGATTGATTGACTCTGAAGTTACTCTCCAAGCCACTGCAAATTTACACATTCAGCCTGAGAAACATTAGGTGGTAATTTGCAACTTTAACTTTAAAAACAAATCCATTTCCAACTAAATCATTCTTTAAGTCTTTCTTCTACATGAATTCCAGACTTCCCACTCTATTTGTGATTAAACTGAGTCAGTGTTTCTTATGTTAAATTTGGGTAATCTTCTTAGCTTACTAAGAATTTCCACTAGGAATGGACGTGGAATTGTTTCAAATGACTTTTTGGCAAGAATCAAGGTAATCATGTGATTTTTTTTTGTCCTTTGGCCTCTTTATGTGATGGATTATATTAATAGATAGCCTAAATTAAACTCTTCTTACATTCCTGGAAATGGTCCCACTTGACCATGGGGATTTTCTTTTAATAAACTGCTAAGTTTTGATTGCCAATACTTTATTATTTTTATATCTATATACATAAGAAAGATTGTTCTTTAACTGTCATTTTGTGTCCTCTGGTCAGACTTTATTTTTAAGGATATACCAAGTTTTAAAAATTTATTGGGAAGATATACATGGATATTTTTGTTTTGTTCTTTTTGTCTTTTTCCCCTGTGAAACAGTTTGTAGAGCCTAAATCTCCACTTTGAATGTTTGAAAAAAGAAAAAATGAAACATATCTAAACCTAAGAAAGATGGCGCTAAGTCGTGTCCAACTCTTGTGATCCAATGAACTGTAGCCTGCCAGGCTCCTTTGTCCATGAGATTCTCCAGTCAAGAATACTGGAGTGGGTTGCCATTTCCTTCTCCAGGGAAACTTCCAACCCAGGAATTGAACCTAGACCTCCTGCATTGCAGGCAGATGCTTTACCGACTGAGCTACCATGGGAAGCCATGTCTAAACCTAGCACCTATTTTAAAATAAATTTTGAAGACATTTTTATATTTTTTATTCTGTTGTCTTTTTTCTAAATTGACATGAATCAGTGGTGGTAACTTGTATTTTGCCAGCAAATTATTTCACTTAAATCGTCAGAACATCTCTGGATTAATTGTTATAGGACCACCCTGGCACCTTCCTTCAATTTCATTTCTTTCTCACTCAGTTTCTAGCAGGCTTCCTATGTGTTCCTATCTCCTGAAAACCCTCTTATGGTGGTTCTCTGTGTTCATATAACAGTGGTCCCTTAGATCTGGATCTGGAATCAGGAAGTCAAATATCAGTACTCACATTTCCTCCTTATCTAGAGAAAAGGTGTTTCGTCTTTGCTCCTTTCTTAGGTATACCTTTCTCCTTTGATTCCCTTCCAACTGCTGTAACAGTTCCTCTCTAGTCCTATTGGTTCTCGCATCTTCCTCCACCCATCATTCAAGAGTTAGTCCTCCCCAATATTCTATTCTCTGCCCTCAGCCCTTCTCACTTTGGACAATCTCTCTGGGTCTTTCTGGAACGTCTTACCTGTTCTTTCTATTACATCTCCCAACTAATAACTCCCAAATCTGAAGCCCACCACAGTTCAGAAGTCACTCTTGTGAGCTTCAGACCAACATATTCAACTGCCTTTTCAACAACCTGTCTTGATCTCCTCCGTATATTTTAAATTCAGCATACTCTCAACTAAACTCATCATTCTCAGCTCAGATGCCAGCTCACTTCTTGTGTTTTCTTCCTGTGTTCTCATCCAGAGACGAGCATCATCCGTGGGGTGAGTCAGCCAGGTTGAAACCAAAACTCATCCTTGATGACCCCCCGGGGACCTGAGTAGGGAGGTTTTTGAAAGCAAGTGGACAGGAGACAGATGTCTGTCAGCCCCTAGAGGGTGCTTCATTTATCTGAAAATGAAACTTGGACACACTGTCTGTTCCTAAGGGCTCCCATAGCTGAAGTGTCAGTCAGTGTGTTCCTCAGATCTGGGAGCAGTTGTGACCACAGCATGAAGGACTGAGGTCAGGCACAAGAGAAGGAATAAACAGGAGGGATCCAGAACACGCCAGGCTCCCAAGACGCTCCTATTCCCTTGCCCTCCGAACTGACTTGAGAGAGAGCAGTGAAAAGAGGTCCCAGAGTTCCATGTGCCCTGGCAAGATCCTCACATTCTCTCCCTTCATCTCCAACACTCTCAGTTTTATCAGAACCAAGTCACTTGGAGACCTTGGAAAAGATTCCCATAATACCCGTTCCCCCGGGACGTCAATCATCAGAAGAGCACGGGGCGGCAGGGCCCCCTTCCTTTCTCACAGTTTAATCTCCACGCAGATCTGCACATCATCAGCTCTGCCTGCCACCCTCCTCAGTGGGCAGTACCTCCACTCTACCCTCTGGAATCGACTCTTCAGCAAATCCTCTCTCCTCAGCTTCTATGAAGCATCCTTCACTTCTGGCTCTGATGCCCGGTCCTTCCCCTGCAGCCTCTCAAATTGTGACTCTTTTCTCCTTCATCAATTAGGCTTGATTGTTGGGGAGGCAACCTCCCTACTGTTTCCAGAATCTTGTCTCTCCTCCTCTAAAATGTATAGCTTTAAAATCCACACCCTTAGGCTCCTCTACCCGCTGCTAACATCAGCAGTCACCTACCAACCTGAGAAGATCTCTCCATGCGCCAGGCTCACTCTCCCTCATTCCAGCCCTACCTCTGTCATACACTTGTATGGTTTCCATACTCTGCAGATGACTCTTCCAGATATTCTGACTTCTTCAGTCCTTAAGCTTTTCTCCTTCTAAGATCTCATCTTCCAGTCTCTCCCACCTTGCCACCCACTTCTGTGGCCATTCCCAAGACTTTGCACAATGATTGCACTATCTTTCCAATTGTAAAAATGTACAGACAAAACTTTTCAGGCAAAGATGCTCAGGAAAGGAGTCGTTCTGTGGGGGTCAACCCTTCCTGATAACAGAGAACATGTCCTTTCATGTTCCAGGCATTTCCCTGTTGAGAATTTTGCTTGCAACTCTTTCTATAATCTGGTTCACATCTCTGTGCGTTCAAAAGCAGAATATGCCACATGGATTTTCATTCAGTCTAACAGAGTTGTAAATGCTTTGTAAATTTCAAAGCAATTATATTACTTTTGTAATTTCCTTTTCCTAATTATTCAGGTTCACCATTTTAAACACTAGTTATTGAACTTTTTGCATGCAGGAGAGGTTTTTTTATTTTTTTCTTGTACTAATGACTCCCATTTTGCTGTGCTCTCCTAGTTTTGTATCTAACAACTTTCTAACTCTTTCTACACAAAGACCACCTTCTCTGTGCAGGCTACTTGAATCTTCTAATATACTTCTTCTCATTTGCTCTTATACTGGAAAATAAATCATCAAACTAGTTGGGAATTTCATGTTCCTTAAAAGAAAATAGAAACTGCACTCAGTGGACTATCAGGGAAGTAAATAGAGGACATGGGGGTTTCAGTATTTTGTTTTTTATTTTACTTAATGACTTTACCTAGCGATTGGCAATGGCAACCCACTCCAGTACTCTGGCCTGGAAAATCCCATGGACGGAGGAGCCTGGTGGGCTGCAGTCCATGGGGTCTCGAAGAGTTGGACACGACTGAGCAACTTCACTTTCACTTTTCACTTTCATGCATTGGAGAAGGAAATGGCAACCCACTCCAGTGTTCTTGCCTGGAGAATCCTAGGGATGGGGGAGCCTGGTGGGCTGCTGTCTATGGGGTCGCACAGAGTCGGACATGACTGAAGCGACTTAGCAGCAGCAGCAGCAGCAGTGATTGGTTCATCAGACTTTTTGCTTACATCTTCTGGTTCTTAGCTGCATTTTCTATAAGTCACTTGCTGAATTCCCAATAAGTTTAATATTTTTTAATTCTTGTTAAAAAGAAAACTTGATTAAGCTCAAGTTGCTGGTATCCATTTTTTTCTGGTATCCATTTTTTTCCATTAATCCATTTGTACTGGATCTTTCATGTATTCATCAATTTGTTGCTGATCATCCCCAGTGGATCTGACCTTCCAGTAACATTTGAAAAGATTAATTCCAAAATAGAAGGTCTCATTACTGTCAGTTTCTATGGAGTGATGTTTTTCTGGTTGCTATCCTGAGCTCTGTCTGTTCTCCCCAAGTATATAGCCTGGAAGTAAACTGATCAAAATAAATGTTTCATGAATATGTTGTATGGGGGAAAAAAAAAAGAGCAAAAGAAAAAAAAATGCAACTTGCAAAATTAAAGCTTGCAGTTTATGGTTCTTACAGTGAACACAAGCGAGAACATGGTGTACAATTAGGAGGCTTCATATCAGACCACAGCTCAACCCACAGAAGGCCTCTCAAATGGGCAGATTCTCAACCACTGAATGGCCTCTTTTCCAGAAGGAATAACTTCAATCTGGTTCTGATAACCCAAGTGTTCTAGAATTTCATGAATTTTATTAATTTGGCTGAGAAAGCAGTGTACATAGTTTTATATGTGATTTGTTTGTTTGTTCTTGTGGTTAGAATTATTTTGGCAAAATTCCATTTATAGACTGCCTATAGGGTGACTTGGGCAGACAATAGGAAGTTGAAAGCTTGATACTCTAATTTATAATAAATCATAGGGTTGAAGGTGGAAGATATTTTAAACTTGTCTGTCAGGGGCCATGAGCAATATGCCAAGCCCTCTATCTCCATGGCTGGACACTTTCTGGTTCTTAATTGGACCTTCTCTTGTAAGTTTGTCCACAACCTGGTTGGACAGCTGCACTGAGAGCCTGCATCTCATTTCTGGCGCCCATGCCCTTGGTTTCCCAGGCTCTGACAGCAGCTGTGGAGCAGACAGAGGCTGAAGGGGAGAGCAACTTTGACCTCATTCCCAGTGGTCAGACTCATCACATCATATAAGTTCAACTTTGAAGCAGCTGACTTCCAACATATAAAGTGGCTGTAGCTTCAGAACGTATTGAGATTATTTTTTTCCCTGTCTCCTTCATCTTAAGTTGAGGTCTCTAAAAGAAAGCATGAGGATCAGAAGCATGTAATTTACAGAGGGCACGCACTCAAGAGAAACCTAGAAAGTGCTAGGAAAGCAGCATAGGACAGGATGAGGCTGATCAGGAATGTAATCTCCGGCGGTTTTGCCTGATCCACAGTGGGGCTCTGGGGCACACACAACACCGTGGGGTTTTGTTGTTGCTATTTTGTCGCCAAGTTGTGTCTGACTCTTCTGCACCCCCATGGACTGTAGGCCGCCAAGCTCCTCTGTCCATGGGATTTTCCAGGTGAGATACTGGAGCAAGTTGCCATTTCCTTCTCCAGGAGATCTTCCCGACCCAGGGACTGAACTTGTGTCTCCTGCGTTGGCAGGCAGATTCTTTACTGCTGAGCCACCTGGGACGCCCAAACAGGGGTATCCTGGCTTTAAAGCAGTACATCAGTATGGCTTCTGTTGTTGTTCAGTCATTCAGTCATGACTGACTCTTTGTGACCCCCATCAACTCAGCATGCCAGGCTTCCCTTCACCCTCTCCCTGACTTGCTCAAACTCATGTCCATTGAGTCGGTGATGCCATCCAACCATCTTGTTCTCTGTCATCCCCTTCTCCTCCTGTCTTCTATCTCTCCCAGCATCAGGGTCTTTTCTAATGAGTTGGCTCTTCGCATCAGTTCAGTTCGGTTCAGTCGCGTCCAACTCTTTGCAACCCCATGGACTGCAGCACGCCAGGCCTCCTTGTCTATCACCAACTGCTTGAGTTTATCCAAACCCATGTCCATTGAGTCGGTGATGCCATCCAACCATCTCATCCTCTGTTGTCCCCTTTTCCTCCTGCCCTCAATCTTGCCCACCGTCAGGGTCTTTTCAAATGAGTCAGCTCTTCGCATCAGGTGGCCAAAGGATTGGAGTTTCAGCTTCAACATCAGTCCTTCCAATGAACAGCCAGGACTGATCTCCTTTCGGATGGACTGGTTGGATCTCCTTGCAGTCCAAGGGACTCTCAAGAGTCTTCTCCAACACCACAGTTCAAAAGCATCAATTCTTTGGTGCTCAGCTTTCTTCACAGTCCAACTCTCACATCCATACATGACCACTGGAAACACCATAGCCTTGACTAGACAGACCTTTGTTGGCAAAGTAATGTCTCTGCTTTTAAATATGCTATCTAGGTTGGTCATAAGTTTCCTTCCAAGGAGTAAGTGTCTTTTAATTTCATGGCTGCAGTCACCATCTGCAGTGATTTTGGAGCCCAAAAAAATTCTGGGAAGAGTGATCTGCTAACCCAGGTACTGGGAGTTGAGTGCAAGGGCCCCAGTAGAGAGGATTTGGGTGGAGCACCCTACACTATTGCCTTAGGGCTGAAACATCCTTGTGGGGCTGGACTTGGATAAAGAAGACAATGGACATCAGTTTCACATATTTGAGACTAACTTGCTCAAACCTACAAACAACTTTCCAGGGTTCATTTTGAAACAAGCGGGAAATCAAGCCTCCAAAGAAGTTGCTGTCCCTCCCTTGTGAAGTCACACTCGCTTGTGAAAAGCAGTCTCTGTCCCCTCTGGAAATAAAGGAGCAGGTAGCTCTGGAAGGAAGCAGGGGCACTTCCCAGATTCCCGTCTCCTTGGCTGGTCTTTCACACTTGAGGATGTGCTCTAGTCCATGCACAGCACGAGCCTGCCTTTTCCAGCCTGTTCCTAGAAGTTTTCTTGTCCCACAAACATGCTCGTTCCTTTAAAGTCATTAACAAAAAGGAAGCTGCATCACTTCCAAAACCTTGCAGAGAACTACCTTGAGGACCTGGAGAGAAAATAGCAAGTGTGTCAAATCGGAGCTATAGTTAGAAGGGCTGCAGGAAACCCAAGGAAGCCTGCGCCGGCTGCTTTGGAAACTTGGATAGAAATGATACTGGGAGAGCGGAAGCCACAGACGGCCAGCAGTAGGGTTCCGTAGCTGCTGCCTTCGGGCACCTGGGAACCTGCTTCTTCCCTGTCTATGGGGAAGCCAGAAATACGGATTCTCCCATGCGTTATGCCACAGCCTGCAAAACCAGCTACGTAGTTTAGGGATCTAGTGCAAAATGACAGTAAGAGCTCCTTGTTCAAACATTATTAAGAATTTCAACAGCAACAGCAGAGAATTAAACCAAATCCGGGGCTCTTCTTGCTGCAGGGTTTTGGTGACCGTACACAGGAAGTGGGGGCTTCCCCAGTGGCTCAGCGGTAAAGAATCTACCTGCAATGCAGGAGACGCAGGTTCAGTCCCTGGGTTGGCAAGGTCCCGGGGAGGAGGAAATGGCAACCCACCCCAGTATTCTTGCCTGGAAAGTCCACGGACAGAGGAGCCTAGCAGGCTACAGTCCATGGGGTCGCAAAGAGTCGGACACAACAGCACAGCACAGCGGCACACAGCGGGTGACCCCATAAAGCCAGCCTTGCACGGTGATCACCACTCAGGGTCTGGCGGAGTGAGGGAAGTGAGAAGGAAGGGGGATGGACATTTCCCTGGGCCTTGCTGTGCGGGGTGATCTGTGTACACGGTTCCAATTCATCCTCATTTGACAGATGAGGAAGCCTCAGAGGTCAAGGCTCAGGAAAGCAAAGTGACTTCCCTGGGGGCATATGACTGATGTGTGTGTGTGAGCTGAAATTTGTTCCCAGTTCTGGCTTTGAGTCCTCGTAGGTTGATTGGTTGCTGGTTGGTTTGTTGCTTCTTTGCTTTACCTTTTCCACAGCCACGTTCTGAAAGCACTAACAGCTTGTAGGGAAAAAGCACTTACATCTGTTTGCAGATTTTTTCCCCTACGGGGCTAAAGAACATCAATACTCAATAATGATTTTTAATGAGATAAAGGATTAATTAATTCTCTGGAACCTGGTTCAGTAACAGCAACTCAGAGCCCTATCTGCAGAGGAAGCTCATCCCAACCACCTGTGTGCTCAGGGCTAGTTCTTCGCCCATAAACACAGACAACAAAAGCATAGGGGAGAAGGATGAGTGTGCACAACAATAAGAGTGGAAACCCACGAAAAGAGGAGGAAGGAAAGGAGATGGATGGATGGAGGGGATGAGTATGAAGAGGAGAAAAAGAGGGTGAAGGAAGGACTGGTCACTGCATCGCACTTTCTGGACCTTATTTTATTTTGTCCTCACAGTAGCGTTCCCAAACAGATCTTGTTTTTATGCCTGCTTTACAGATGAGGAGCCAGAAGCTTACAGCCGTTAATTACCTCTACCCAGCCTCCCCACCCTGTGTGTGGCTGAGGCTGGGTGCTGAAGGCTGCTCGCTCTTCCTCTTGTGCAAGGGAAGTGATGCAGGCTGTGTCCTGTGTCGGGCCGAGTCTTGCCGTCCATCCGGCGAGGCACAATGACGTCACTATAGTGCAGACAGTAAAAGCAGGTGCCAGGTACTGAGTCTGATCACCCAGGTATGTTGCATCTAGTTTCTAATCCTTACAGCAGTCCCTTTGTGACAGGTTAATATTCCATCCAAACCACAGGTGAGCAAACTGAGGCTGAGGAGGTAGCTTGTCCAGGCAATTGGTCAGCCCCACTTTAAAGATCATTAAGAACTCATCATTCAGAATCTAGACTGGGATAGATATTTAATTGCCTTTCCTCGCAAAAATCCTTGATGTAGCAGATAATGTACGTTAAAAGATGATGTCAGTAACGGTGGTAAAATGAGAAATGATACTACCCGCAGTCCAGAATTTGTGAGGAAATTGTGGAAATTTTGACGCAGAGAAAGCAAATTCATAAAAAACTTGCTCAAAACAGGTTCTGGAGGGAGTTAATATTTACAGCCAGGAGAGCAGACAGACATTCCCAGCAGAGCTCAGGAGATCCACCCCGCCCAAGCTGAGAGTTAGCCGATGCAAAGAGCAGGGAGGTATCAGCAGCAAACTACGGAACAGAGGTCCTGTCATTCCGCCTCGTTCCCCGAAGGATGCAAAGAGCTAGCAGTGTAGGCTTCTGCTGGAGGCAAACACCTCCAGACTGCTGTCTAAATAACCTAATGCATAGTGTAGGAAGTCACTCAGAGTAGATTCAGAGGCCAGACAGAGAAGCAGAGCCCAAGATAATTCCTGACTTCAAAAACCCTTAACTGCAGGAAAATAGTTAACAGAAGACAGCTCTCCCCAGGAGAGAAATATAGGAAAGCATTCAAATCTCACAGTAAAGCCCCCCCATATGTTGGCATTTGTGAGGCCCTCCATCCTGCCTTTGTCATCCCCACCCAGATACCCTAAAGGAGAGGCTGCCTGTTCCCAAGTCACATGGATCCATGGTGGGGTCTGCTCAGAGCCGTATCTGCTGAGGAAGCTCATCCCAACCACCTGTGTGCTCAGGCGAGTTCTTCACCCATGAACACAGACAGACAGCAAAAGCAGAGGGGAGAAGGATGTGTGCACAACCAAATAACCCCGAGACGGGAGATGACACAAGGATTATGACCTATAATAAGTTTCGTTTTTATTGAAGTGTAGTTGATTTACAATGTTGTGCTAATTTCAGCTGCACAGCAAAGTGATTCAGTTATACAAACATTCTTTTAAAAATTCTTTTCCGTTGTGGTTTATCCCCAAATATTGAATATGGTTCCCAGTACTATACAGTGGGACCTTGTTTTTTATCCATTTTCTGTAATAGCTTGCATCATCCCTTCCCCACACCCCCCCACTTGGCAACTGCAAGTCTGTTCTTTTTGTCTCTGAGTCTGTTACTGTTTCATAGATAAGTTTATTTGTGTTGCATTTTGGATTCTACATGTAAGTGATATTATATAGTATTTGTCTTTCCCTTTCTGACTTACTTCACTTAGTGTGATCATATGAGCATCTCTAGGTCCGTGTTGCTGCAAATGGCATGGTTTCTTTCTTTCCGTGGCTGAGTAGTATTCCGTTGTACAAATGTACCACATCTTCTTTATCGTTGTGTCTGTCAATGGATAACTTGAATGTCCACCCTGACTCTTCGCAGCAGCTAGCGCTCAGCTCTGCGGGGAACATCCCCTCTCACTCCTGAGACTGTTAAGTCGTTTCCGTGTCTTGGCTATTGTGAGTAGTGCTGCTGTGAACATAGAGATGCGTGTGTCTTTTCAAATTAGAGTTTTCTCTGGACACATGCCAAGGAGTAGGATTTCTGGATCATATGGCGACTCTATAAAATTACTTTATAATTGGTATCTTCGGAGAGATTCAAACAGAATTGTGACCATATCAAAGAACGGGTTTCTATTTTTAAAAAGGTGGTGGGTGGCGGGGGGGCGGGGGACAACAAAGGCCATGAATGAATTTTGGGGAAAAAGTAAGATTTCTGAAATTTTTTTAAAAAGTGCAAAGTCTGAAAAATAGGATGAACAGATCTGAAGACTGCATCAGTAAAATGGAAGGTAAAGTAGGGAATCTCCCAAAAGAGATAGAAAAGGAAAGGTCTGGAGATACTGAAAATAGAAACAGAAGACCAGCAGGTCATCGCCACTAGAACAGCTAAAATGGAGATGACAAGATAATTTTTAAAAAACTTTAAGGATTTTTTAAATATGAAAAAATAAAGAAAAGTAATAAAAAGTTGAAGAGAAAGAAATAATATTTATACGTTAAAATTGAAAGGTTTCAATAATTGCTGAGCAATAAAAGTCAAATATAAGTTGTGTTAGGCAGTAAAAGCAAAAATATAAGAATGATATGAAAAATAAAATTGAAAGAACTATATATGCGCAATTAGAAAAGTCATGATGACCTTTCTAAACTTCAAAAATAGAGAAAAATCTCTAAATGTCTCCAGAAACTAAAAAACAGGTGACCTTCTCATAATGAGACTCAAAAGAGTCACAGCAGGCTGAGAGTAAAAATAAAGGGTTTTCAGACTGTGACAGAAAGGTACATTCAACTTGGAATTCAATATCAAGTCATTGGGAAGACTCCATTAAAAAAAAGTCATCATGTCTTCCAAAAGAGCATAGATACAAATTAAATTCTGCGTAAAGCATTCACAAAGCCATCTGTATATTTAAAAATGAATTTCTCATAACCAAGGAGAATGGACCCACAAAAAGCAAGGGCAACAAAACTTTAAAAAAATATGTAATTCCCTACTTTGATTAAAAAAAAGTTGGGGAGGGGAGAAAATTGCTTTGACTCCACCAATGCAGAATCAGTTAGACTTCCTGATTATCAAAAAGATTCTTAGTAAGTTAGGCTGTATTTACTTACTGGACTATTCACCAGAAAACTGTAGCAAATACTCCATGTAGTAGTGAATCATGTATCCCCTTAAAGTGAGGAACAAGACAAAATCACTCTTGCCTGTGTTACCCAATATTGCTCTAGAAGTCCCAGGATGGAAAAATAAATAAGAATAGTAAAATGAAGAGACAGAATTGCCACGATGAGCAGTTTATATGAAAGTCTATTTAAAATAATCAGTTGAAACTCTATGACTCATAAGACAATTCTGTATGTGACAAGTTCAAAATTTAAAAAATGTGAAACCCATTAATTTTCTTTACACCAGCAAAAACTGTGACATACGGAAGAGTATCTTTAGCAAGAAATATGTATGTGCAATGTGAAGAAACATGCCAACATTATGGAAAGCAAATGAGGAGATCTAAATTAGTGGAAAGGCATGACATTTTTAGATGAGAAGACTCAGTATTGTCAGGGTGTCAATCACATAAACTCAAGTGACTTCCAATAGTAAAACCCCAACATGCTTTTTCAAAATGAAAACCAGTAAGTCCATTCTGCCATCCTTCTTGAGGAATTAGTACCAGCTATCCTAGCCACAGTCTCTTCATTTGTAGCACTGGGATCCTAATGAAACTTACTTCAAAGGGTAACTGTGACACTTAAATAAATAACACATGCAAAACACTTACCAAAATACCAATCTGTAAGTAGCACCCACCAATATTAGGTTTTATTTTATTACTCTTACCAAATGTACTTCTGCTTGGGGATATACATATGATGATGTTCATTGGAACAGTGCTTGCAATAGCAAAATTTAGGACAGCCTCAAGTTTCCATCAACAGTATGATTAAGTGCAATACACTATAGCATGGAAAAATATATTCATAAAATTAGTCTGTCTATAATCTGATGTGGAAAAAGCAAAACAGAGGACAAAATGTGTAGGATAATTCATGTATGTAAGAAGTATTGAAATGATAGCTAAATAGATCAAAAGATAGATGATGGAAATTTTTTAATTTCTTTTAATTGAAGTGTTTATTAAAATAATTACAGATTCATATGTAATTATAAGAAATAATACAGAGAGATCTCATGTACATTACACCTCGTTTACTCCAGTGATAACATTTGCTAAATTATAGTATCATAACCAAGATATTGACATTCATACAATTCACCTATTGTATTCAGATTTGACCAGTGTTCCTTGTACTCATTTGATGATGGAGATTGTCAAGTAAAAGTATATGTGAGTAAACCTGCAGAATTTCACTGCTGCCTAAAAATGGAATCTTGGATGGATGGCAAATGAATTCATGTATAGATGAATGATTCACATGAGCTTGCATTTGGCGCTTGGCTATGCCATTCAGATACTATGGTCTTAGGTACATTGTTCAACCTCTCTAAGCCTCATGTTCCTCATCAATATGATGGGATTTATATTTTCTCTTTCAGGGTTGAGGTAAACATTAAAGGAAGAAGCACATATAGATTTCTGTCACAATACTTCATAAACACTATTTGTTCACTAAAATGGGAGCCATTAGGTCTATTTAAAAAGTTGTATGACATTTTAGGGCTGAAAAAGGCTGGAATCCTCTGTCCCTATTTGGGTAGACTATTGCTTGTTTTATTAAAAAAACAAGCAGGACCTCAGTACCTGCCAGAAAGGCAAGGCCTTTCCTGCTGCATAAATATGACAGGCAGTCCTGCTGATGGTTTTCAGAGGTATAATTTCTGGCACAGATTCTAATTAATTGAAGCAAGCCAGATGCCATAAGTGAAAAGTGCTGTAATTTGGGAGTGACAACGAATAGCTGTTCAGGATTCCATTTCAAGAGTGGGTGAGCCCCAGGGGACTGCCTCTATGACAAGGTTTCCAGAGGAGATGGCCACAGCACATTTCATGGGGCTTTGACTGCCTTTATATGAGCAACCTTGTTAATGCTGTTGTATTTATTTAGTTAAGGTAACATGCTGCCATGAACTGCCGAAGTTCAAGGGCTTAACATGAAGAACATGTTTATTTCCCACTCACCTGATGGACTAAAGTGGGTGTATGAGTTTCTGTTGCTGCCTAACAAAATACTACAAATTTAGCACCTTAACACATATTTATTTAATCTCATAGTTTCTGTGAGTCAGGAATCTAGGTGGAGGTTAGTGGGCTTCTTTGCTTAGCATCTTACTGAGATGAAATTAAGGCGTCAGCCAAAGCTGCAGTCTCATCTGAGGCCTGGGTCTTCTTCCAAGCTCACTCATTATGGGAAGAATTCAACTCCTTGCAGCTGGATGACTGAGGTTCCCGTTTTCTTGCTAACTACAGGCTCGGGATGGTCTCAATAACTGGAAGCCACTTTGGTCCTTGCCACAGGCCACCACTCCCTCACCCACAACATGGAAGCTTCTTCAAGCTTACTTCAGCAGGGTGATGTCATTCCAGCCTGCTAGGATAGTCTTATACGACCCAGCACAGTAACCCTGGAGCAATTATCCCACCATTTTTCTCATACAGAGTAATCTAACAAGGAAGTTGTGTCTGACTCTTTGTGGCTCCATGGACAGTAGCCTGCCAGGCTCCTTTGTGCATGGGATTTGCCAGGCAAGGATACTGGAGTAGGTTGCCATTTCCTTCTACTGGAGATCTTACTGACCCAGGGATCAAACCCTGTCTCTTGGCATCTCCTGCATTGGCAGACAAATTCTTTATCACTAGTGCCACCTGGGAAGCCCAGAATATGAGAAAGAATAAGGAGGGGATAATGTGTTTTTGCTCCCTTAAGTTCTTGTTAGTGAAGTGAAATTGCTCCAGTCATGTCCAGCTCTTTGCGACCCCGTGGGCTATAGCCCACCAGACTGGCAAGAGTACTGGAGTGGGTTTACTGGAGTGGGTTGCCATTTCCTCCTCCAGGGGATCTTCCCGAGCCAGGGATCAGAGGTCTCCCGCCTTGCAGGCAGATGCTTTACCCTCTGAGCCACCAGGGAAGTCCTTGTTATCTTCTCCTAAAATCCCCCTCCCATCTTCCTCCTTCACTAACCCAGTGGGTCTCCACCCGTGGCTCCTTACGTTTAGGACCCCTGTTGGTTGCCTACCCCAGGGCCATTTACTCCTTTCTCCTTCCTGATAAAATGCTGTTTTGCTCTGGTGCCCAACCTTCTCTCTATCACTGTGTTCTTCAGTAAACACTATTCTCAGCCCATGCACCAAGGAAGTGAATCCGAATTGGTCTAAGCCAGTCACTCTCCTTGTTAGAGAAAGGTTTAGGAAGGACATGTGGTTACAACTCTGGCCAATAAGAGAAGGGAAATCTGATGATGAGCTTGAAGGAAAGGTTTTCCAGACAGGCCAATAAGAACAGATGTAAGGGGAGAGGCTGTCACTCTTCTGCTGCTGAATATTTGTGAACAGGCAGCCATTTTTTGACTGTCCCAGCTTTAAGTCTGGGATGAAGAAGGCAGAGTAATCTGATAGAAAGAACCTAAGTTCTCTGTGATGTCTTTCTGCCACTGAATTAGCTATCTCTAGTGTCATCTCCCGCGTTATGACCTTGTCTTAATGTGAAGCAGTCTCATTATGCTTAAGCCAAGTTGAATCTGGGTTTCCTAACACTTGCAGCTGTAGGTACCTGAATGATTGTATGTGAGTGGGTGCACGGGTATCAGTCTTAAATTGTGGCACACACCCCAGAACAGAGTGAATCAGTGTGAAATATTGTGGTTCCCTTACTTTACATACTGCAGTTGGAAGTATGATGATGGTGATGAAGATAATGATAGTAACAGCAGTAATGTGGAGAGGAGCATCCTGTGTCCAGGGAATGATGTCAAAGTTACCAGCAGGCAATATATGCAAATCCTTTGCCTCTGATTTTACTGAATGGCATCTAGAAGGATATAAGTATAGATTTGACATGTTTCCTGTAGTCTTCCAGATTCCATGCTCCCCGGTTTATAAGTGTGCCAAGATAGACTGTAGAAGAGATGCTAATGATCTGGTGTTAAGATCTTGATTGATTGTCTCTGTCTGATCCACATCAAGGCAGCAGGGTGGTCCAAATCAGAATTCAGTTGGTTTATGCATATTAAGGTTGTAAGGAGATTAATAGAATTCATGCTCATACTCGATTAGCATTGGGCCACCAGCATTGATTTCCCAATATAAAATGCACTCTAAATGTTCTTTTTAAATTTGTTTTTTGTTTGCTTTTTTTTTTTTTTTTTTTGCCACAAACATGCATCTCAGTGGTATAGATGATATAAACTACATAGTCCTTGACCCAGAAAGTCAAATGAACTCTTGGGAGATTTGTGTCCATCAGAAGTTTAGTTGGCTAGTAATCCTGAGAGCAATTCATCTGCTTCTACATAGTGACTATAACTTGAAAGGTATCTTGTAGCCACTCAACCCATTCATATGCATCTGGAGGAAGAAATAGAGAAGGCAAGTTATCAAGGTATCATACTCTAAGTAAGTGGCTCCCAAACAGAATGCACATTCAATGGGCAGAATATGGAGAAATTGGTCAGCTTTCCATTTATATTTTATATAAATCTGATAAATAAATGAGGCAAAACAGGGCTTTTTGAAGAACTTGAGAGATTTGTTCATTTTTATCAAATCACATTACTTGAGATAGATTAGTGCTAAGTCTCTAAAAAGAATGCAGTTTTTCTTTTCTTTTCAAGGTGCATGGAAATGAGAATTGAAGCCAAACATCATTTGGGGTGGTCTATTTTTAGAGAGATTTGCTGAGGGTATTTGTCATTCATTCAGGAGGACAGCCAACCCTGAGCCCTGGCAGGCATCAGTAGTAAGAGCCAGCTCTTGCAAGGAAAAGAAAATAATCCTTCCATTCTTGAAAATCATTAAAAAGGAATGTTTTCACATCAAAGGCAAGCAAGATATCAGCGAGAGAATGAGAAAATTTAAGGCATTTTTTGTATACAGGCATGCATGTACTGCAGATGTAGATTTACTAGTGTGTTTATCAGGGCACAGGCATGGAGGTGTGTGTTCAGTGGGTTATGTGTGTCTGTATTACATGTTTCTGTAAATGTAAGTAATAATAGCTAGTATTTATCAGGTTGATTCTGTGTTCCAGACTCTGCCAAGAGTCTTATGGGGATTATCTCCTTGAATTATCTCTGCAGCCTATGTTTTTCTCTCATGAAGAGGTTAATAGAGCTATTAGGAATCAAAACCAGGATTTGGAGCCAGGCAGCTTGACCATTTCAGGCAGTCAGCTCCCCAGAGCCCTCGACCACTGATTACATTACCATGCTGCAGAACCGTGTTTATGTGTGTCTTTGTGTATCTTGTGTTTGTTTTGGAGACAGTCTTAAAGGAGTGCGTGCATGCTCAGTCGTATCCGACTCTTTGCAACCCCTTGGACTGAAGCCCTCCAGGCTCCTCTGTCCATGGGATTCTCCAGGCAAGGATACTGGAGTGGGTTGCCATTTCCTGCTCCAGGGGATCTTCCCGACCCAGAAATGGAACCCACATCTCTTGTGTCTCCTGCACCGATAGGATTCCTTACCAACTGCGCCACCTGGGAAGCCCTGTCTTAAAAGGGAGCAGTTCTATTATCTGCATTATCATAGAATCAGTAGTTATCTTTCTTAGAAACACACCCATCTTCTTGGTAACATACTGAGTTGAGCAGCAAAAGGAGACTGAATAGCTAAACCCTCAGTGTGTTTGCCTGCAGTTCCTGTTTGTTCTTTGTCTTCATCTTCAGACGTAGCCCACACAGTTTTCATTCTGGTGCCTTGCATCTGGCCTCTAGCGGGTAAAACTTGTGATGTTTGGGACTGGACATTTCAGGGATTTGGACTCTCTTTAACCACATCTTTACATAGATTTCTAGGAGTCATCTCAAAATTAGCCCATCAAAAACAATTGACCAATAGTCATCTCCTCACCAGACTGGCTTCTTCCCACTGTCCATCATTCTCAGTAAGTAGCCATCTCTCCAATGGCAACTGCTCAGGAAAAAAAGCCTTGAACTCATTTTGGTTTCTCTCTTTTTCTCACACTGCACCTAACTCACTAAGAAACTCTGTGGACTCTATTTCAGAATATGCCAAGAACACACCACTTCTTACCATTTCCACTGCAGTGGCCCTCACTTAAGCTGTCATCTGTCTATGAAAATGCTAGTCCTTTCTCCATGCATGTGCGTGCTAAGTCACTCAGTCATGTCTGACTCTTCGCAACCCTATGGACTATAGCCCACCAGGCCCCTCTGTCCATGGGGATTCTCCAGGCAAGAATACTGGAGTGGGTTGCCATGGGCTCCTCCAGGGGATCTTCCCTACCCAGGAATCGAACTTGTCTCCTGCCTTGGCAAATGGGTTCTTTACCACTAGTGCCACTTGGGAAGCCCTTCTCCATGTATAAACCAGTGCAATCCTTTACAGATACAGGTCACTCAGGGTCGGGCAGTGACTTTCCATCACACTGGGAATGAATCCAATGTCCTCCCCGAGGCCTCTGAGGTCCTGTAGGATCAGCCTCTGCCTGTATAACTTTGCCTTTGTCCCCTGCCTCCTCCTCTCCCTCCCAGCCTGTCTCAGTCAGTGGTGCCTAAGCTCCTTGGTGTTCCTCAAACATACAGAACACTTTCCCAGCTCAGGGTGGGAGGATGACCAGGATCACAGGGTGCTGGTGGGGGATGTCCTAAAGTGGCCCTTAAAGATGTACCCAGAACGGGGAAACAGCATTTGGCCAACAAAGTCGCACCCCCATCATTGGAAGTGAGATCATGGCAGCTAAACCCCAGAAAGAGTGTTCCTGCAGGGTGAAGTCTTTCAAGAGCGGTGATCAGAGGCCCCGTGTCTCCATTAGGCCGGGGGAAACGGCTTTGCAGGTGTCACGCATACACTCTGTGATGAGGTGACAGGGCACAGCATGGATTTGGCAGTCTTGAGAGACCTGGATTTGATTCCTGACTCCACCGCTTCCTGTCAGAATAACAGTGGGCAGACACTTAACCTCTAGTTTGGGTTTGTCAAAAATCTGCATATACCCATGGGAGTGTAGCATGTAAGTGCTGTACCAATTCAAAATATCAGCAGGATCAAGTTAAAGATAATTTTGGTTAAAGGGACCAAAAAAATCCAACTTACAGTAATTTAAACAAGGGTGGGTTGGTTTTTCTCACATAGTAAGAAGCCTGGAGATAAGAAGTTGCTGGCCTTGGCTTAGTCATTCAGCAAAGCCATCACCATCTTCCTCCTCTCTGCTCTGTCACTTTGACCTCTTGGCTTATGTCCTCTTGTTCATTGTCATGGGATAGCAAGAGGGCTGCTGCAGCTCTAGACATTATGTCTGTGTCAAGACAGGAAGGAAGAGAGAAAGATCAGACCAACCCAGTCCTCTCTCTTTTATCAGGAAAGCAAAACTCTGGAGAAATCTGCATTGGATGTACACTGCCTTGGTCAGGACTGTGTCATAAGCTATTTCCGGCTGTAAGGAAAGCTGGATGTACTGATGTTTCAAGAAAAATGAAGGTTTAGTAAGAGAAAGAGAAGTAGAGACTGGAAGTTGGAAACACAGCTAACAGAATCTGCTGTGGGTGGGCGTTAGGGGGTGGGGTGGCAGAGTCCTACAGGGAAACAAAGGGTTGAGAACTGCTTTGGGAGAGATCTAAAGTCCATTGAGATATAATCCAGTCTGTAAGGAATCTACAAATTTAGGGTGGGGAGACACACAAAAGGTGGTGCTGGTGGTAAAGAATCCACCTGTCAGTGCAGGAAACTCAAGAGATGTGAGCTCTATCCCTGAGAAGATCCCCTGGAGAAGAAAATGGCAACCCACTCTGGTGTTCTTGCCTGCAAAATCCCATGGACAGAGTAGCCTGGTGGGCTACAGTCCATGGGGTTGCAAAGAATCAGACACGACTGAGTGACTAAGCATGCATGCACACATGCACGACACACAAAAAGATAGTAAAGTGTTACAAACTGAAATAAGAACTGTATTGTGATGCAAACATTGTTATTGTAGACCCAAGGAGCAATTAGTTCTGATTGGAAAGATGGAGGCAGCTTCATTCTTCTCTTTGAGCACTTCCTTTGTACCAGGCATTTCAACAGTAATTGCTGAAGTCTCCCCAGTGAACAAGACCGAAAACCTGCTTGCCCTCACATGGACCTCTTTAAGAAGAAGGACAAGAAACAAATGAACAAATAAAGAAAATGAACTTCAGTTGTGACAGTCCGACATAGCAGGTGGCTTTCCCTAAGGGTGAGAGGGTATTCCCGAGGTACCTAGGCTCAGAGGAAGGAACATATCCTCTTCGGTCACTTGTGGCTGAAATTCCAAGTGAGGAATATGGTCAGATTGGGCTTGTTGCAAATGCTGGCTTGGTCACAGTAAGCAGGACTGTGGCTTACCACTTGGCTTTACCACTTACATTATGACCTCCAGGATCATCATCTACAAATTGGAATAATAGTCTCTCCAAGAGCTGTAGAGTGGGTTTAATAGGAGAGTGCATGTCAAGTGTCTGCCATACAGTAACTGCCTCATAGGGTGGATTGGAGGATTAAAAGAGATGATATATGTGAAGTTTTAGGAATAGTACATGACACATCCTAAGGACTCAAATGTCAGCTGTAACTAACACCCTGGCTTTCTCCTCCACATAAAATGAGGAAGTTAACACAAGCTGGCTTCCTCCCCCATCCTCCACCCCCTCACTACTTGCGTTTTGTTACTACAACTTGTGGTATTTTTATTACTGTGAAAACGAAATTATGTGTCATCTGTTCTAAATTATATGTCATCTGTTTCATTAAGTATTTATAACAGGTGAATTGTCTTCGTGAACTGTTTATACCATTTTAACTTAACCACGTTTGAATTATTTCAAGCACAAGTTCTTTGATGCCTCGTGTTTCCCATATTTTCCAATGCTTTTGTTTTCTCTGCTCCTCTGTCTGGGCTAAGAACACTTGGGTCATAACTTTGCCTTACGTTGTTTCATATTGGAGAAGAGAAACTTGAAGTGAGTCTTAGGTTTCTTCCTTCATGGATGACCCACTTTCCTTCCTGTGTGTTTGGATGTCCTCCTTTTCTTCTGACACCTGGATGTTCTGACAGGACACTTGAACCCGCTGGCAGGAAAAGAGATTGTGTCTTTTTAGCCAGATGTCCCGACACTTGGTGGTTCCCTCATTGATGGGTTTAAGTCTCCTTCCCTCATTTAGCCCAGGAATTCTCTCTTATCTTTGAACCATGCTTCTGCTGTAGTCATTCTGAAGTCTTCTTCAGGGCCTAGTTGTTTCTTCATATCCTCTCTCATATCATCTTCTCTGATGATTTTCAACTTCTTGTATCTTTACAGTAGGTCTGGTGTTTCGTGAGAGCTTCTCAAACATGCCCCCACCTCACAAGATCACCCTTCTGCAGAACAAGTCCTTTTTGCTTTTACCTTTCTTGTTTTAAATTTTATTCTGATATTGGTTCAGTTCAGTTCAGTTCAGTTGCTCAGTTGTGCCCGACTCTTTGCGACCCCTGAATCACAGCATGCCAGGCCTCCCTGTCCATCACCAACTCCCAGAGTTTACTGGTTGCTATAAATTCTTTTCTTAGCTCTAGCAGATCTCTTCTTCCTTTCTAATTGAGTTTGATCATCTCAGCTTTCATAGCTTTTTTTTTTAATAGATTATACCTTTCCAAGTGTATTGAAAGCACAAAATAGAGTGTAAATAAAATTTACTTTTTATTCCAACAGTAAGCATTTTCATAACTGTGTTCTCCCTTTACCACCCGAGTGTTATAGTATTTACTTATTTTAGGTTTTAGAGGTTGTACAGGCACCATATTATGTTTTATGTTCTTAAATTTCTCAGTGAAATGAGCTTTTCAAGATCTGGAATTTCTGCCTAAATGTAGCGAGAGAAGTCACCCGGATGACTTGAATATTCGCGTAGATGGTGTTCGAGTCCTTGTGTCATGTCTTGAGCCAGAAGAGAGGTCAGTGTAAGTACATGTTGTTAGCTGACTGACAGAACAGCCTCGGTGATCACACAGAATAGCAGACAGAGCATCTTCAGCACATGTTGGCCATTGGCGGCAGCTGTGTGTGTGTGCTCCGTTGCTCTGTCGTGTCCGACCCCATGGACTACTGCCCGCCAGGCTCCTCTGTCCATGAGACTTTCCAGGCAAGGACACTGGAGTGGATTGCTCTTTCCTTCCCCAGGAGGTCTTTCTGACCCAGGGGTGGAACCGGTCTCTCTCATGTCTCCTGCGTTGGCAGGCAGATTCTTTACCACCACGGCACCTGGGAAGCTCACAGCAGCAGTGTTGATCAGTTTGACTTCGTAAAATTTTAAATTCATCCTCCATACGCATGTTGAGTGAATCAAGTTAAAGATGAATGACAAACTGAGATAAATGTTTGCCACACAAATGGCAAAGTTTTTATAAATCTATAAAATATGTACATAACAATAAAAAGATCTATTCACCTCCTAGAAATTGACCAAATTTTGAACAGTTAGTTTCTGCCAATACAAGCCACATAGTTTAGCTCATAAACATATAAAAAGGAAATTTATCCCTACTGACAATTAGGAAATTGGAAGTTTATAACCATTTTCTGCCTATGAAATTGGCATATATTTTGAAAGTTAATTATAAGAAGTATTGACCAAGGTATGGAGAAAAAGACATTCTCCTATACCAACCAGTGGACTGTGACTGTAAATATACAGATATAGACAAGCAAGTGTTCTTCCAGCACTAAAGCTCTTTATCTTTGCACATGTGTGCAAAGATGTATGTACAAAATATTTATCCCAGTGTTGTTTATAATAGAAAATAAGCCAGTGAGAGTGAGGATAGACTCTTGTAATAAGCACACAGTCAGTAGTCAGTGCGTCAAAAAAGGCAGACGTTTATTTTTCCCTCACATAGACTTCAGGGTAAACTGTTTAGGTTAGCAGGGCAGCTCGACTCCATGAGTCACCCTAGCACCCATTTCCTTCCAACACGTGCTCCACCATCCTCTAGAGCAATGTTGTAACTCCACAGTTGAAGCAGGATCTACGCCACTCCATCACTGCAGCTGGAGTGAAGCAGGAAGAGAGGATGTGCAGGTATGCACCCAGCCTAAAGGTCTAGCTTCAGAAGTGACCCGTGTCATTTCAGCATATTCCATGAGCAAGAACGCTGTCTCATTTCCTCATTTATCTGCCGAAAGCTTTGGGATATGTAATGTAACTGTATAGCCAGGAAGAGATGAAAATGAATTTTGGTAAACAAAAGCAGGTCTCTGCCTCAAAAAATACTAGAAGCAGTCAAATATCCATCAACAGAGAAACAGTTAATCCAATACCTCCATTTTATGGAATATTAGACCACAATAAAAGAGTGAGTTACATCCCCCGTGCTTTTTTTCCACTCACAAGACTGAGTTTAGCGCTATAATATGAGTATCATGGATCTGCCCATATATCTCCCTGAGTGAGATGAAAACTTGAGGACCAGGGGCATGCCATTACCTCTCCTTGTCCCTAGAGGGATATGTGACAAAGCAGATAATCAATAAGTATTTACTGAAGTGAAAAGATCCTTTTACCCACTTAGTTTAAAAAGCTTTTATTAAGTGGCTGCCTGAGTCTTCTCGGGCATCTTATCCACTCCTCAAATTTTTTCGTTTTTCTCCTTTGTTCTGTGTATTTCATCCCAGCCAATTTCTGTCCCTATCTCTTCTGGCTGTACTTTAAGAACACTAACTTCATTTTTTATTTTTTTAAGTTTCTGGCTGTGTCCCACAGCATGTGGGATCCTTGTTCCCCGACCAGAGGTGTGGAACCTGTGCCCCCTACATTGGAAAAGTCTTAACCACTGAATCACCAGCCGTGCATATATGAACCAGGGAACAATCAAACATGTTTTAATAAATAAAGGAGTGCTTCAGTATGAACTCATGGTTTTTTAATAGTTGTGTAGATTCATGTAAAAATAAATATAGATATGTGTATATGGGTTTATGAGTAGACATTAATGTATTTCCTAGTTCTGTCCCCTGAGATAGCTAAAGCCACTGACACCCCAATAGTAATAAGCACATCTGGTACCCAGAGAGCAGTTTAAAGTACCGCTGCCCAGTAAAACTAACCAGGGCTCCTCGGAGAAATGCTGGCTCCAAGACTGGAATGAGGAGAATATGAGATAAGCGTGGAGAACCTGTAGTGTCAGAAAGTAAGGAAGTCTTCAGAGATAATCAGGGCACTTGGAAAAGGACACAGATTCAAACCTAAAGGAGCTTCCAGTGACCAAACCTGGGACAGGTTGAGCAACGAAATAAATAACAGTAGTAGTAAACTGTAACTCATAGAATAAAGAAAAGATCCATCAGCCCATACTAACAGACATAGCCAATTGAATAAATAGATGAAAAGAGGAATTCTACAGTAGAATACTAATTAACATAGAAGGATAATGGAAGTAGAATATCACCATTAGGCAAGCACTAAATAATGAAGTTTTATAGGCAGAAGTCATTGATGGATGCTGAAATTAGAAAACAAGTGTGTGATGAGAAACAGGATGTTTACATTGTCTCAAAGTAGTCCCCCTGTGTGAAACTCATTCATTATAAAGAGAAAAATACTTTCGAGTGGAACAGCCTGGCAAATATCACTTCAACCAAGTGACCAAAGTTAGTATCACCAGTAACAGGACAAACTGACATCAGATACCTCCTGATATGCTGCACTGAGAAGAACACATCACTTTTGTCCTAATCTTAACCAAATAAATAAATATATATATATACACACACACACACATTTATGTGTGTGTGTGTGTATATATATATATATAAAAAACCAATCTTAACCAAATAAATAAATATATATATATATATACACATAAATGTGTATATATATATATATTAAAAACCAATCTTAACCAAATAAATAAATATATACACATAAGTGTGTGTGTGTGTGTGTGTGTGTGTGTGTGTGTGTGTGTGTGTATATATATAAAAAACCTCAATCTAATAATGAGCAAACACCAGGCAAACAGAAATTGAAGAACATTCTACAAAATACTGCTTAGTAGTCTTCAAAAAATCAAAGTAAGAAAGACAAGAAAAGTGAGGACCTGATATAGATTGAAGAGACTGTGACTGTGGAGGGACTTCCTGGTGGTTCAGTGGTTAAGACGCAGCCTCAAATGCAGGGGGTGCATGTTCAATCCCTGGTTGAGAAACAAGACCCCACATGTAGCAGGGTGCAGTCAAAAATTAAAAGTAAATAAGTAAACAAACACAATGTTATAAATAAATTATACTTCAATTTTAAAAAGAGACTATGGAGATGTAACTAAATGCAATATGTAATGCTTAATTGGATCCTGAACCAGGAAAAAGACATTAAGGGACAAACTGGAAAAAGTCAAATAAGATCTATAGATAATAGTTTTATATCAGTGTTAGTTTCTTGGTTACAATTAATTTACTATAAATGTTAACATTAGGGAAAAGTGAGTGAAACTTATATAGGGATCCTACTATTTTGCAATTCTTGTATTACTAAAGATATTTTAAATAAAAGGTTTTTAAAAAGAATAGGCCATGCAGTTTTCACTGGATTGGTCTTTCATAGAGAAACACTCCAGAGCCCTGCTAAAGTGAAGAATTTCGAATAATTTTCTAACCATCTAATAGCTAATGTTTAAAATCAGTAATTTTTTTCCTTCGTTTGGCATAACCTAACTCTGGGTTTCTTTCTTAATTATCTGAAAGTAGCAATTCTGTTCATTTGACTAAGGAAACTGCCCTAACCCGTATCTTATCTTTAGCTAAGTGGTTGTTAAAACCAAAGAATGCATCAGTGAGGCTTTGAACAGAGTTGGGATTCTACATGCTCTTCTGATTCTCCAGCCTGCCTTTACAAAGTGCAAGCTGTTAAACCAAAATCGTTTACTGGGTTCCTATAAATCTAATGTGCAGCTTTAGAGGGGTTCTGCAGTGCTTTGAAAATGAAAAGTCAAGGATCAGACATAGCATATAAAATACACAAAGGATTCAGCTTATAAATGGACTTAATCCATTAGCCACTTTTTTCAAGACCCAAGCAAGTTTTTCTTGAGTTAACACAATACAAAATAGCAGAATGAGGGTATGAAAAAAGTCTCCAGATGTGGACCTAGATACTTGGGGTCAAGTTCTTCTTTTTAATTGAAGTATGTTTAACTTACAGTAGACTTCCCTGCTGGCTCAGACTATAAAGAATCTACCTGCAATGCAAGAGACCTGAGTTGGATCCCTGGGTCAGGAAGATCCCCTGGAGAAGGAAATGGCAACCCACTCCAGTATTCTTGCCTGGAGCATCCCATGGAGGGAGGAGGTTGGCAGGTGACAGCCCATGGGGTCGCAAAGAGTCAGACACGACTGAGTAACTTAACTTTTGATTTTCAATATTGTATTAGTTTTCAGTGTACAACATACTGATTCAATATTTTTATGCATTATACTCCATATAAAGTTATTATAAAATACTGGCTATATTCCCTGTGCTGGCCATCTTTGCAACCTATTTTTTAAAAACTTTATTTTCTATTGGAATATAGTCAATTAACAAAGTTACGATAGTTTCAGGTAAACAGCAAAGGAATTCAGCCATACATATACATGTGTTCATTGTCCCCAAAACTCCTCTCCCATCCTGGCTGCCACATAACATTGAGCAGAGTTTCATGTGTTATAGAGTAGGTCCTTGCTGATTGTCCATTTTAAATATAGCTGTGTGTACATGACTGTCCCAAACCCTAACTATTCTTTTCCCCCATTCTTAACCCCTGGCAATGTAAGTTGGTCCTCTAAGTCTGTGAACCCGTTTCTGTTCTGTAAGTAAGTTCATTTGTATCATTTGTTTTTAGATTCCATATGATATTCATATGATGTCATATGATATTTCCCCTTCTGCCTGACTGACTTCATTCAGTATGACAATCTGGAGGTCCACCCATGCAACTTATTTTATAAATAAGTAGTAGTAGTTTGAATGTCTTATTATCCACATATATAGTATTTAATATTGTATATTGTACATATATAATTGTATACTATATTATATCAATATACAATATATATGCGTGTGTGTACTACATATTTCAATCACTTGCCTCCTGTTTAAGTCTGCCTTCCTTCAGCACCAGTCTAGTTTATAGCTGAAAGGACTTGACATGAAGAACGTGTGTTCTGTTTCTTTGCTAGCTCCAGGTCCTCACCTCTGTGTGACTCAGGCTCACAGAGTGAGTGGTTCATAGCACCCTCGCAGTTAACTTAGATGGAGATGGAAGTTCCTCTTCAAAATAAGTGCAGTGCTCCCAAGGGCTCGTGACTTCCTTCTTCTGTATAGTGAGGATGCGCTAGATTATGGTTCAGTAATGAACACCCCAAGATAACCCAGGAGCACCTCCTTCTTCTCCTCTGTCAGGTCTAGCCCCTCTGCTGGGTCTGGGCTGTAGGACGGAGAGAAAGGGACAAGAGTCTTGATGGCCCACAGCTTCTGACCTCTTCTGTAGGTTGTTGCTGCTTCTCTGGCTAGCCCTTTCTGACTGATGACGCTCCACTACTGGTCTCAGTCGAGCTTCGCTTGAGGGCCCTGCAGGGTGTCCCCCCAGACCCCTCTCCCCGGAAAGCTCCCTGAAGTGGAGCACTGGCTTCACATAGCCACTGCCAACTTCAGACGGACAGCAAAGCACATTCCTGGCACGTATCTAAAAGGTGGGGAGAACAGCACTGTATTGCTGTTTACACACAGAAGATGCCCAAATTAATGGTTCAGAACACCAGATATCTCTTCAGTGGATGACTCTGTGGGTCGACAGTTTGATGAGGATTGAGCTGGGCAGTTCCTCTGTTCTCATCTGGATCCTTGATTCCCTGCAGGGAGCAGGGTGGCTCTGCTTCTGCATCACTCGGGTGATGGGGGTGGTTTCTGGACCCTGTGCTCCCATCGTCCTTCAGGCTGCGTCATGTTTGTGCATACGGCAGCTGGGCCGGTTTCCGAGGTAGAAGACAAGTGTTCAGGACATCTTGAAGTCTGGGCTTGGAAATGGCTTTGAAGTTGCTTCTGCCACCTGCTGTTGGTCAAACACCCGCAAACCAACAGGATTCAAGGAGCTCCAGCTTGGATGGGCGGATCTTGAGGTCACCTTGCCAAGGAGCTTGGGAAGGGTAAAGTAGAGAATTGTGGCATCCACCCCAAGCACTAAACCCGCCACATCTTCGTGATCTCCTGCAGGGAAGGCTGGGGGCTTGGTGCAGAGGTGGCTGGACTCGGCAAGTTTGATGAAGTCATCTGTGTGTCCAGTAGGGCTGTCTAATAAATGGAGGCCTTTATTAGAACAGTGTGATCAGCACTTTCTGTCTACAACTTTGGGGCTTAGACATTAATTCCAGGCAACAGGCATGGATATTCAATTATGAGGGAAAAACTGCCTTTCAGGTGAAGTGACCTATGACAGGTCATGCAGCTGCCTGCCAAGTGGTTCATTTCTTTTGTCTGGGCAGAGGGGACACTCTGCACTAAGAGCTGATGATTTAAAAGCATAATAAGAAGGGAGGAGAGGGTGAGACATATGGAGAGAGTAACATGGAAACTTACGTTACCGTATGTAAAATAGATAGCCAACAGGAATTTGCTGTATGTCTCAGGAAACTCCAACAGGGGTGGGGTAGGGTAGGAGGTGGGAGGGAGGTTCATGAGGGAGGGGATATATGAATACCTATGGCTGATTCGTGTTGAGGTTTGACAGTAAACAACAAAATTCTGTAAAGCGATTATCCTTCAATTAAAAAGTAAATTAATTTTAAAAAACCAAGCAATCAAAATAAAATGAGGTAGAAGGGTAAAAAAAAAAAAAAAAAGCATAATAAGTAACCTAGACTTTTAAAAGGTCACTGTGGCTGGGATGGCAAGAGCAAGGTGGATGGCAATCTAAGCTGTCACTGGGACCCAGAATCTACCAGTCCTTGAAGCCCGTGGCAAGGAGCTTTTCTTTAAATTTATAGAGAACAGGTGCTTCCCTGGCAGTGCAGTGGTTAAGACTGCACTTTCAATGCAGGGGACATGAGTTCGATCCCTGGTCAGGAAGCTAAGACCCCACATGCCTCATGGCCAAAAGAATAAAATAAATTTAATTTATAAAGGACAAAGGGAACTTTGTGAAGGGTTTTGAACAACAGGCTCACGTGGTCACATCTGTGTTCCCAAAATATCCTCTCAGCTCCCATGGGAAGACTAGATTGGAGAGGCAGGCTGGACCAAACCGCGTTAGGATTCCTCCAGCCCGTGTGGTGCTTCTTCATAGGCCCCAAAGGCAGAGGCGAGATGGCCTAGTTTTGCCAGGATTAAAACCAAGAGGCAGGGCAGGGGCGGAGCAGAGAAAGTCGGGTGGATAATTCCACACGGTGTTCTCCTCAAACACACACACACTTATCCACATGCTTTGGAGCCCGGCAGGCTTGGGAAGCTCTGGTTTGTGTTCTGTGATGCTTTAGCCACTTTAATTCCCAGTCGATGGCCTCCTCTGCTTTGCTGTGTGAACAGACAAATGATGGCCAAGGGACCCCAGCAAAGAAAGGCTGGCACAGACCCCAGCATGATGGACCCAGCCTGTGATCCCAGGAGTTCACACACTTAATGTTTCCAGTGATTCCAATTCGAAAGGCAAACAGTGTCCAAAACCATGAGCCATTTGAAGCACATGCATGGGTGCCCAGGGCGGCAGGGAGGAGGAGGAGGGGTGGAGTGGGGGCCGCTGACATCAGCCACCCCCACAGGGACCCCTGTGCGCCTCCACAGGGGCTGAGGGTGTCGGGAACGGAGCAGCCCACGGAACAGGCCTCACCCCCACCCCCACCCCCAACACTCACAGCAGGAGTCTGCATGATTGATCGTAAGTCTGTTCTGTCGTTGCATTGCAGCTCCAGAAACTAAAACGATCACTTTCTTTCAAGACCAAGAGTTTACGGAGCAAAAGTGCTGACAACTTCTTCCAGCGAACCAACAGCGACGTGAAGCTGCAGGCGGACCTGCTGGCGGAGGTCAGCCCCAGCTCCAGCCCGCTCCCTGCCCCTGGAAGCCTGACCTCCACACCCACCAGGGCCGGCCTGTACCCCAGCGGTGGTGGCAAGGCCCACGCCTTTCAGGAGCACATCTTCAAGAAGCCCACTTTCTGTGATGTCTGCAACCACATGATCGTGGGTAAGCCCTGCCCCTGTCCCCCTGCTGCCGGTCCCCACATCTCTGGGAAGCCAGATGAGAGGGGTGCACCTGAGTCCAGGTCCCTGTGGACAGACTCTGAGACTGTCTGGCAGCGGGGAGGATTGTTTGGGATCGTCTGGAGGAACACCGGGCTTCCCAGATGGCATTAGTGATAAAGAACCCACATGCCAGTGCAGGAGACATAAGAGATGCAGGTTCAATCCCTGAGTTGGGAAGATGCCCTGGCGAAGGAAATGGCAACCCACTCCAGTATTCTTGCCAGGAGAATCCCCTGGACAGAGGAGCCTGGCAGGCTACAGTCCATAGAGTCACAAGGAATCGGACACAACTGAGCGACTTAGCATGCACGCACTCATGAGAGAACACTATGTGTCAAAGGTAAGGGAAGCAGGGCTGGGCAGAGGAGAAGCTGGGTAATGGTGCGGATGTGACAGAGCCTTCAGCTGCTCCCTGGAGTGCTCCCCAGCCCTGGTCAGTCATCTCGCTTTGAGGCCAGAGATCTGGGACTTTGTACCCTGCATCACCTCTCACCGGATATCGGCAGCCCCCAGGTAGAGGGCCACATCTTGGACAAAGCGGCTCTTTTTAGCCAAGGGCAGTTAGCCGAGAGAGATTCTGTGGGAGGCAGCCAAGACACTGGGCAGTTGGGGTTCGAATGCCTCCGATCTGTAAGGGGGTCTGAGCGCTGCATTGAGGGTCCATTAGTGTTTGCATGGCCGTGTCTGCCTGAGGTCACCTGGGCAGGGGGTCTATGGCGTGGTGAATGAGCGAGGCAGGCAGGTGTGGAAGGTAGGAGACATTGGGGAGGCACTGACCCAGAGCAGAGGATTCAGTGGTAATGGTGATTACCAACTCTGGACCCCGGGAAGGACTCACTCCTGGTACCACAAAGAAATGGTAGTGGCCTAGTGTCTTAGGGCTTGTGCCCAGAAGAAGAAAGTGACCTATAAAATGTCCCAACCAGAAGGAAAACATAGCCATTTGGAATCACACGCACAGGGGCTCCACACTTGACACCCCCTGCCTCGTGGCAGAAACCCAGTGACCAAACAGATAGAGGAAACCATAAAAGGAAAGGGACTTTGGGTGGGACCAGAGTGAATTGAAACCAGTTATTTCAAGACAGCAGCATGTCCTAAGTGATTGACTGGTCCACTGCAGAACAGGGAGGAGGGGGAAGGGATGCCCACATTGCTCTCAAGGGGGCGGTTAGGATGCACCCCCCCACCCTAGGAGAAGTTGAAGGGCAGAAACCCGAAATTAAGAGAGGAAATGAGGCTGAAAATCAAAAAGATGCAAAGCTGACCAAGCTGGGAGCTTGTCCTGCAGAGACGGAGCCAAGCGAAGCCTGGAGCTCCTGGACCATGGCTGAGAGGGATGCAGGTGTGGGAGACAGCCCTTCCCCACCTGGGGTCCCAGGGCTAGGCCCACACCGTGCCTTCTGCTCACTTGTGGCCTGGATGCTGTGGCACTGGGCTGGCCAAGGCTTGAGACAAGAATACTTTAAGATCAAGAGCCTGATTCCCGAACTGGGAGCCAGTGCCCCATGTGACCCTGACATGTTGTTCCTCTCGCCTTCCAGCTCCTCAGCCCTGACACACACCTCTCCCAGCCCCCAGTTTCCCCTTAAGTGCCCAGAGTCTCTTCTGAGCATGACAGTTGTCTTAGGCCGGATTCCCCAGAAGCAGAGCTGAGGCAGGGACTCACATGCCCGTGATCTATTGAGAGGACGAGAAGGGGAATGGAAACCGATGGGCAAGGGAGGGACTAAACTAGGACGTGGTCTTAGGTGGGTCTTGCGGGAGCGCGGGAGCATGAGTTTCAGCAGTTGCTCCTTCCTCAAGGCCGGCCTTTGGTATCAGTGGGCTTCCCTTCTCCTCCCATGACGGAGGTCACTTCAAACCCCTGAGCAAAGTGGTTCGTGCTCCGCTGAAGGCAGTTATCTCGAGAAAAGGGACAGCTGTGAGCTCTGACCAGCCAGCAGGGATACCCCTGCTGTATTAGTGGGGTTTTGCTACTAAAACAAGTCACTACAGACTTGGTAATTTAAAACAATAGTTTTATCATCTTCTAGTTCTGGAGATCAGAAGGCCACAGTGAGTCTCACGGGACTGAAATCAAGGTGTACAAAGAGCTGCAGTCCTTTCTGGAGGCTGTAGGGAAGAATCCGTGTTCTTGTCTTTTCCAGCTTCTAGCGGCTACGCGCATCTTGGCTTGTGGCCCCTCGTCATCCTCAGTGCAGTGAAGCAGGGCCATGGCAGGTCACACTGCCATCTCTTTGGTCTTGACTCTCCCCTTTCCCAAGGACCCTTGTGATTATACTGGACCTACCTGAATAAACCAGTATGACCTTCCCATCTCAGAGTCACCTGATTAGCAGCCTTACTTCCACTTGCACCCTTGAGTTCCCCTTGCCACATAACGTAATCATCCAGCCTCTGGGGATTAGGTCATGGACATCTTTGGGAGGCCATTGTTCTGCCTATTCACACCCAGGAAAGAGTATCTGGGCAAGGCATCAGCAGTGCCCACCACAGCAGTGGAAGAAAGCCTGAGCTAAAGATCACAGGACTGGCCTCTGTTGATTCCTTTCCATCCTGGCCCTGATACCAGTCATGTAAGTTCAATCCTTGGGTCAGGAAGATCCCCTGGAGGAGGGCATGACAACACACTCCAGTATTCCTGTCTGGAGAATCCCCTGGACAGAGGAGCCTGGCGGGCTACAGGCCATAGGGTTGCAAACAGTCGGTCACCCCTGAAGCAACTTAGCACAACCGTGTTTTTTGTGCACCCTAAAGATTGTCTATGATTCTGCATTTCCTATTTTGTGAGGGATGTGAACAAGTGAGCAGGCATCTAGAAGAAAGTGATCAGAGTGGTGAGTGCATGCCAGGATAAGATTGTGAGGAAACTCTGGGAGTTTGATTTGGAAAAGACTTTGGGTGTGCAACGGTGTTCTAAAATCCTGTATTGGAAAAATCAAGAGACTCACTTTCTATGGTTTTAGAGGGAAGAATTGGGAACCAGGGGTAAAGCTAAAAGGCAAATAAATTTCAGGGAGAAGATAACCGTGTAACTGATGTAACTGACTGGTAACTGAAGGGTTTACCTTCTGAGTAGCAAGTAGTTTTAACTTCTCCCAGGTGTAGATTGTCTTAAAGTAGGCCCCCTACTTAACTGTCTGATATTCTTTGAAATGAGATTTGGAATGTTTGCCGCTTCCCAGAGAGTTCAGTGTCTGTCATCAGCCATGCACATATCAGTGGTTTCCAACATGGCCAGGACCAAGTTGAGTGGTGCCCTTCACCAAGACCCAGTTAAGGGGGAGGGGTGATTCAAAACGGGGAGCAACGTCAGCCCCTCTTGCAGCCGCACACACAGGCCTGTCCTCACCCTCAGAAAACCCTCACGTAACCACACTCTCATTTTCTAGTCACTTTCGTTATTCATGTTCCTCCTTCCAACAAGCCGCGGTTAGCAACAGTGCTTTGCGTCAGTCAGGGATTTCCGGGAAAAGTGTCACAACTGCTTAAGATTCCAGCTTCCTTTTACTATTACTTAGCATCTTCAGGCATTAGAGAAGGAAATGGCAACCCACTCCAGCGTTCTTGCCTGGAGAATCCCAGGGACTGGGGAGCCTGGTGGGCTGCCGTCTATGGGGTCGCACAGAGTCGGACATGACTGAAGTGACTCAGCGGCAGCGGCAGCATCTTCAGATCTGCTGGGGTTTGGCTGGTCCAGATTCAGCTCAGTTATCGCGTCTTCTGTCTCCTCCTTGTCTCTCACCCTGTCCTTGGGTGCATGGGTCTGGTCAAGCCACGTCCTTCTAATGGCAAAGACAAGTGGAACTGAACAAAGCTCCCTAGGACCTTGGGTTGGAGGTCGTGCCCTTTGACTTCTGCAGACACTCCACCAGAATGTGGGTCAAACCCTTGTCTATGAATGGAGAACACACTCTGCCCCTAGCAGCAGGGACAGCAGAGCCACCTGGCAGAGGACAGGGTGAAAAATGTTAATAATCCAGCCCATCACCAGGCTTAGGATGGCTCTGCATCACGGAGCCTTGCTTGTCTGGGAGACACTGCTGAGTCTTGGAGCTGAACCACCTTCCATGTCCCTTCTGCATCTGGAAGTGATGCCTGGCTCCTGACTGTTTCCATGGCAGGGGTTTGGATGGAGGGTCAGGGAGGTGGGGCAGGTTGTTCATCATCTCTCATGCTCAGAACTCTGAGGCAGTTTGGTCTGCAACTTGGTTTTCGTGTCTGCCTTCCCCGCTTTGGAATCCAACGCTTCACTTTCAGTTTCCACACAGATTTCCACCAGGCCTTTTCAAGGCAGTGCTATTCATAACCTTTAAATAGGTGATCATGAGTCTCAATTTTCCATCTCGTTGTGACAAGTGTGAAAAGACAAACAGCCCATGTCTTTTTAAAAGAAGTAACGGAAATGAATTCATCTCTGAGGAATGTAACATTCCTTAACCCTAAGGAGGATTCCAGGTACACCTCAAGTACAGCAACAGTTTGGAAAGGTTCTGTTTTGAAAAATCACACTCCCCAAAATGCTTTGTGTTAAAGAGACTCTCACGCTCCTTTTCTCTTCTGGAATTAAATGTATAGTGTAACTGCCTTTTTATCTTAAGAAAGAGATTAAAAACAATCAACAAGGCACACTGCTCTTTTCAAAGATGAAAACCACGTAAAGCAAATAGAAGCTCCTTCTCTGAATGGAGAAAAGGGATTAGAGAGGCGATGTGAGGTCAAAGGGGACGGGTGAGGAGAGACGGCATGGGAAGGAGGCAAGGAGAGGCGAGGGGTTAGGTGAAGCGGAGGCTGATGGGCATCATCCTTCCCAAAACACTGCACAGGACTCATGATCTGTGAGAGAGCACAGCTGACTGACCTTCCCCTTGTCATTTCTATCCGTTTATTTATTTTTATTTTTGGCTGCGCTGGATCTTCGTGACGGTACATGGGTTTCTCATTGCAGTGGCTTCTCGTTGCAGAGCCCGAGCTCTGGGGCTTGTGGGCTCAGTAGTCGTGGCTCGTGAGCTCTAGAGCGTGGGCTCAGTATTTGCGGCCCTCGGGCTTAGCTGCTCCACAGCATGTGGAATTTTCCCAGTCCAGGGATTGAACCAGTGTCCCTGCATTGGCAGGTGGATTCTTAACCAATGGACCACCAGGGAACTCCTGCCCTGTTTCTTTACTCTGCAAACCTACAGAGTTTCTCCAGAGACATAAGCCTCTACAGAGTCTGTACATAATCAACTGAAGCTTTGTTTTCTTCAGGCCACGGGTCATCTTCATATTCTAAATTCTAAGGGAAAACCACCTGCTGTTAACCCCCTAGAATGGCATTCCAGGGAACTTATTAAAGCAGGTGTTTTTTTTTTTTCCTTTCAGCTGAGAACCGAGGGTGACATTAGTGATGACCAAGAAAAATCAAATCCCACTTGTGTAGTTTCTAGCTGACGGACATTTATTTAACAGAATCCAGCATCCTCACTGTTGAGAATTTCTAACTTGGAACAGACATGCAGAGCTGGGTTTCCAAGGTCTCACGTGTGTGCCTCCCCGGCTGCCTGGCCTGAAAGCTGGAAAGGCTGAACATTTGCCACAGGAGAGTGGCAGTAAAAGTAGACCGGTACCACAGTCTCATTCCCTGCCCATCTCTTTCTCTGCCCATTTCCTTGACTCATTTACTCCGTCCTACTGCCAGTGTTGGACTTGACACCTGAGACTGCTCCTCCCCTGCTGACCTGCCCCCTACTAATGTAATCTTGCCTCCAGGACGTGACTAGCCTTTTTGATCACCTCCATCCCAGAAATGTTGTTACCTAAGCAAACCACAGATGGTCAAGCCAACTTTTCATGGAGACATGAGAGAAGTAGGCAGTCAGGTGTGTTTACCAGCCCCAATGCTGGACGCCACATCCTTTGAGTCATCAGGACTCAGCACCCAGTCTTAGACTAGGAGAATCCTCTTGTACTTGGTTAGAACGAAATGCTTTCTCTATGAAAACAATTCCACCCTTGCCATCCTTAGATCCTAGCAGTGGGAGTTAGTGTTGGGGACTCATCTTCACTGGGCACCCACTACTAGATGTATTCCATCTAGGGCACTCTGTCTTTACACTGAACTGTCTGCAGTGACTCATTTCAGGAGAGCATTGAAGTTCCTTGTGGTAATCTGCATCTCATTGGAATTAAAGGCTTGAACAAGTCAATATGTACTATTAGAATAACTAACTCATTGCGTGAGTCCATCCCATCAATTAAGGAGGTTTTCCCAAGAGACTCTGTTCTGTTTACTGCCGGATACCTTCTTCCCAGAACTATTTTTGATGTTTTTTAAGGCATGATCTGGTCTGATGTCGGTGCCTATTCCCACAGCAGCCAGCACAGCACACACCTGGCTCATAGTGAGTACTTTAAAAAGAGCAGTGAATGAGTGGGCAGAAACGTCATCAGCCTTAAATGCCAACCAACAGAAACAGAAGAGCATGGAAAACTCCCTAATCGTTTGAGAGCTGCTCCCCTGGTATATCAGGTCTCCACCATGCCCAAAAGGAAGCTGGGCACAGAAGCCCTATTTTCTCATCTGACAATGTTCTCTTCATTTCTCCTTTGTGTTGTGTATTTTAATGTGAAATTACCCCGCACACAAATGGTCATCGCAGGGATTCCTTCATTGTGAATTGTATCTGTAGCCAAATGAAATGACATCCAATTCCATTGAACTCTTAAATTTTTTATTGATGTTTAGTTGCTTTCCAGTGTCGTCTTAGTTTCTGCTGTATAGCCACGTGATTCAGCGATACCTGTACATATATTCCCCCTTTTGTGAATTTTCTTCCCGTTTAAGTCACCGCAGAGCATTCAGTAGAGTTCCCTGTGCTGTGTAGTAGGTTCTCATTAGATTTCTGTTTTGTACGTAGTAGGGTATATATGTCAATCCCAGTCTCCAAATTCATCCCACCTCTCCCCCTTGGTGTCCGTACATTTATTCTCTATGTCTCTGTCTCTATTTCTGCTTTGCAGATAGGTTTGTCCGTACCGTTTTTCTAGATTCCACATATATGCCTTAATATGTGATACTCATTTTTCTCTGACTTCACTGTATGACAGTCTGTAGGTCCATCCATATCTGCAAATGGCACAGTTTTTTTTTCCTTTTTATGGCTGATATTTCATTATGCCATTTTTTATGGCATAATATTTCATTATGTACTATACTACATCTTCTTTATCCATTCCTCTGTTGATGGACATTTAGGTTGCTTCCATGTCTGGCTATTTTAAATAGTGATGCAGTGAACATTAGGATGCATGTGTCTTTTAGAATTATGGTTTTCTCCAGATATGCCTAGGAGTGGAATTGCTGGGTCATATGCAGTTCTATTTTTAGTTTTTTAAGGGACCTCCATACTTTTCTCTATAGTGAGTGTATCAGTTTACATTCCCACTAACAGTGTAGGAAGGTTCCCTTTTCTTCACACCCTCTCCGGCATTTATTGTTTGTAGATTTTTTCTTGATGGTCATCCTGACCAGTGTAAGGTGGTACCTCATTATAGTTTTGTCTTACATTTCTCTAATAATTAGTGATATTGAGCATCTTTTCATGTGCCTCTTGACATCTGCATGTCTTCTTTGGAGAAATGTCTATTTAGATCTTCCACCCAGTTTTTGATTGGGTTGTTTGTTTTTTTATACTGAGCTGCATGAGTTGTTTCTATATTTTGGAGATTAATCCCTTGCCAGTTGCTTCATTTGCAATTATTTCCTCCCATTCCGAAGGTTGTCTTTTCATCTTGTTTATGGTTTCCTTTGCTGTGCAAAAGCTTTCAAGTTTAATTAGATCCCATTTATTTATTTTTGTTTTTATTCTCATTGCTCTAGAAGGTGGGTCAAAAAAAATCTTGTTGTGATTTATGTCAGCAAGTGTTCTGAATACTTCTGTCATGAATTTCACTATTAATGCCTCCACTTAAGTTTTTTATATTTGCCTGATACACCTCTATCAGCCTGTAATTTCAAACCTTTTTTTGTCATATGTTCTATGTGCTTCTTTTGAAAATAAACATAATTGGATTTCAGATTTATTAAAAAGTGAGAATATGGTATTTTTACTTCTCTATTGTTCCAAATAAGCCTACTGAGGTTTTAATCACAACTCCCATCCTCCAGCAATAGTATTTCAACTTCTTGTTTTTGTAAATAAGTACAACACTCTTACCAATCTAGAATTTTATTGTTATTCCAATATTTTGCAATTCAGACATTTGATTGAGAATAAATCTTAAGATATATACACCTTTTTATAACAAGATTTGTACATCGATTTAGACATTTCCAGGTTTAACTGATTCTAGTATTTACCACCAGCTCTATTCTTACATAATGTCTCCATTCTTCAGCTCTTATTTTTGTTTCTCAGTTGTTCAGTAATATTTTTCCAGAGGATATAAGTATAAAGGGCATAAGGGAGGTCATTGCCATGGGCCCCCTTGCTTAGCTGATGAACCTCTCGCAGACTGGGGCAAAATGGTGAGCAGAGTCCACTCCAGGAATTCCCATGGTTTCCACTCAGTGTCCCTCAGGCTGTTCTGCATCTCTGTCCCCTGTGTCCACTCTGCTCTCGCTGATGCTATTTGCACACTCTCCTCTTCTACTTCAGTGCATGAAATCCAGAGATCTTAGAACTGCTGCTCTATGATAGTAACTAAATCATCTGTACCGTTAGTTTTGACCTTCACTTCTTCTAATAAAGATTTTGATTATGGACATTGTTTGCTCTCCTATATTTCCTATGCATTCTTTCAGGGGTTTTTTTTTTTTCTTTTTTATTTATTTATTTATTTATTTTTTGGTCATACATTGATATGAATCAGCCATAGATTTACACGTATTCCCCATCCCGATCCCCCCTCCCACCTCCCTCTCCACCCGATTCCTCTGGGTCTTCCCAGTGTACCAGGCCCGAGCACTTGTCTCATGCATCCCACCTGGGCTGGTGATCTGTTTCACCATAAATAGTATACATGCTGTTCTTTTGAAATATCCCACCCTCACATTCTCCCACAGAGTTCAAAAGTCTGTTCTGTATTTCTGTGTCTCTTTTTCTGTTTTGCATATAGGGTTATCGTTACCATCTTTCTAAATTCCATATATATGTGTTAGTATGCTGTAATGTTCTTTATCTTTCTGGCTTACTTCACTCTGTATAAGGGGCTCCAGTTTCATCCATCTCATTAGGACTGATTCAAATGAATTCTTTTTAACAGCTGAGTAATATTCCATGGTGTATATGTACCACAGCTTCCTTATCCATTCATCTGCTGATGGGCATCTAGGTTGCTTCCATGTCCTGGCTATTATAAACAGTGCTGCGATGAACACTGGGGTGCACGTGTCTCTTTCAGATCTGGTTTCCTCAGTGTGTATGCCCAGGAATGGGATTGCTGGGTCATATGGCAGTTCTATTTCCAGTTTTTTAAGAAATCTCCACACTGTTTTCCATAGCGGCTGTACTAGTTTGCATTCCCACCAACAGTGTAAGAGGGTTCCCTTTTCTCCACACCCTCTCCAGCATTTATTGCTTGTAGACTTTTGGATAGCAGCCATCCTGACTGGCGTGTAATGGTACCTCATTGTGGTTTTGATTTGCATTTCTCTGATAATGAGTGATGTTGAGCATCTTTTCATGTGTTTGTTAGCCATCTGTATGTCTTCTTTGGAGAAATGTCTGTTTAGTTCTTTGGCCCATTTTTTGATTGGGTCATTTATTTTTCTGGAATTGAGCTGCAGGAGTTGCTTGTATATTTTTGAGATTAATCCTTTGTCTGTTTCTTCATTTGCTATTATTTTCTCCCAATCTGAGGGCTGTCTTTTCACCTTACTTATAGTTTCCTTTGTAGTGCAAAAGCTTTTAAGTTTCATTAGGTCCCATTTGTTTAGTTTTGCTTTTATTTCCAATATTCTGGGAGGTGGGTCATAGAGGATCTTGCTGTGATTTATGTCGGAGAGTGTTTTGCCTATGTTCTCCTCTAGGAGTTTTATAGTTTCTGGTCTTACATTTAGATCTTTAATCCATTTTGAGTTTATTTTTGTGTATGGTGTTAGAAAGTGTTCTAGTTTCATTCTTTTACAAGTGGTTGACCAGTTATCCCAGCACCACTTGTTAAAGAGGTTGTCTTTTTTCCATTGTATATCCTTGCCTCCTTTGTCAAAGATAAGGTGTCCATAGGTCCGTGGATTTATCTCTGGGCTTTCTATTCTGTTCCATTGATCTATATTTCTGTCTTTGTGCCAGTACCATACTGTCTTGATGACTGTGGCTTTGTAGTAGAGTCTGAAGTCAGGCAGGTTGATTCCTCCAGTTCCATTCTTCTTTCTCAAGATACAACAAATAACACACAAAGGGATCCCCATAAGGATAACAGCTGATCTATCAATAGAAACCCTCCAGGCCAGAAGGGAATGGCAGGACGTACTGAAAGTAATGAAAGAGAATAACCTTTCAGGGTTTTTTTATTCCTTCTTTTGACTCCTTTATCATAGTATCTGATTCTCTTGTATTTTATTATCAGCTAAAAGATGATGCTGTCTACAGTTGTTTTCTGTTTAGTATCATATAATCCTTAATGAATGCTGTCACATAGACAAGGTGAATAGCAGATGTCACTGTGCATACTCCGGAGGGCGGGGTGCTTCTCATGATGCACCATGTTTGCTGTGGCAGCCTCAGTGCTCAGCCTGGCACCCAGCCTGTTACAGGTGTTCAATGTGAATTTGTTGAATGAATGAACAGATAAATGGATGATCAGCCGTTGATAACTATTATCATCAGAATTATGATTATGATTAATTTTATTGCACACAAAAATGTTCACCATTAAAAAGGTAGAACTGTGGGTAATCTCAATAGCTATAGATCCATCAAACATTGAGGGCCAGTTGTGTACCAGCCCAGTGCTAATGTCTGACACCTTCATAAGTTCAAGTGAGGAGACTGGGACGTACCCAAGAAGGGACTGGGATTATGTAGAAACTGGAAGAAGTGAGGAGGAGCCATTTACTCTTCCAGCTGAAGACCTGCTGGCCTCTTTCCGTGCAGATCCTGCAGTGTCCAGTGGGCAGGGTGGGTTTAAGAGGCCTCATGATGCCTGCCTTCCGGGGCCATCCCACCCTCTCACTCCCATCCAGGGGCATCAGCCTGGGATGTCCTAAAGCCACATCACTGATGGGAGAACATCTGAATCCTGTTGGGGGGACCAGTTTGGGGAAGTCAGGACCCAAAGAAACCGTTAGAGTTTGGTTCATCTCAGTGCTGTTGGCCACACTTCCACTCTATGTCTAAAATTGTTTTTCTAAAGGTACACATGTTGTGACATTAGGATGACATGGACACTGCCTCCCGTGCTGTCCTTAAACATCTCACGATGGTTAAAAAAGGGACCATGTGGTGATGGATCTTTATATGCATAAAGATTCCACAAGTTGCCAGGCACTGCTGCTATATCCTCGCAGTGTAAGAAAGAACATGCAAGACTTCATTCCTGTGAACTGTTCATTTTGCTAGTAATTGACCAAAGTCTTAAATGGTCGAATTTGGGAGGAAAATGTGAAAAATAAAAGGTAGCCAGAGGAAAGAGACTGTCCCTCTTAAATCATCATGATGTTTGCAAGTGTTTTGGTGATTTCTAGAATCACGACATTGAAGTGATTTTCACAGAAATAATTCTGTTGTGCTCCAAAGAAGAGATCTGCACTTCAGGAGCCCTTCAAGATCATACCTTAGTGGAGAGAAATGACAATATAGGAGAGTGTTTTTACTGCATAAATAACTGGCCAGATGGGGGAGGATGCTAATTCAAGGTGGTCTTTTATTATATTTTTAGTTATTCCCTTCAGGTCCAGGTCACCAGCTAGATGCTACTTAGTAATACCATAACCAATAGATTCTGAATATATACACTTCCATGTTCTCCTGAGACCTTCTGTGCTTCATTTATTTTCTCCTTGTCCCACCTGCCAAGAAATTAAAAAGCTGCCTAGGGCAGAAGGAAAGGAGAGAAATTAGTCAAGGTGGAGTTGAGGAGACAGCAAGTAGACAGTGCATTCTGGATTCACTTTAAGCATTTTCTAAACTTGCAGCTGCAAAACATTTTCCTGGCTGTAATGTTGCTGATTTATGCTTTCCTGCTTGAAGTTAAGACCAAGTCATGACAGACATATGTAGAAGGGACCCATGATTAATTCTGTGTTTGGAAGCTAGGGATCTCCAGGGACAGGCCATCTCCTGTTACAGACGTGGGACAGAGACCTGTTGGAAGATGCGTGTAGGGCAGGAATGCTCCACTGACCTATTTTAGAAAGGTCCCTTTGCCTGCACAGCCACAGGGATACCACATAAATGACAGAACTGGGCCAGCAGTGAAAGAAAATAGGACAGCCCTTCGTGTGTGTCTGGGGCTCAAAGCATCCAGCAGGTGTGTATGTGTGTGTGTGTGTGTGGGAGACACCTATGCACTGGCTTCGCTGGTGGTTCAGATGGTAATGAATCTGCCTGCCAGGCAGGAGACCCAGGTTCAATCCCTGGGTGGAAAAATTCCCTAGAGAAGGGAATGGCAACCCACTCCAGCAATCTTTGCTGGAGAATTCCATGGACAGAGGAGCCTGGCGGGCCACAGTCCATGGGCCAAAAAGAGTCGGACACAACTGAGTGACTAACACTTTCTTACGCTTTTCTTACGCACTGTGATGCAGACACTGGTTGCTGAACCGGGAAAAACAAAGCATAGATTATTCTATCATGTGCTAAGCTTACCTGGAAAGAAAACCCAGAAGCTTATAGCTGCCCTGTACTCCTTGCCCCAACAGTGTGACAGCAGGCAAGCACAGGAGTGTGCACGTATATACCTGTATGCTTGTGTGCACACCACACACACACACACACACTTCGCCTCCAGTCAGGGAAATGTGAGTTTCCATTAACATGGCAGGAACATGGTTTCAAGAGTTGACATCTGCTTCATTCTGATCCCTTATAATCTAATATCCAAGCTCCATAAGGCCATAAAGATAAGTGACAAGAATGACTGACTGTAACCAGAGACAGAAACCAGCCTGAGTTTGACCCAGAAGGACTCTGTCCCTTTGGGTGAGATCACCCTGACAGACAGACCTCTTTGGGAAGGAGATTTCACAGAACGTTTTCTGAGCATCCATTTCCTCATTTTAGAAATAGAAATAGAAATACCTCTCTGACAGATGTGGCATAGATTCAGTGAGACAGTGCCCGAGACAGTGGTGCCCCCCAGTTAGCGAACAGTGAGATCCAGGGATCCCGGCTTTCCTGTCCTGCCAGCCTGGAGGCGTGTGTTGCTGCTGGCCAGCCTCCCTCCCAAGCGCTGGTCTCTCACTTCAGCTATCAGAACTCTGTTGCCCAGATGCCATGTGGATGTGGAAATGCCTACATCTTCCCACAGCATCTCCTGCCCCCAAAAAACCTGCTGCTTTACTGCTGGCCTCTTCTGCTGGGGCTCATAGCGCCCAGAACCTCAAGGCCATCTTTGATTCCTCCTAACCCCTCTCTCTAGGAACCCAGCCATGAGCAGAACGCTCTGTCAGTTCGCCTCTGACTTTTCCACGGCCAGGTCCTTCCTCTGGTCCCGCTGCTCCGGCCCCAGTCCAGGGTTCAGCACACCTCACCTGAGCTGTTTCAAGCACTCCCTAAACTATGTTCTCGTATCCATTTCCACCACCTCATTCCCTTTACACCGCTGCCAACCCTCTTCTGAAAGCAGACTGCCTTCGAATTCCTGCTTTTCTTAGGAATGCTTGCCCTACCTGGTTGCCCAAAGAATTGTACTCAAGTCCTTAGCTTGATGCTTATTCTAAATCCTCCAGTAGCTGACAGAGGCAAAGAAATAAGGGCTCTGTACCATCAGATTTATAGAAGTGAAACTTTGTCCAGTGCCCTGACATTCATCATCACTGGCCCTAGTGAACACCTGAAAGTGGGTCATTGCAAGCAGATTCAAAACACAGAGCTTCAAGACAGATCCAGCAGAGAGGCACAATGGTGCAGAGAGGTCAGGATGGGTATTTGCATTCCATTCTGCCTTTGGTAGATCAAGTGACCTTGGACAATTAATTTACCTTCCCTCAATCCCAGTGTCTTTTTAAAAACTTTTATTGAAATACAGTTGATGTACAGTCTTACGTTAGTTTCAGGTGTAGAGCAAAGTGATTTAGTCATATGCAGAAATATATATTCTCTTTTTACATTCTATTCTATTATAGATTATTATAAGATATTGAGTATAGTTCCTTGTGTTATACAGTAGATTCTTCTTGTTTATCTATTTTATATATAGTGGTGGGTGTATATTTTAATCCCAAACTCCTAGTTTATCCAGGCCGTGGCTCCTCTTTGGTTGACTATACATTTATTTTCTATGTTTTTGAGTCTATTTCTGTTTTGTACACAAGTTCATTTGTAACAGTCTTTTGATTTCACATATAAGCCATATTGTATGGTATTTGTCTTTCTCTGTCTGGCTTTCTTCACTTGGTATGATCATCTCTAGGTCTATACATGTTGCTGCAAATGGCACTATTTCATTCTTTATTATGGCTGAGTAATATTCCATTGTCTATATGTACCCCATCTTCTTTATCCATTTATCTGCCAATGGACACTTAAGTTGCTTTCATGTCCTGGCTATTGTAAATAGTGCTGCAATGAATGCTGGGGTGTATGTGTCTTTTTGAATTCTTTTTCTCTGGACATATGACCAGGAGTGGGATTGCTGAATCATATGGTAGCTCTGTTTTTAGTTTTTAAAGGAACCTCCATTCTGTTCTCCATAATGACTTTACCAATTTACATTTCCATGACCAGTGTAGGAGGGTTCCTTCTTCTGCACGTCATCTCCAGCATCTATTATTTGTAGACTTTGTTATGATAGCCACTCTGGCCAGTGTGAGATGATACCTCATTGTGGTTTCTTTCATATTTATTTAGTCTTAGTTGTGGCATACTGGGATCTTTTAGTTATAGCCTGAGAACTCTTAGTTGTAGCTTTGGGGATCCAGTTCCCTGACCAAGGATTGAATCTGGGCCCCCGGCACTGAGAGTGTGGAGTGTTAACCATTGGAGCATGAAGGAAATCCCCTCATTGTCATTTTGATTTGCATTTCTCAGTTAGCAGTGTTGAGGATCTTTTAATCCCAGTGTCTTACAAATGAGATTAAAAATAACAATACCTACTTCATGGAATTTACTGATAAATAAATTGATACAAGTGAATGTTCTTTATGGAGTATAAAACTCAAAAATTATTCATTATGGTTAGATATATCTGTTTGTATGAACAGTTGAGCTTAATAGCAGGCACCTTGGGGATGGAGAGGGGGGTATAGCAGAGATTAGCCAATCCATTCTTGGGAAAACTGAGGATAAATACAAATTCTTGAGCCCTAAGCTGAAAGAAAAATTCTGAAGAAAGACAACGAGACTGTGAAAACTGCAGACCTCAGAGAAGAGAAGGAGAAGACAGCAGCAGAGATCATTAATACCGAGGTCAGGGGTGTTCCAGATGGTCATGAGAAAGTGATCATTCAGGAAGACAGGCCTCAAAACTTCAAGCCACACACATGTAACAGAAGGAACGTTTGCTGGCCGTGGTGTTAGGCCATGAACCGGTGACCCGGAGGGCAGAGGCTACTGACTCGAAACAAAAAGCCCTGAACCGTCCCAACTCCCGCTGCTATTTTTGAAGCTCAGTGCGGGTGAGGGCCGGGAGAAGTGGGGAGAGTTTTTCCACTAGCAGTCAGGAACCGAAATAGGAAAGATCAACAGAGGCATTTATAAACAACGAATGCCATTAATTTTTTTAAGCAAGGAAGGAGTTGGAAAAGATGTAATGTGTCAGGGAGTGGGGAATATAGTCTGCAAGGAAAGGTGGCCCAGGGGGCTTCATATTTTTAATGATCCTTCCTGCTTGCTAAATGGTATTTCAAGTCAACATTAGTGAATTTCCCGGAAAACTTGGAAACCATCTTGTTCAGTTGAACTCATGGTAGGGGAGAGATAGCATGGGTTATTTTTAATCAAGGTCTCATGACTAGAGTTCAACTATGATGGGAAAAATTTCCTGCTCCCCCCCCCCCCCAATCAGAAAACTTTCTAACTATTGAGTGATACCCGAAGTTTGGGGGCAGTTTAAGCTATATTGTCCTAATGCCAAAGCTCCAGCTCTTTCAAGTATACCACACCACGAGGACAGGTCCAGGTAGTTGTCAGCAACTGCTTTGGGGAGGGTTTGAAGAGCCAGTGGTAGAGATGGAAGGGGTGATTTCCCAGAATCGACTTTCAGCCCTCTTCCTAGGTCAGGCAAGCATCGGGTGAAACAGTATCTGGCCTGGATTGTAGGGTCCAGAAGCTTGGAGAGTTCTAGGTCCCAGCAAACCAGGATGCAGTCACACGGGAATATTGGCATGAAAAGCAGGCCAACCAGGTGAAGCCCAGGCAGTAAAGATCTGCAGGCAACTAGACCCCAACAGTTACACAAACCCACAGGGACCAGGGGCCACAGAAGGCCCCTTGCTCCTTCCATAACATGGTCAGTGGAGCCTCAGCATTTTCTCAGCCTGGGTGCTTCTCTGGCCCTGGTCTGAAAAGACTGATCATTCCTAGTGGGCAATAATCTTCTTTGTGCCAAGGTTTCTCCTGGCCACAGGGGTTCTAGAGGCAGATACTCCATATCAAGGGCCCCTTGTGAAAGGTACCTGGCAACGATGAGGGGACAGAGGAGAGCATGGGTCCTGAGGCAGTGGAAGCAGGGAGAATGTGTGTGCAGGAGGCTTTGAAAAATCCTTAAAAGGGCTTCAAGAAAATGAGACGCTGTTTAGCAATTGAACAAGAAAGGCAGAGGAGGCATGTGAGCAGCCCTCGAGTGCCACGATCGGCCGCGCTGGCCAGGAGCCACAGTGATCTGGTAAAACTGAGGAGGGCATCAGGGTGGGGCCTGCTGAAAACGAAGCAAAGAGAGTCGGCAGGGGTCCCCTCACAGAGGGGATCCTAAGGAATTCTGATTCGTTTCTTGTGTTAGTGTTTATGCAAAGGCAAACGGCCCATGAATAATGCTAGCTGCATTATATTACCGGCTATTATTACCCAGCGGAGGTTTGGTTACCACCGTTACTTTAAAAATACCAACTCTGCCATCTTTACTACTGTTTGCGTAGTCCCTAGTCTTAAATGCCTGTGGTCTGCCCAGGCACTGAAAACTCGCCCACGGCTTGTGCTCTTATGTCTCTGGCTCAGAGGCCATTCTGTGATCCAGCCTTCTGGTCCTCGGAGACTGCACATTGGATGCTGCATTCTCCTGTCCTACCCCTGGCCTGTCCTGCCCGAGGCTGGGGGGAGTCCAACAGCTAAACCGATAAGAACAGGGACCTGGAACATCTTGAACTATCTCATCTATATTTACCTTTGAATCTTTTATATATAATCCAAGAAATATTTATGTATCTTTTTCTAGATACTCATAGATATATAATATATATTTCAATATTCTTAGTTTTTTCCACAAATCACAGTAAAGTATCTTTCTGTTTTTAATATTTATTTATTTTGGCTGCATGCACACTCTCTAATTATGGCACTCGGGCTCAGTAGCTGCAGCAAACAGGCTGAGTTGCTCCACAGCATGAAGGGTCTTAGTTTCCTGACCAGGGATCAGACCCACATCCCCTGCATTACAAGATAAATTCTTAACCACTGGGCCACTAGGGAAGTCCCATAAAGTATCTTTCCTAATGTCTGATTTATATTAATTTTTTCAAACAAATTGTAGAAGTGATTCTATGGTTGTACTGTCTGGAAGCAAACATTATCAGTAACAATTACAACTATTGTTCACTGCTAAATTAAGTACTGACTATGATTACATTTATTTTCTTATACCTTTCTTTTCTTACACATTCTCCATATTATTTCTCTAGGTAAGTGACCTCAAGTGCAACCACAGTTTTATCTTTAACTCTGATACTACTAATATATGAAATTCAACCAAGGGTTAAGCAGTGCCTTGACGGAAAAATCTTATCAAAATGAGCCTGGTCAATTGTTTCTTAGATGTCTTTAATCAATATCATTTCTTTTAAAAAGCCTTGTGAGGCTTTTTAAAAGCGAAAAGTCATCCACTGTAGTTATTTCAGTCATTTGCATTCAGAAAACCCCTTCAGTATTTTCTCCCAACATGTCTGTATAAACATCTTCGTTCACTGGAGCTTCAGCACTTGGTTTTCTATGGACAGCTCACTTATCCATAGTGGCAAATGATACTAGGCTCCTAAAACAGCTCGGTGCCCAACAGTTAATCAGTGTTGTACTTGTTTGCATTGATCCATTCCAAAATCCATCTTAATATCATAGCTCACATTCTTAACAATTTTCAACTGTAACTCATAGAGCTATCTTAGATTTCTCCTAGAAGTTCACATCCCAGGGAAGAACTGATGTGCTGGCCCCATATCCTCCCTATGTCTCCATGTTCCAAGGACCACTTCATTCCAAGGGGCTGACCTGTCCCAGTTTCCAGCATCTTCAACTTTTGCTTTTTGTTACAGTAGTATAGGAGACTAGTTTAAAGATGGTACTGAAAATACTACAGTGGAAACTGTATCATCTTGCTTCTGAAAGGCAACCACTTTCATCTTCTTTAACAGTTGCTTCTGGCCTTTACATCAATATCTTAAATCCTGTGCTTCCAGCACTACTAATCCTTATTGACAAGTCAAATGCGTCTTGGCTTCCTGCTGTAGAGGATGAGGATTCAGCTCTCACTCTCCAACACGCCTGCCTATTCCTGTCTTTCTCGCGCTCACCTCCTCATAAGGGTGATATCACAATCTTGGCTGCTCCCTTGCTCTCTCACCTTCCCAAGTAGTTATATCACAATTTGCTGTTAACTGGTCACTTCATGCTTTTTTATGACTGCTACTAACTTCTTTTTTTAAGTTTTTAAAAAACTATTAATTTATTTTTGGCTGTACTGAGACTTCATTCTGCAAGGGCTTTTCTCTATTTGGGGTGAGCAGAAGCTACTCTCTGTTTCAGCACTCACGTGTCTCACTGTGGTGACCTCTCTGATTGCGGAGCACAGGCTTCAGAGTGCACGGGCTCAGTAGTTGTGGCTCGTGGATTCAGTTGCCCAGGGCATGTGGGATCTTCCCGGACCAGGGATCGAACCCATGTTCCCTGCATTGGCAGGATTCTTAACCACCGGTTCCCTAGGGAAGTCCCTGTTGCTAACATCTGATTCAAGTATGGTACTATTACATTTCTTTTCTTACACAGGTTTTATGTTGACCCAAATTGAAAATTGCCTTTATCATTTCCTTGACTTTTCATACACCTGTAATTGTTTTTTTATATGCCCCCATATACCTATCAAATCCCATATCTATTAAGATACCCAAATCTTTAAAAGCTCCATAAACATTTAAGTTTCATTTTCCCCCTAGCCTCATATCATCCATGGCTCCTGTTTAGGGCTATTATAGTGTTGTCATGTATGCACATCATTTATCTCTCCTCTATGTGGTTCTTGTGTTGCACACTGAGTCTGATATTTTCCTCTTTCTTGATTTATTTCTTCATCTTGTTAAGGCATATTCTTCACTAGTATTCTAAGGAAGAGTATGTGAAAAGTATATAGTTTTAATTCCTTGAAAATCTGAATATGTGTTTATGCTACCTTCATACTGTTGGTAATTTGACTGGGTATAAAATTCTAGGTTAGAAATTATTTTCTCTCAGATATTTGAAATTCCACAGTTTTTAAAGCTCTGTGATCGTCTAGTTTCCAAGTTGCTATTGAGAAATCCAATCTTCATCTCTTCTGCTAAACTTCTTACAGTACCTCCAGTTGCTGTCTTCCAAAAGTATGTCGAACTTTCTTATACCCTTGCAACTCCTTCTGATAATCCTATTATTGGGGGTCTATATCATCTTTTTTTCCTTGCTAATTTTAATGGAGTTTTGGTATGAGTAAGTAGGAAACTCCTGTGACTTGTCCACCATGCTTACTCAAAATCCACTTATACTTTTATGTTTCTAAGTATGTAAACCCATGTTATCCCCTTTGTATGTATTATGATGCTGTTACTATTAGCAACCCTGATAGTAGTTAGTACTGTTTCCATTTGACGATAAGACAGCTGGGGCTCCAAGAATGTTAGTTTAAAGAGCCTGAATGAGGGATTCACATTTAAAAACCATACTTTTCCCACCCTACTGAGGCATAAGGGTCATGTTCAGTGATGCCTTTGTGATGGAGGTTGCTGGTAATAAAACAAGTTAGATCGTAGCTTCTCCCTATCTTGCTACAGTAAACTAATGCCACTGCTGGGAGGTAAATTATTCCTTTGAACTATTCTCTAAGTCACAGAACACAAGCTTTCCTCCTCAATCGCTCTTGTTATTACACAGTAGAAATTGGAACACCTAAAACCGAATAATTGCTAGTGATCTGACTCATACAGTGGAGTGTGTTAGAACAAACAAGGAAAACTGAAATTACAGTGTTCAAGTCTGAAGGAAAATATACCTTAATATATAATGGCTCTATTTCAGAGTCCGGCACACAATGAAATAACTTTCCTCTTTGAAGCTTTTAGTTACATTCTCACATAGGGCACAAATAGCATTCTCCAATTTGAAAACAAAAATTAAGTTACTGCTTTCAAAGTCCAGTCTTTTGAAGGCATTGCAGTCTTTCAAGTAAGTGCTTATTGTCAAAGTGAAAAAGAGACTGTCCAACTAGTATTTATGAACAAACAAACATATCCAGTAATTTATGGTGCGTTTATATGTCACTTCAACTTTCTGTGTTTGTAATAGCAAACACTTTTTTGTTCAATGTGCCTTCAGGATGGGATTTTCAGGTAATACCTCCTGAAGAGTTTCTAGGACTTTCTTCTGTCAAGGGTTTTCTTGTTGATTTTGTTAGCTGAATGTCAGGTTCTCATAGTTCCTTATTTTATCATTTCATTATCCCCAAGTGCTCTAGTGGTAAAGAACCTGCCTGCCAATGCAGGAGACATAAGAGATGTGGGTTCCATCCCTGGATCAGGAAGATCCCCTGGAGAAGAGCAGGCAACCCACTCCAGTATTCTTGCCTGGGAAATCCATGGACAGAGCAGCCTGGTGGGTTATAGTCCATGGGGTCACAAATAGTTAGACATGACTAAAGCGACTTGCCACATCCCCAAGTGCATCCTCTTGTCAGTGAAACAATCAAATAAAAGGAGGAAATGTTTGGATCAAGTCCAGAAAGACTGAAACTAAGCAGGACTTCCTCGAACCCGAGGCAAGTCACTCTACTGCTTGAACCCTCAAGCTTCTCATCTGTGAAATAGGTGGTCTCCAAATGCTTTTCACACCATCAGTAAAACCATTTCAATTAATTATGTGAATCAGTCACTACTGATTTCAGCACATGTGTGACTGACGATAAAATACAGAGTTTGTTCGTTAATTTCTTTAATGCATGTTTATTGGGCACCAAACCCAGAGCTGGTATACAGTGGCAAATAGCCTTAGCCTCACTGAGTTCATAGTTCAGATGGAAAAAAAAAAAAAAACTCAAATAAGTGATAATTGTGATAAATACTGTGAAAGATAACAACAGAGTGCCATGAAAAGACTAATAGGAAAAAATATAATTTAGACAGGGAAAGGGGAGTGTTCTAAGAAGCCTTCATTGAAGAAATGCCAAGCCACCCTAAGGATGAGGATCAGTGACACAAGTGAGGAGGGACAGGCACAGCGTTCCACACACACAGGGCAGCACGTGTAAAGACTCCCAGAGATTCAAGAGCTTGTGCATTTAAGGAACTTGAAGAAGGCCGTGTAGCTATACCCTGGCGAAGGTTCCCACCATATCATACAAAATCTTGCCACGACGGTAAGCATTTTGTATAACATCAGAAAGGCAGGGAGAACCTCCTGAGAGACAGTTAAGCAGGAGAAGGGGATTTGAGTATGTTTGTCTGGCCTTTCTACACACCAGGGAGGAACATAAAAACAGGTAAAGACAGTTCAGTCACCATCCAGACAAGGGATGGTGGTGGTTTGGATGAGGAGGTGCAGGTGGAGGTGGATCTTACGTATCTCGAACTCTCCTCACTTTGGACTGTAGCCCGCCAGGCTTCTCTGTCCATGGGATTCTCCAGGCAAGAATACTGGAATGGGTTGCCATGCCCTCCTCCGGGGGGTCTTCCTGCCTGAGGGATCAAACCCAGGCCTCCTGATGGCAGGCAGATTCTTTACCGTCTGAGCCACCAGACCTGCCTGCCAACTACGATATGCAGAGGGAGACCTGTGGGCTCCTGGGTCACAGTACGTGGACATACTAATTGCTGTTGAGGGAGGCCCTTTGCCTTTCTAGCTGGTCTTCTCAGGCAGCATTCCGCGTGGTCCACAGGAGGTATTCACACATCCCCTTGCTGACAAGCTTTTAGGGTGCAGGCCTCACCTCTATGGCTATGTCTCCCGGACAGGCTGCCAGGACCACCGGTCACCTGTATCTCTCACCTGTATACTCTCCCAAGGGTGTGGCCACAACCCTACGGCCAAATCTCCTCCAAACCCCCTCAGTAGGAGGAGACTGAGGAGAAAGCACCACATTCTTCTCATTATGTAGAGAAGGATCGTTTTAGGGATAAAACCCTTAATGCCCAAACAGCTCTGCAAAGAAGTGCTCCCTCCAGTCTCCCACTTCCCTTCCTCTTTCCTAATAGGATTGAATTGCTCGGTCACTTAGCTGTGAAATGCATTTCGGCACCAAATTTTTAAGGCCCGCCTGGAAGCCAAGCACCTATTTCCCTTTAATAAATCAGAGCAGATAGCATCTCTTGTGCCATCTGTATCCTCTGTCCTGGACTCAGTGGAGACACAACACAGCCCATTTTAACATCCTCTCCTTGTCTCCTTCTAGCCACTTTCTAAAACAACAAATGAGGTACCCAGCTCCGCCCCCACCTTCCTGAAGCTGCCACATCCAGCGCCCTGGTCTGTCCTCCCCGTGCCGTTCCAGCACTGCTGCCATGGGCCTGGGGCAGCAGCACAGTTCCCTGGGTGCCTCTCTCCTGTCCTCCCCTCTTCTGCATTCTTCCTTCTCACCGTGCTACGGCACCCTGTCCCAGGACACTTACGTGACTCGCTGCAGAGGTGGTTTAATTGCCACCCACTGCCCTTCCTCCTCCCCCAGGCCAGGGCTGGTGTCTGATCGAGCTCTCTCTCTCCCCCACTTCAGAGCATCATCAGCCCTGATGTCACACAGACCACGCTGTTCCCCCTGTATTGGGTATTTTCCAGAGAGTTTGCCCAAGAGTTCAGACTCTGTGATAGGAATTCAGGTAAATGGACAGAATGTCTGGACTTGGGCTACTTAGTGAGGTACATAAAAGAGCAGAAATGTGACCCATGTGAAGAGCCAAGAAAGTGGGATTTGCGAGTTTGAATTGAATGAGTGATGAAAGCAGAGAAGATTGAGGTTTCCTGGAGAAATGAACAGGAAAGGAGTGGAGGGAAACCAGAACTGATACTTTGCCTAGAAAGTAGGGAAGAAGGTAAAAGAATGTGCCATAATAGTTTGTCCATTTTGAAAGCTTTGTACAAGTCACAGGAAAGAATTCATACAAGTGTCTGGGAAAGTATGTTGTGTCCTAACCAAATCTCGCCGTATATCCAACAGGAACAAACGCTAAGCATGGACTGCGTTGCAAGGCCTGTAAGATGAGCGTCCACCACAAGTGCATGGACGGCCTGGCGCCCCAGCGGTGCATGGGCAAGCTGGTAAGGGCTCGTGCCCAGAGTGTGCCCCGGAGCCCCTGCTCGGGGCACTTGCCTGCCTGATGAAGTCAGGAAGCACCGCCCCACCCCGCCCCAGTCTCTGGCTGGCCAGCTTGGCTTCCTAGTAGGATTGAGTGAGGAGGAGCTTTTTCAACCGAAGAGGTGCAAGTTCTGTGTGTAGAAAAAACTCAGGGTCTTTAGTCAAGTGGACAGCTTGTCTTGGGTCAGGACTTTGTCAGTGTTAGCCCTCAAGTCCCACATCCCAGGACTGTCCAGGTTTTGAAAGTAAAAGTTAGGCATCCCAGGAACCTCCTCAGCCCCAGTTCAATGGGCTGACAGCTCAGAGGATATCAAGAATGGGATGGAGATTAACCACTCCACAGAAGTGGAGTAGTAAAAATCTACACTACTATCATGGATCATGATGGCCAAACCCAGAGAGGGAGCCTCAGCCTGGCCCATGCTGGCTGATTGTCTCATCTCAGGAGTGGGCTTCCCTACTGGTGCTACACAATGATAGAAAGCCACCCAGAACACTTTTGAAAATATTTGAAACGAGGATGGCCAAAGAATTCTGTTACTATAAGGGACCAAGAAGGTCTGCCCTAGAGACACTTAGGTCATGATAGCTGATTCAGAAAAACTTAAGATCTGGCTCAAGGAAGAATTCTGTTGTTCTCTATGGCTCCAGGGAAAGCACCTAGGATCAGTAGGTTCCATGTCTTAACAACCAGAGATAATGCCACTAAGGTCCTCCATCCCGGGTTAGTGAGAGTTCCTGCCACCCACGTCCCCAGCAGTGTTCACCGGAGGAACGCTTGCCAGGAACGTTGGAGAGGGTTCTGGGATTCTTGTAGGGGCAGGGCCCTGACATTCCTTTTTGAGTCTGGGGTGAAGCCACGATTCTTAGAGTTCCTCTCTGTACTCTTGACTGGCAATACCCTCTTCTCCAAAACCCCCGCCTCACTTGCTCCCTCCCCCCCCCCACCTCCTCCTCCTCCTCCCACGGTGATTCCCACAAGCCAGGGCAGAGACCATGGGTGAGAGGTCCGGGAAACAGAATGGGATCTGGACCTCAGAGCTCATCAGACATACAAGGGACTTCAGGTCTCCCTGTGAGGTCCGCTTGCCCACGCCCAGGGCTTTGAATGAGTGTGATAGACCACGTGGTGAGAGAATGCATGAGGGTCCATTTGTATCCTAGGGGATAAGGAGCCCAGCAGAAAGGAGGCGGCAGCAGGCCGCGTGCAGAGGAGAGGCAGGATGGGAGGGCGGGGGTGGGGGGAGTGGGGCTTGCTTATTGACAGCTGTACCTCCCCGCCCCCACCCCAGGGAGAAATTAGAGGCCATGTCAGCATCTTAAAGGGCAACAGGGAGGCGTCCCTAGAGAAACCAACTGCTTTCATTTTCAGAGTTCTCAAGTGATTGCCTCCATCTCAGCAGTGACACTGAACCCTTTTCTTTCCCATCCTCTCTCCCCAGCCAAAGGGGTTTCGGCGTTACTACAGCTCCCCCTTGCTCATTCATGAACAGTTTGGCTGCATTAAAGAAGTTATGCCCATTGGTGAGTTGAGACCTTGCTGGGTTGCGTTGGGTTGAGCAGCAACATCCAAGCTGAGGCCTGCTCTCCTCCCGGGTCCCAGGGCCACAGGGGTGGCAGGGGGCAGGGCGGAGTGCATTCATTCGGTGGCTAACTGGGTTATGGTCATTTGTTTTGCTGGAGGGGAAACTGAAGGTGGACCAAATTCCCCTGAAGTTTTTCTCCTTGCCCTGATGAAACTTGAGAGACACCCAGGTCCCAAAGGCTGCTGACATGCTGTGCCAGCTCTCAGCACCATGGCAGAGTGAAGCAGTGTGAAGCATGGCTTCCCATAGACCTGGGTCAGAGCCCAGTTCCCCCACTGGCCAGATGTGTATCTGAGCAAGTAACTCAACCTGCTGGACCCTGTACTCTGAGAACTGCAATGGCTGCTTTTCATAATTTTCTGTATATGAAAATAAACAGAGATACATCGTAAGACCAATGCTTGAAAGGAACTCAGTGAATATCAGTTATTCTTTAATGAGGACAAATAATGTCTTACAGATATTTCTGGCTTGAATGTATTCTTCAGCAGTATCTTTCAGTTTACTTCTATGTTTTCTTTCTTTCTGAAAACCTCTACATTTATGTTTGCCTTTTGGTGGAGGCAGGGGGAACAAGTTTTAACCTAGAAATTTACAAACTAGAAAGCTTTTAATTAGAAATTCAGGAAGCCTAGTAATGTGACTTTCTTTCCAAACACTTGCCTCCTCCTGCCGGCTTTGTGTCACAAGGTTTTGTACCTTGGCAAGCAGAGCCTTTCGCTAGAGGAAATAAAGCCGGTCTCTGGGAGGAACCTTGGCATTGGAGCCCTGGGGATGGATAACAAAGAGGAGAACCAGCCAGTCAGGGAACGTTCGGGAGCAGAGAGCGCTGAGTGCAGTGGAGGGTGCCGGAAAATTGGCACAATCATGGGGGGGAGGTGCACATCCCCAAGGATACTTGACCACAGAAGCCTCACTTCCCCAGGGGTCTCCCAGGGGTTAGCGGGTCCATTGTGCAGAACTTACTTCTGGTGTCGTTAACCCCGGAGGTGTGGTCGGTGGTCGGCTGTGTCCCCGACCGTGACTTGAGGGAACCCTGTCTCAGATGAGCTTTCTCTTCTGTTGCAGCCTGCGGCAATAAGGTGGACCCTGTGTATGAGACCCTCCGCTTCGGCACCTCGCTGGCCCAGAGGACAAAGAAGAGCAGCTCGGGCAGCGGCTCCAACTCGCCTCACAGAACCTCGGTGATTGCCTCCTCCTCCCTCGGGTAACCCGCCGTGGTCCCAGGCAGGGCAGGCCTGGAGCACCACAGAGGCGTCGGGGGTGGGGGGTAGTCGCGGGAGTCACGAGGCCTCCAAAGGGGGCTCCAAGTGCCTTGGGGCACTGAAGGGTAACGTTCAGTGGCCGGCCCCCAGAGATCCTCAGAGACCACACTCTTGGCCTCATAATCCTGACCCCCGTGTACCTCCCCCCCCCCCTCCATTAGACAGCATATCTGCCAACACATAGAAAGGTTCGACCCAAACAAGGGCAGAAGCTGGAATGTCCCAGCTGTGTCCTGTTCTCCTTCCAGCTGCATCCCGGTTCAAGAATACAGCCCTTTCTCACATGTTCTCAGTCCTTTCTCTTTAAAGCAAGATCCACCCTTTGATTTCTTTCACATGAACACTGCCCTCCCCAGAGGCACGGGGTATTTCTGTCCACGGGTCACATCACCATCCCCCCGGCACCTCTCCCACACTTAGTAATAGCAGTAGTGAAGTCACTCAGTCGTGTCTGACTCTTTATGAGCCCATAGACTGTACCCCTCCAGGCTCCTCTGTCCATGGGATTCTCCAGGCAAGAATACTGGAGTGGGTTGGCATTCCATTCTCCAGGGGATCTTCCCTACCCAGGGATTGAATTGCAGGCAGAGTCTTTACTACCATCTGAGCCACCAGGGAATCTCCTTCGTTTGACCTGACCTAAAAATGAGTGTTCTGTGCATCTCTGTGACCTGGTATCATCATCCTCTCTGGCTGTCCTAACCAGAATTTCTGTGAATGCCCCAAGATGCCACCCAGCTCTGTAGCAGAGAGAAGGCACTTCAGAGATAGGTCTGACCTGCTCACCTCAGCAGCAGCGTCCACTCCTGCGGTTCTGAGCTTGCAGGAACTAGCTCAACTAACTAGTTGGTTAGCTAGTTTTAGCACAGAGACATCCCAGGGACCACTCGGCAGGAGGCAGTGAACGTTTTCACCTCTGCATTTGTGACTGGTGTTTGGAGCAAGAGGAACATCACAGGCACACTTGAGGGATGTCCAGGCTGCTTTTGTGTCTGTGTCTTGACCCTACAGACTGGTTTTAGGGGCAAAAAAGCATAGTTTTCTGTATGTCAGTAACTTGTTGGTTCATCATAGTCCACTTATACTTCCTGGCACTGGTTCCACTGGTAAATATTTCCTGGAATTTTGTTCTGTGAAGGCATCGTTCTGAGAGCTGCAGGGAGACAAAGACAAATCAAATTGTGCTTAAATATCTGTCACTTCACTCTTTCCCTGGAGCCCAACTTGCCTTGGTGGAAGCAAACAGAAACAATTGATCGCTACTTTAAAATGACTTTGCTTCCTTCCTGCAGGGTCAGTGGTAATGAACTTCAGCCTCTTGCCATTCTGGCAGTGTTGTTATGTCCTGAAGCGAACATATTCCCAGGTAGCAAAGGTTTCTTTTCTTCCAGGGCTATAGAGGCATTTGCTTTACATTGTCGGGAAGTGGCTGCCTGGCTGTTTCTAAATTTTTAGGTTTCCTCTCATGTGCTTTCAAACGCTGTAGAATATAAAAAGCTTGATGGCTTTGGGAAAGCCAGCAGAAACCAAATACAAAAACTTTCTAGGAGTTGGTTAGCTCGTTTAGGAATGACCTTGCAGTTTTATGAGATTAAATTAACATCATCATAGCAACTTTTGTTCAGAAACAGTGAGCTGCAGAGAAGGGTCCAAGTGACTTAGAGACCCTGTGACATTTATTTTTTTCTTCTTTCTGATGTGTCGTGAAAGGAAGAATGGCTGAAACAAATCTTAAAGCTAAACTGTAACAAGAAATCAGTCTCAGACAGGCAGCACTGTAGGACTTTAGAGCTGATGAGAAGAGCTAGGAAGGCCGACTTGTTCCTCTCTAGTGAGATGTAAATTGTTTTAAAAGTATGTGACTCTCCTCTAAGGCCCCCTGAATTCCTCTTTTAGAGAGGTGAGGGGCTTTCCTGATGGTCCAGTGGTTAGGACTCTGTGCTTCTACTACAGAGGGCGCAGGTTTGATCCTTGGTTGGGGAACTAAGACCCCACATGCCATGTATTATGACCAAAAAATAATAAGAAAATAAGCAAAAATCAGCATCTCCCAGTGCTTAGGAGATGAATCTAGAGGATGTTATGCTTAGTGAAATAAGTCAGAGAACGACCAGTACTGTATGATAATCACTTATATGTGCAATCTAAAAAATAATACAAATGAATGTATATGCAAAACAGAAACAGACTCACAGATATAAAAGCAAATTTATAGTTCCCAAAGGGGAGAGGGACAAATTAGGCCTATGGGATCGACAGATACAAACAATTATCAAGTAGATGAGCAGTTAGGATATACTGTATAGCACAGGGAAATATAACTATTATCTTGAAATAACCTTTAATGGAGTATAATCTGCAAAAAATACTGAAGTTTTATGTTGTATACCTGAAACTAACATAATACTGTAGATCAACTGTATTTTAAAAAAGAGCATGGACTCTGGAGACAATGCCAGAGGTCTAACCCCAGCTGTACCACTTAGGAACTCTGAGACTTCGAGTTGAGTTCCCTCTGGGCTTCAGATTCCTATCTGAAAAATAGATCTATCGTAGAATTATTGTGAAGCATAAATGAGACAATTCATATAAAGTACTTAAAAACAGCAGGCGGTAGATGATTGGTTATAATTAGCTATTTAGAGTGCTGCTTTATTATTGTTGCTGTTATTTCTGTAACCTAAATAATGACTATGAAAAAAAAAGTGAAAGTGTTAGTTGCCCAGTCGTGTCCAACTCTTTGTGACCCCATGGATTCTAGCCTGCCAGACTCCTCTGTCCAGGGGATTCTCCAGGTGAGAATACTGGAGTGAGTAACCATTTCCTCCTCCAGGGGCTCTTCCCGACCCACAGATCAAACCCAGGTCTCCCAGATTGCAGGCAGATTCTTTACCATCTGAGCCCCCACGGAAGCCCTATAATGAATATAACTCTTCCTATACATAAGAAAGGGCAGAATAAGTATTGATGTTACTGAAACAATTACTTTTTGCAGCAATGGAAACAGGCTTTAACTCATACCTAAGTAATGCAACCCTCAAAAGTGCATCTTGTTCCCCAGAATTAATGTTCAGCACTCACCTAGAAAAAGCTATAGTTCTACTGAACATTTTAAGTAACAGGATGTGGGCAGGAATTCTGATTTCTCTCTGTCCTCTCTTCCTGGGAAGCAGCCTAACTGTAGCTGGTGCATATAGGCACTCGTTCACCTCTCACTGAGCACCTTTCTTGTGCCAGCCCCTGAGCCTGCCCCCGACACCAGGAGGGAGGGACGGTGCTCGAGAGGGAGGACACAGCCTCTCTGAAGTTAGCCAAACAGACAAGAGAGCAATGAAGAGATGCTTAAGACAGTATCTTGCAAATTCCACCTTAGTTCTTCTACTGGTATCACAGTCTCTGCTCACTCAGTCATTTAAATGACATTGCTTATTCTCTGCTGTTCCCTCTTTTCAAGACTTCAGATCTTGTGGAGGTTCCTGAAGAGGCTGATGGGCCAGGAGACGGGTATGACCTGCGGAAGCGGAGCAACAGTGGTAAGTCAGGGCGTGGGAATCAGGCACCACCGCCCAGTGCAAACGGGGATCTCATCCATCATCCAGGTCAGCAGGCAGGCTCACATGACTTCCAGGCCCCTCTCTTTCTCAGCTACATCTGGAATTCAGGCTGGACAGTGTTTGATAATATGGAGGGGAACGGATAAATTTTGGTGAATTTCAGGAATTCAGTTATAACATTCCCTGAGCTCTGGCTCCTGAGTTCTCAGGCTTTAAGGACATGGAGGTCCTTCCAGACCTTTTTGTTAACATATCACTTTCCCCACTCACCTACACTGGATGAGCAGGGCATCCCAGAGAGAAAACATCGGAAGGACTCACAGTGATGTGCCTGCTCAGTGAGGGGTGGTGCTGAGGAGTGTGGGCCTCCCCTGGGCTCCTCCCCAGCAGAGATAACTAAGATTCAAAATCTGATCTGCACAATCAAGACAGATATTCCTTATTAATATCATTTAGTTTTCTGATAGCATAAGCCCTTTTTAAAATAATTCCTGGAATACTTGTTAAATACTAACTACATGCTACCACTTGCTAACATTGAGAAAGAATCTCCTCTTAGCTTAAAGAGACATAACCAGCTCCTAATACTTGAATCTTGATGAGCCTCCTTGATGTCAACAACTGCTTAACTTCCTCTCATTTATTAAAAAAAATAATAAATTATGAAGTGTTTTCTACCACTAGCTAAACTACATATGTCACAGAACCGTGCTCAGGTCACTCATAACCCAGCAATGTTGCAGGCCGTGACCTGTGTTGTTACCTTGGGCTGAATGCCTTCTCCTGGCAGAAGTTACCGTTCATGGCTCTAATCCCCATGTGGGAAGCACCGGAGAGTGCTGCCTTGGACAGATTTTCCACTTGCCTGGTTGTCCCTGCCTTTTCCAGACTGGAAACAGAACTTCTACATCAAATACCCTGTAGCTGCGTTGTCAGCAGCTGTCATACAATGAGGTACCACTTCATTTCTTTAGCTCTAGGAATTCACTCATGTCTCTTCTCCAGTTAGGATTGTGCCTCTGTGCTGACCCTCCCTCCTAAATAACTGTCAGCATCCATCAGGGCCCCCCTCTTGCCAAGCCTGTACACAGCTGCTAAAGCATACCGCTAGAGTAAGAAGCCTTTGGCATCACATGGGGAAAACTATACTTTGGGATCCATGCAGATATCCAGGGAGCACTTAGCAGTGCCATGAGGGAGACAGATCAGAGAGCGCCGGCTGCCAGGGCCCTCGAGGCAGAGCCATAACCCTGCATGCACCCAGCCCGGGTCTGTCCAGCACTGCAGATCCAGCAACTGAATTTGGGCCAGCAGCCCCGGAGTTCATCAGTATCTTAGGACCAAACTCACCAGAGACTGGAATATAAGCCAGAGCTGCGTCTTGGTGCTTCAGGTCTGGTCAGCTGTTCTTCCCCTGAGTCTGATTCTGCCCGTCTCCTGCCCCTGACAGTGGGCTCCTCTGCTGGCTCAATCGGTAGAGAATCTGCCTACAATGCAAGAGACCCGGCTTCAGTCCCTGGGTCGGGAAGATCCCCTGGAGAAGGAAATGGCAGCCCACTCCAGTACTCTTGCCTGGAGAATCCCAGGACAGAGGAGTCTAGCAGGCTGCAGTCCACGGGGTCGCAGAGTCAGACACGACTGAGCAACTGACACCTGCCCCAGACGCTTTTCACCAAACCACGGGTGGCCTCTCATCATAACTGCACTGGACGTATTTGGTCCTGGGCCCCTGCCTGCTCTGAAAGTGAAGGCTGGGCTTCCTTTAGTGATCATGTGGCCTTCGAGAGACCTCGCTTCTCTCTGCTTTAGTCGCTTCACCTCTAAAATAACGATGCTAATAACACCAAATCCATAGAGCCTCGTGATCTTTAAATGAGATAATGAATGTAAATACTACCCATTCACTGATGACTCTGAAGCTTCATTCCTAGCATTAGGCCTCCTGGCTGCCTCTGATGCCTGTAGCCTGCTGGACATGGCCATGTGAATGGAGGACAGGTATCTTTAAGCTAATGCACCCAAGTGGACTCTTGAGTCCCTCACTTGCCTCCCCGCCCACCCACCCACTGAAATTGGCTCTTCTTTGTTGCTCCTACTCACTTGTAGGAATGTCATTCTGCTAGATTATCAGGCCAAGGCTTTTGGCATCATCCTTGACACCCTCCTTCTCGCACCTCTTGTCCAGTCTGTTGGCAGATTTTATCTGCTGGTCTTCAGAATCATACCCAGCGTGTTCCCACCACTTCCCTCTCTGCCTCCACCAGTCTGATCCAGCTTGATGGATGCTGTCAGCCATTCCTCAGTAGATGAGGTCTCTATTTGCCCTGGGGATTTCTTTACTCAGAAAGTGGTCTTCTAGGGACTTCCCTGGTAGTCCAGTCAATGCAGGGGACATGGGTTCAATCCCTGGTCCAAGAAGATCACACATGCCATGGAGCAGCTAAGCCCATACACCACAACCACTGAGCTCATATTCTAGAGCCCCTGTGCCGCAGCTGCTGTGGCCCGTGCTTCTCTCGGGCCCACGTGCTACAACAAGAGAAGCCACGGCAATGAGGAGCCCGTGCACAGCAATGAAGAGTAGCCCCCGCTTGCTACAACTAGAGAAAGACTGCATGCAGCAGCAAAGACAGCACAACCATAAACTATTTTTTTTTAGGGGATCTTCTTAGAGTTTTAAATTATGAACAACCATATTTAAGGATCATCACTATGAAGCACTATTGATATTATTGAGGTCATCATAAGGTCACATAGTGTCAAAGATACAGTCTGGAGCCTCACTACTTCACGTGTGGCCCATGGACCAGCAACCTGGGCAGAACTTGAGAGCCCATGAGAAATGCAGACTCTCAGGCTGCCCCAGGCCCTGCAAAATCAGAATTTGCAGATGAATCTGTGGTTCACATTTTTGTTAACATTTGAGAAACAGGATTAGAGACCATTTGGTCCAACACCCTCTCCTCCAACATACACACACAAGGATACATAGACATACACACACAGCAAATACCGGATAGATCAAGGAAGCTGAGACACCAAGTAATACACTCAAAAACACAAGTTGATTATCTGCTGTCTCTTTTTCACATGAAGGGGCATTTTCACAGTCTTATTCAAAGAAATCTGTTGCAAGAACTTAGCAAACAATAAATCTCTAAAACGCTTTAGAGATCTATTAAATATTCCTTTGATCAGCAGTAGCTTTCTTCACATGCCCTCTTAGAAATGAGGGTGAGTAGTCATGCAGCAGTTTGCTTCAAAACGTGTTCCTTTGATTTGGATTTAATGCTCTGTCTGTGCAGTTTGAGAAACAACATAGTTGCTTACATACAGTCCAAGTTCCCTCTCATCTTCTCAAAGTTTCGGCAAGGAGAGCTTCCAGGTCTGTATCACGTGTTTCACGTGTGTTCTAAAAAGTGCACAGGGCACACAGGTATTATTTCTGCCAGCCAGGTGTTGTGTCAGAATTCGTGAGGAATATTTCCAAGGCCACCTCAGAAGAAGCACAATTGATGCTCATGTGTTTACTGATAAAAACGCAGTCTCTGCTTTCTCTCTTATATTATGAATCGCTTGGGCAGGTCTGAGGATTTCTGGTTGTTGTCTTCAACATTATTCCTTGGTGCCTCAGAAATTGACAGGGGCAGAATTATTGGTCTTCGCTTTTGCCTTAACTGCCAAATCTCCCCTGGAAGCAAGGTCATAAGCAAAGGGTGAAGCATCTGTCTAATGCATAGCCTCAAGATGACAAAAAGTCAAGGAGAAATTGACGGAACTGTTAGGAAATTGGCATTGCACTTCATAATCAGAGATTTTACCACACCTCTTGGTCACTGGCAAATGAGATAGACAAAGAGATTCAGTATAGACATGGAGGATCTGTGGACGTACTTGACGATCCTAACCTAATTAACTTTCAAAGGACACTCCAAAAGAATGAATATATTAATATATTTACAAAGTGGTTTCCCAGGCAGCGCTAGTAGTAAAGAACCCGCCTGTCAATGTAGGAGACATAAGAGACATGGGTTTGGGTTGGGAAGGTCCCCTGGAGGAGTACATGGCAACCCACTCCAATATTCTTGCCTAGAGAATCCCATGGACAGAGGAGCCTGGCAGGCTACCGTCCATAGGGTTGCAAGATGTCGGACATGGCTAAAGTAAATTGTCACGGCACACATACATATATATGTATCCTAGATCACTTTTACACCTGAGACTAGCACAACATTGTAAACCAACTGTACTTCAATTAAAAATAATAAAAAATTAAAATTAAAAAGGACGCTTCATCTAACAAATGAGGAATTCACATTGTTTCTAAGAACACATGGAACTATTGCTTACCTACTGGACTATAATGCACGCTTCATAAATTTCACAGAATTAATAAGATATAGAACACATCTTTCTAACTACAGTGCAAACAAGATAGAAATGAATACCCAAAATATAACTAGGAAAACCCACTCTTTAGGAAATTAAAGACATACTTTTTAAAAGCTAATATGTCAAAGAAGTCATAATGAAAATTGAAATATATTTAAAACTAAATAATAATGAAAACACTACCAGACTTCCCTAGTGGTCCAGTGGTTAAGAATCTGCCCGCCAATGCAGAAGACACAGGTTTGATACCTGGTCTGGGAAGATCCTGTGTGCTGCGGAGCAACTAAGGCTGTGAGCCAGAACTACTGAGCCCAAGCTGTAGATCCCTTGAGCTCCAACTACTGAACCCACGCACCACAAAATACTGGCGTCTGCGTGCCTTAGAGGCAATGCTCCGAAAAAAGACAAGCCATTGCTACGAGAAACCTGTGAACCACAACTAGAGATTAGCCCGCACTTGCTGCAACTAGAGAAAGCCTTCATGCGGCAAAGACCCAACACAACCGTAAATAAATAATTTTTAAGAACACATACCTATCACAACTTGTGGGATGCAGCTAAATTCGTGCCTGGAGTATTTAGCTCTAAAATTATTTCATTAAAAAATAAAAGCTGAAAAGTAATAATCTGAGCATCACATTCAAGAAGTCAGTAAAAAAAAAATTTAGAAAGAAGTCAGTAAAAGAAAAAGAATAGATAAGGAAGGCAGTAATAAAGACAAGGAATTATTACGTGACACAGGTAGATCAGTAAATTCTAAACACAGTTCTTTAAAAAAGTAGAATTTACAATTGATAATTTTAAGAGTAAGAACGATGAAACAAAAGTAATAATTTTAAAAAGAGAAATGTCAACAAAGGTTGACAGGAAAGCATCTTATGACCAACTTCACACCAATAGATTTAAAACTTCAAATGGACAGCTGCCAAGAAAGTTATCAATGACCAAAGTATGACTCAAGAGGAAATAGAAATTAGAGAACTTGACTTGGCTTCCAATTATGATAGAAACAGAATCAATATTTTAAGTTTTTTTCACAACAAAAATGCCAGACCCAGGCAACTTTATAAGTAAACTTGACCAAACATTTAAGGAAGATAAAATTTCCAGATTAGCTAAGCTCTTTCAGGACAACAGAAAGTGCCAGCCGGCAGCATTCTCTAACTTAGTTTAGGGGGCTGGTATAATGCTGACTTCAAAGCCAAAGGAAGACAGCATGAGAAAGAAAATCGCTGGCTCATCCCCCTCTTGAAAATGGGTGCAGAAATCTGAAACAAAACCACCTCAGTACCCTGAACCCAGTAACATATTTTAGAAAGGCAGCGCATAATTACCACGTTGAATTTATTCCAGGAATGCGAGGTGAGTCAGTGTCAGCAAGCTGATGATGTAACTTGTACATGACCAGGTTAAAGCTGAGAACCCACCTCAGCAGCTCGTTGGAGACATGGGCCTCACAGGACTGCGAAGTAAAAGAGAAAGAATGTAGAAAAGGAAGAGAAGAAAGCTTTAGGGGGACTAGCAAAAACTGAAGATTGATTTTGCATCTGTAACATTAGAAAACATACCTGCAGAATTAACACAGATTTTGTATGTTTCCATGGATGAAATCAACAGCCAAATTATTTTTCATAAAATGAATTTAAAGTACCAAACATAAAAAAGTGTCTGATACATTTTTTTTGGTAAAACAGCTATCTTTCTTTATACCTTTCCCCTCACATCAACGTCTTAGAAATAGCCAGAAGGAATGGGTTTTTAAAAAAATCATTTTTGAAATGTTCCAGTTCTGTCTGTAACCATTTGACTGAAAACACATTTGGAGTCACTTCAAATAATGTTCAGCATAGTTTAAAATGATACACATTGTTGTGATGACTAATGGATAGTCAATGAAGAGCTAAAATAATTTAAAATTACAAAACTGTAAAATCAAACTGAATATTGCGCATGCATCTTATGTAGTCTCAATTTTAGCTTCAATGAATAATTTTCTAAGAAGATGGTCTTGTTATGTTTCCATTCAACTATTCAATATTCTTTAAATGTGTCCAGTTTTATATTTATGGAATCAAGTATTATGCCAAGATTTCAAGTAATCACTTAAAACAGAGAAAAGTATTGCTGGTCTCTACTGTTTTTAAACCAGGAAGTTGCATAGCCAAATATTCAGGCAGACAAGGTCTGTAAGCATCGGCCCTTCATTTTCCTACAAAGCGGAGCTCCTTCCATGACCGCATGTTGACTTCCTAGGGATAATGGAACTGCGTCCACCAGCTCTGGAACCATAAACCATGGACAATAGATGTTTACTGAGCATTGGTGCATTTACGGGGCTCTTGTTCAGAAGTGTGTTTCCTTCACAGTGACTGAGTCCATTTGCAGGACAGTGGAGATTGTCAGGGCTAACTGAAAGAGGGTGCAGAGCTCTCTGGGATGTGTTTCTCTTCCTCTTCTGGTTTCCTTGACCCTCTGAAGGAGACCCAAAGGGAAGACTAAAACAGCAATGTATTATTTTTGATTATCAAAGCTTCTACAAGGTAGAGTAATTTCAACACTATGGGCCCTATCATATAGACTTGGAAACATGTGCCACCTTTTATTTTTATTTAAGAACGATACATGATGTTGGTCTCCAGGGTAGATGCTTGAACTAGCTAAGGCAGAGCCCCCCGATACCCATCAACCCATCAGGGACCTCCCACAGCTGTGTGTGTGGACAGTGACAACTCCTGCCCATCTTAAGAAGCCTTTTTCTTCATCAAAGGCCACAGAGTGGCCGCTAACGAAGGTAGAAAATTGTGTATTTTAAGGACACACTAAATGAGAAACCAGTGTTTAATTTTTTTCTCAGTAATAGCCCCCAATACATTGCCAGTAAGAGATTGAGGAAGTATTTTGAAGTTCAAAACCTCAATCTGCAAGTAGAATACAGAGATCATCAGGAAACTAGCATGAAGATATTTAATAGAGATCAAAGAGCCTGGTACTTAGAAAAGTGTATTCAAATACAGTTAAATTGCGCCATACCTCACCTACCCTACCATCCCCTTAACAAACGATTGGATACATTTAACATAGATGAATGACATGGTTTCTGCTCCTGAGAAGAGCTCTGCCAAATGAGACCAAGCAATGCAGGAGGATGTGTGCTGGCCCGGAGGCGTGAACGAGGGTGTGGGTGTGCAGAGAGTGCGGTGTGGACCCTGTAAGGGGCGCAGAGGGCAACAGTTGGGACATGACATGCGAGCTGGGTCGCTGAGGATGGGGAAAGGCGGGGAGAAACCGAGCTGAAACTGTGGTGCAGGGAATAAATAAAGCTACGTCTTTCAAGCATGTTTCCAAAATATGGACTCATAAAACTGGACTCATAAAACTCCTACTTCTCCTGGTCTCTTTCAGTGTTCACGTATCCAGAAAATGGCACCGACGATTTCAGAGACCAAGCAAAGAACATAAACCACCAGGTATTTATGGACATCTCAGAAGACAGACCAGACAGGGTCTTTAGGTTATTCTGTAGGTCACCCCCCAAGTGGGTCATGAAATCACTTTAATGGGGCCCAGACTAGCATTTTTAGAGAATAATGTACCATAGAGTGCATAGCTTATGGCGGCACTGAGCAAAACAAATATCAACGTGTCCAAGGCACAAAGGATAGATATTGCACTGTGTGCTTCTCTTCCTGTTATGTATGTTACATACAAGTTGATATGTGCTCTACAGTATGTAAATTATATATCATGACTATATTTCATAGTACATAAATATTGTATTTTATGTTAATTTACATATATAATTAAGATGGAATATTACTGCATAAAGTACTTGAGCTTTGGGTAGCAAAGTGAATCACAGATAAAAAGAATATAGTTATGTGCAGTTTTTGTTTATGTTTTCTAGCTATGGCATCTATTCATTATATTATTATATATTTAAATGTATAGTTATACATTGTATATCTGCATGCATATAAAATGCTACACTATAAATATTACATGTTGTATAATTTTAATTTATCTTGTATATTATAAAGCAGAAACATTTATATAGCTATAACATTTATGTAGTTAATAATAACAGCTTATGTTTATATAATTCCTGTAAAACTCTTGTATAGTTTACAAATTAGGGACACAATAATATCGACCTCACAGGGCTGTTGTTAGCATTGCATGTGCTAATCCATGTGCCATCAAGCCTCTCAGACAGCAAGCTATCAAAAAACGGTAGCTTTTATTATCATTGTTGCAGTTTCATAGTCAGTGGATGGTGATACCATAACCAATCAAATCAGTCTCAGGCCACAACATCTTTCATTTTTCCACAGCATGAATGAACTTATTTCTGGATGAATACACTCAGATCCCTTTGATATTACTAGACACAAAATTGTCCATTTTAGGGAATAGAAGTTGTTTACTACTCTCTACCTGTCTCCTGTCTATAGAGAGAATATTCTCTTGCTTGGACTCAAGTCTGTATCATCTTTCATGAACAACTAGATCAAAGAAAAAAAAAGTGATTTGAAGAAAATTGTAGTATTTCTGACAAAAAGTTCCACATAAATGTTTTCAAATAGTTTGTAATGAAATCAAACTCAGCTGGGAAATTAAAAATAAACTTATGTTCGGAACAAAATAATAATGGTTAGATATTTAACACAAAAGATCCATACACTGGAATTACATTTAACTTCTCCATTTCCTGTCTTCTTCCCTTGCTCCATTTCTTTGTCCTTCCTTCTCTCATTTTTCTTTTATGTTTCTCTTTCAGGGACCTCTTTCCAAAGACCCATTACAGATGAACACCTATGTTGCCTTGTACAAATTTGTACCACAAGAGAATGAAGATTTGGAAATGAGGTAAAAAATATTTTTAAAGGAAGAAGAAGAATGAAAGATTTAAAGTCAGTGGTGATGTATGTGAAAGAAAATAATTCAATTTTCACTGCCTCCAAGTGCCTTAGAGCAGTGATTCTCAAATGTTAGCATGCGGGGCTGGTTAATGCAGATTGTTGGGCCTTATTCTGGAAGTTTCTGACTCAGCACTATTCAGCGCGTCTTGGGTGGGGCTTGATAATCCGAGTTTCTGACTGGTCTGCAGGTGGTGCTGACGCTGCTGGCCCAGGGGCCACACTTTGAGAAGCGTGGTTAGTACATCATCAGTAGAGCTGCTTCTGGCATTCTTCATGAAGGCTGAGCATCAGATGCACTTGGCATCCTGTGGGGTCTAATAGGGAACCAAAAATGTACTTGTTGCCCAAATTAACACTGACTGACGAATCAAGCTAAAACTCTATCTATCCCTGCCAGAGACTGGCAGCTCCCCCTGGCTCTCACCTAGAGGTTCTTCTGTTTCAGGAACCATCCCACCTCATGGTCAGTGAAACAGAGAGACAGGTGAGCCTCAGGGTGCTCATGAGATCCGAACCTTTCTCTGGACCACAGTCTCATGTTTCAGGGGTAGTGTGGCTGGAGTCAGTACTGTGTCCACATCCTCCTTGCTGTGTGATTTTAAGCAATGTACAAACATCGTGTTTCCCTGGTTTCCTTACTGATAAAAAGATAATAGTGACCTTTTCCCCTAAGGCATTTGTGAGGATAAAGCAAATAAGGTTCATAAAGCATTTAGAACAGTAATGGTAGACACTCAGGAACTGGCCATCAGTACAGTCTTTGTAACGTCGCGTTCCCCAGGTTGTGCCAAAGAAAAGACTTCACTCCTTCCCTCTGTTCATGATCCATGCCGCAAGCACTCTCAGGAGAGGGACTTGGTGTTTTCCAGCCCTGGAGCAGGATACAAGGGGCTGCTTTTGCAGCCACATGGGCCCTTAGAGATGGGTTCTTTCCTCCTCTGAAGAGCATGGAGGGAAAACCTAGCACAGAAAACCATTCATATGTCAGAGCACTAGGAAAATAGCCTGCATTTTACGGTGGGCCCCACCGTCCAAGTGCTGTGTCACTGGTCCTCGCTGCAGAAGGCTCTGGAACGCCTTGTCTCCACCCTGGAGCTCTCTGAGCTTTCCCACAACTCATGTGTGCTAAGTCACATCAGTTGTGTCAGACTCTCTGAGACCCTAGGGACCATAGCCCACCAGGCTCCTCTGTCCATGGGATTCTCCAGGCAAGAATGCTGGAGTGGGTTGCCATTCCCTTCTCCAGGGGGTCTTCCCCGACCCAGGGATCAAACTCACCTCTCTGACGTCTCCTGAATTGGCAGGCAGGTTCTTTATCACTAGCGCCACCTGGGAAGTCCTTTTCACATCTCAGGTCTGTCCGTTTCCCTGGTGTGACCCCTCTGGCTTTTGCCTGAACATGGTTCTTCCTCAGTGAAATCAGCCTTCTCCTCTTCCACTTACCCCAAAGTCCCTGAAGAGAAAAGAACTATCAAAAGCCTCCATCTAGACCCTGTTTCCTGGTCCCATTTGCCATTGGGGTCAAGCTGGATCGCTCAGCTGCCCTTCCTGGTACAAGGCCCAGTGGCCCCCGTAGCAGGTGTGGGTGTCCTGCCGAAGTCTGGCAGCTCCCCCAGCTCACACCCAAGGTCAGCTTTCATTGTTCATCTGTGGTCTGCTTCCAGCTGATTCTCGGGCTTTTCCCGGGCAGAGTTCAGGCTTGGTTCCTGGCTCCTTAGATTCGTTCGGACAATTAGGTTCTCGTACATCTGAATTTTCTCCATCCTGAGGAAGACTCACCATGCTGAACTCACTGGCTGGAGTTGTAAATGTTATCTAAACAGCCTGATTAGGCACAGCAGAGTGAGATGCTATTTATCAGGTGTAAGCCCCATTCTATCAAGATACCGCAAACCCTGTCAGTCAGAACCTACCTAGGATTCATCACTGGTGTAATCCCTTGCCCTCAACTGACAGTCCACGTTAACTATCTGCTGATGAAGACAAGGAGGACCTATATTTACTTTGCAGCGAACAGTATATTGGGTTCTTCTTGAGATTATCATTTGAGTGTCTAGAATTTAAAATTTAACAGCACCCCATTGTGCAGGCCCCACAGCTTCATCTTAGAAGATTGTTCTGAACGTATCAGATGGAAACAATAGCTCCAGAGAAGTCTCAGGAGTGAAGTCTGAACTGCCTGGTGGTGGTCTTAAGATATTGTGCTTATTTTAGTCAGTCGCAGGCCATTAACAGTCAAGTTGTCTGGTCACAAATCAAATGTTTACACTCTGCTTCAAGGCAAACAGGACTCTTCATTCCCAGGAATGAAATGTCTGCATTGCATAGACTGCAAGATTGGAGTGATAAATCATACTTAACTTTTTTTTTCTTTGCAAAGAGATTGTAGGTTCCCATTTTAGAAGCCAAGCTCTGATTTAGAATGTGTAAGGCAATGCTTTGGGGATTTCGTATCATTCCTTGAATGAACTAGGGCTTTGTGAATTATCTTTTCTCCTTAAACCGCGAGGTAGTAAAAATCCTTTTAACAAAACTTTTGTTTTCATCCACCTTCTTTCTGACCTGGGGGGCATGCTGGAGATTCTCCTCAGGAAAGAAAACAAAGGATACGAGAGTGGAGGGAATGTTGAAGTTGTGAGCTTGAGGACAAAGGAGGTCTAACTGGCAAAGCCAACAGTCACAGATCAGAGCAGATGGCCCATCACTTCAGCCAGAGTTTGCTGTATATCTGCTCAATAACAAGAAAGCTTTTTCTGCTAATAGCCAACAGTCCAGACCTCTCTCCAAACCTCCAGATTCTTCTGCATGCCTGCCCCAGGAGTGACTGGCACCCAGGACTTCTGTCCTGCCCCCCCACAAACCTGTCCCCAGGGTGAATGATATCACCATCTGCCCAGGCCTCAAGCCAGCCACCTGAGGTTTTCTTTTACCCCATGCCCAAAATGCATTCAATGTTCAATTCCTACTGGTTCTCTTTGCCTCAGATCTGCTTTATCCAGCCCCACCTTCACCTCTCCCTGGATTGCTATGGGATCCACCTGGTCTCTATACCACCACCACCCCATTCCTCCCTTCCCATTTACTTTGGGTGGAAAGGATGCTGCAAAGACAGCCCAGTGTCCTGGGATCGCCTAACTTTGGAGTCAAACAGAATGGATTCATGTCCCTGCTCCTCTATTCTCTGACAACAGGGCATCTTACCTAACTTTCTGAACCTCTGTCTTCTCACCTTGAAAGTAGAGATAATAAGGCCTGTCCTTGTAGGATGGTGGTAGTTGAGTTGCTAAATCATGTCCATCTCTTTGTGACCCCGTGGACTGTAGCCCACCAGGCTCCTCTGTCCATGGGCTTCTCCAGGCAAGAATACTGGAGTGGGCTGCCATTTCCTTCTCCAGGGGATCTTCCTGACCCAGGGATCGAACCCGGGTCTCCTGCATTGCAGACAGATTCTTTACCGACTGAGCTACGAGGGAAGCCCTTGTAGGATGGTTGTCATTAAATAAAATAACATAGTAGGAGTTTAACAGTGTTAATTCCAGTCAGTTCTGTTCATACTCCAGAGGTAGATGCTTCCTTTGCAGACATAAAAAATGAGGCAGAAAGAGATTGACATGCAACATGGATTCACTGAGTATTTAAGAATAAAAAGTGTGGGCATCACTTGACCTGGATTTAAGCTCTAGCCAAGCTACTCACTACCTGTGTGACCCGCATGAAGCTTGAGAAGTTTCCACAAGCCATCCGAGCTTCTGCTTTTATAATACATGCATGAAGAAGAGAATCATTGTGCCTGTCTTAGGTCTGCTCATGACACACAAGTGTGTTTATTTTTTTTTAATTTTTTTCTCTTTTTTTCCATTTATTTTTATTAGTTGGAGGCTAATTAACATGTAAATCCATGGCTGATTCATGTCAATGTATGGCAAAAACCACTACAATATTGTAAAGTAATTAGCCTCCACAAGTGCGTTTAAAACTCTCTAATGCCCTCCCACTTCCCTTGGGTCTAGACTGGAACATTTGCAGAGACGTGGTGGCTTCTCTCACCCTGGTGACTGCTCTGCTTCTCTGTTCCCCTCACCTCTCTGCTCCATCATTTGTTCCCCAAAAGGATCAGGCTTCCCTGGTGGCTCAGCTGGTAAAGAATCTGCCTGCAAAGTGGGAGACCTGGGTTTGATCCCTGGATTGGGAAGATCCCCTGGAGAATGGAAAGACTACCCACTCCAGGATTCTGGCCTGGAGAATTCCATGGACTAGTCCATAGTGTCTCAAAGAGTCGGACACAACTGAGCAACTTTTACTTTCACTTTCAACCCTTACCAAAGAAATTTTCTTCCTTGCCTCTGTTCCTCCCACCCTTCTATTCACCCACCACCACCACCCCCCTCACACACACACACCCTCTTCCAGTTGACTATTACACACCCAGTAAATCTCAACTCTTCCTTGGTGCAACCTCAGTGAGATCCTCTATGATATACTTTCATGACATCATATTTCTTTTCAAAGCATTTATCTCATTTTGTATTTATATATTTCTGGGATTGTTTGGTTAACTTATCTCTCCCTTGTAAAGCCCATGAGAACAAATCTGTATTTGTTAAATAACCCTGTGTCCCTGGAGTATAGGCCAGTTCTTAAGACTTCAGTTCAGTTCAGTTCAGTCACTCAATCGTGTCCGATTCTTTGCGACCCCATGAACTGCAGCACGCCAGGCCTTCCTGTCCATCACCAACTCCCGGAGTTTACCCAAACTCATGTCCATTGAGTTGGTGATGCCATCCAACCTTCTCATCCTCTGTCGTCCCCTTCTCCTCCTGCCTTCAATCTTTCCCAATGTCAGGGTCTTTTCAAATGAGTCAGCTCTTCGCATCAGGTGGCCAAAGGATTGGAGTTTCAGCTTCAACATCAGTCCTTCCAATGAATATTCAGGACTGATTTCCTTTAGGATGGACTGGTTGGGTCTCCTTGCAATCCAAAAGACTCTCAGGAGTCTTCTCCAACACCACAGTTCAAAAGCATCAATTCTTCGGCACTCAGCTTTCTTTATAGTCCCAACTCTCACATCCATACATGCCCACTGGAAAAACCATAGCCTTGACTAGATGGACCTTTGTTGGCAAAGTAATGTCTCTGCTTTTTAATATGCTGTCTAGGTTGGTCATAACTTTCCTTTCAAGGAGTAACCGTCACTTAATTTCATGGCTGCAGTCACCATCTGCAGTGATTTTGGAGCCCAAAAAAATAAAGTTAGCCACTGTTTCCACTGTTTCCCCATCTAATTGCCATGAAGTGATGAGACCAGATGCCATGATCTTAGTTTTCTGACTATTGAGCTTTAAGCTAACTTTTTCACTCTCCTCTTTCACTTTCATCAAGAGGTCCTTTAGTTCTTCTTCACTTTCTACCATAAGGGTGGTGTCATCTGCATATCTGAGGTTATTGATATTTCTCCCGGCAATCTTGATTCCAGCTTGTGCTTCTTCCAGCCCAGCGTTTCTCATGATGTACTCTGCATATAAGTTAAATAAGCAGGGTGACAATATACAGCCTTGACGCACTCCTTTTCCTATTTGGAACCAGTCTGTTGTTCCATGTCCAGTTCTAACTGTTGCTTCCTGACCTGCATACAGGTTTCTTAAGAGGCAGGTCTGGTATTCCCATCTCTTGAAGAATTTTCCAGTTTGTTGTGATCCACACAGTCAAAGGCTTTGGCATAATCAATAAAGCAGAAATAGATATTTTTCTGGAACTCTCTTGCTTTTTCGATGATCCAGCGGATCTTGAGACTTAGTAGATGCTTAATAAATATTTCATGAATGAATGAATAAGTATTGTGGAGATTAAATGAATGAACTAGCGTTGTCCCTGGCATATACAATTAGTGGGCAAATAGAGTCCATGTTAATAGAATGGACGCTATAAAGGAGGAAGCTAACCCAGCTCAAAGTGGTTTACCAGGACCTGTTTCCTGAAGGAGATGGGCCTTGAACTCAGGATGAATATGATTTGTTGAGAAGAAATTGTAGAAAAATAGACCAACAGTAGCCCGTAGTCATATTCACAAAGAACAAAGAGTTGAAGACAATGTGGAAGAAGCCCTGCTAAGCCAAACACAGTTTGGGCATGGTAGGGTGAGCCTCAGGGAGAAGGAGTGTAGGGCTCTGCCTCCTTATTCCTAGAGCAGCTCCTGCCCCCCTCAAAACTGCTGTGGTCCCATCATTAGTCTCCACCCACTGCCTGAAGGCAGAGGCTTCGCACAGTCAGCTTTGCTACACTGTCAGTGCAAACTTCCTTCATAAATTCATCTGCTGTTACCTCCCCAAAACTCTGGAGCTCATGGAAGCCATGATAATCTTCCTACCATCATGGGCAGAGAGTAGGGGAGAGCAAGGGTGCAGGGCGGAAAGGAGCAGTGTCTGGGGGTCACATAGACCTGGGTCCACCTCCCAGCTCTGACACATCCTAGCTGCATCAATTTGAGCAAACTGTTTAATCTCTTGCAGCCTCCATTTTCTCCTTCTTAGGGAGACTGAGCAATGAGATAATGTTAAAAAAAAAAAAAAGAGATGCTATTTGTGCCCAGTACAAAGTGAGGTGTACAGTTTGTTTAGATACCATCTCTTCATCATTTGCATCATTTCACAATACATTTTATTTTCCTGGTCTTCTGATCAATTACTCTAACGATATATAGTATATATATCTTTATAGATATATAGTTCAACACTCTGTCTTATCTTTGAGCACATCCAAGGAGACTTTATCTAATTAGTCTGGTGATAAGGAGGCTGTGACACCGTCTCTTACCTTCTGAGTAGGTTTTGTGGTTGCTGACATGACATGCTCCAGGTATGGAATTTTACCGCTGATACACGAGATGGATGTGATGCCATCCTGCGAGGGGCTCTCTAAGCTGCCCTTGCTGATAATTTGAGGTCTGATAACACCAGTGAGCCACCCGGGTTCCTCTGGCTGAGTGTAATGAGCTTGCATAGTAGATAACCTCTGTCATTAAGGGTCTTAGACAGTTTCCACCAAACACCTTTAATGTCTAGTTTTTTAAAAGTCCTGAAAATTACACTTTATGGAATGCCAGCTTAATTAATGAGCAAAGCTTTTTAAAATGTGACTTGAAATACAAACTGGAGAACCCCATAATCAGGACTGGCATCATGATCAGAGACTGTCTCATAAATTCACAAAAGCCGTGTGTCCGTCTTTCTCCTGACCATGTACGTGACTGTGTGTGACACACTCACATATGCACATACATCCCTACACACTCACAATCAGATACAAGCAAACTCACACACAGCCACACACACACACACATTCAGACACACATACACAAATACACGTGCATTTATACACACACATATTAGCAAAAGCTTGATAACCCTTTCTTAGCCTTTTGATGAAAGTAAATCCTGCCGTCCATATTTGCAATGTAACCTGTCTCATTGAAAGTATGCAAAATATTCTTGGAGATATCACTTATTAATTCACATTGATGCATATTTTTAAAATCTGTAAGAATAACTTCAGTGGCTTGGCCAAGTTGACATATTATTTAAATAGTCAGCATATATAAATAACTCTGAGTAAGCATGAACCCCTAAAACATTGTCAGGGACTCTGAAATAAAAGATCAAGCATAAACAAAAAACTCAAGGGTTCAAATACATATTTAAGTGACCATGTATGTCTATTCCAAAGAATCCATTTTGGTTTTCCACATCTAAATCATTTTCATTTTTATTAGTTCTCCCCAAACAGATTTATATGATAATGGCCATGTTTCATAAGGGGTGAAGAGGAGAGGAAAAATTCCTGTGAGCCAAAAGAGGGAATGAGGAAACTGCTGTTTGAATATTATTAAATTTTAAGAGAGATGTAAATTAATTGCCACTCAATCTGTTTGTGTCAGAATAGCTAAATTTGGGGGCCGTAAGAGAAAAACATATCTTCTTTTGTAACTCCAAATTAGATTCCTGATTTAAAGTCTTTAATTGCCAGACTCTTTCTTGGAAGTCATGAGTACCAGATTTTTCTATGTGCGAGTCTGAACAAAACCAGGCAACCAATTGTCCCATTAGCTGATATTCACAAAAACCTCTGGAGATGGGATGGGCTGAATTCACCTCTTCCTGATTTATTGAAAGCACCACTTGAAATAAGGTCAAATGGGACTTTAACCCTTGTGCAGCTATCTCCAGGATTTGTGTCATGTGCCACCGCTCACCTCGTGGTGAATGAGATGTAGTTCACAGGCCCTGTTATCAAAGAGCTCCCCTGGCCATAAGGCTGCAGGCCCTCGACAAGAAAGTCCCTTCAATATGAGGGCTTGTGGGCAGGGAGGTAGTTCCAGACACTGCTGCTGCACCTCAGGGGGACGCTGAAACATCAGCTGGAGCGAATCAGGTCTTCCGACCGCGTGATCCCACTGCAGAATAGAACTGTGATCTAAAATCTAGAAGGAAGAGAGGAAGGAAGCTAATATTGAGGGAGCATATACTGTGTATCAAGGGCTTCCCTGGTGGCTCAGATGGTAAAGAATCTGCCTGCAATGCAGGAGACCTGGGTTCAATCCCTGGATGGGGAAGATCTCCTGGAGAAGGGAATGGCAACTCACTCCAGTATTCTTGCCTAGAGAATTCCATGGACAGAGGAGCCTGGTGGGCTACAGTCTATGGGATGCAAAGAGTTGGGCTCAACTGAGCGACTAACACTTTCAATGTGTATCAAGTTATTTACACGACATAATCTCATTTAATATTTTAAAAAAAAAAAAAAAAAGAAGGCATTGAAACAGCCTTGGGAAGAAGCCAGGGAAGATTTTGCAAGGAGATGGCATCGCAGCCCGTCCAGGACTTCCAGAAAGAGTGGACATGAGTACCTGTACAGCTTGAACAGTGAGCAGTCATTCCCTCTTCCACTGAGGAAAGGGTAACAGAAGAATAATTCAACTATAAGAACAAGTGGTGTCAGATGCAAGCCAGTTGCAAATCCCATTCCAAAAGAAGTTGTGGAAATTCACTGCAGGAGCATACTTAGATTCTTACATTCATCCCAGTCTTCATTCTGGAAAGACTGTCTTAAAATTCAGTAAAGCTTAGCAAATGGACACTTAGCTGTTCAGTTCATATTCCAAGGAGACAATTTATGGTCTTTTACCCTTTTGAGGAGAGGGAGAGAGAAGCGAGTCCAGGAACCCACAGGTGGAAGTGGAGGCTTGGAGCTGTTATCTGGGGAGGCAGACTCTTCATCCACTTGTCTTTCCATCCTACACTGACATGATAGGTTTCCTCTCTGTTAAGGAAGACAATTTATATTAGCAGATTCAGATAATGGGTTAATTTTACCCTTTTTGGCCACTCACATTACTCCTTATAAATCTATTTGGATTGTTAGATTTGCTTCAAAAGAACAGGAAGTGTGTGATTATAGACTGGGGTTCATGAAAAGTCACTCCTGGTCAAGGATAATTTTTTAAAATTAAAATGATTACTGTTCTACAAATATAAAATGAGTACAGGTCAGAATTTTAATTTGAATCACTAATGAATGAGAGAACCAGTACACTTTAACATCTGATTCAAAGGAAGATTCACGCAGCACCCATATGTAGGCAATCAGGAGTGCTGATGTGAACTTACAAATGGGTGCAAAAGTAGATAATATTCACAGGGTAGTCATTGACTACTTTCTGCCAGACACAGTTCACTAATGTTTCTCGGGGTAAGGCTCATTTGCATTATTGCAGAGATGTGCAGTAGCTCAAAGACCCTAAAAGGGGGAGGTGACCCAGAAGGGTGCACCAGACAGCACCCCAGTTCAGTCATCAGTTTTGCCCATTTCAGAGTCTTCCAAATTGTCCCTGACAACCCCTTGCATTCTTTCAACTGATCAGTGAAGTGGTTCAAGCAAGCAGCATTTTGCAGAGGAGAGAATGGTGGTTAGGATGGTTAAACTACATATTATAATCCGTATGAATCTCCAGGAGAACATTATTAAAATAGAGACTCCTGGGTTACACCCACACTGGAGACTCAATTCCCATTTGGAAATCTGTATGGTCAAATATTCCCTTAGACTCTGGTAATCTGCCAGGTTTGAGAACAACTGTGACTTAACTGACTTCTCCTGAGATGAACAGTGGGCCAGCGGCCGACCCAAATGGGATGCAGATTTCTGATCCTCAGCCAGTGCTCAATACACTGGTCAGCACTGCGGCTTAGGCCTGTGGTTTATTTGGTAATGTCCTTCACTCTGTATGGTTTTATAAATCCTCCATAAAATAAGAAAAGGAGAGCCCTAGAGACAGTGTTAGACAAAATAAGACTTGGTGTCTCGTTTCCATTCTCTTAAGTACATTACTGCTTGGCAAATGCATCAACTTAATTAAAACTAAATGTAATTCTAATGCACCAATTTGATTTAAAAATAATCTTCACAGTCACCAGGACATCAAAATGCAATTAAGGGCTATTTGAGGAAAGTCTCTGATGCATATTATACTCTGACGCTGTGCTATGTCAAGAAACCCAGATCTTCCCGAATATCACTAATGTGTTTAGCAGCCTCTCTCTCACTCAAATGCCTTTTTCAATTAGGTTCTGGAGAGCATGATCTGTGACAGTTCAGGAACATTTACCAAGTCTCATCCACATGGCCCTTTAGCTGAATCCTTTCTCTCTGAGCTGGTCTCTGGACTTGAGAAGGCGCAGGCCAGTCTTCTGGACGCCAAGCTTAAGACAAAATCACACAGCAGAGTTCAGGAGTCCCTTGTTCCCTAACCATATGCTAAGATTTTAAAGGCTCTGGACCAGGATAATGGAAATCAAGAAAAGGGTCTAGGGGAAAATTTAGCAATAGATCTGAAACTAATGGAGCAGTTTGGCTGGCTCCTTTTCTGTTCCCCTTGAGACTTCTCTGGTGGCTAAGATGGTAAAGAAACCACCTACAATGCAGGAGACGTGAGTTCGATCCCTGGTTTGGGAAGATCCTCTTGAGAAGGGAATGGCAACCCACTCCAGTATCTTTGCCTGGAGAATCCCATGAACAGAGGAGCCTGGCAGGCTATAGTCCATGGGATTGCAAAGAGTTGGACACAACTGAGTGACTTTCTCTTTTACTTTTCTGTTCCCCTTGGCTTGGGTTTCTCCAGGAGATTTGTTTGGCCTGAGTAAGAGTGGTTGATGTAAGCTTGATTTGGGGTTCTTTTGCCTAATGAATGGGAAACTGTAAGAAATTTTTTAAAATCTCCAAATAGTTGCAGAATAAAATGGGCAATTCTAAGGAGTTTCACAAAGTTTAAGTGGTATAAGAGGCAGCATGATTTCGTGGACTTAGTGGTGGAATCAAACCCTCTTAGGGAGAAAGTCTCTCTTGATCTTCTTCCTTGTGTGTAATTGCTACTAGTCTCCCCCACTTCCTTCAGTGAACTTTGCTGTCCCCCCAGGCTCTGGGTAGGGGGGACCTGCACCCTTCCAGCATCTCCCCTGAAGTCAGTACATGGGCAGTAGATTCTTCCCTCCACCCTGAGCCTGCCACAACTATGTGGTCGCTATCTGGAGTCAAGGGGAAGAGAGAGGGGCTTGGGGATGTGAAGAGAGAGACACTTTTCCAAAACACTGAATTACATCAAAGGTCAGTTTTTGAAGCCCCTTAAGAGGTCAAAGGTTATTACATTAAGCAGTTGCCCCTGCGAAACCTGAGGGGACACTGAATTTTCTCATACCCCAGTAAAAAACTAAATTTTTAGAAGGAAATTAGAACTTTTAAGCCTTTAGTGTATATCGTTCACAGTGCTGAAGGCTTCCACATAGGTCTTCTCATTTAATTCACATAGCAACTTTGCAAAGTCAATATAGTTCACTGTATAGAGAGATGGAGATATAGATGCCTTGGAGTGTGTACTTATGTGAATATCATTGAGGTAGCTCAGTCTCAAAGAAGCCTGTTTGGAATTTTTGTTTGTTAATTTTGCTACTAGTAGCAAATTTTTTTTTTTTTTTTGCTACTAGTCTCCCCCACTTCCTTTTTTGCTAGACTAGTAGCAAATTTTGTTTCCTAATTCCATACATGTCTATGCCCTTAGAGTGTATTTCTTCTCATTTAGCAGTGATACTGTTAAGTTACCAGTTGAGATCACCAACATCTTGAGGACAGTAACAATGTCTTAACAACCATAATAACCACCATCTCTTGTGGGCTTATCTAAATGTGTTTCTCAGGTCTTAACTCATTTAATCATCAAAAAAGTAAGAAATGTACTATTTTTATTGTCACCCAACAGTTAAGATAACTGATGCTTTGAAGCATCTTTTTATCCTGAGTACACACCTGAGACCTAACATGTGACCTCATTAAAAGGGTGTCACTGTCTCCAACCATAGGAATCTGTGTTCTCTGTGGGGACCAGAGACAGGCTACATGGGGGGCCTCGAGACAGCTCACAGTTGACCCTCTGGGGGCCCCACCCATGAAAGACTCAACCATCTTCATAACTTAACCTTGCAGAAGAGTTTCCTGTAGATGGCTGGGCTTGCCTGCATCATTCATACGCTCTGTGAACATTGTGTCCTCACAGTCCCTGAATCCAGTGTACCTGGGTGAGGGCGAGATGGGTTGCTGTGTCCAAGTGGAAAACCACATGAGGGACACAGAGGACTGCTGGAAACGACCCCAGATAGCAACTGTCCAGCTCACATGCACATAAACACACATATACACACTCACAAATAAACTCTGTCCTCCTCACCACAAAGCCATGACTCTGTAGTTAGCTTTGTTACTTTATTCCTACCCCTGTGGATAGCCCACAGTTCCCTCAGAATTTTAAGATGTTCCATGAACCATGCTATAGGTCATCTGAGAGTCTTCCTCAAGGTTTAAGACCCATTTTACTGAACAAACGAAAAGGCCAGCTGTGGTGTTATGATCTCTCTGCTATAAACTGGATTGTTTCTGAAGTGTATTGTACATTTTATCAGTGTATATAACTCTCTAGTACTTTGGCAACCTGATGCAAAGAGCTAACTCACTGCAAAAGACCCTGATGCTGGAAAAGATTGAAGGCAGGAGGAGAAGGGGATGACAGAAGATGAGATGGCTGGATGGCATCTCCGACTCAATGGACATGAGTTTGAGCAAACTCCAGGAGATGGTGAAGGACAGGGAAACCTGGCGTGCTACAGTCCATAGGGTTGCAGAGAGTTGGACATGACTGAGCAATGAACAAAAACAGCAACATAATTTTAGGTTACAATGCAGCAGAATTTATACTTGAACTTAGGATGTTCTGATTGATTGAATTAAGCAAAAGAAACAGGAAGATCCCCTGGAGGAGGGCATGGAGACCCACTCCAGTATTATTGCCTGGAGAATCCCATGGACAGAGGACCCTGATGGGCTACCATGGTCCATAGGGTCACAAAGAGTCGGACATGACTAAGCAACTTAGCATGCACAAACTATTTTAAGTATTTGGGAGCCAGATGAGTTCATCTTCCATGGACTGTATAGTCCGTGGGGTCACAAAGAGTCGGACACAACTACCAACTTTCACTTTCACTTTCTTTGGAGTTCATCTCCAAGATTTGGAAATATAGAGTTAAATTATAAAATCTATATATAATGGATCAAAATATAAAGTCACCTAAAAGAAAGAAAATAGCTGATAGACCAGAGCAGAACTTTCTACTAACAGAATGTGATAACACAACATAAGAATTATTTCATGGAAAGGGCTCCAGTCAGCAGAGAGGCGTAAAACAGCTGGAGGCAGAGAGTCACACCCTGGCAGTGTCCATCCTAGGAAAAACCCAAGGAAGGAGAATTTTAAGCCTTAGGCCTCCGTTCTACCAAGACCCATGGCAAGGCTCTGCGTCAGGAGAGCAGGTGGGCAGAAGGAGGGGGAAGAGGCCTGAGTTGAGAACAGATTAGAAGAGAACCCGCAGTTGGGAGTGAAGTGTGTGGTGCAGCCACGCAGGACCTCACCAGCAACTGGGGAGTCTGGGTAACAGCAGCTGGAGCTGTAGGGGCAGCTTACGTGTGGCCAGCAGCTGGGTGAGTGAGGTTTCCCAGGCTCCCCACGGGTTAGCTGATTTGAATAATGCCCCAGGCCCCAGTCACAGAGGCTGTCCTGAGCTGTCCAGAGCCCGCGCCAGGGCAGTTAAGGATGAGGCTGGTGCATAGTGCCCCAGAGCATTCGAGCCCCCAGAGGGAGGTGGTGTGGGTTGTTAATTTAATCAGTTGTCTAAGAGGAGCTCATCAGTCCCTAGACACAGTTTCAAAGTGGGTCAAGGCATTTTTTAAAATAAATTAAAAATATTATATTACGCAGAATGATTTTACCTTAAGTGCCTGCTCAGATCAACTGCCCAGAGCCCAGAGTGGGAAAGGATCTAAGGCGGGCTCAGTGGGAAAGAATGCTGAGATTGCTGGGGGGTGCCAGGCAGAGGCAAGAGGGCAGCAGAAGCCCCACAAGCCACACATGTACCGACCCAGATATTAGACAGTTGTTGTTTGGGGTTCAAGTTCCGCCCTAAAGCAAGATCCTCCCCAAAATGAAAAACACATTAGCTGTCTCTGCCTCATGATTAGAGTATTTAAGTCGTATCAGTAGGAATCACTCATTCTTTATGCATCCTGTTTATTTCACTGGTAGCCCTGAAGACAATTTGCAATTATATATTTATGAGTTATGCATACACATTCTATATTTATTATTTATGAAATGTTTAATTATGCATTTTCTTATTTATTATCCATCTTTCTTACTAGAATATTAGCTCCTGTGAGGCCTTTACTCACCAAAGTATACCCAATGCCTAGTAAAATCATCCTTTCAGAGTCGGTGGTCTAGAATATTTGTGGAATGAGCAGGTAAACAGAACAACAAAGGATAAAGGGATGAATGTAATTCTCCTCATTCACCAAGCAGTTTTCAGATGCTGGCAGCGCTCTTTCCTAAGACAGAATCCCCATCATGCTGTCGGGAGATCTGATCTTTCTCATAAAATTATAGCTTGTATTCCAGTGAGTGCTTTATTCTAATGTATGGTTTATTTCACATGGGTCATGGGCTCAGGGACTGTCTACCTCTGGGCATAGTCAAGATTGATCATTCAGACCATAAACATAGATGTTGGAGGGACTTCCCTGGTGATCCAGTGGCTGACTCCACATTCTGCAGTGCAGGGGGACCCAAGTTCAATCCCTGTCAGAGAACTAGATCCCATATGCTTCATCTAAGAGTTTGCATGCTGCAACTAAGACCTGATGCAGTCAAATAAATAAATAAATATTTTTTTTAGAAAAATAGATGTTGGATTCAGGCAACACTGTTTTACACCCAGGGAAAGATGCCTCTTCCAATCTTGATTCCCTACTTATAATTTCTGCCCAACCATCAGCAAAGTCACTCTAGTTGATGCTAACACGCAGTTTCTCAGGTTACTAGGTTAAATAAAATCTGCTGGAGCTAGAAGGATTTTTCTACATCGACTTTCATCCTTGCTGCTTAATTAAACCCCTCACCTGGGAAAAGAGTGATTTTCATCCTCCTCGCTTTCTGTGACATCAGTATGAAACTGTGACTGTTGAAATACCAAAATGCCAGTTGTGTTTAATGCTTCAGATGTAACAAGCCTGTTATATTTGGAATCCCCTACGAAGATAGATATTAGCTGAGAACTGAAAATGACAGCAGAGAAGATTGAACCAGAATAGCAAAGGGAGCACACAGATCTGCTTCCCTTCTTGCTCCAGTCCCTTAAAGTGTGAGAAATATGTTTTTCTAAGAATATCTCCATAATAGTACTAGAAAATAACACTATCAGAGACCCCCAAATCTTGGGAATTTCTTGGGAGACTACAGCAAATTGAGAACAAGGTAGATGACCAGAGTCCAAAGAATGCTCAGAGAGAAACATCTATGTAAGAGCATACTCAAACAGACACTGATCTCACAAAAGAGCATGTGGGTGTCGCAGTGGCTGAATTGCATTAGTGGCCTCAATTCTTCACTGTCCCTGTATCCATGCTGTTTGCCATGAGACTTTACAATTCTTTCACCAGAGTTGCTTTGAGGCAGAATGACAATGTGTCATGTCAGTTCTGAGCCTACGCATTAGAAGCCTTACATGTTTTTCACATTTCCATTTGCTGCCCTGGCAATGCCATGAATGTCCAAACTGGCCTTCTTGGGCATGAGAAACATGGAATAAGGCAAAATCACCCCAGTCATCCCAGCCAGCACTCAAGAATGTGAGTGAACCTTTGAGATTTGGGGGTTGTTTGTTACACAGCATTATCACAGCAATATATAACTGATACAGAGTCCCAACAGTGTTCGTTTATAACCCATTATTACTACTTAGAAAGAAAAAATAGGCAGCAGTTGTGATTGACTGTAGAATTAAACCATCACCTGTGCTCTAAGAAAGGGAACCCATGCCCAAGGAAGTGTGCCCCTGTGTGGCCCAAAAGACTGAGAAAGAAAAAGAATTGGAGGTAGTTCTAGACCTCTAGAGCTTGTAGAGTGGTAGGGGAGGAAAAGTCAGCTTTACTTGGAGGAAAATAAATTAACCTTCTCCTTCCCAGGGTTAAGAAAGCCACCCTTGTTTTAGCCATTGGGGTGGTGGTGGGAGTCCCCAAACTGCTTGTCTGCTATACTCTCAAGCATCCAAAAGTGAGATGCATCAACTGACACACCCCGCTGTCTTAAGCAGAGCTTGAAATTAGCCCTCACACATTGCAGATGTAGCTGATAGTGGAGAAACTCACCCAGAGATTCACACCCTGTGTTTTCAGTTATGAATATAAAGAAATAGCCAAGAAACACAGGTGCAGGACAAAATCCCTTGACATGAAGGAAAAGTAAACTAATAAGATAAACTGTGCTTCCATTGCAGGGGGCATGGGTTCAATCCCTGCTTGGGGAAGTAAGATCCCAAATGCTGCTCAGCACAACCAAAAAAAGAAGCAATAAGACAAATAACACTCTAACTAATCCTAATGGAAACAAATTTAATAAAGGGAAGAAATATTGTTTTTAATATCTAATAATATCCTCAGCAATATCCATCATGCTATTCCATCCATAAGATAAAGTTGACAAATGTGAAAAGGAGACATTCAGAAAATGATAAAGAACTCTTGGAAATTAAATTTTCCCTAAAACCCTCAGTACTGTAATAAATATTACAAGAGATAAGCCCATACACAAACTAAGCAATTAGGAAGATTAAATTGAGAAAAATTTTAGACTAGATTTCTTGTTAAAGACAGAAAATATGTAAGAAAGACAAAAGATATAGATGATTGATCTAGAAAGTCCAACACATGTTGACTAGAAATTCCAGGAAAAAAGAAGAAAGAAAATGACGGGGAGAAAACAGTGAAAAAATAGTGGACAAGATTTTCCCAAGTTGAAAAATAATATGAGTCTTCAGATAGTAAAAGTGCCATTAGGTGCTGGGTAGAAGGAATAAAAGACACACACATACACATACACACAGGTGGATGTGAAAATCAAATTAGAGGTGGCAATAATCACTGTATCTACAATACCCATAGCAAAAACATCATGTAAGTCTTCAGTTAAACCCAAGTAATTCCTAATGAAGGATAGAACATGCACACACACACAAGTCTAAAACAAACTTCTTGATTATACCAACATAAAAAGTGGCAGACAAGGGAAATAGAAATTAAGTAAAAGTGGTTTCAAGAAGGTACTGAGAAGATGCAGCTAATAGTAAAGACAATGCCTCATTCTAGATGTCAATAGAAGACAAAAGAAACAGCAAATACACCTACATATCTCTGTATAAATGTCAGTGCGTGGAAAAGAGTCCAGAGGGAGACACAGGAAACTACTAACAGTGGTCACCTCTGGACAGTGGGAGGAGGATTATGGGGCAGAATATGAAAAAACTCCAGTTTTCATATTTTAGACTTCCACATTTCAGAGTTTTTTACAATGCAGAGATGATAATCTGTGTATAAAAATGAAGTTAAAGATTTTTTTCTAAATACAGCACAGAAATTACATTTGCATTCAGCCTCTAACAAAGCTACTTTCATGGGTGGGAAGAGCAGGTAAAATTCATTTTTATTTTAGTATTATTTGGGTGAGTGAAAGCTACCACTTCTGACTTTAAAATACCATCTTTTTCTTTTTCACCCTCTCTACCCCCCACCCAACTCATTCATTCTTCATTTTAGGCCAGGAGACATGATTACTCTTCTAGAGGACTCTAATGAAGACTGGTGGAAAGTAAGTATTTCTTTTTCTTTAAGAAAAATCATTTGGTAACTATAATTACCATGAATGCTACAATTATGGCTGCATGCCTCTTTTTTTCCTTTCAGGGGAAAATTCAAGACAGAATTGGCTTCTTTCCAGCCAACTTTGTTCAGAGAGTACACCAAAATGAGAAGATTTTTAGATGTGTTAGAACCTTCACTGGGTGTAAGGAACAGGGACAGATAACCCTGAAAGAGAATCAGGTGAGTAAAGCCCACCAGCACCCACCCAGTGTGACCAAAATAGAGTAAGGGTCATTTTACAAATAGCAATAAATCTGAACGAGTAGTCATGTGAGTGTATTCACTTTGAGAAAAGATATTCTTAGTCCAATGATATTTGTGTGTGTGTGTGTTTTAATCGCTCAGTCATGTCTGACTCTTTGTGACCTCTTGGACTTCTCCAGATCAGAATACTGGAGTGGGTTGCCTTTCCCTTCTCCAGGGGATCGTCCCAACCCAGGGATCAAACCCAGGTCTCCCACATTGTAGGCAGATTCTTTACCATCTGAGCCACCAAGGAAGCCTGATATTAGTGTAGCAGGATCTAAACAGGCAAAACCAAAATGTTAGGAAGCTCAGTTGCCTTTCCTGAGAACCAAACATATAGCTTATATAATACTTATAAAGCTTATATATCTATTGGGTTGGCTACAAATTTCCTTTGGTTTCTAAGTAAAAATAAAAGACATATTTTTCATTTTCACCAAGAACTGTATTGAACAACGTATTCACCATTTTGTTCCACTACCTTAACTGCGGAGCATCCTCCAGCGTGAAATCTAGTGTGAAACTTCTCAAACCACTTTTGACACATTTGACCAGTCACAGCACCTTCTCCATACACTGCACAAATCTTTTTTTGCTTCAGTTGCATTTTTACCTTTCTTGAAATAATAAAGCATAATAAAAATGTCTCTTCTTCCTTCTGTCTTCAATATTAAAATAACTACACAAAAATTCACTAATTTTGATAAGTTTTTTTAAATGCATGCTGGTATGATAGATGTCACAATACAATCTAAACAAAATTGTTTCAAATGAAGTTAAAGGCAACTAAGCACTACTAGAGCCATCTCACAGAAAAAAAATTCAACGAACCTTTTGGCCAACCCAGTACATTTTATTTGTTGAAGTTTTACACATGCCCTATAAATGAGGAAACAATGGCTCATAGAGATGATGTGCCTTGCTTGGGGGCAATAACCTGGCATGTGGCCAGGCTGGAACTTAAAGATAGATCTGCAAATTTCAAGTCAATGCCTTCCACTGAGCCATGTGCCCTGGACGATGTGGAGCAAACTCGGAATGCAAAGTGCCTTTTGCATTGTCAATTCCCGGGGAAGGCAAGTGTCCTAGGACCAGAAGGACCCCCTGGGAACAAATTCTTGCTCATACAGAAGCCACAGAAGCCTTAGTGAGTCATTCTTGATTCCAGGCAATGGACTCACCCTCATCAGACTGAGACCCCATCTCTAACGCCATACACACCCCACGAAGCAAACAGTCACATTTCCCATCTGGATTCCATGTCAATGTCTCAAACTTCTCCAAGATTACTCAACTGTATTCTTCCTGTTACAAAATCTGGAAAGTCTTCTGAATGAAATACATCCAGGAAGGATGTTCATCTTTATTGGCAAAGCATTATTACGTAATTTTGCTAGCTGCTTTGATTTTTCTTCTCAGAATAATCTTGTGCTTCCCCATTTGAGATTAAACATTATTTTATGTTACTAAAATACAAATAGAGCTTCCCTGATAGCTCAGAGGGTAAAGAATCTGCCTGCGATGCAGGAGACCCGGGTTTGATCCCTGGGTCGGGAAATTCCCCTGGAGAAGGGAATGGCAGGAAACCAACCAGAAGGCAAGTTAAAATGTGCTTAAGTTGATCAATTTCCAGAAGTGGAACAGCTGCTCAATCAGTGACTTCTGCCAATCCCTGGACCTTATCCCCCCAAACCTCAATTTTTTTTCTGGAAGTGAGCTCATATATGTGTGTTCCCCTTTCATGGCTGAACTGACAACCTGCTGGGGCAGGGGAGAGACAAACCACCCAGCATCTTTAATGAGACGTGTTCAAGACCCAGCACAGCATTTCAGCTTGGACCTGGAACCACATGGATCTGCCCATAATTGTAGGAGAGTGCTGTAACCTCTGATAGTTGTCCAGCCTGATATTTCTAAGGGGTGGCCATTGCACCCTCTGAATCAGAATAACCTGGGAGCTTGTTGAAAATGCTGATTTTTGACTCCACCCCAGATCTGCCAAAGCAGAAACCTTCAGGGCAAAGGCAGGAAATTAGTCTTTATACAGACTTCCCGGGTGTTCTGATCAAAGCTAAAATTCTAGAATGACCTTCATTTCCATTTCTCACTTTTGTGTCTTCTAGTAGTTCTGTGACAACTGAAGGCATTTTTATTTCCAGTTACATGTGCGTCAGCAAAATGCACTGAGGTCTCTTTGCTTCTACACAGACTCTCTGTTTTCAGTCTTTGTCGTCAATGTGGAATGCAAAGTGCCTTTTGCATTGTCAATTTTTGGAAAATATCAGCCCCCTAAGAGAAAATTACATTTTAAAAAATCAATACAAATTGAAAAATCAATTATTGAGAAAAAAATTAAATTTATCTCCACTTTAGTGTCTTAAGCTATTTTAGGTGTACAAGTTTGAAACCTGCTTATTGATTGAGGGGAGTTCACTGTAGTAGCAAAAACACAGATCCCAGTGTCATACAGAAATGGTCTGTACCCCGTGTGATTTTGACAAAAGCCCCTCTGAATGTCAGTGCTCTCCTCTGTAAGATCGGCACAGCCTGGAGATGAGGGTCACGTCTGTCACCTGTGTAAAGCGCCAGCACCGTGCCCGGCCACCACGGGTCAGCGCTGAGTGGAGTCGTTACCCTTGCTGCCTAAAGGGGACATCCGTCTGCAGCGGCCAGGGCCTCCCGAAATTACCTGGTGAACCTCAGAAAGCTTCCCTGGTTGCTCAGGGGTGAAGAACCTGCTTGCAGTGCAAGAGACGCAGGTTCAATCCCTGGATCGAGAAGATCTCTTGGAAGAGGAAATGGCAACCCACTCCAGTGTTCTTCTTGCCTAGGAAACCCCATGGACAGAGGGGTCCGGCGGGCTACAGTCCGTGGGGCTTTAGCAACTGAAACAACAGCAGCAGACGGCAGAACATAGCATGCTACTTATAAGTCTAAAAATATAAAGAGACAAGTGGTCATTAGCAGGGAAAAAGAAGAAATTTGATTCTGAAAACACATGTAACACATCTCTGTGATTAAATCACATTTCTGCCTCTGGGGTTCATCTGTCTTACAATTATTACATTATTGTTTCCACAGAACTCTTGCTACAAATAGAATTAAGTTATCTTTTTGTCAAGAACCTATCTAGAGTTTGCACTGACACAAAAGTATGTTCTCATTTTTGAAATTTCAAAACTACCCTTATGAGATCAACTTAAATACCATAAAATTATTTTTTAATTCATTCATGATTCCATCATCCCTGGATACCTATTTTAATTGATTCTTATGTTCTATAAAAGCATTTTAATGGATAAATCACTTTTAGATTATAAAACTAAAATGCATTTATTGTGGAGAAAATTTGAAAAATACCCCCCAAAATTATAAAGAAGAAAACCAAGTTCAAGGTAATTCAACCATCAAGCAATGATCAATATGAATACCTTTGTGTTATTTCCCACCAAACTTTTCTTATTTTGATATCATATTCTATTTAGTTTTCCAACTTTTATTATCTTAGTTATTATATGTTTATCAAAACACAGGTTTTAGCAATTATATAAGATATCATCATATAGATCAGAGGTTGGGAAACCAAACTCTGCATCCATCTGGCCCTGTTTTTAAAACAAAGTTTATTAGAACATTGCTGCACTCATTCATTGCACGTTGCTTATGGCTGCTTGCACACTGCAGCAGCTGAGTTGAGCCATTGCAGTGGAGACCACAATGCCTGCAAATATTTACTATTCAGTCCCTTACAGAAAAAGTTTGCCAGCCGTACGAGATGGACAGATATACAAGAAAGTATCTAGTATTCCTGTGACTGGAGATTCAGAATTTTAAAAAAACCATTATGGATAACTGCAATGAACAGCTCCAAATTTAAGTTTTTTCCCATAACTCTGATTCCTTCTTTAGGAAATGCTTTAGAATTTACAAGAAAACCGATAAACCATTTTTCCAGTTCTTGATACATACTGCCTCCCAACAGTTTATGCCAGTTTACACCCACATCAGCTGTTTATGAAAATATTCAGGTCACCACATCCTTGCCAGAACTGAATATTACTGTCTATTACATATTTGTATAGCATACAAACGATATCTGTCATTTTTAGAAGTGAGTAATATTTCGTGTTAATCCTTATTTCCTGGATGGTTAGGGGAGTTGAAATTTTATCATGTATGTATTGGGCATTTGTATTTCTTTTTTAAAGAGAATTTCTTTCTTTTTATTTTTGGCTGTGACGGGTCTCTGTCACTGTGTGGTGGCCGCTCTCTGGTTGCGGTGCTCGGGCTTCTCATTGCAGTGGCTTCTCTTGTTGCAGAGCCCAGGTTCTAAGGCGCTCGGGCTGTAGTGGCCGTGGCACATGGACTCAGCAGGTGTGGGCTGCAGGCTCTAGAGCGTATTCAGTAGTTGTGGTACACAGGCTTAGCTGTCCAGTGGCATGTGGGATCATCTCAGACTAGAGATTGAACCAATGTCCCCTGCATTGCAAGGCAGATTTCTAACCACTGGACCACCAGAGAAGCCCCTGTATTTCTTTATGAATCATCTGTTTATGTACTTTCTTATGCTACTGAAAAAGTTTTCTCCCTTAAAACTATTGACACCTGATCTGCTGTACGTGGCCAACATTTCCCTCATTTTGTCATTTGCCTTTTGATCTTAATGCTTCTTCCTTCAGAAGCTTAATAACTCTTCAGTTGAATCATCTCTGTTTTACTGTTTTGTCCTTATGGTTTTAATCTCTTTATCGCTTCACTTCTTCTTAGGAGAATGTTTCAAGATAGTCCCCCACTTCATTTCAGTTTTCTGAAGTTTTTATTCAGACTTTAATCGCTCCTGGCATTGATTTTAATTTAGTGTTTATTTCCTCATAGTGTTTTCTCCTCAGTCAGCCCTCTTTCCTCTGCAGCAGGTTTTCTTTAAGTTAAGGATCTTGAGATGTAGGTTATCCAGATAAACCTAATGCAATCACAGGGAGTCTTACAAGAAATAGGAGGGTCAGAGTCAGAGGAGATGACAGTGGAAGTAGAGAGAGAGGAAGAAAGAGGAATTTGAAGATTCTGTGCTGCTGGCCTCGAAGATAAAGGAAGGGACCATGAGCCAAGGAATGCAGGTGGCCTCAAGAAGCTGAAGGCAAGGAAATAGATTCTCACTTAGAGCCTCTGGAGAGAACACAGCCCTGCCAGCTCCCTGATTTGGGGACTCTGCTCTCCAGAACTGCAAGATAATAAATTTGTGTTGTTTTAGTTTACCAAATTTGTGGCACAGTAAGTCCCCTACATAGGAAGCTTGACGTTGCAAACTTTCAAAGATGTGAACATGTGTTCGCATGTCCAGTCACGTCGTTATTAGTTCCTGTGTCTGCGTGCATTGTCTGTGCCTTCAGCCTCTACACGCGGCCGTGCTTCTGTGGACTTTACATGCGGTACTGTGTAGAGTACAGCAAGACAGTGTCTTTATTTCAGACCCAGGGTGTCCAGAAACACGTGTAAAAGCAGTGGTGATGTAGCTGATACTGCTGAGGAACCGAAGGAACTCACGCCACAGGAAGTGACAAGGGGTTTTCTTTATCTGAGGAGGCACTGCTAGCTTTTGGCATGCAGGACCCGGACATAGAAAGGTCCACGGAGGCTGAAGCAGCTGCTCAGAATGCAGTCCAGTGCTACTGTGTCATCTGTGATGAGGAAAAAAGAACTACTTCCCAGACGTTGCTGGATCATTTTTTTTCAAGAGGGTAGATAGAATTGAATCCAGCAAGGAACCAGAACCTTTGCCATCAAGGTCAGGTGTGTGAGTGAAATCACAGCTTGCCCTCCGTCTCTATTGCTGACGATCCTTCAGCTCTACCATCGCCCACCTTCTCTCCCTCCTCTAGTCAGTAACTCCTCTTGCCTGTTTCCTCAGTGCCAGCGTTGTACTGTTCTGCTGTACTTCTCAAGGTACTGTCCTGTAAAAATGTCTCCTTTATTTTTTGTGTTTCTTTTTTATGTGTTATTTGCTTGCAAAGTATTGGGTTGGCCCAAAAGTTCCTTTTGTTTTTTTCATAAGTTGGCTCTAGTAGTACTTAGTTGTCTTTAACTTCATTCAAAACAATTTTGTTAAATTGTATAGTGTGACATCTGTCATGTCAGCATGCATTTAAAAAAATCAAAATTGGTGAATTTTTGTGTAGCATTTTTGTATTGAAGATGGAAGTAAAAAGCAACGTTCTCAGCATACTATGCTTTATTATTTCAAGAAAGATAAAAACACAACTGAAGTGCAGAAAAAGATTTGTGCACTGTATGGAGAAGATGCTGTGACTGATCAACAGTGCTAAAAGTGGTTTGCAAAGTTTCGTCCTAGAGATACCTCACTAGACAATGCTCCACAGTCAGGTAGACCAGTTGCAGTTGACTGTGATCAGATCGAGACGTTAATTGAGAACAGTCAATGTTACACCACTTGGGAGATAGCCAACATACACAAAATGTCCAAATTGAGCATTGAAAATCATTTGCACCAGCTTGGTTATGTTCATCACTTTGCTATTTGGGTTCCACATAAGTTAAGTGAAAAAAACCTTCTTGACCACATTTCCACATATAATTCTCTTCTTAAACGTAACAAAAATGTTCCATTAACAAATTGTAATGAGCAGGCAAGTGGATACTGTACAGTAATGTAGAATGGAAGAGATAGTGAACCACCACCAATCACACCCTACGGCTGCTCTTCATTCAAAGAAGGTGATGTTTTCTATATGGTGGGTTGGAAGAGACTCCTCTGTTATGAGCTCCTCCAAGAAAAAGAAACAATTAAGTCCAAGTACTGCTCCCAGTTAGACAAAATGAAAGCAGCACTTGATGAAAAGCATCTGAGATTAGTCAACAGAAAAGTCACAGTCTCCCAACAGGATAATGCAAGACTGCATATTTCTTTGATAACCAGGCAAAAACTGTCACAGCTTGGCTGGAAAGTTCTGATTCATCTGCTGTATTCACAAGATACCGCACCTTCAGATGTCTATTTATTTCCGTCTTTATAAGATTCTCTTAATGGAAAAAAAGATCAGTTCATGGAAAGACCGTAAAAGGCACCTGAAATAGTTCTTTGCTCAAAAAGATAAAAAGTTTTGGGAAGATGGAGGCAGAAGGTAGTGAAACAAAACAGTGAAGATATTGTTCAATAAAGTTCTTGGTGAAAATGAAAACTGTCTTTCATTTTTGCTTAAAAACTGAAGGTACATTTTATCTAACCCAATATTATAAACCTTTTACAGTATAGTATATATAACTGACTGTTAGTTGGGTAACTTGACTAACTTTGTTGGACTTAAGAACAACTTGGACTTACAGACATGTCTTGAAATGGAACTGGTTTGTATTTAGGGAACTTACTGTAATTTGTTACAGCAACCAAGGAAACCAATCTGGATTTATTTCATGTGCAAAAGCAACTTGGCAGACGTAATTATGTCACAGGTTATGGGCCCTGTGGCAGGGGGTAGCGTGGACTGTCTAAATTGGCCAAATCTAAACACTTGGGTCCTTAAAGGCAGTGAAATGTAGCTTCCGGGAGCCAGAGAGATGCAGCAAAAGAGGGTAGAAAAGAGATGAGGCAGAAGGGTAGGTCAGAGAGAGATTAAATGTGGGAAGGACTCAGCCCGCCCTTGCTGGATGGAGATGTAGGAAGGGGCCTCAAGTCAGGGAATTCAACTGGCCTCTAGACACTGAGAATGACCCAGGGCTGGCAGCCAGCAGGGTAAGCAGAACCTCAGGCCTACAACTACGAGTAACTGAATTCAGCAACAACCTAAGCGAGCCTGGGACTGGATTCTCTCCTAGAGAAACGGGAGAGAAGAGAAGGGAATAGGACCTACTGACTCCTTGATATTGGCCTTGTGAAACCCAGAGCAGAGAAAACTAGCCAAGCCCACCAGATATAGGACTTAGAAAACTGTGACACCAGACTATTGGGGGTTTTTTGGTAACCCCGATATTTTTTATTTTATTTTTTAAATTAATTTTTATTGGAGTAGAGTTGCTTTACAATGTTGTCTTCATTTCTGCTATACCACAAAGTGAGTCAGCTGTATATATACATATTAGATTGTGTTATTGAAAGCCACTAAGTTCATGGTAATTTGTTATGACCACAGTAGTAAACCAATACATACCTCAAGTTGCTAAACTCCAATTGAGTCGACCTCCAAAGATATGTTTTACTAAGATAATAAGAGATCTGGATACAGGGCAGTTCTTGGATTTGTAATTCAGCAGTTTGATCCCAGGATCAAGGATCTAGATTCCTCCATCCCTCTGTTCTGCTAATATTGAAATGTTAGCCACCTCCCCTAGTGGTCAGAGAGGGTTGCAGGCCCTCCAAGAATCCTTGCCAGAAGAAGAGAGATTTTCTTCCCAGTGCATTTCTTACAAGAAGAAAACAAATCTTCCCAGAAGTTTCCAAGCAGATAGTCCTTCCTGTTTCATTGGCTAGAACGAGTCTCATGGGAACCACTAGGAGCATCGCTGGCACAGAGAACAGAAACACATTTGGACCAGTTAGGATTTATCTGAGTCCTGCAGGCTACAGATGACCAACAGAACAAAAGTCCCCACTCTGCTGCGTGGGAAGAGGGCAGTGATGACTGTTGATGTCCACCAAGGGTGTCTGTGGCATCTTTTAGTCTGGTAGATTTATCCTTAGTCCAGCAGCACAACTTGCTTCTGTCATCAGTTGAGCTCACCTCCAAAGGTCTTAGAGAAATTTCAGCTTCTGGAATGGTTGTCAGTCTGGGCATTCAGTATTTCAACACTTCTTCTCCACCTCCAGTTCCCTATCTTTTTGCAGGTATTTTGAGGGGAAAACTGAATCCAAGAGTGCTAGGCAAGAAATCTTTTGAAATAAAATGACTGTTCATCTGCTCTAAGTGGCAGCATAAATGTTAATGAGCTTGGAGGCAGGACTTCCCCAGTGGCTCAGAGGTAAAGAATCCACCTGCAATGTCCAAGACGCAGGAGACATGGGTTCGATCCCTGGGTTGGGAACATCCCCTGCAGGAAGGCATGGCAACCCACTCCAGTATTCTTGCCAGGAAAATACCATGGATAGAAGAGCCTGGCAGTCCATGGGGTTGCAAAGAGTCGAACACAAGACTGAAGTGCCTGAGCACGCACGCACACACTAGCTTGAAGGCAATGCAAGGGGAAACCTTATTAGCGTACATACTTTCAGAAGTGAGTTAGACTGTAGGACTTTAGCCAGACAGGCCCAACATGGGATGGAGCCCAGGGGGGCACTTAACCCACAGGTAGGAGATTTCTGAAATGTAAATCAGACACCAGTCCATGGTGTGCCCCAAGCATCAGGAGTCACACATCAAGCTCTCTCTCAAGTATCCTGATATATAACTATAAAGCTCTTTATTCTGTGTCAAAGAGCCCACTCTATTGGTTTCTGTTGGTGCCCTGTCTGCATCGCCTTCACTAGATGGGGCACCATCTTCTAGTTGCTGTGTGAATGACTAACAGCTCAGAGCTGCCCCTTCTCCAGTGAATCACCCAGAGAGCTGCCTCCCAGAGAGGTTATGCTTCTCACTCTGCAGTGACTAATACCTAACATGTGGTCCAAATTGCCAGACCCCTTGCTTCAGAGGGGGTCAGTGACAGTTAAAACTCAGGAGCTTGCTGTGGGATCAGGCTGAGGTTCACGTCCAGCTAAGCCCACAAGCTTTCCAGCGCCTTCTGCCCCATCCTGTTTCCCTCACTTCCCACCTCCCCTGAGCCCTCCCACAGCAGGTCACTTGCACGAGGATTTTTATCTCAGGCTCTGTTCCTAGGGAATACAACCTAAGACACAACCCACCACCCTTGGGAGCAAGTTCAACAGGAGAAACTCACAACACAGTAACAGCCCTTTGAAACCACTTCTCACTTACAACTGGAACATACCCACCCTTCCATTCCATTTGAAAGTTGCTCAGTTGTGTCCAACTCTGTGACCCCGTGGACGACACAGTCCAGGGAATCCTCCAGGCCAGAATGCTGGAGTGAGTAGCTGTTCCCTTTTCCAGGGGATCTTCCCAACCCAGGGATTGAACCCAGTTCTCCCGCATTGCAGGTAGACTCTTTACCAGTTGAGCCCCAAGGGAAGCCCTTACATGCCCTTCAATGTCAAGTAAAGGGTGAATGACAAAGTACCCAAGTGGATATTAACCACCTCCTTTTAAAGTCTAGCGTAGGCGATCCTGCTCTGAAATGTGCAAGAAATAAGTATGTGTGTGTGCTCAGTCATGTCCAACTCTTTGCGACTCCATGGAGTGTGTAGCTTGCCAGGCTCCTCTGTCCATGGGATTCTCCAGGCAAGAATACTGGAGTGGGTTGCCATTTCCTTCTCCAGGGTATCTTCCCAACCCAGGGATCAAACCCACGTCTCTTGTGTCTCATGCATTAGCAAGCAGATTCTTTGCCACTGTGCCACCTGGGAAGCCCCAAAGTATACAAGATATTAGCATCTGTTTCTTTGGGGCCAGGAATGAAATAACTTCCTTTGACTTCCTGATATTTTACATTTAAACTTCCAGGTATATGACAGGAGCCCTCTAAATGGTGGCTATTATTTTGGATTATAAAATAATGCATCAAGGACTCATTGAGTGGCACATACTAGGCTCTGATAAACGTTATCTCATTCTGTCCTTCTGGGGTCTCTCAACAGGGACGCTTGAGAAGGGAACACAGAATCATCACCTCCGGTCCTGCTTTACTGATCCTCATTCATGAAACTGAATCTCAGGAAACATTCAATGCCTGAATCTAGTTCCAAACCCAGGGTGGTGCCTAATTTCTTATCAAATATTTTTCTGTCCAAGCCGCAATTTCCCTAAACCAGTCCCTCTTTTCCAATTTGGTGTCCGCTGACCTCAGCCAGCAGTGATACACGCCACGTGTTCTGGCTTCTTTCCTATTCACACATGTCTTTTTTCTTCCTTCCTTTTACTCAGATCTGTGTGGCTTCTGAAGAAGAACAAGACGGCTTTATCAGAGTGCTCAGTGGAAAGAAGAGAGGCCTGGTCCCCCTCGATGTTCTAGAAAACATCTGATTGCTGGCCCCTCCTTTTGAAGTCGGCAAGCCCTGGGGTGATGCCTCATCTCACACTGTGTTAACCCAGAGGAGCTGCCGCCCTGACCAGCTACCCAGGAAACAGTGAGACGAGACTCAAGGGTCTGAGACTCTGGGGGAACAGCCTCAAGGCAGGGGGCCCATGGCACAGCACGTCCAGGCTGCCCGAGGTGGGGGTGAGGCTGGGAGCTTCGGCTCGTGGAGCCAAGTGCGGTACCCAGCAGGTGGTAACCACTGTTGTCCCCCAGAACTCAGCTCCCTCCCCGTCCATGTGGTGTAAGTTAACCTGCTGGAGGGCGCTCCAGTCTGTGGGGTGGCCCGAGGGTGAGGCTCGGATCCAGGTAGCCAGGTGTGATTCTGGTTCCCGACCTTTGTCCCCAGTACCCACCAGTCGCATCGTCACATGTGAGAGGCCTGCGGTCTTTCTACAGAGCGGCAGGAAGCCCTACTCCCTAACCCCTAACATGCCAGTGCTCCCCACAGACCCCCACCCCCACTTTACAATCCAGCCAAATGTTCTGTCCTCAGAGTACCTCCTGGTGGTGTGTGTTAGGTGTGAGGGCTAAGCTGATGTGGCAGCAACTTGAAGACCTGATCTGCCCCGGAATTGCCTTCAGGCAGCCCCTCCTGCCTCTCATTACCAGATGCAGGATATGAAGCATGGAGGTGGTGGGCCAAGTGGGGGAAGGTAGGGCGGAGAGCTTACTTACTGACGACTATACAGCCCTTTCCTTTCGATGATGAAATCCTTTCCCCGAGGAGATGGAGCTGGGGACGTGAATGTGGCAGAAAGTCTCCGTGAGAGCTTCCTCTTCCTTTGACCTCTTCTGTGTTAGGGGCAGTTCCCCCTCCTGCCATCCCACAGGACTCCCTTTTGGAGGCTGAGCCCATCTTACAGGGAACCGGAATCACGGAGGAGAAATAGAAACAGCATCTTAGGAGAAAAGTAGCCAGATTGGAATCCATTCTTCTTTAGGGCAGGATATTTTGCCCCAGCAGGTGTAAAATGGAATGTAATCCATAATGCTTCATCCCTCTGCAAGCAGAGGTACTTGGTCCTATTTAGCATCAACTAGAGGAGTCCCTCTTAACTCTGTATGTACTACTGTTTACAAGAACGCAATATACTGTGATGCCTTCCTCCTCCAGCCTCCTCCTAGCATTCAGACTCGCATCTTATTAATACAGTTAAACTTCAGTTCACAGTGACCTTGGAATCAATGTCAGTTTGGCTTATTTTGTTACAGAGCAATAAAGTCCTTAGAACAATTGGTTTTTAAAAGACTTAAGTGGATGCATCCTGCGCATGTAAACATTATTTCCCAAACCAAAGCACCGTTTGTCTCCATTTATTTCTTTTTTTACTGCTTAGTGTGAAGTTAGGAGCTGAGACAGGATGGCTGCTGCTTCCACAGTAGTTTGGATGCCTTACTCTCATTTTAAAGCCAGCATCCAGAATGTCCTCCCTCTCTGATACAATGTGAAAACTGAGTGTGCAGAGTCAAGACGGATTCTTTGAGAGCCAGGATGGATAACATGACTGCCAGTCCATTGAAGGGAATAAACAAATGCTCTCTGCCTCTTAATCCCATCTAATAAAGACAACACAGTGGCTGGAAGGAGCACAGAAAACATGTGTCCTGATCTCTTCTTTCTAGTGGAACATCCGCTGAAGCTTTGGGGTACAGTTTTGTCACATCCTCAGTTCGGTTTAATCGCTCAGTTGTGTCCGACTATTTGCGACCCCATGGACTGCAGCATGCCAGGCTTCCCTGTCCATCACCAACTCCCGGAGCTTACTCAAACTCATGCCCATCAAGTTGGTGGTACCACCCAACCATCTCATCCTCTGTTGTCACCTTCTCCTCACACCTTCAATCTTTCCCAGCATCAGGGTCTTTTCCAATGAGTGGGTTCTTCACATCAGGTGGCCAAAGTATTGGAGTTTTCAGCTTCAGCATCAGTCCTTCCAATGAATATTCAGGACTGATTTCCTTTAGGATGGACTGGTTGGATCTCCTTGCAGTCCAAGGGACTCACCACTCTCTGTGGTGTTTAGTCTCCAACACCACAGTTCAAAAGCATCAATTCTTTGGTGCTCAGCTTTCTTTATAGTCCAATTCTCACATCCATACATGACTCCTGGAAAAACCATAGCTTTGACTAGACGGACCTTTGTTGGCAAAGCAATGTCTCTGCTTTTAACATGCTGTCTAGGTTGGTCATAGCTTTTCTTCCAAGGAGCACCAGGGTCTTTTCTCATGAGTCAGTTCTTCGTATCAAGTGGCCAAAGCATTGCAGCATCAGCTTCAGCATCTGTTCTTCCGATAAATATTCGTGGTTGATCTCTGCTTCCTGATAGCCTTGCCTTTGTGTAGTTCCCCTCCCACACTGAGTCAGGGCTGGTCTCCTATGGCCAACAGAATGCAGCAGACGTGATCCTGCGTGACAACCATGGCTAGGTCAGAAAAGTCCCTGAAGCTCTGCCTGGATCTCTTGGATCTCTACCCCTGCGAACCCTGAGCCACTGTGTAAGTTTATCTACTCTGAGGACACGACCCCAGAGAGACCCAGTGTGAGACCACACATTACTGCAGCAGAGAACAACCCAGACATCACAGAGTGGCAGTCATCAAGCTGAGCTCTGCCCAAATGTAAGATTTATGAACAAGATAAAGATGTTTTTAAGTCATTAGATTTGGGAGTCATTTGTTATACACATACAGATAACTGGAGTGGGGACTTTGTCATTCAAGCCAGCGTTAGAAAGGAGGAAAAAACTTTCTGCACAATGTGGCCCAGAAGCTTTTGCAAACATCAAGTATTGGCAGTGTCAACTAAAAAGAGATATACAACTTGAGAGTTGTGAGTTGAGTTTTATTTGGGACAAAATGAGGACTGCAAGCCTGGGAGGCAGCATCTCAGATTGAGACTGCTCCAAAGTGGCAATAGGGGAAAGTCAATATATGAGGTTTTGGTGAAGGAGGCGTTCAATACCATGAAGCACTCATTTTACAAAAGGTTTTTTGTTAGTCATGAGGATCTAATGTCACCATGAAGGGATTTAGTGCTTCTCTAGATATGAGGAGATGCAAGGATTGAGATCATAAAATCTGTTCCTAAAAACATCCAACTATCTAAAGAGCTGTCCCACCAGATTCCCTGGAGCACAGAGTGCCTCACTCCATCCGGAACTCCCTCAGGGGGTGTTGAAGGTCAACAGCTACAGCAGCATGGGGTTCAATCTCCGTAGAGGCAGATGGCAAATGCCTTTGTTGTCAGTCGTTGGCAATGCTCTTGGTAAGTGCCAATTTATAGTTGACATGGCCCCCTTGTGGTCATAAATCCGACCATACTTTGGGGGGCATTTCATGATCATTTTGTCCCTGGGAAGGCTCATTCCCAGTTCTGAAGAAGGTTTTTGTTGATAGTCCACTCACTGTGCTATTACTGGACTAGGTCTTAATAGTCAAAGATCTCTGGACACCTGTCTTCTAATTATGGTCCAGAAAAGTGTTCCCTTCTGTTGCATCTTCCCATACCTAGAGTTATAATATTACAATCGTTGATCAAATATCGAGCTATACATTTGATCAACTGCTTCAAGTCTAGTCATCATTATTTTCGTTGGCGGCTCAGTCATACACTTGGTAATACAAGAAACGATAATCTTGTGAAAGAGGCAAAATACAAATAATATAGTTAATAACATTAGTGAAATTAAAAGTAAATATTTAAGCCATGAGCCTCCCACACCAAACCAGTTTCCTAAGAGATCATCAAGACTAGGAAGTGGGTGATTTAAAGCAGAAATCTGATTTTTCATATGGTTCATCAAATGTGTTACATGAAAGGATTTATCAGGAATGAAAATATAGCATTAACTCTGAATTGCAGCAGAGATATCTCCCTGAGATGCTGTAAGGTGTCAAGGGCCTTGTATTTGTGTAGCCCTGCCTTTCCCATCATAGAGATCTCAGCATTCAGTAAGCTGATAGCCCAGTTACTATCATTTAAAGCTTATGAAAGTTGTTAAGGCTTCAATATGGCCGATTACATTCTCTAACCCCATTGAAGGCACACACATACCCACAAAAGCTGCTAAATGGTCATACCAGTAGAATACAGATCCTTGACTCACTGGGATCATACCAATGGTAGATTGGTTGGGGTTACCTCTAATTTGTTAAAATGTATGACCTTAAATTCATGGGAATCCCAGGCTACATCTTCATATCCATCCCTATAGATGTGAAGGTCATAAATTAGTGCCACAAATCCACTGAGTTCCATACCAATCATTCTCTCTAAGGGTAATAATAGACATAGTTCATAAAGCACCCAGCCTTGTCTCATAATTACCAGGCTGATCATTTTTAGTATGATGCAATTCATGGGGTCGCAAAGAGTCGAACACGACTGAGCGACTGAACTGAACTGAACATAGAGGAGCTTTTAAACTTATACGACCATAGCCTGGTGTTAACCATGTAGATCCACCCCACAGCTGTGGGCATTTCCTTTCAATAGATGAGAGGTTAATTTTTTTTATTGAGACAGCTCATCACTCTGATTGTGTTTGAATGACCCTAAGAGAAAACTTAAATCTATGGCCAGCATAAGAGCAGGTATTATTAATTGGCCAGATGAGAGGATCCCATCTAGTAATATCATGAATAGATAGAACAGGACTGAACTCTCATCTAAAATAAATTTCCTAGGGGGTATCCAATCAGAGCCCTAGAGAACAGAAATCCACCAAGGTAACCCAGAAGTTCTAGACACAGGTAATTGGCCCCAGCCCAACAATTGGATTGAGTTTTAAACTAGCATAGAATCATATCCATGATAGAAAACATTTGATTGATAGGCATAGGTCCAAGGAATCAAGAAAACATTATAAATGATCACACAAGTCAGATCAGCATCTCGGGCAAGCTATCTACTTCTGATGTTGTCTCTTTCTTGTCCTAGTGTAGTGTAGTGTTTGAGGAAGGTGAGTTTGAGGTCAGCAGGCCTCTCCATAAACCAGTCCAGCTTAGGGGTCTTTGGAAGAGGGAGTTAATTCAAGAGTCAATTTCTCATCAGTTTCACTGTGCATGAGTCAGTTAAGAGTACCTGATAGAAAGGTCCTTCCATCCAGGTTAGAGACAGTTCTTTAATTTATGTCTTTTTCTAGTCTTGGTTGCAGGTCATCTTCATCTTCATCAGGTTGAGGCATCTGATCTTCAACCAAAGACAGATTACTGAGATAAGCTTCAGAAACAACCCTAGCGTGTCCTTTAATAATTCAATTAAATGTTACATTAATATACCCTAACAGCAAAGGAACTATCCAGGAAATGATTCTTAGTAGATACAGACCTCCATTAACAAACTGGGATTTAATATTCATTGAAACATCTTTTTCTCCCTAAAATCACCATCATTTTAACCAAATATAACCAAATTAAGACTTGTTTGTAATATAGGCCTGGTCCCGATAAACTTGGCCTGATGATTTATATAACCATAAATGATTATAGACTTTTTTGCTTTGCTGACTTTATAGACTTTATAGAGTCTCAGACTGAACTCTTAAAATAAAACCTTTCAGGGCTTCCCTGAAGGCTTAGACGGTAAAGCGTCTGTCTATAATGCAGGAGACCGGGATTCAATCCCTGGGTCAGGAAGATCTCCTGGAGAAGGAAGTGACAACCCACTCCAGTATTCTTGCCTGGAAAAAATCCCATGGATGGAAGGAACCTGGTAGGCTACAGTCCAGGGGGGTCGCAAAGAGTCGGACACGACTGAGCAACTTCACTTTCTTTTCTTTCTTCCTCTTTCTTTCTTTCAGGGCTAGGAAAGTCATGCCAAAGGCTTATCACACATTTTGCCTAACAGATCTAAGTAAATTCCTCCATTCTCAAGGTCTCCAAAATTCCTTGAGATTTCTGTACCTGTTAGTGAGATAACCTTTTCTAACTTATCTGATAAAGTTACTGGAAGCTAAGAGCTTCCAATCTCTGGAGGGTTCAGATAGAAAAGATAAATGTTCCAATTTGTTTATAAAATACAATTTTACCAAATTACTGTCATAATTAGTTTGAGGGGAAGGTGTGTCTTACACCTGGAAAACACAGATTCAAGTCAGTAATTTTTCAGATAGAAACTTTAAAAGTTATAAGCACATTCACCAGTTCATTCAGCCTTTTGTTAACCTTTGTGAAGTCATCAGGTTTTCCATTAGAATCCATACCCAATTCAGAAACGTATTTCTCCAAAAGTCTTGTCTATATATCTCCTTGAAGAGGAAGCATTTCTGCTAAACTTGGTTAGTGCTATGAGAATATTTTGAGATAGTAACTAGAATTATACCTGATAACATTTTACCCAAACATATCAGAATTTTAGGAACTCCATACAGTTTCTAGTATATCTATATTAGTAACATACAATATAACCTGAGACTTATTACTCACTTGACAATACTCCCCATGTAATTCTGTATGCAAAATGAACCTAATTAGTATAATATCTCTCTTTGGGATGTTTCAGGGGCCCTCTGAAGCTTCCCAAAGTTAGCTAGAAGTCTTCATTAGAATGATTTAGGAAGTTTTGTCAACAAATATCAAAAAGGTTTAGAACACTCAGTCAGATAGGACTATATAGGTCATTGTGAACCAGTAGCTATTCACTTAGCCAAAATAACAATAAAGGATTTCAGAAACAGGTCGTTTAAGAGATAAAGAAACTTAAATCTATTATCAAAGGCAGTTCAATATCTGAAGAAAAGATGTCCTCTTAACAAAGAGAAAAGCTAAATTCAAGTTTTGCACCAACTTACTTTATTTAAAAGGTAAATTTAACTTTATTTTAAACTTAGTCCTCACTTTATACAAAACTCTTTCCTCATGGTTCACTCTTCACAAACCTTATCACTTTCTGTACCCATTACTGTGTTCTTCCATCCTAAAAAGCCACCTATAAGTCAGGCTTACTTCCTTTTCCCTTCACAAAATTCAATTCCATTCCTCATACCTTCTTTTCCGAAAATACACTTCCTACTTCCCTTAAGCAACCAAGAACTGACTTTTATATTAGCATTTTATAGGTTGCTGAGCATAAATATCAGTGATAATTTCTAAAACCTTTGCTTTCTTAGAACATTTTAGGATGGCACCAAACATCATTCATTTTTTAAAATCCCAAACCTCTTTCTCTGTAAGAGGAAATTAGGATAGTAAACATTTCAAAATCTTATTTTATTTGGAAATGACTTAGCTATTCAATAGACTTCCAACACTTAGTTCAGCACACCCCTTAGAATTTCAAGTTACCCCAATCTGGAGAGACTATTTTAGACAGATATTCCTAAAGCATAATTATTCTTAATAGAGTTTATCTAAAGGCTCATAATCTCATTTACATTTTTTAGAAGTTTCTTCAATCGAGGTAATTTCCTTGCTGACAAACTTGTAACAGATATAATATTTAACTTATATTAAACCTAGGTACAATGAAAATATTCTGCTTAATGTTAATTTCTCTTAGACATGTCTACTTTAGTTAGATCAACAAACATTAATATCAGATGAGATTGGGCGCATTCAGGGTGGTATGGCCGTAGACCAAACATTAATATCAGGTATTTAATACTGAATGTTTCCCAGTTCACATGAACCTGAAATTCATTTAGGTTAATTTCTCCTGTTTTTAAAATTGTTTGATTTGTAAGTGCTTACTTTTTTTTTTTTAAGGTCAATTCAATTAGAGCTCATTTACAAACTAATCTCAGCAATATTATTCAAAAAAACAAAGACACACACTGAGACATACATATATCCAAATAGACACAAGAGATCCTATCGCTTTGTTTTCCAAACTTAGTTATCTACACTAGTTGTAAAAAATGGTTGGAATGAGATTTCAAAAGGCTTTGTTCCCCTTTTTTTTTCCTTTTAGTTTTAGGAATTAGAGATGGTCTAGGTAAGTGATCCAGAGAGCTCTGGTCTAAAGGTATAGGAGGAGTTATTTCCTCGGGGCAAGAATTTTAAAGAGATAAAATTTTTTTTCTGTAAGCTTTCTCTGGCGACTAAAGAATATTGTGACCACATTGTCAAAAATCGTATTTTTCTGTGGTTATAGTTTTATAGCCAGAATTTGGACCAGATAATATTCAAATTGGCCCTGATAACAAGGGCAGATTGGTCCCAGCAGGGATTGTACCTCTGGGGAAGTAGGGGATCTTAGTTTGATAAACCCCAGGCTGTTTTTTCTTGTCATTGGATCACAGCTATAGATTGACCAATCAAAAAAAAAAAAAAATGTTTTTTTCCCCAAGGGGTTCCCCGGTGGAGTGTAGTACCTTAGAGTGAGCAATTTCCATATTAGCTGGAGTGATTTGTATCAGATGTCTGCGCACTCAAACCAAACTAACAAGACCAAACCACACCAGTACTTCACCAGCCAGGAGTCACATTCCAAATGAAACAAAAGGCAAAGAGATGCCCAGAAAGCAAAAGCCAAGTGGCAAGAGTGCCCCCAAAAGACGGTAAAGTGATGCCCAGAAATCAAAAGCCAAATGGCTTAAATGCCAAATATGACTTTCCAGTTCCACTAGACCTGCAACCTGGCAAAGTCAGTGCTAGCAGCCTTTTTTGATAGTTTCAAGCAATTTCTTGTTGGTTTCCTGCAAAAAGTTACTCTCATTTCCTATTTTAGAAGCTTCTAGATACCAGTCAAAGTAAACACAGCCAGGCTTTTCTAATTGTGCGTGCAAAAATGTCAATTTTGGAATATCAAGAGAACCCCAGTTTGGCCATTTTAGGTTGAGATCTCTTTTAGTATAATTTCTCCAGTTAACTAGGTACTTGCAAGTATGAACTCCATACGTATTGGACGTGAATCTGGCTGGAGTGTTAGTCAGAGGCTGGCTTTCTGACACCCCTTTGTTTCTATTTTTGAGAGATTTTGTTTCCCATTTTAAGCTGAATTTGTCAATAAAAATCACTAGTGAACTTGTCGGCATCTTTCAGCCCAGCCCCAGCTATTACTCGATTTTTTTTTTTCCCCATTCAAGCCCCCCTACCAGTACCTTTCCACCGGGTGGGTAATTCCCCTGGCATCTTTGCCTGGGTAGGGATTTCTCTGTATCTTTCAACCGAGCCCCACTAGTGTCTAGACCGTGAGTGAGTATGCCCTGTATGTTTCACCCGGGCTCCCTCCCAGTATCTTTCCTACTGGGAGGGGGCAGGTAACCTGCTCCACAGCCAAATAAAACTCAACCAATACCGGAGATTCAAGAACTGGGAGAGACTTACCCAAATTCGTCTGCACTCCCCGAGGAGATGGATTGGTGCAAGGGGCCGCTGCTGGTACCAAAGCTCCGGTTCCTCGTGGAGTCCAGTTGAAGGAAGGAAGTCCCCTCTGGGACTTTGCTTCATCAGTCGCCATAACTGTCGACTAAAAAAGATGTACAACTTGAGAGTTGTGAGTTGAGTTTTATTTGGGACAAAATGAGGACTGCAAGCCTGGGAGGCAGCATCTCAAATAGCTCTGAGAGATTGCTCCAAAGCGGCAGTGGGGGAAAGTCAATATATAAAGTTTTGGTGAAGGGGGAGTTCAATACCATGAAGTACTCATTTTACAAAAGGTTTTTTGTTAGTCATGAGGATCTGATGTCACGATGAAGGGATTTAGTGCTTCTCTAGATATGAGGAGATCCAAGGATTGAGATCATAAAATCTGTTCCTAAAAACATCCAACTATTTAAAGAGCTGTCCCACCAGATTCCCTGGAGCACAGAGTGCCCCACTCCATCCGGAACTCCCTCAGGGGGTGTTGAAGGTCAACAGCTACAGCAGCATGGGGTTCAATCTCCGTAGAGGCAGATGCCTTTGTTGTTCAGTCGTTGGCAATGCTCTTGGTAGGTGCCAATTTATTGACAGCAGGCACCCTCCAAATGCAAGATGGCTAGTGTTCCTTGAAGTTCTGGGGCTATCTAGATATCAGAGGAAAAGCAAAATATTCCTCATAGCACAGTTGCCATGGATACTCACACAGAGAGAGAGAGAGATTTTAGGAGCCCTCACTCTACTCCCCCTGCCTATCTGCAGAAATGGCAGGAACCGGGATTGCTGTGACCTACCAAAGTACTGAAGGTTTCCATGACTCAAGAAATGGCCAGAAGAAGGACCACAGTTTTGGAATAGAGATGAGATGAAGACTTTGGGAGACACAACCTGGTGAGGGGACAAGAAAGGAGAGGAAAGTGCTAATATGAAGAAGAAAAAGGGGGCTTGGGGGTACTCCTCACAGCGTGAGAGAATCTCCTTGTCCCCCCTCAGCTCCCCCTGCCTCCAGCTAAAGGATGGCGCACATCCAGGTAAAGCACGGGCGCCTGCCCCTGCGCTTCACCACCAGTGCTGTAGGATTGGATTCCATCATGGTGAATTTGAAGTGAAGAACCCGGCTGAACCTTTCTCAGGGCTTCAGGAGGTGAACAACAGAACTTCTGTCACCCCATCATTAGCAGACATCTGTGGCACCTCTAGGCTTCCCCAGTGGCTCAGCAGTAAAGAATCTGCCTGCAATGTAGCAGCCACAGGAAACATGGGTTTGATCCCTACGTCAGGAAGATCCCCTGGAAGAGGTCAAGGCAACCCACTCCAGTATTCTTGCCTGGAGAATCCCTGGTGGGCTAGTTCAAAGGGTCACAAAGAGTTGGATACAACTGAAGTGGCTTAGCACGTGGCACTTTTAATGTGGGCAGTGGGCTGCAAAGAAAGCCCACTAGATGGGGCTGCCTAGATGTCCAGCTGGCTACCAGTAGGGTTGATTTCACAGACCATTCCCTCCCCACCCCCCAACTCTGCATACCACACACACACAAGTACACACACATACACACCCCCATCAGAATGAATAGTCCAGCATCAGTGTTACATATTGAAAGCAACAAGTGAGATGGAACATGGTAGGAAGGTACTGAGGCTTTCCAGGTGCCACTAGTGGTAAAGAACCTCCCTGCTGATGTTGGAGACTTAAGAGACGTCGGTTCAATCCCTGGCTCAAGACGATTCCCTGGAGGAAGAAATGACACCCTCTCCAGTATTCTTGCCTGGAGAATCCCATGGACAGAGGAGCCTGGTGGGCTACAGCCCATAGGGTCACAAAGAGTCAGACACAACTGAACTGACTTAGTACACATGCAGGAGCTTACTAGATTTTGTCCTCATTGCTGTTAAAGGAAGAAATAAAACCAGTGGGAAGATCACAATACATGTGAAAAGTGTGCCCAAGTACTGCTAAAAGGCAAGACAAAAGAAAAAGCACCACGGAAGTTCACAAACTGGTTCAGATCACTCTCTGCTCCAAGGATAAGAGAGCCAGGAAGGAAACCTACTGTCAGCCCCAGCCTAGAGTCAGGCCCAGGTAGCTGTGAAAAAATGTCATGTGCTCAGATAGAAACTGTGGGAGCTTAAAGAGTGATTTAGAACTATGGAACACCTGTTAGCATCAGCTAGAACATTCCAAGGAGCATAGTTTGGGGCGAAATCTTCAGTAGACAATTCCTGTGTAATATTTTAGCCCCTTTCTTCCTGCATTTCACTAAGATACCTATGAAGTATTGCAAAGGACAAAAGTGCACAATCTTAGTAAAAAGATGAAGGCTGAAAGACAGTGTACTCTGGGATCTGCATCTGCAGGGAGTAGGAGAAAGCTGAATCTGGGATAAAAAACTCAGGCGGAAGAGTCGTTTTCTCATGCTCTGATAACTTCAGCAAATACTGACCAGCATGGCTTAGGCTGGTATAAATCTGAGACTGAAAGAAAGTTCAGCATCACCCAAAATAGCACTTCCAGGAAACTGGGTAAGCAGGTGCGCTCCACAGATTTATCACAAAACAGAAACCCTTACAAACAACTCAGACCGAGAAAATTAAAACTAGTTTAATGACACCCTGTAATGATCTCTTAGATTTTTCTCAGTTGCCATCCTCTTGTGTGCTTTGTCACCTGATGTTTTTTGACTGGCATAATGTTTTTTTTCCTTAGCTTCCAATAAGGAGTTTTAAATAGTACTCAGTCTTCCTGTGGGTAACAAAATTTTAACTGTACCTTTAAATTTTAACAAGGTAATATCAATGTATTTTACAGCTCCTTTTCAAAAATGAAAAAGTGGAAGATTTTTTAATCATCTCATCAAATTTAAACAGCTATTATTCCATGTTTTCATGGAACTCAGGATGCACTGAAGTACTGAATATACACCCTGGAAGAGGGGACAGTACCTATATCCAAGAAAAACGATGGGTCATCTTCAGATTTCCTTCACTGGCTTCCTTTACTCAGGTTCTCAGGTTACTCACCTGGCCCCATGTTTTTCTATGCATGGCAGTATTCTTTGTTTACTACTCCTTTTAAGCCAGCTCCTTGAAAATGTGCTTAGCTCATTTATTTTCATTCTTTATTAAGGTAAAAAAAAGTCATCTGAGGTTATGACTTTTCCTCTGAGTTTAGCTTTGACCATATTTTCATTCATTTTAAAATACTCTGTAATTACAGTTTTGATTTTTCTCTCAGGTTTTTTATTTCGTGTGTGTGTGTGATTAAAAACACTTTCAGAAAATATGGTTCATGTGGTTTCTACTTTGAGGAGTTAATTGGATTTTATTTTTTGCTCTAATATGTGAGTCATCTTTGCAAATGTTCAATGAATGCGGGCAGAAAAAAAAAAGCCATGTCCACAATCTATAAATCTCAATATGTATCTACTAAATAAATGCTTAAAGCATTCAAGTCATCCACTTTCTTCTTTATTTTTCAAATGTGCTTTGTCAAAGATGAGGAGGGACTGAACTGAGAAACCCCTTGCAAGGACCTCCAGTCACTTCTTTAGTACCAGCCCTTGGAGGAAAATCTCTCCACCATGGCTTCCTCTTCTACATTTGGGATGAATCACCAAAGTTATTTCCTAAGTAAACATTTATCTTTAACTCCCTGGAGAAAACAGTCAAGGAACCAGTGTTGAGTGAAGACATTCTGAAAATATTCTTGGAAAACCTCAATATTGGGTCAGGGAGGGTTTTTTTTAATAATTTTATTTGTTTATTTTTGGCTGGGATGGGTCTTTGTCACTGTGCAGACTTCTCTTTCTAGTTGTGGGGAGCAGGGGCTACTCTGTAGTTGAGTTGTGCAGATGGTTTCTCTTGTTGCGGAGCACAGCCTCTAGGCGCATGGCCTCGGTAGTCACGGCGCACGGCCTCAATACTTACGGCGCACGGCCTCAGTAGTCACAGCGCATGGGCTCAATACTTGCGGCTCCCAGGCTCTAGAGCACAGGCTCAACAATTGTGACGCACCAGTTTAGTTGCTCCATGGCATGTGGAATCATCCCCGACCAGGGATCAAACCCGTGTCTCCTGCATTGGCAGGCAGATTCCTTACCACTGAGCCACCAGCGAGACCCAGGGTCAGGGAGTTTTAACAGAAAAATTACAGCAATCACTGTCGCATGAGAATCACATCACAACTCCAGTTTGTGCCACCTGCAAGACTGGTGGGGGTCTTTTCAGAGTCAATCTCAAAGCCAGAATCATCTTCCTACAGCATCACTTTGATCTTGTTACCCTGTCTGCTTAAAACCCTCCAGTGGCTTCCCAGATTCTACAGAAGCGAGTCCAGTGACCCCAGAGCAAGCTCAGTACCTCTGAAGCTGAGTGGCCCTGGCCAGAACCACTGAGTTAGCATCTGTCACTTTGTGTTTGACTGGAGGTAATTTTTTTTTTTTACATTTATTTCTGTGACTAGACCCTAAACTCCTTGAGGGTAGAATGCCAGGCTGGATTGCCTTGGAGAAGGAAATTCCTCTCATTGTGGTAAGTTCAGAGTTTCATGAGTATTGACATCATGAGAAAAATCCCCAAGCCCATCTGTCATGATCAGCACACAATCTATTAGCACATATAGGCCACGGCAATAGATGAGCATGATGTCTGCCTGCAGCATGTTAAATCAGTCAGCAAAGTCCACCGAGACAGAGATCAGACTCAGAGCCTAGACTCGGGCTGTGGTTTTGTCCTGTCCTTGGCAGGGAATGCAGTCCACGTAACAGGTGAGGTAAATCCATCACCACCTCCAGGAGAACAACTCCAAGAGCACTTGCTCACATGGTGGCCTCCACAAGGCCCCTTTGTATACCCACCCCTTTCCATCTCTATTGCTTCTGGAGACAGCTCAGGTTGGGTAGGGAAACGGGGAGAAGAATAGGAATTGTTTGCATTCTATGATTTTAAAATCTCCAGTTACAAGAGATGTTAAAAGTAAAATGTGTTGGAATGGTGGTAATACGAAGAAATAGTATCATCATGTTAGAAGCCTTGGAATGAGTATGAACAATAGCTGTGTTCACCAGAGCAATCAACTTCCTCCATGCATCCCCTCTCCACATTTTACTATGAGAAAAATTGGGTCATGTACATTTTCTTAACTGAAATTTTTTGTTAAATGAACTTTTGTAATAGTCAAAAAAAAGTAAAATGTATGGAGTAAGATCAGCTTATTCAGGTGACTGTTGATGTGAGTGAAATGCACACTTATTTGCTTATCAGTGTCTTCCTTTCAGGCCAAACACAAAATGATTTTTATTGTGCTTCTGACTTGAAACTTGGATAATTACAGCAAATAGATGACATTTGAAAAGTCACCTTTCCAGCATACACAGACAAGAAACAATGAGGGATTCTTGGTGATGGTTTAGTCTTGGAGAAATAGACATTACACCCCTAAACCAAACAGGAGGAATGGAATGACCTGAAGTACCGTGATTTTACTGCACAAGTAAGCTTTCTTACATCATGCTTCGGGTTTCTCTTTAATGTTTGTATCCTTCAGTTCCCTGGAGCTTCCTTCCCAGAGCTAGATGCAATTGGCTTCCCTTTTGCAAGAATTCGTCTGTTACTAGTCTTTATTTCAAGGAGTAGAATCTGTTTCACAAATACACAAGAATAGTAACATTATTTGCTTTTTTATAAGCCTAGGTATAAAAATAATTTATTATATATTATACTAATATTATGATTAATACTATTATTATACTAGTAAGAACTAATAATAATTGTGTACTCTAAAATATAATTGCTATAGTCCATAAAAGGTTGTTTTATCTTTACTTAGATTACCTCTTTGTTGCAAAAATAACATAAATAGTAAGTGCTAAATAATACAGCTGTTGACCTAGAAAGCAACTATTGGTGTTTCATAATATAGTGAGAAGAGCATGGATTTTTTTTTTAATACAGCCTAGGTTAGAGCTCTGGTTTAGTTCCTGCCTAGCTTGTATTGTCGTTGTCTTTGTTTAATAGCTAAGTCATGTTCAACTCTTTTGCAATACCATGGACTATATAGCCTGCCAGGCTCCTCTGTCCATGGGATTTCCCAAGCAAGAATACTGGAGTGGGTTGCCATTTCCTCCTCCAAGGAGTCTTCCCGACCTAGGGACAGAACCCATGTCTCCGGCATTGCAGGGGGTTCTTTACCACTTAGCCACCAGGGAAGTCCCTAGCTTGTGGCCATGCACAAATTACTTGACATTTCTGACCCTCAAAGATGATATTGGTAATACTCACCTGGAAGAATTATTGAGCAAATTAAAGGAGATGTTTATGTGAAAGTGTATATGACTGGCACACAGAAGGCTCAACAATATTTACAGTTTTATCCCCCAAGAGTGGTCTTACCCTCTTAAGAGGCTGTAGTCCAATTGTAACCTGTTGACCAAAATGATTCTATACTCGTCTATGGTAAATATTTTCAGAATACATTTGTTCAGTATGTGAACAGTTAAAAGTTAATAAGTCAACCTAGTATATACTGATCTCCTCTCATTCTCCACTTGTCTGGACACAACTATAAACAGAACATGCCAAGGACTGGCCCATGCCCCTGTTGACTGACCACAGCCTCCTTAAAGAGCTATGGGTAAAATTCTTCATGCTTATATGGTCCCTATGACTAAAACACTCAAAGCATTTTTTTCTGGAGATTAAATCAGAGGTTTCATCTAACCCTAGTTAATAAATGTCAAGTCTCCAGTGTGAAACCTCTGAATAGCCTTTTGAGGAAGGTGGCTGACAACCTTATCTTCCCTACAAATAAACTGAGGCATGGGGGCACAAATCAGAGATTCTTCACTCTTATTTACTTTCCGTTTATATGTGAAGACCAGCCAGTGCTTCATGGAAATTCTCGGAGTGTCTGCAGGGATCCCCAGAGAGCATGTTTATAATTTTCTGGAGAAAGCTTACCATCTCCTAACATGATTAGGAGTCTTATGGGACAGGATGGGGAGGGGCTGATGTCGCTGCAGCAGGGGGTGCGCTGATTGAGTAGAGAGTCTGAATGGTGGTCCAGTGGCTTAAGACTTCACCTTCCAACGCAGGAGGTGCAGGTTCGATCTTTGGGCAGGGAGCTAGAATCCCACATGCTTCACAGCCAAAAAACAAAAACATAAAACAGAAACAATATTGTAACAGATTCCATAAAGACTTTACAAAATGGTTCACATCAAGAAAAAAATCTTAAAAAAAAAAAACCAGTCAGAGTTAATGACGTCGCACAGCCCATAAGCCAGAGCTCCAAAGGCTGTGGCACCTGCCGTGGAGAGCACAAAATCCCGCTTTGAGCTGAGTTTCTATGGCTACAGCCAGCCTCTTTCTACAGTCTCTTCTACAATCAGAAGAAAAAGAGCTCCAGAAGGGGCTAAGAAGAGGGCCTTTATGCATTAAGAGGGGGAGACTACTCTGAGAAGGCAAAGTGCAACTTGCCAGCCTGGGACAGTGTCGGCAGCTACAACGAGAAGCAGAAAGGTTTCCAGCCTGCAGAGTAACCCTCTCCACCTCAAACTTGAACCTCCAGTGGACCCTGGGGGACCACTACCCTCATTCCTGGTTTTCTCAGACTAGAAACCTTCTGCCTCTGTCTTCTCATAATTCAACCACACCAATACTTAACATTTATTACCATGCTACACACTCAGCCTCTTAACACTCCTGGAGCCTTCATGGGCTTTGCGCTGTGACCACATAGCTAAGCTGGAACTACATCTCCCAGAATTCCCTTTCCTGAGGGGCTCCAGGTCAGTGTGGGTCACAAGAGAAATTCTGCATGAGACATGAAACATGGAGGTGAGGCAGTCACCGTAGTTTTTATGCTCCAAAGGTCAGTATGAGGCACTGGACACTACGGCAGCTGTCTCACGTGGTCATTGTCATTTCCTCCAACTCTTGCTGTTTCCTCCTGCAGCTTCTCCCCAGGCATCCATGGCTCTTAGCGAAGGGAACCAGCTTCTCATGCATGTCAGCCATGGCACTGAATTTGTGGGTGAGGAGAGACAGTCATGGCTTCCAGTTCATTCTCCTGGCTTTGTTTGTCTTTGTTCTCAGCCACACCCAGTTCTCCCGTCTTACTGCCAACCTGCTTTACTAAAGCTACTTGAAGCTCAACGTTAGAAGAGGAGACCACAGCCTGGCAGATTCCTCTGTCGTTTTATACAATTGCACATTCCAATCTTTATAATAACTTTGTCTTCTATGTAACTTAAAGTAGTTCTGCTTCTCTGACTGAACCTTGAGTGATACACATGGATTGTCTGTCTCACTTAATACTCACTAAAATACTAGGAGATAGGAAGTATTATTATTTCTGTTTCATAGGTGAAGAACTTGAGGAACAAAGAGAAGAGAAAGTGACTCAGGTATAGTTAGTCTGGCCTTGTCCTGATCTACAGAGAACTACTTCTTAAAGTAATGGAGCTTATGCTCCCATATTAGTCACTTCCCTGGCTCTTTAAGGCCAGGTGACTTCCCTCAGTCCAGGACAGTTTTCCTGGTGTGAAACATTAGCATCCAATGTTCAGGGCAGCTGGGAAGATGGTCCACCCCCTCAGGGGATATTGGAGCAGCACCACGGTCGCTTTGCAGGGTATTGTCTCGCTTGGCCTCATTTTTGTTTACCAAAACTCTATAAGCAGCAATGTTGGCAAGCCTTATTCCAGCATCTTCAGACATCTGAAAAGCCCTTTCGGAACAGTTCTACACAGAACTAGTCTCCAAAACCCCATTTCTGAAATGCATTCCAAAATAGAAACAACAACAGCAATGCATAGTATAAATTATTGCTATCAGATCAGCCTTCAATATACTAGAAGATCACCCTAGGACTCATCACTGAGAACTGGGAGTTAAGGAAAGGGAATCCAAGGGAAAATGGGGACAGGAGGCCAGACCCTGGCAATTCCAAAATGAGTCAGACTGTTATCAGAAAGACCATGTCTTCTGGATTCAGACAAATCTGACTACATTCCAAGGCTTGGAAAGTTTCTGATGCTCTCAGACCCATAGTCTCCCTATTGGTTTAAATGCAAGAATAATATGTTTCTTGAATATCTGTCAGAGGAGAAAATGTTTCAAAAGGCCCATGATGCAGTGCCCATTGTGCACATAGCTCAATACATGGTATTTCACTATAAAGACACATATTTATGCTCCCCACTCCCACTGGCTGAACTTTTTCATTCCCCAACTCCAAACAGCTGGATTGCATTTATCCCCTGAAGAACCCAAATGAAAACCACAATACTAACCAAAAAAGCTATGGTCTAGAGCACAGTTAAGAAAAGTAGAGTTGCATTTTTTATTGAGCAGTTTTCTCTTCTGAAACTTTTTTTTTTTTTCTTCTGAAACTTAATATTACAAGACACCAGACACTGGAGAAAGAGAGGAAGACAACCCACATCCTTGGAGCTATTCTGTAGATACTGAAACCCCCACCAGATGGAAGAAGTTAACTACATGAGGATCAAACTGTAGGCATGAAGTAAGCTGCCTCAATCCTGAGAATTGGCCCCAAACAAATGGAAACAAACCGACCCCAGAACTGAAGACTAACTGTACTTAAAACAATCAAGACCACACTGATCAGACCACCGACGGCCAGTATCAAGATGACTGGCAGAGCTGACTGTGCTGTTTCTGCATGGGGCCCCCTCCCTTCACCTATAAAAGCTCCTCTCTACCCCTCAGCTGGTTGCTAGCTTCCAAAATAAAGCTTTCCTTTCCACCAACCTTGCCTCTATATTGGCTTTTAAGCGGCAAACTCCCGAACCCACTTTAGGTAAGTTTTTGGTGCCGGTGTGAGGCTGTGCTCTCGCGATATCTGGCTCCTGGGGGTTTTCCCCAAAGCGGAGCCGCCGCCATGATAACATGCCCGGAAGGCTTCGAGGAGCCACTGCTCCCAGACAGGTGGTTTGGGACACTCTTCCCAGCAGCTGCTGAAACCATTTTTGGGGGAGACCCTCTCTGCCTCTCCCCTGCTCAGCACTGGCGGCAGTGTACGCTTTTCCTTGGTGGAACGGAATCATGCATCTGGCCAAGCTGACAAGCCCCGTGACCCAGTAAGTTCGTCAAGACCCGGCTAACTTCTCTTTCGAGCACGAAGTGCTATTTGGGCATCTTTGCCAACTGGTTCTGACGTGAGTGTGATGTTAGGACCATTTATGAGCACTGTTATTTTGATGTTTTGTCATTGGTTCTGGCGTGTCTCTGATTTTAAGGACCATTTGTGAGCACCTGCTCTCTGGGCCCTTTTGCCAGTTGGTTCTGACCAGTCATTATGATCCATTTGTGTTGGGGAGTGTTTTGGGACTCAGTAGCAGTTGGGAGGATTTGTGGCAGTTCTGTCTTCTGGTGTGTTATATGTATTCCATTTGTGTGATTGGTACTCTTGCTGCCTTTTGTAAAATGGGAAATTCAGGCTCAATTCATTACGAAAAATTTTAGCTGTGAACCTATGACTCAGAAAAAGAAAGATGATTTTTTTAAACACTGTGTGGCCAACAGTATGCTTCAGACTCCAGAGAAAATTGGTTATAATGTATCACTGCTGGCTTTAAGTTTCCTGCTTGAAGCACATGTACCATCTTTGGGTGAAAATGGGGTATAAGCAATAAAATGTATAGCCTGTAAAATGTTTCCCTGTCAGCATAATCTCTATGCTTGTTACATCTGATTAGTTTTCCCCCAATGTGAAAGACTACATAAAACACATAAACAAAAGTGTAGGCCCAGCATTGAGGGACATGAATGGACTCAGAGAAGGCAGGAATCATCTCAGCTTTTACAAAAGAGTGTATATATATTTATTTATTTTTGGTTGCATTGGGTCTTTGTTCCACACACGGGCTTTCTCTGGTTTCAGCAAGTAGGGGCTACTCTTCACTGTAGCTTCTCGTGGGCACGGAAAGTTGCCCCACAGTGTGTGGGATCCTCCTGGTCCAGGAGTTGAACCTGTGTCCCCTGCATTGGCAGGCAGATTCTTAACCACTGGACTGCCGGGGAACTCCCAGCTCAGCTTTATAACATGAGTTGTAAAGAGTTTTGAGTAAACCAAGATAGTGCTAAGTTGTTGACCTTTCCATTGCCTTCTATAATTGCCAGTGGGCAACCCATTACTTCTTGTCATCTAGTGCAAGGTAATCCTAAGAGTCTCTCCAGCTCCCATCCAAACAGTCCACACGGGCAACAACCATCTGGTGACCAGGGTCCCTCACAAGTCTTGTTCACCCCCATTCCCAGCATGGACGGGGAGGATGGATACTAGGCCCTATGAAGGCATGAATAGACAATATGAGACACATTACCCCACATCTTCTGTCTTGCCTACGGTTGGCCCTTTTGACTTTTATATTTATCCAACAAGGCTCCAAGAAGCATCAGATGCTATTAAAGGCTACACAAGTCTACTACCCAGCAGGAACTTGGCCAAGGTGCCAGTTCTATTCTGCCTACAGAGTTGTTTGGGAGAAAAGCAATGGGATGTAATAATTTACATTTAGATTTTTCTTTTTATCGGTTTAGAATTTGGTGTCCCCTTCCATTTCTCCTCCCTCTCTTTTCCTCCCAGCTCCAATTAGAAAATTCCATTGTACAGAATTTCACTCCACGGGAACCTATTTCAAATTTAGGAAGCCACTGGTTTGTAAAGAACCCTCATTTCAAGAGAGTAGGACAGAGCGTGCCATGTAATCAAAGGCAATTAGAGACATTCACACAACCCTGAATATGCATCCTTTGCATACACAATTATGAAGGACTATTCAGACACCGTACCCACTGTGGCACTGGATGGTTTCCAGAGGCACTTAAGGCGTAAGAAGGGCTTATTTGGGGCTTGCAAACATGAGTTTTGTTTGTGTTTTTATGCATGTTTGGCAAATACAATGCAGGCTCTGCTTTCAGAACATTTGGCCCTAAATGAAAAGAAATGTGTCAGCAAATCCACCAAGAAGTACACCAAACCCAAAGCTTCTTCTGTTGGATCCAGAAAGAGGCTGAGGTAGTTGCTGTTTGCTTTCCAGCTAAAGGCAACATCTGGATGCAATTGCCAAGAGTTCTGGCTGCTTTGGCCACATCCAGCAGAGACGCAGAAAGCTCTACCAGAAGCTCAATGCATTCATTGTGAAGTTGCCCAGTGCTCTAGGCACACCCGGGGTCAGTCAGGAGGTGAAAAGGCCATGTGAGCAGCATGATCTCACCCTAGGTCTCTCAGTAGTCTCAGACCCTCGCTGTCTATGCCAGGACATTCACAGTACCACCCACATGTGTATTGGATTTCTTGGATGGGAGGAAGAAGAAGATGTTTCCACCATCTTTATTTAGTAAATAAGAAACAAGCCAAGACTTTACAGTCCATCTACTAGGCTGAAGTAGCACCCCGCTTGCTCTGTCACTAAGCAAGTTATATAACTCTGGCTTCGCTCTCTTTACTGGTGAAACAAAAATGATAATAGTACCATGAAGCTTAAGATGGAGATTAATCTGCCTCTTGGAGATTTAAGATGACAGATGTAAATGGCCATCCCAAGTAACCTCTGAAAGAATGTAGGCTGAAATAATTTTCTGACTTATTTTCTGACTTATTCTGAAATAATTTTCTGTCCTCTCTGACTTCTATGCAGAAAAGTCTCCTCCGTTACAAAACTGAGAACGTGATCTGTGATTCACCCTCACAGTTCACCACGTCTCCATGCCTTTAAATAACAGGTTCTTTGAAAGAGGAATGTGTGGCCCTGCCCTCACTCCGATTCACATTCACCAGCTGCTCCCTCCCCCACAATAAGTGATCACCAACTCTTTGCAAACCCATGGACTACAGCACATTAGCCTCATGAAAGGGAGATTCTCTTAAAAGTTCCATTTTACAGAGGAGAAAACTGAATCTTAAGATGGTTAAATTAGCTTCTCTAAGATTAAGAAGTTTTGTTAAGGGAGATTTAAAATAAGGGAGACTTGTTAAGGGAGTATGTAAAAGACTTAGACACAAGAATGTTTTTATAGCACTTTTTTTATATTTATTTGTGCTTATTAGAAGCTTTTTTTTTTTTTAATTTATTTGGCTGTACCGGGTCTCAGTTGAGGCATGTAGAATCTTTAGTTGCAGCATGCGAACTCTTAATTGCGGCATATGAGGTATTGTTCCCTGACCAGGGATCAAACCAAGTGCCCCTGCACTGGGAGCACAGTCTTGGCACTTAGCACTGGACCACCAGGGAAGTCCCATTGCAGCACTATTTTTAATAAGGGAGTTGTTTGCATAATAACATTGTGGTGGTGGTTTAGTTGCTAAGTCGTGTCCATCTCTTGCGACCCCATGAACTGTAGCCCACCAGGCTCCTCTGTCCATGAGATTTTCCAGGCAAGAATACTGGAGTGGGTTGCCATTTCCTTCTCCAGGGGATCTTCCCTACCCAGGAATCAAACCCAGGTCTCCTGCATTGCAGGCAGTTTCTTTCCCAACTGAGCTACAAGGGAAGCCCCAATAATGTTGTAGACAAATCTAAATGTCCAATAGTAAGGAATGAATTAAGTTACAAGATACCCATATGACACTAAAGATGATCCTGTGGGTGTGTGGTTTGGAAATGAAAACCTGTTTGTTGTGTATTATTCAGTGAAAAATCAGGGCATAAAATAAATTAAGGCACAATCCCATATTTTAGTAACTATAAATATGCATTTTTAAATTATGAAAGAATACACACACAGGTCTCACCAGTGATGTGCAGATGGTAAGGTTGTGGATGCTTCATTTATGTAAATCTTCTAATAAGAAGATACAGGTTTTTTTTTCATAAGATAAAAGTTATATTAGTTTTAATAAAGAAGAATGGAGGATTATCTGACCATCGAGGTCAGGTCTGTGGAGTGTGCTTAATTCCATGTATATCAACTGCAAAACCCCCAGGGCTAAAGGAATTAGGGTGATCCAGCATCTCCCAAAAGTGTGTTGCTTTAAAAAAATTTTTTAAAAAGGTCAAGTAAATCAGAAAATTTTGTCTACTCTCAAAGATTCACAATGCATAAATTCTGTTAACAAAGAAAAGAATGAAAAACCTATTTTACTTAGAGTAACCCAGCCTTTTCCATTCTTGAAAGAAAATGAAAATCGCTCAGTTGTGTCCAACTCTGTGCGACCCCATGGACTGTAGCCTGCTAGGCTCCTCTGTCCATGGGATTTCCCAGGCAAGAATACTGGAGTGGGTTGCCATTTCCTTCTCCAGGGCATCTTCCCAACCCAGGGATCAAACTCAGGTCTCCTTCATTGCAAGCAGACTCTTAACCATCTGAGCTACCAGTCTCACTTTATCACAAAGCTTCTTTACACATGATTCATTTATGGATAAGGAAATGCTCATACACCTTGCAGGTGCTGCTGTTATTTCTCCCTCTGCCCAGTGCTAATACTCTCCCTTTTTAAAAATTGTTTTTTTTAATGTATTTATTTATTTGGCTGTGCCAGGTCTTAGTTAAGACATGTGGGATCTAGTTGCCTGACCAGGGATCAAACCCAGGTGCCCTGCGTTGGGAGCTTGGGGTCTTAGCCACTGGACCATCAAGGAAGTCCCTATTCTCCCTTCTTTACAGGTGCTATGACCAAGAGAATACCCCCAGACAACCTCCTACTTTCAAATCACCACCTCAGAGTCACTCCCAGACAATGACACTTGAAAGGACTAAATAAAAAGAAGAAAAGACAGGTGTGGCAAGTTAAGAGAACTAAGAATCATGCTTGTTTTCTATTCTTATGTGCTGTAAAAAATCAAAATTTTAAAAATATTTTTTTAGCAAGATAGCAAACTTAAAATGCTATGAGAAGAAATGACATAGACTGATTACAGAAGTAGATTAGGACTGTTCTCCCAGTTTTCCTATCACTGAGGCTTCCGGTGACTTTACTGGGATTCAGTCTGTTTTCTGTATTTGTCTTACTGATGGCTTTCAGCACCTTTCGAAGACCCTTCCTGTATTTTGTTTTTTCCACGTTGTGAGACTCACCAATGCAAGGGAACTTGCTCTCCTGGCCTTCCTTGCAGATAGGACACAGAAGTAAAATGGCCCCACAGATTTCCCTTTAGAAAGCAAGACATGGGAGGATGGAGCACAGAGTCCCTTTCCCTGGAAAGAAGGGGGAGTTTGAGAGAGAAGTATCGGTATTGCAGAAACTGTAACATCAGCCAGTGGATTTCACAGCAGTTTCTCAGGTCACTGTCCTTTTTTATTTTTTTTTAAGGCTAATGTCAGTTATTATTTTTCTAATTTCATTGACGTATGGGTGATTTACAATGTCATGTGAACTTCTGCCATACAGCAAAGTGACTCAATTAAACATATATATTCTTTTTCATATTCTTTTCCATGCTGGTTTATCACAAGGTATTGAATATAGTTCCCAGTGCTATCCAGTAGGACCTTCTTGTTTATCTCTCCCGTATATATACTACTCTGCATCTGGTAATTCTAAGCTCTCAGTCCTCCCCTCCCCATCCCCCTCCCTCTTTGGCAACCACAAGTCTCATCTCTTTGCCTTTGAGTGTGTTTCTGTTTCACAGATATGTTCATTTGTGTCATATTTTAGATTCCACATATAAGTGGTATCATATGGTGTCTTTCTCTTTCTAACTTACTTCACTTAGTATGATAATCTGTCGTTGCATCCAAGTTGCTGCAAATGGCATTTCTCGTTCTTTTTTATGGTTGAGTAGTTTTCCATTATATGTATGTACCACATCTTTATCCATTCATCTGTCGATGGACGTTTAGCTTGTTTCCTTATCTTGGCTTTTGTAAATAGTGCTGCTATGAACATAGGGGTGCATGTGTCTTTTCAAATTATAGTTTTATGTGGATCTATGCCCAGGAGAGGGATTGCTGGATCATTTGGCAATTCTAGTTTTAGTTTTTTGAGGACCCTTCTTACTGTTTTCCATAATGGCTGCACCAGTTTACATTCCTACCAACAGCCAGGTCACTGTCCTTGATGAGAAGTGTGGGATGAATGTTTGTTTAGTCATGGGACTGTACCTGTGAGGAACCCTGGTGAATATAATTTTGATTTTCCTCCTAACTTCAGAGCCTCCACGCCTGATTCTCTGAGTACTCGTTAACTACCTTTTCTATTTAAACTACTAGAATGGGTAAACAACGCGTGGTTCCAGAACCAGATGTTCAGATATAATTTAAGACTTTAAAATAAAAATCTCAACTGTTCTACGTTTGACCGAAAACCATTATGCTCCCCATGCTCATAGGTTGAATGAAGGATTCGAGAGTAGGCAGTTATTTTTTTTTCCTGGTATTCCCAATGTTAATTAGATGGTTGCTTACTTTGTTTCATCCAGTTGGTGTTCAACTTTATATTCAGCTGGGCGAAGTTTATTTTAACTAGCAAGTCTAGATTGTCTAAATGGCTAATTTCATGCTATACTGAAACTAATAAGTGGCCTTAAGCACTTGCCTTTCTTGGATTCTGTAACGTATCATCTCCTACTTTTCCTCTGACATCATTGGTTCCTTTTCTGCTTCTTCGTGGGCTTCCCTGGTGGCTCAGTGGTAAAGGATCTGCCTGCCAATGCAGGAGACTCAGGTTCAATTCCGGGGTCAGAAAGATCCTCTGGAGAAGGAAATGGAAACCCACTTCAGTATTCTTGCCTGGAAAATCCCATGGACAGATGAGCCTGGTGGGCTATACTCCATGGGGTCGCGAAAGAGTTGGACACAACTAAACGACTAAACAGCAGTAGCAACTGCTTCGTTATGACTCTGCCCCTACCCCAAATCTGTGTATTCCTACCCAGGAACCCTGGCATTCCTCAGGACTGGGTCTTTTCTTCTCTCTTTTTATCCTCATTTGATGAACTCTAGAATCCCAGCAACGGCAGAGCCTGGTGGGCTGCTGTCTGTGGGGTCACACAGAGTCAGACATGACTGAAGTGACTTAGCAGCAGCAGCAGCAGAGTCCTATCATTTTAAATAAGACCCATACATAGGGGCTTCTCTGGTGGCTCAGCAGTAAAGAATTCGCCTATAATGCAGGAGTTGCAGGAGATGCGGGTTTGATCCCTAGGTTGGGAAGATCCCCTGGAGGAAGGCATAGCAACCCACTGCAGTATTCTCGCCTGGAGAATCCATGGACAGAAGAGCCTTGTGGGCTACAGTCCAAAGGGTTCCATAGGGTTGGACATAACTGAAGCAACTTAGCACACATATAAAGGTGACAACTATCTTTACATCTCCAGTGAATTTTAAACTTAATATACCATCAGAGGATTATCTAGAAGATAGCTCACACTTCACATATCCACAGTGGAATATCCAAATGAGATGTCATCCACCTGGTTGCTCATACCAAACACCAGGCACCTTTCATTCTCCTTTCCCCCCTACTTCCTACATGATGCAGGGAAACAGCAAACATTGAATGACACTGCTATAAGATACAAAGGAAATTTTCATAACAAATCTAATTTATGCTCTCACTAAAATACAAGAATATATCAACTCTATTTGTCAGATGTAAAATAAACTAGAAAGTAACAGACTAAAGTACGGACTCAAGATAGCAACTCACTGGAAAAAATGAAGTCATTGGGAAATTGTGGCAAGGAATTAAAAACAGAAATCAGAATTGAATTTTGGTTGATGCAAACACACACACACACAAACAGAATCAAAACTAAAGTTATGTAACAAAAGCAAGAGTATTCAATAGTGATAATAGTCCAGATATGTAATCCCAAATTAGAGTATCAAAGATGGAGTGAGGGGGGAAATATAATCAATCTTAATCCCAAGAATGACATAAAAAGGACCTTTTAGTCCCTGAATTTAAAAATTGGAAAAAGAGATGAATATTTCTAAAAAGCTGAACAAAAAGAGCTAAACTGAAGGCTTGACATACACTTAACAAGTGACTGAGAAAATAAAAGGAAAGAAAATATGTAGAGGAGTAAACAGAACAGAAGTCATGGAATGGCGAAATATTTTTGTTAGAAAACAGATGATCTGAGGTAGATTCCCTGTCGAAAGGGGAGAATTCTTATACACGGTCAGAAAGTAAACTCAACTATATCCTGTGTATACGTACTCCTAACCCAAAATGGTACCGAGAGCTTAAACTGAGGAAAAAAATATTTAATAAAGAAAAAAAGCCATGACGGTAATACAAATATCAAATTAAACAGAATTAAAGGCATGAAAATACTCCTTTCATAAGCATACAATCTGTAATGAAATTTTCTTTAATTGTGAAGCCTTATTCGTTTATAGCCTCAAGATTTACAAAACAAAACTTCTCTTGCTGGTGGTATGGCAATAAGGGTGCTGTTTTGGCAACCCACATAAGTCCCACCTTCCTCAGGACCTTACCTCCTTATCTAATTGCATCCTGCAACCCCAAGAAGACGACCCTGGCGGAAGAGAGGAGCACTGATAATCTGTTAGCCCCCAAAAAGGAAATCCCTCCGACACTCTAGTAGCAGTAGATAATGAATACTAGAAATTGCCACAAACTGCATTTGTTTTTTTTAAAGTGGGGGGAGGGCCTTCCCTGGTGGTTCAGTGGCTAAGACTTGCCTTCCAATCCAGGGGAGCGATCCCTGGTGGGTTCGATCTCTGGTCAGGGAGTTAAGATCTCAGTGCCTCAAGCCCAAAAGACCAGAATGTAGACAACAGAAGCAATATTGTAACAAGTTCAATAATTCAATAAAGGCTTTAAAACGAAAAAGATGATGAAAACAAGACAAAGACAGTGGAGGGAATTCTCTGGTGGGCCAGTGGCTACGACTCTGTATTTTCACAGGTTCAATCTCTGATCAGGGAATTAAGATTCTGCAAGCTGTGCTGTGTGGCAAAAAAAAAAAAAAAAAAAGACTGGAGATTAAAAAATAAAAAAGATTCCATTTCCCCTGCCAAGGGACCCAGAATAAACTGAGCTAGGAATTATTCACTTCTGCCGCCAAAGGGAATTCAGGCAGAAACTGCACGGATTTTGAGCAGGACCAAGGGCATCAAGTCCCAACCCTGATGGATGGTAAAGACCAAATCAGAGACCCCCTTATTCCAAAAGCAAAATGAAAAAAGGTGAGCAGTTTTAAAAATTTGCATAAGTGAATGCCTACCAAAAACAAAAACAAAATCCCATGATATCCCCTGAAAAGGAAAAAGAAAGAAAAGAGTGTGTATCCATGTATGTATGTGTTTATTTATCCTGAAAAAAAAAATAAATAAATAAATTAGGTCCCAACCTCATTCTGCCAACTCTAAAGCATATCATCTTGGTATTCTCTCGATTCTGTGGATGGAGCTAAGTTAAAAAGACAGCCCTGGGAACTGAAACTCAGCCATCCAGCTGATGAGCAAAAGGCAGCAAGTCAAATGATTTCAACACCATAATGTGATACCTCTGATTTTCCCCTAGAGTGGGAGCTTCTTGAGAACAGAACCTAGGAATGGAAATGGGAGATGAAAGAGACAACAAAGGAATTCATAAAGAGAGACTGTGAAGGGAATTAGGATCATCATGTGCTATAAAATAAGTAGCTATCATCAGTCCAAGTCTCCATACTGAGGAGGAAAAAAATGCTTCATGGAAAGGCAGGATAATGTCTCTCTTCATCCTTATGACACTTAGGTACACACACATTATCCATATTTTACAAGGGAGCAAGACAGATGAATTTAAGTACCCAGTACAGCCCAAGTTCACTCCATGGACAAGAGTCATTGAAACCAACCCACTGTTTAACTCCATTGCCTGTGTCTCCATTCAGTTCAGTTCACTCACTCAGTCGTGTCCAACTCTTTGCGACCCCATGAACCGCAGCACGCCAGGCCTCCCTGTCCATCACCAACTCCTGGACTCCACCCAAACTCCTGTCCATTGAGTCGGTGATGCCATTCAACCTTCTTGTCCTCTGTCGCCCCCTTCTCCTCCTGCCCTCAATCCCTCCCAGCATCAGGGTCTTTTTCAGTGAGTCAGCTCTTTGCATCAGGTGGCCAAAGGATTGGAGTTACAGCTTCAACATCAGTCCTTCCAATGAACACCCAGGACTGCTCTCCTTTAGGATGGACTGGTTGGATCTCCTTGCAGTCCACAGGACTCTGAAGAGTCTTCTCCAACATCACAGTTCAAAAGCATCAGTTCTTCAGTGCTTAGTTTTCTTCATAGTCCAACTCTCACATCCATACATGACCACTGGAAAAACCATAGCCTTGACTAGACGGACCTTTGTTGGCAAAGTCACCTGCATATCTGAGGTTATTGATATTTCTCCCTGCAATCTTGATTCCAGCTTTTGCTTCATCCAGTCCAGCATTTCTCATGATGTACTCTGCATATAAGTTAAATAAGCAGGGTGACAATATACAGCCTTGACGTACTCCTTTTCCTATTTGGAACCAGTCTGTTGTTCCATGTTCAGTTCTAACTGTTGCTTCCTGACCTGCATACAGGTTTCTCAAGAGGCAGGTCAGGTGGTCTGGTATTCCCATCTCTTTAAGAATTTTCCACAGTTTATTGTGATCCACACAGTCAAAGGCTTTGGCGTAGTCAATAAAGCAGAAATAGATGTTTTTCTGGAACTCTCTTTTTTGATGATCCAGCAGATACTGGCAATTTGATTTCTGGTTCCTCTGCCTTTTCTAAAACCAGCTTGAACATCAGCCACAACACATTTTCTGTCTCTGACGTTTATGCTAGACATGTGTTTTGTTGATATATTCTTACTTTAGGTGTGCAGGACCATGGTTATGCTATAGTAAACAGATTTTCTCAAAAGCTATATACATTCCTGTATCTTAGTTCAATTCCCTTCATTCTAGAAGCAGACTGCATATGTGTGTCTTTGGGAGCTAGAAGGAGCCTTCTTGGTTGAGACTTTTTGGTGGAGTCTGTATAAACCTACAGAAAGAAAACATAAGACTCACATCCCTCAAAAAGAATATCTAGATAATTTAAGTGACTGTATTAAAACTTTTCACACTCTACTTCCCTTGGTGCCTAGGAACAGCTGCAGAAATCCTCCATAGAAAGTCTTCACCAAAAATCTTTACTATGTTCTCTTTCAACTCACCATGATTCTTCCAAGACATTTGAAAAGGTTTTGGGAGAGTCACAGAGAGCAAAGCCCATTCCACCCCATAAATCACTCTGTTGTTTAGTGATGCACCATCAAGATGGGTCCCATTTATCTCCCCAAAGCAAACCTGGCAAGGATATGCTCAGAAAATATTGGTCATGTTATCTTTCCTAAAGGTTAAGAGAAGGCTTTGCTTATCTATAATGATTTATGGAACTGACAAGCGGGTACACAGATGTTGCCAGGAAATGCAAAAGAATGGACAGAACGGCTTAGAACAAAATTAGTGTCAGGACACGAAACTGATAGCTCCATTCCATAATGGGACAAAAGAACTGGGATTCATAAATCACATGTGTCAAGAATAAGTGGAAGGAGAAGCAGATGAGGCCAGTGCCCCTTGGTGTTCCTATTTCCATCATAATTTGCTGGCCCGCCCTGCCCTGCCTCTGTCAGAGATAAGGGCTTCTGTTGCTTTCTCGCTATCTCCAGATTAGGTCTGCACACCAATAAATAAGACCCACTGGCTTCTGGTGGTGTGTCCTTTTCCTATCTGACTTGCCTGGTGACTGTTAAATGATTTTCTGTGATTTGATGATTTAAGCAGTGAACGAGAGTCTTGGGCAAGAACGCATGTCAACCCCATCCACTGAACAATCCTGAATTCCAGCTCCAACTGCCAGTACCTACCTGAGTGACTTTGGCCAAGTTTTCTGCTTTCACTTCATTCATTTGCAATATTATTATTTTTTTAATGCATTACCCATCTGAGTTAACAATCCAGTCAAACCAAAATAATGAAGTGATCCCGGGGCCCCATATCCCACAGCTATTTCATTGCCAAGCATGTACGGGGCTTGGGGGCAGAAGGTAAATGTTTATAAAACTGACTTGGAAGACATGTCTCAATGTGTCTCAGTGAAGAAATGCAACAGAAGTCCACAGGACTTGTCAGTCTTTTTAATTCTGAAATCACATTATTGAACTTACAAAAAAGAATAGTGAACCACCTGCTGTTTTGACATTTTAGCACCAACTGAACCTTTTTGGAATAAAAATACTTTTTAGCTTCATAGTTTTTGCGAAACATTCCCTCCTTGTATTTTATTGTGGCCCTAACTATAATTCAATGACAAACAAACTTCAGTACAATCCCCTTCCTGCCCCCAGCAGTTTCTTGTGCTATTTCAAGCTCTAACTGCACCATGGGTAGCAGTTGGCATAAGCACCTTGCCAGAAAAACCCTCATTTTCATTCCCTAGAGAAGACAGCTAAGCTCCAGGTGTTCTACTCAGCGGATGATGGGCATGCTGGGATTCGTGTGCACTTGTTTTTATCCATTTTGAAGCCTGAGCTTAGAACAAATACCATCCTAAGACTGTAGGATTAAAATATGTAAGGTGTTAGTAGACCAGGTTCTTTTTCCCTGCTCCCTCTTCCCAACTCTTCCCCATTCATCGCCCACACCCCAACAACGAGGAGGCACTTGGTGCCCCACTCTTCACCCCTGAACTTCACTTGGGTCCCTACCCCCAGCTCCACCCCTGCTCTGACCTGCCCTGGCTCCTGATTTGCTGGCTTCATCTCTCATATCCAGATTTGTGCTCACCTCCGAGGCATTTGCAATCCAAAATTGGATTGACAGTGCTAGTCACAGGCAGTAAGGTATATCTAAGTGATTTCTGTTTTGTCTTAATTAGAATTATAGACTGACAGTAGAAACCAATCCTATAGAAGAGTATGTTGACAGAAATGGAAGAAGAGAGTTTAAAGCAATTTCCACAAGCTCAGGATACTCATCTCCAACTTTTCACATGGCCCAACCAGGTGCGACAGGTTTGCAGCTCACACCACATGCAACTCATCATGAAGGTCACCACCAGACTAGTCAACATGCCATTCAAAGACAAAATCGCCAGTCAGCCCTGGGACACATCAGTGATGCCAAACTGCTATCAAAATTCTAAATGTATTTTTTAAAAAAAGAAAACTTCAAACAAACATGAAAACTAAACTGTGTGCTAACCATTTTCATACTTATGTCCTCATGGACCAGGCTCACATAGTTGTCCAACTGGCATGGCCTCAGACCACACTTTGAACAGCACTGGCCTGCAAAAGCTTTGCCCTGAAAGCTTTGCCCACTGGTACTCCACCCTGCAAAAATTCAACTCGGCAGAGCCTTTTTTAACATCAGAGATTCACTCCCAGGCCTGTGAAACTTTAGCACATTGAGGGCAATGCATTTAACTGCCTGCTGCCTCCAAAACCACGCAGATGGCAAAAGAGCTGACAGATGTCCGTGTCTTCAGTTTAAAAATTATGCTATTTCCATACAACATTAGTTCTACATTCGTTTATAAGGAGTATGTTTTTGTTTGAAATTCTTATAAATAATAATCATCATTTTCCATTCATAATGATGGCAGAAAACAGTTTCAGTCAGATACATCCAATTAGCATGAACACATTGTGCTTGCACCAACAAAGAAAAGACAGAAAAACCGCAGGGACAAGCTCCCATGCCCTAGAGGAGGAACAGGGTGAATTCCAAAGACTTGTCTCAGTTCACATCCAAACTACTGAAGCCAGACCAGAAGCTGGAAAGCTCCAGCATTGTGACGATGATCCATGTGACCCAGCTGATCCACGGGTGTGCGGAGTCAGTCCACACAGGGAACACAGCCTCTCACCCTGTAAGGCATCAGAGAAACAAAAAGTGGAGGCTTTCTCTCAGCCTGAGAATCACTTGCAAGCACTGACTCCTGTGAAAAAGGAAATATTTTATCCTGAATGGTGCCTCACCTGTCTCCATCAAGTTCAACTCCTGCTTTGGGGCTCTGCACATCTCTCTCTCTTCCCCATCTCTCTGTGTGTCTATGTCCATGGCTCTTAACCCCAGCGTCCAAGAAAAATAGTTCTGGAACAAGCTCACCCCCAGCTGTTGATCATACATAAGATCTACTCTTCCTATAACAGGGGTACATTCCAAATAGTCAGCTGACACTCTGTCCTCCAAAGCAAGGTGGAGGGGAACACAGCTTGCTGGGAATAAGAGGTGGGGGCACAGCAAGAAGTCAAACAGGACTCCAAGGATGAACACGAGAATATGCCCCCCACCCCCGCCCCCGGTATGTTGAGGAGTGCAATCAGAGCCGTAACTGTTTTGCTCAAACTGAAGCAACTTTCTGAGGGCAAACCAGGCACCACTGGGGTGACAGGAGCTTCTGAGGCAGCGTGAGACATTGTTATGTGGTCATGGGATCATACAGGAGAGGCCGCTCTTACTAATGGCAGATTAATTTCTATGACCCCTCCTAATGTGTCCCCCAAATTCAAAGGAGGGGCTTCAAACACAAAAAGCCAAGACCCCTGTTCCCTACGCCTGTCTTCCCACCTCCCAGAACAGTGTTTCTAAGGCTGGAGACCAGAGGGGAGGGGAGTTCATGGAGAGGGTTTTAGATGTAGATTCTCCGCTCTCACCCACATCCACAAGGTTAGTGTCTCTGGGAGTGACTACCCCGGCAAAATGGATGTTCTGGATGGAGTATGGAGGAGGTCTCAGACCCAGTGAGGCTGGCCACTCCCACTGACCTGCATCCCGAAGCCCAAAGCCTGGCTCTGTAGGGTTCTCTGCTGAGGCCCCAGCAGTGAAGAAAATGAGCCCTTCCATCCGCAGGCTCAGCTACCTGGAACCCGGGTCGCCTCTGTCCAAAGTAGCGTGATCCCTGCACAAAGCCTCACCCTCCTCTTAGGGATTATGGGGGCCACCTCACTGCTGCTACATATCTCAGGAGGTGACCATTCCTCTGGCTCTTTCCAGACTGGTGTGAGCCTGATCTCCTGATCAGCCCTCCAGGGTTCATATTGAATCAGAACTCTCCCTGCCCCAGTAATGATCCCCTATTTATTGAGGACCTACAGTGTGCTAGGGTGACTTCCCTCATGGCTCAAACGGTAAAGCATCCGCCTACAATGCGGGAGACCTGGATTTGATCCCTGGGTGGGGAAAATCCCCTGGAGAAGGAAACAGCAACCCACTCCAGTACTCTTGCCTGGAAAATCCCATGGATGGAGGAACCTGGTAGGCTGCAGTCCATGGGGTCGCAAAGACTCAGACACAACTGAGTGACTTCACTTTCACTTTGCAATGTGCTAGGTGCCACACAGGGTGCTTTAAATACCTTATATAATGTCATCCTCGTAGTGTCACTCTAATGTGGAAATTATCCCATTTTACAGCTATGAAAACAGAGACCCTTGAGAAGTTATCCTGCAGTCAGTGGAGAGTAAAACTGGTCATTCAACGTTGACCGTGTCTGAGATCCTGGACTCCACCAGGTCTTATCATTCCTCTCCTCTTGCCTTTGATCTGTTTCCTGAATCCCCAATTATTCGAGGCCCTGACCCAAACAGACAGAATACCCAGAGCCTCTGTCTGCTGGACCCTCTCACCTGGAAGGGCACCTAGGATGGCCACATGAGCCTGGATCAAGCTAGATTCTGTTTCCTTGTGGAGCCTGTTTAGCCTGATCACAGTAGCAGAGAGTCCGGTTAGACAGCAGTGCTAGACCCCCTACCACAGACCCTGTCATTTTCCCCTCTTTATTGCCCCTGAAGTTTCAGGAATCCTGGTGGTTTTTCGATTGCTAAATCATGTCCAATTCTTTGTGACTCCATGAACTGCAGCACGCTAAACTTCCCTGTCCTTCACTGCTGCTGCTGCTAAGTCACTTCAGTCGTGTCCGACTCTGTGCGACCCCATGGACAGCAGCCCACCAGGCTCCCCCGTCCCTGGGATTCTCCAGGCAAGAACACTGGAGTGGGTTGCCATTTCCTTCTCCAGTGCATGGCAGTGAAAAGTGAAAGTGAAGTCACTCAGTCATGTCTGACTCTTTGTGAACCCATGGACCACAGCCTACCAGGCTCCTCCATCCCTGGGAGTTTCCAGGCAAGAGTACTGGAGTGGGGTGCCATTGCCTTCTCTGTGTCCACTATCTCCTGGTATTTGCTCACACTCATGTCCATTCAGTCAGTGATGCCATTCAGCCGTTTCATTCTCTGCTGTCCCCTTCTCTTCCTGCCTTCAATCTTTCCCAGCATCAAGGTGTTTTCCTGAGTTGGCTCTTCGTATCAGGTGGCCAAAGTATTGGAGCTTCAGCTTCAGCACCAGTCCTTCCAATGAATATTCAGGATCGATTTCCTTTAGGATTGACTGGTTTGATCTCCTTGTGGTCCAAGGAACTCTTAAGAGTCTTCTCTAGCACCACAATTTGAAAGCATCAGTTCTTTCGCACTCAGCCTTCATTATGGTCCAACTCTCACATCTGTACATGACTACCACCAAAAACCATAGCTTTGAGTATATGGACCTTTGTCAGGAAAGTGATGTCTCTGCTTTTCAATATACTCTCTAGGTTGGTCATAACTTTCCTTCCAGGGAGCAAGCGTCTTTTAATTTCATGGCTGCAGTCACTACCCACAGTGATTTTGGAGCCCAAGAAAATAAAATCTGTCACTGTTTCCATTGTTTCCCCATCTATTTACCATGAAGTGATGGGGCAGGATGCCACGATCTTCTCTTTTGAATGTTGAGTTTTAAGCCAGCTTTTTCACTCTCCTCTTTGACCCTTCCTTCTCAAGAGGTTCTTTAGTTCCTCTTCACTTACTGCCATTAGAGTGGTATCATCTGCATATCTGAGGTTGTTGATATTTCTCCCAGCAATCTTGATTCCAGCTTGTTATTCATCCAGCCTGGCATTTTGCAGATGTACTCTGCATAGAATTTAAATAAGCAAGATAACAATATACAGCCTTGACGTACTCCTTTCCCAATTTGGAACCAGTCTGTTGTTCCATGTCCAGTTCTAACTGTTATTTCTTGACCTAAGGCAGGTAAGGTGGTCCGATATTCCCATCTCTTAAAGAATATTCCACAGTTTGTTGTGATCCATACAGTCAAAGGCTTTAGTATAGTCAATGAAGCAGAAATAGATGTTTTTCTGGAATTCTTTTGCTTTTACTATGATCCAACAGATGTTGGCAATTTGATCTCTGGTTTGTCTGCCTTTTCTACATCCAGCTTGTACATTTGGAAGTTCTTGGTTTATGTACTGTTGAAATCTATCTTGAAGAATTTGGAACATGACCTTGCTAGCATGTGAAATGAGCGTGATTGTGTGGTAGTTTGAATATTCTTTGGCATTGCCCTTCTTTGGGATTGGAATGAGAACTGACCTTTTCCAGTCCTGTGGCCACTGCTGAGTTTTCTAAATTTGCTGGCATGTTGAATGCAGCACTTTAACAGCATCATCTTTTAGGATTTGAAATAGCTCAGTTGGAATTCCATCACCTCCACTAACTTTGTTTTCTACCAGGAAGCCTGGTAAAAAAAATAAATTGTATATCTCTGGGATCTTGAAACCTCAGCTTACTTTTCTGCATAATAACAGGGCAGTGATTCTCAAAGTGCAGCCCATGGGCCATCTGTATCAGAAGCACTTCAGATGCTCTAAAAAATGGAGATTCCCAAACTAGACTGCCTGGGGGATATTTTCCTATAGGTGCACTATATGTGCTTCCTGAATTCCATTAGTATCCTAATTATAAAAAGTGCCACCGTTGTCTTCATTTCTGAAATGGGTATGTGCTTGCTTTTCTGACATAATTCATAACAGTATTCATATTGTCTTCAGTTTAGTAATGTTAAATGAAGGAAGAGAGAAGGAAGTCAACCCCACAGAGCTGCTCCAAGGGATCCAGACCACAGTTCATCCCCCCAGCAGCTCCATAATGGTGGTTTATTATCACCTGCAGTATTATTTACAGACACACAAACTAAAAGGTTAAGTGACTTGTCCAAGGTCATGCCACCAGACCAAAGTCAGTGCAGATACAATGCCAATCTATCTGACCTCAGGCCCCGAAGTAGTCCCTCTACACCAGTCTAGCATCCTCCTAGTTATCACCCACAGGGTGATCTGCACATCACTGGCTGGATTCATTTTAACACTTAGTTACTTAGTTGGTTGTTTTGCCATAATATTGAAGGTACTGAGTGCATTCATAACGGCTCCTATCAGCTTCCCCTCCCCTGCTCCATGGACCTCAGGCCAAGTTACAGGCAGGGGAGCTTTGCCTACATTAAAGGGAAAACATTCAAAGCACTGTCAAAAAACAAAACAAGAAAAGAAAAATTATTTTATACCTTTTACCACAAGTAGTCAATCATTACTTGACAAATAAATGAATGAATTCTGTGTAGCCTTTTAAACCTAAAATAAAATCACGTATTTCAAACTCTCATGCAAGAAATCTGAAAAAAAAAAAAAAAAAAACAACTAAACTCTGAAATTTGACCCTTTGTGTCATCACAAATCAGGGAGTTAGCAAGCTGTGGAATGTGAGTCAAATCCGGCCCACAGCCTGTTTTTGTACAGCCAGCAAGCTAGGAATCATTTTGAGATTTTTAAAGAGTTGTTCAGGGGGGAAGACTATGTGACAGAGACCAGAGACCATATATGGCCTCCAGAGCCTCAAATATTTACTATCTAGCTCCTCATAGGAAAAAATTGCTGAGCCCCACTCCAAATCATATAAATCATTATGCTAAGACCATGCATTCCCAAAGAAGGTGACACCACAATAAAACTGATTTTTAGGGGAGTGAAAAAACATTTACTCATTTACGTGTAGACAAAGATATACAAATAGCACATAAACAGAGACACGGCATATCTTTGGTATGAAATTTCATGGGATAGAGACCATTAGGAAGAGATGTCTCAACAGGCTCCTTAAGGGATCATAATGAAGAGGAGTTTGGGAAACACTGAGCTAAACAATAGCTACGAGTGGGGAGGATGTGGCCTCGTATGTGACATGCATGGTGTTGTCAGCCTTCATCTTCATGGCCCAGCAGAGAGGCGTTCCTCCAAGATCAGACACCTCCAAGAGCACACGTACCTATTCAGAGGGACAAGATCAGTACCCCAACCCTGCGGGGACAGCCCATGTGTCTCACATACCAGCCATTTCCAAATATTAGTAAGCATAAAGCAAAGACATTCATTTTTTGAACTGATGAGCTCACATGCATCCTCCTCTCCATCCCCCATCCCCCCATTTATAGAGTTGGAAACATCTCACACCAAAGGCAAGCATTCACAGATGTCCCAGGAGAGTCACAACAAGTCCCAGGAGATCTAATGCCAAACCAGAGAAGTAACTGGAAGCCAGGGAAGTCAAGCCTCTGTGTCTCTTTGTAGGAGACATTCACAAAAATTGTTTTTATTTTCTTTCACCTCCCTCCAGTCTGCAACCCTCCCAGAAAGCTGCTTTTGCAATGGCCTTGGGAGAGCTCTATGCTGACAAATTCAGTGCATTGTTTTCCTCTTCTCATGTTAATTACTCAATCTTTTGTAGTCCTTTGAGATAGCCTCTCATTCTTCATTAACTCCTCTCTTCTTTCAGCAGCTCCATATTTTGTTGATTTTCCTCTTACCTTCCTGGACAAGTCTTCCATATGTCCTTTGGCAGTTTTCTCTTCTTCCATTTGAATTTCGAATATCAAAATTCCCCAGGGCCATCCTGGACCCCTTCTCTTCTTTCTTGTGTTTTCTCCCTGGATTACATAATCTGTCTTCAGACTTGTGTCATCTATATGCTGACAAGTGCCAAATTGTCATCTCTTCACCTCTGACCTGAATTCTAGGTTCACATCCAGCTTCATTCTCGACATACCCACCTGTGTATGTGGAGGTTAGCTGTGTTACATTTCTATAGCACCAAGCCATAAACATTTGTTTTGGATTTGTTTGTTTTTTGCTGTAGTATATTTCTAATTAATATAGCCAGTAAGTGGTAAAACAGGAAATGAATCTAAGTTTGTCTGATTCCATGACCCATGTTGCCCTTTATATGTCCTGATGTTCCTGGACAGGTCTGAGTAGAATGCTTGATATTATAATATGGCTTCTTCCATCAAGGAGTCACTCCTTGACATCTCCACTTTGATATCTAAAATATACCTCCTAAATAGGAAGGAAGTCCAAAAAAGAGGGGATATATGTAAGCACAGGCTTCCCTGGTAGGTCAGTTGGTAAAGAATCTGCCTGAAATGCAGAAGATCTTTCCTGGTTTGGGAACATGGCAACCCACTCCAGTACTCTTGTCTGGAGAATTCTACAGACAGAGGAGCCTGGCGGGCTACAGTCCACGAGGTCGCAAAGAGTCAGACAGGACTGAGCGACTAAGCACAGCATATGTAAGCGTGCAGCTGTTTCACTTTGCTGTATTAGAGACAAAGACAACATTGTAAAGCAGCTACACCCCAATAAAAATTAATTTAAAAACAAAAGACCTCAAATTTCAGAAAGCTCTTTATTTTCCTCTCTCCTTCCAACCAGTGTTGTTTAACCCAGGTATTCAATCAGGAAAACAGGGTCACTCTAGGTCTTTCCAGTGGAGATGTTTAAATACCAGGAGTTGACAACACAGGTGATGAAGACTGGAGATGGTGAAGCAACCCATAGATTAGTTACCATCACCTGATGAAAGGCTGGAAGGAAGAAGAGGTGGAAATATCATCAGAGTCTGGAAGTCAGTGCTGTCCAGGGAAAGATGGGACCCTAAAGGCTGACAGAATCTAGAGCCACGAAAGAGACAAAACCTCTACTGAAAGTACCTGAGGCAGAAGGAGATACTGGCTGCTCCCTTCTTCTTGCTAATCAGTCTTCTGCCATTGCCTCCATGGGCCAAACAAAATCCATCTGACAGTGAAGCCTGAGCAGTAAGGATTCTGATATGGAGCATAGCATGGGTAGGAGGGGGAAAGGATGTGAGGACAAATAGGAAGTGACCAGTCTCTCCTTTCTCAGTGAATGGTGCAATTTCCACTGAGTTTCTAAAGTCACAGTATAGACGCAAACTACCCAATAAATAGTTCAAGGTAATGATCATAAAGATGCTCAGTGTACTTGGAAAAAGAATGGATGAACACAGTGAGAATTTGCACAATGGATTTTAAAATAGAGCTGAAGAAGACAATAGCTGAAATTTAAAAAAAAAAAAAAAACACCAAAATGCATCAGTAAGAGATCAACATATCACGTTGTCAATTTTTTTTTTCTTCCCAACCCAGAAATCAAACCAGGGTCTCTGCATTGCAGGCAGATTCTTTACCAACTGAGCTATCAGGGAAGCCATTTTTTTTTTTTTTTTGCTTAAATAGAATTTATTTCCTGTAATTGTCAGCTGTCATCAAGGAACCATAATGGATTAAGTTGTTAGCCAATAACACTTGTTATACTTGGAGGATAGTCTTAAGGTATAGTAAATCAGACCCTCACAGTTGGTTATACAAAGAAAACAAATGAAGATGTTTTTGAATTAGCATGGTTTCGAAAACTGGGGAGAGCAAAGATAATTCTCCATATGTCCACATTTACCTGCATCTTTTTTAGAGCTCCTGATGTATCTAAGTATCTAATTTGTTTTCTTTTTCACTGAAGTATAATTGCTTTATAATGTTATGCTAGTTTTTGCTGTAAAGCAGAATGAATCAGCTATATGTGTGTGTGTGTGTGTATATATATCCCCTCCCTCCTTTGCTTCCCCCCCCGCCCCCCACCCCACCACTCTAGATCACCCAGAGCCCCGAGCTGAGCTCCCTGTGCTACATAGCAGCTTCCCGCTAGCTATCTGTTTTATACGTGGCGGTGTACATATGTCAGTGCTCACCTCTCAGTTTATCCCAGTCTCTCCTTCCCCACACTGCTGTGTCCACATGTCCATTCTCTATGTCTGTGTCTCTATTCCTGCCCTGCATTAAACAGGTTCATCTGTACCATCTTTCTAGATCCCATATACATGCATTAATATACGATACATGTTTTTCTCTGTGACTTCCTTCTGCATGACAGACTCTAGGTTCATCCACATCTCTACAAATGACCCAATTTCATTCCTTTTTATGGTTGACTAATGGCCCTTTGTATATCTGTACCACATCTTTACCCATTCATCTCTCGACGGCTATTTAGGTCACTTCTGTGTCTTGGCTATTGTAAATAAGACTTCCTATTTGACTCAGACAGTAAAGAATTCACCTGTAATGCGAGAAACCGAGACTTGATCCCTGGGTTGGAAAGATCCTCTGAAGAAAAGAATGGCTGCCCACTCTAGTATTCTTGCCTGGAGAATTCCATGGACAGAGGAGCCTGGCAGACTGCAGTCCATGGGGTCTCAAAGAGTAGGACACAGCTGAGCATCTAAGACTTTCACTTTTTTCACTTTTTCGTGCCCTGGCTACTGTAAATAGTACTGCAGTGAATACTGGAGTACGTATGTCTTTTTGAATAATGATTTTCTCAGGTTATATGCCCAGTAGTGAGATTGCTGGGTCATATGGTAATTCTGTTTTTAGTTTTCTAAGGAACCTTCATACTATTCTCCAGAGTGGCTGTATCAATTTACATTCCCACCAACAGGGCAAGAGGGTTCCTTTTTCTCCACACTGGCTCTAGCACTTATTTTTGGTAGATTTTTTGGGGGGAGGGGGCTATTTAATTTATTTATTTTAATTGGAGGCTAATTACTTTACCATGAGCTTCCCTTGTGGCTCAGCTGATAAAGAATCCACCTGCAACATCGAAGACCAGGGTTTGGTCCCTGGGTTGGGAAGATCCCCTGGAGACAGGAAAGGCTACCCACTCCAGTATTCTGGCCTGGAGAATTCCATGGACTGTATAGTCCATGGGGCTGCAAAGAGTCAGACACGACTGAGTGACTTTCACTACTTTACAAGATTGTGGTGATTTTTGCCATACATTGACGTGAACCACCCATGGGTGTACCAGTGTCCCCCCCCATCCTGAGCACCCCCCACCTCCCTCCCCACCCCATCCCTCTTGATTATCCCAGAGCACCAGCTTTGAGTGCCCTGCTTCATGCATCAGATTTGCACTGATGGCCATTCTGACCCGTATGAGGTGATACTTCTTTGAAATTTTGATTTACATTTCCCTAATAATCAGTGTTATTGAGCATCTTTTCATGTGTTTGTTGACCGCTTGTATGTTTTCTTTGGAGAAATGTCTATTTAGGTCTTCCACCCATTTTTTTATTGGATTGTTTGTTTCTCTGGTATTGAGCTGCAGGAACTGTTTGTATTGGGGGATTAATTCTTTGTCAGTTGCTTCATTTGCAAATATTTTCTCCCATTCTGAAGGTTGTCTTTTGTCTTTTTTGTGGTTTCCTTTGCTATGCAAAGCTTTTAAGCTTAATTAGATCTCATTTGTTTATTTTTGTTTTTATTTTCATTACTCTAGGAGGTGGGTTGAAAAGGATCTAGCTGTGATTTATGTCAAAGAGTGTTCTGTGTTTTCCTCAAAGAGTTTTATAATGTCTGGCCTTACATTTAGTTCTTTAATCCATTTTGAGTTTATTTTTGTGTATGGTGTTAGGAAGTGTTCTAATCTCATTCTTTTACATGCAGCTGCCCAGTTTTCCCAACACCACTTACTGAAGGGACTGCCTTTTCTCCACTGTATATTCTTGCCTCATTTGTCAAATATAAGGTGTCCGTAGGGGCATGGGTTTATATCTGAGCTTTCTATCCCATCCCCTTGATCTATATTTCTGTTTTTGTGCCAGTACCATGCTGTCTTGATTACTGTAGCTTTGTAGTTTAGTTTGAAGTTAGGGAGCCTGATTCTTCCAGCTCCATTTTTTTCCCTCAAGATTGCTTTGGCTATTCAGGATGTTTTTTGTTTCCATGCAAATTATAAAAATTTTGTTTTAGCTCTGTGAATAATGCCATTGGTAATTTGACAGAGCATTGAATCTGTAGATTGCTTTGGGTAATATAGTCATTTTCTCAATATTCTCCCAATCCAAGAACATGGTATATCTCTCCATCTGTTTTTGTTATCTTTGGTTTCTTTCCTCAGTGTCTTATAGTTTTCTACATACAGATATTTGGCCTCCTTAGGTTGATTATTCCTAGGTATTTTATTCTTTTTGTTGCAATTGTAAATGGGATTGTTTCCTTAATTTTTCTTTCTGACCTTTCATTGTTAGTATATATGAGTGCAGGAGATTTCTGTGTATTAATTTAAGTTATCAAATTAAACCACCCATTGTGGTCAAGATGTCAGTCTTTCCCAAATTAATATATAAACTAAATACAATCAAATTAAAATTGCAGCAACATATTTTGGAAAGATTAACCAGCTAATCCCAAACTAATCTGGAGAATATTTAAGGACTTTTTAAAAAGGAGAACAATGAGAGATGTTAAAATATCTATAAAACTGCAAGAGTAGACAAACATAATCACAACTCACATTTAAATACAATTTGACAGTTTTCCAAATGCATATACTTTGATTGTCTCATTTGATCCATGTCATATGCTTTTAAACCAAATAGGGATTATGTAGAAGAGGAAACTGAAGCTCAGAAATATTAACTTGTGCAAAGTTACCCTGCTGAAACTCACTCCTGGTATGGTGCTCTGGTCCATCTCATCTTTAGAAATGGCTATAATCATTAATCAGCTATACTTTTGGAATCAGGTGACAATTTTATGTATAACCGAGCAGGTGGAAATGGAGGTGGAAATGTGAGAAATATCCTTGGTTTATTCAATTGCTTTCCTTTGATCATCGAAATAGCAAGATTAAGACATTACAAGCAGAGTCCCTCACAGAGTTCTCTCTTGGATTTCTAAACTCTAGTATTAATGAACTACTTAGCACAAGCTCTAAGAGTTGGTTTTCCTTCATAAAACACTCCCATGCTGTAATCTTTCCTGCTTGTCTTAGAACCCTGGGGATTTGTGGTACATCTGTTGCTACCATGACTTTTGTCCGTTTGTTTGTTTATAGTGTCAGCTTAGGTTTAGAAAGCATATGAGCCAGCTCAGGGCGTGTACTGTGCACAGTCATGTTCTTGGTGGACATTCAGACTTGCCTTTTTCAAATATAGTGGGTTTGTTTTTTTGATATTTATTTCTTTCACTGTGTCGGGACCTAGTTGTGGCAGGCAGGATCTTTGTTTCACCATGCGGAATCTCCCGTTGCAGCACACAGACTCTCTAGCTGTGGTGTGCGAGCTCCAGAGCGCAGGCTTCAGCGTAGCTGCAGTGTGCAGGCTTAGTCACTCCGAGGTGTGTGGGATCTTAGTTCCCCAGCCAGGGACCAAACTTGCATCTCCTGCCTTGGACATGTAGGGTCTTAACCATTGGACCACCAGGGAAGTCCCTTGTCTGACTTTCATCTTCCCTACGTTGATGGCAACTACTTAAAGCTGATTCTCCGGCTGTCTGACGTCTAACACAGTACTGCATCCATATATAAGTATGTGCATATGTTCTAAGTCGATTCAGTCGTGTCCAACTCTTTGAGACCCTATGGACTGTAGTCCACCAGGCTCCTATGTCCATGGGATTCTCTAGGCAAGAATACTGGAGTGGGTTGCCATGCCCTCCTCCAGGGGATCTTCCTCCTGCATTGGTAGGCGGGTTCTTTACCACTAGCACCACCTGGGAAGCCCACATATAAATATATGAGTAAACAAATCTGTCAAGGCTTTAAAATTATGACAAGTGATGATGATGACTGTGAAAACTCCAGCCACAACATAATAGCAAATTATTTTAGCAGCTTCCTTCAGAACACAAACATAGGAAACTCTACAATATGAACTTTCCTGGACATTTCAGGAAGTATGCTTCCCATTTCCAAGCTTAAGCCAGCCCTGAAAGAGCTGAGAAGAGATGTCTGTGTAGCCAGCAGACAGCTCCTGCAGAGGCTGGAGTGCCAACTCTGCTTCAGGACCATCAGACATTTCCGTTCCGTAGGTGCCTTGAAAGGTTCCAGTGTTTATCCTGGAATTCGTTGTTAGGTTTCCAATGACTGGAAAATGAAAATTAAGACAATTATTCATTTGGATATACTCAGTGAGCATCAAGAAACCGAGTTACATACAAGTATTTTTCTCATGGCTTGTCTCAAAAATATCCCATTTTAAGCTAAATGAATCCTTTAAAAGATTTCTGGGTGAAGAATATAGCCTTTTTTTATAGTATGATATGTAATTCCTAGACATGTATTTTATACCCCCCACAGTTACTTATATAGTCAGTTTTATTAAGTAGAATTGGCTGATGCAATATGAAACTCAGAAGAGTTTCATAAAGTCATAAGTTCCTCAGCTTATGCCCACCTATCCCATGCATCCAATATTCGTCATCTCACTATGTTTCACTTTTAAAATAAGGACACTGAGAGAAGGGAACCAGGCCTCCTGTATGAAAACAAGCTCATATTTCTCTTCTCATAAAACAAAAGGAGGAGTTGTCTATCTCCTTGGGAGTCCAAGCCATTGCAGTGAATTATGAACCTCCGAACAGTCCAGGACCCCCTGTCAGCCTCAAGCTGATCATCTGTGCACGACTCACTCCCAGTAAATCTCTGCCTGAACGTTTTTAGCCTGAACCAAATGTTGCCTTATTATCCCCGAGCTAAGACGACGCTGAGAGCTCAGCCGGCCTCTTGCTTCCCTTTGACGACTCACGTGACGGCTCGCAGTGCCAGGAATGTAGTCAGTCCTGAGTAATCCTTTTATTGCTCCTCGGCTGGCGATGACACTCAAAGCCCTCTCTGCCTTTGCGATTGTATTCTTTTCACATTTGTTCTCCTGGCCTCTTCTGCTGCTCTCTGCTGGCCCTCAGACCCAGCGACAGGCCGCAGTCTCAGTCCTAGTGACGTTCTTGCTGCTTCCCCCTAAAACCAGACCAGTCCAGGGGCTGCCAGTGGAGGGAGAGAGCGCCTCTTCCAGCTCTTCAGTGTGAAGCAGGAAGCCTCTGTTTTTAGGTGAAGGCAGAATGGAATCCCCTCGCGCCACAAAGACCTGCCCTACTGTGCCTGCATTTTTGAATCTTATCTCAGTGTCAGAAACCGAGAGGGAAATTCCACTCTGGCTCCAAGCAGCTGGCAGACTGAGAGACCTGCTCTCCCACCTCCTTCAAGGCAGCCCGGTATCTGGACCGCATGCTGTTTCTCCTCATTCCAGCTGTGACCACAGCCGGAACCACGAACCAACCCTCACGTTTCATCTGTGCTACACCTGTCTCACTGCCCTGAAACAGACCCTCTTCCAGTGTACATGCCTCCCTGCAAGGAGCGTGGCCGTCGTCCTGCTGAGACAGAGCTGAGCAGGCAGATCCGCTCCAGGACCAAGGTCACCTCCCTGTCATCTCTGTGCCTCTCCTGAGGGCTCCCCACCACCGCCCTCTTCGTCTGCTCCTGGGGGACCCCTTTCTCCTGACACGCTCCACAGCCAGTGTTACCACCTCACTAAGAGTTACTACAGCTGCTTCAAGGATCATTTGAGCAAGTATTCCTTCTTTTTTTAAGTTTATTTATTTTTTAATTGAAGGATAATTGCTTTACCGAATTGTGTTGGTTTCTGCCAAACATCAACATGAATCAGCCCTTGGTATACATACATCCTCTCCCTCTTGAACCTCCCTTCCACCTCCCTCCCAAAGAAGATATTTCTAAGAGTGTCAGAGAACATGTCTAATAAAAACATGCACCCAACTTCAGGTTTTCAACTGGGGTAACTGACCCTCGGCAGAAAGCCGTGGGTTCCTCAAAGACCAAGAGGGACATGGCGCAGACTCTTGGGGGCATCAGTTTTACTTAATAGCAGTAACATCCAACTTCCTAAATATTGATATAAAGGACAGATTATTGTGGCATAAAATACAGAATGTATGTTCATTTTTAAAGATGAAACCCAAGACTTCTAGGACATTGAAATTTAGGTGGAAATATCAGCATGGTTCCCAACCCTTCCCCTCACCCCACCGCAGCACCCCCCAGGTGTTCACTCTTGTCACTTGTTACTGAGAACATTGGAAAGACAGGACTGTGTGATTGCTTCCCATTGCTTAAAGTGGTTCCCATTGACAGAAGTAAATATTTTATTTTATAAATATGGCCCTTTCCCCTCTGGCCCTGCCACTGACCCCTTTTCCTGAGGCCTTTCTAGATGTGTTGGGAAGAGTTTGCAGCACGGAAGTGGCTATACAGGGTTTTCTTCTCCACTGACATTTGAAGTGGAATTATTTTTTGTGAAGGTTACAAACACTGATGTCTCAATAATTATGGATAATTACAGTTTTTTTGTTGTTGTTGCTGTCATAGAGAGAGCTGCAGTGAGCATCCTTATCGACATGTCTGTGCACATATCATTAACTATTTCTCTGGAGATGGGGAGAGGGAGTGGCTCTTTCTAAAAATATAAATTGGCCTTACATTTCTATATTTATAAACCCCAGGACTAAGTTGTGAATATGAGACAACTCTTACATCAAAAAGAGGTGTATCTGTGAATACTGGGATCATACAAAGGTTGGTAAAGTGTTATCTTCAGGTAACCTGCCACATCTGACCACAACCTAAATCACTCAAACATCCCCATTATATGAGGAAAAAATATGGGGAGGAGACAACAAAGTAGAAACCTAGAACTGGATTCCATGTCAAATCCCCCTGTGGATTCTGGCTACTCACAAAAAGCATTTTTAGCGCATTTATCTTAGCTGTAATACTAAAATCCAGCGACGTGTTGTGTTAGTTGCTCAGTTGTGTCTGACTCTTTGCGCCCCATGGACTGTAGCCCACCAGTCTCCTCCATCCATGGAATTCTCTACGCAAGAATGTTGGAGTGGGTTGCCATTCCCTTCTCCAGCAGATCTTCCTTACCCAGGGATCGAACCTGTGTCTCCTCCATTGCAGGAAGATTCTTTACCATCCGAGCCACAAGGGAAGCCCCCAAATCCAGCAGAACTGTACAGATAAAATGTAACTGCAGAGAGCAGTGCACTCAAGGGCCATAAGAGTGGCTGAAATTTAATAGGCAAAATTGTACCTTTCTTCTTCAAAATGTGGATTTTAGGGAATATGGAATAGCAGGGGGGAAATGTATACATAAACCATGCAACAGTGATATGCAGCCAATACTTAGGTTCTCTTGATGTTCATCTACAAGCCAACACCCAGGGTCTGATTCACTCTGGGCAACACCCCACCCTCATTAAAGCCAAGAGAGCATGTAGTTATACCCCAGCACCCTTTCCCTGCCCTGGGAGAATGTGTTGAATATTTAATACTGGTGGGAGCAAGACATTGAAACTGACATTTACTGAGCATCAGTGTGCTGATGCTTCCCACCTGGGATCATGTCATCCTCATCACCTGCATAAACATTTACAGTGTCATCACCTTCCAGATTAAGACACCAAAGGTCACGATAGGCCTGGATTTGCCAAATGTGTATTAAACTTGACCTGCTGTGTGGAGACGGACAAATGGGGCCTTTCTGCGGTGGTCATAAAGGAATGAATCACTATGAACACAATTAATGACCCATTGAAATATTGATCAGTGAAGTCAGAGTTCAGAGAGGGGTTGCTCTGCACTATGGAGAATGATGAGAAACCCAAAGTCCACAGAAATCTCACAGATGCTCTTGTCTGCAGCCTCATTTAGGGCCAAATTATGGCTCTCAATTTATCTGATGAATGGTCAACTGAAGTAATTTCTCAAGGTCAATACAAGCAGTGCACTCAATGTCACAGTTCTATTGTCTCTGCATTGCAAAGAAAATAATTGCACCACGTCCATAGCATCTTTGGAAAATAAAAAGCTTATGATCAGCAAAACTGCATGTTACCCCCTCTGCTCCCCAAATCCTTCAGAAAATGCTAAGAATCAGAGGAACAACGCACTACACAGAATAGTGAAATAACTCAGAAGCGTGATTTTTATATTCAGGTTGATTAAAGACATCACCTTTCCTCTACAAGCTTCAAGAACTGCCTGGATGAATCCTTTTTTCTCACGACTCATAAGTTAGAGTTTGCTCAATCCATAATTCACGGAAACATAGGACAGTGTCAGCCTTGTAAATGCCAATGCCAGGCCACCAGCCCCTTTCATTACATGCCATGATTATGGATTAAATGATTTCATAAACATATTGGTTGTTTCACATTTGGCAAGAGGCTATCTTTGAGCTCCTACAATCTGTCATCGTTGTTAATGAGATATCGACCTCCTTGTAACCCAAGCAAAAAAAGTTCCCCTTTGAATGTCAGCCAAGAAGAAAACCCACTAGAACTTCTGCAAACCCTGCAAACACCTTTCAAACGCTGTATCTGGAATGGCCTCAGGGGCAAGGCCAGCAGCAGGACCAAACAACAAGAGCCACATCTATAAGAGTGTAAAATGTAGACATTAAGGATGCCTGGAGTCTCTTCTCTGCCCGTAACACCAAGGCCCACCACCAAGAGGCGAAGCCCAAAGAGCAGGCTTCTCAAACATCCACTGAGCCCTCCCTGAGAGCAGCAAATGCTGGACTCCACACACCCAGTGGTCCTGGAAGCACAGCTACTGGCTCCTACCACAATTTCAAACTTTCCTAGAAGTCTTGTGTGATAGCTTTAAATTCTTATTGCATATCTTGCATCCTATTCCAGAGTATGTCCAGGCTTACTTTAATGTATTTACGTGAACCTGATAATTCAGGAAGCAAGTGGAACAATATCCATCCCAGACATTGAGTAGGCCGTGACCTTCACCCCCACAAAAGCCCCCGGGCTCCACATGTCCTATTTTACAGTCTGCAGTCTTACAGAGCTTTCTAAATGAAGCTATAGTCTCATTGAATATGGAAAATGGGGAAATTAATAAGATAGCCTGCAGCCATGGAATATTCCAAATGTCTCCTTTCATAGGTAAATTAAGCCATTCCCTTCTATTTGTGCCAGATTCCATAAGAAATGTTGTCTTTATGTTATTGCTAGTAAAACATGAGAAAAGATATAGGTGATTGGAATATATATACACAAGTTGGAAGGGACATTGTGAAGCAGGACCAGAAAGCAGATCAGATGCCCTGACCCTCATATGTAGAACAGTGCTTAGACTTGGAATTTTCAGGTCTTTAAGGGTCTTTGTAATAAAAGATCTTCTAGATCAGTATTGTCTTCAACCTTCTTATTCACATATACCCTAAGGGAAATTTGAAAAGCCATGTACATAATCACATATTTTTCTTCATAAATTTAAAGAAATGCAAAGGATATAGTGTCACACATAAGTATTGATATATTTTTAAGCTTTTTGTTTTATATTGGAGTATAGTCAGTCAAAAATGTTGATATAATTTCAGGTAGATGGCAAAGGAACTTAGCTATAGGTATTGATATTTTTGAAATCAGACCACTATGGATCATTATATCACTTATTTTAAGTATTTCTAAGGAAATTATCATGTGATTTTTACATCAACTATCATTTCATTTTTTAAAAAGCTGCATGAATGAAAAACTCTTGTGTTTTGATGCGTTCTTTTTCTTTTTTTAACAATTTTTTAAAAATCAAAGTATAGTTGATTTACAATGTTGTGTTAGTTTCAGGTGTATACCAAAATGATTCAGTTACACATATACATATATCTATTCTTTTTCACATTCTCCTCCCTTATAGCTTATTACAAAATATTGAGTATAATCTCCTGTGCTAGACAGTTGGTCCATGTTGGTTATCTATTTTGCACATATTAGAGTGTATGTGTTAATCTCAGCCTTGTAACTTATCCTTCCCCCACCTTTCCCCTTTGTTCACCATGAGTTTGTTTTCTATGTCTATGAATCTATTTCTATTTTATTATTGTTATCGTTGAGTTGCTCAGTTATATCCGACTCTTTGTGACCCCATAGACTGCAGCACACCAGGCTTCCTTGTCCTTCACTATCTCTCAGAGTTTGCTCCAACTCATGTCCATTGAGTTGGTGATGTTATCTAACCATCTCATCCTCTACCGCTCTCTTCTCCTCCTGCCCTCAATCTTTCCTAGCATCACAGTCTTTTCCAGTGGGTCGGCTTTTCACAACAGATGGCCAAAGTATTAGTGCTTCAGCATCAGTCCTTCCAATGAATATTCATGATTGATTTCCTTTAGGATTAACTGGTTTGATCTCCTTGTGGTCCAAGGGACTCTCAAGAGTCTTCTCTAGCACCACAGTTCGAAAGCATCAATTCTTTGGCACTCAGCCTTCTTTATGGTCCAACTCTCACATCTGTACATGACTACTGGAAAAGCCATAGCTTTGATTATATGGACCTTATAAGCAAGGGGATGTCTCTGCTTTTTTTTTTTTTTTTTTTTTTTTTTATGTCTCTGCTTTTTAATACACTGACTGAGTTTGTCAAAGCTTTTCTTCCAAGGAGCAAGCATCTTTTTATTATGTGGCCACAGTCACTGTCCACAGTGATTTTGGAGCCCAAGAAAATAAAGTCTGTCACTGCTTCCATTGTTTCTCCATCTATTTGCCATGAAGTGGTGGGACCGGATGCCATGATCTTACTTTTCTGAATGTTGAGTTTTAAGCCAGTTTTTTTCCCCTCTCCTCTTTCACCTTCATCAAGAAGCTTTTTAGTTCTTCTTTGTTTTCTGCCATAAGGGTGGTGTTATCTGCACATCTGAGATTATTGATATCTTGATTCCAGCTTGTGTTTCATCCAGCCCAGCAAATTATGTACCAAATTATTTACTCTGCATATAAATTAAGCAGGGTGACAATATACAGCCTTGACATACTCCTTTCCCAGTTTTGAACCAGTCCATTGTTACATGTCCAGTTCTATTTCTTCTTGACCTGCCTACAGGTTTCTCAGGAAGCAAGTAAGGTGATCTGGTATTCCCAACTCTTGAAGAGTTTTCCACAGTTTATTATGATCCACACAGTCAAAGGCTTTAGTGTAGTCAGTGAAGCAGATGTTTTTCTGAAATTCCCTTGCTTTTTCTATAATCCAGCGAATGTTGGCAATTTGATCTCTGGTTCCTCTCCCTTTTCTAAATCCATCTTGTACATCTGGACATTCTTGGCCATGTACTGTTGAAGCCCAGCTTGAAGGATTTTGAGCATGACCTTGCCAGCATGTGAATGAGTGCAATTGTGAGGTAGTTTGAACATTTTTTGACATTGCCCTTCTTTGGGATTGGAATGAGAACTGACCTTTTCCAGTCCTGTGGCCATGGCTGAGTTTTCCAAATAGGCTGGCATATTGAGTGCAACACTTTAACAGCATCATCTTTTAGGATTTGAAATAGCTCAATTGGAATTCTATCATCTCCACTTGCTTTGTTCATAGTAATGCTTCCTAAGGATCATTTGACTTTAAATAAGTTCATTTACATCATTTTTTTAGATTCCAAATATAAAAAAATCATAATCAAACAAAATTATCTTTGTCTGGCTTACTTTATATAGTATGATTATCTCTAGGTCTATCCATATTGCTACAAATAGTATTATTTCATTCTTTTATGGTTGAGTAATATTTCATTGTCTATATGTTTCACATCTTTTTTATCCATTCATCTGTCAATGGATATTTAAGTTTCTTCCATGTCCTGCCTATTGTAAATAGTGCTGGTATGAATGTTGAGGAGCATGTATCATTTTGAATTAAAGTGTTGTCTGGATATATGGCCAGGAGTGGGATTGTTGGATCATATGGTAATTCTATTTTTAGTTTTCTAAGGAACCTCTGTACCATTCTTCATGGTGACTGCTCCAATCTACATTCCTACCAACAGTGTAGGAGGGTTCCCTTTTCTCCAGACCTTCTCCAGCATTTGCTATTTATAGACTTCTTAATCATGACCATTCTTACTGGTTGAGTTGTAGTTTTGATTTGCATTTCCCTTGTAATTAATGATGTTGAGCATCTTTTCATGTGCCTTTTGGCTATCTGTATGTCTTCTTCAGAGAAATGTCTATTAAGGTCTTCTGCCCGTTTTTTGACTGGGTTGTTTGGCTTTTGTTATTGAGTTGTATAAGTTGTTTGTATGTTTTAGAAATCAGGGGGCAAGGGGACACGAATCAGAAATGTCTAGACAAGTTTGGCTCTATACATTCAGCGTGCCGTGCTGTATTTTTGCCCTTTATGATGAGTGCATACTCAGTTGTGTCTGACTCTTTGTGACCCTATGGATTGTAGCCTGCCAGGCTCCTCTGTCCATGAGATTTTTCAGGTGAGAATACTGGAGTGGGTTGCCATTTCTTTCTCCAGGGGCTCTTCCTGACCCGAGGAGTGAACCCTCGTCTCCTGCATTGGCAGGCAGATTCTTTACCACTGAGCCACCTGGGAAGCCCCATGTGAACTAAATTCAAATATGAAACATTATGGCTTAAAGACTCTGATCTCTGCTGGATAATTCTAGTTGAGGAAAGTTAGGACTAATGAAGATTAGAATGAAGATTTTTGAAGATTCTTCAGTTTTGCCAATAAATATCATCTTAGGCTGGCACAACAGTGGTTGTCTACCTTTCGGGCCAGCATCCTCTACATTGTTCTGTTGTTTCTGGATCTGGGAGGCTGGCACAGGGCTCCTTCTTCCTTGTCTTCAATTTATTTTATTGAAGTATAGTTGATTTACAATGTTGGCTTAATTTCTGTTATATATAGCAAGTGACTCAGTATATACATATATACATTCTTTTTTATATTCTTTTCATTATGGTTTATCACAGGATATTGAATATAGTTCCTATCCTGTACAGTAGGACCTTGTTGTTTATCCATTCTATATGTAATAGCTTGCATCTACGAATCTTATTACAAGGAAATACAATAGTAAATATAAGACAGAGAAATCTAATTGGATTAGACATTTAACACAGATTTAATAATGTGACATTGAGAACCTTATCTTCAAGGGAACAGAGACACTACTTCTTTTTGTTCATTTTTAAATTTTTCCAGTGTTGTCTTGGTTTCTACCATACTACAATGTGAATCAGAGACTACTTAACAGACACTCATTTAAGCTGCCTTTTGAGAACTACTTACTGGCCCAGTTGTGGCATGAGATCTGCTTTTGTAAAGCAGTTTAAGGCTGCCTCATATTGTCTTGGACAAGTCCTTAAGAGAAGGGTCATCCTCTGCATTAGAATTGTGGCAGGAAATGTGCGTACACATCCGTTAATTTGTGTTTGCTTTAGCTATTTCAGGACACCTGACACATCGGGAACAGTGGAGACCAGGGAGCTGGAATAGCACAAAGGCTGTCCCAGCTGGCTTAGCAGTGAGGAATCCGCCTGCCAGCGCAGGAGACGCCGGAGCCTCGGGTTCAACCTCTAGGTCAGGAGGACCCACAGAGCAGAAAATGGCAACCCACTCCAGTATTCTTGCCTGGAAAGTCCCATGGACAGAGGAGCTTGGTGGGCTACAGTCCATGGGGTCACAGAGAGTCAGACACAACTGTGCATATACACAGTGACTACAAATACATCACTGCCCAACCTGTGCTGGGCAGGAGGGGAGACTGGGCTGGACGGATCAGCCCAGCCACCTCTGCCAATGTTCTGTCTACACAGAGGAAGGGAGAGCGGATGCAGGATGTGCTTGGAAAGCCTGAGGTCCCCCCTCCCCTCATACTCACTCCAGACAGGAAAGAGTCCCACGTCCACTGCCTTCAGCTACTAATGTTAGCTTCTAGAATTGATTGTCTTTTCTCTCATCATTCAAAATCAATAAGAAACTTACCGATGACATCACTGCAAATTATGACTACTTTTAGGGAAATGTGTTCTGTTTAAATAAGTCACATTAATGCACACATCATGTAGAAGGGGTCAACACATAACTATTACTAACCAAGCTCAGTTGAATGTGAGGCCCATTTAAGTCTTAGCATTTCTTTTTTCTGTTCCCAGTCTCCTGAAGGATGTGATAATTAAAAGTAAAATGGAATCAAACTGCATGGATAATTGAAAAACTAAATCATCACTTTCTGGTAAAAATATTTTTATAACTATATTTTGTGTCTATTTCCTGAACTTGAAGGAAATGCTTTCAGTTTTCACCACTGAGAATGATGTTAGCTGTGGGTTTGTCGTATTTGGCCTTCATTATGTTGAGGTAGATTCCCTCTGCACCCACTTTCTGGACAGCTTTTCATCATAAAAGTGTTTTGAATTTTGTCAATAGCTTTTTCTTCCCTCTATTGAGATGATCATATGTTTTTTTTTTTCCTTTTTTTTATTAGTTGGAGGCTAATTACTTTACAATATTGTAGTGGTTTTTGCCATACATTGACATGAATCAGCCATGGATTTACATGTGTTCCCCATCCCGATCCCCCCTCCCACCTCCCCCCCACCCCCATCCCTCTGGGTCTTCCCAGTGCACCAGCCCCGAGCACTTGTCTCATGCATCCAACCTGGGCTGGTGATCTGTTTCACCCTTGATAATATACATGTTTCGATGCTGTTCTCTCGAAACATCCCACCCTCGCCTTCTCCCACAGAGTCCAAAAGTCTGTTCTGTACATCTGTGTCTCTTTTTCTGTTTTACATATAGGGTTATCATTACCATCTTTCTAAATTCCAGATCATATGGTTTTTATCCTTCAGGTTGTTAATATGGTGTATCACATTGGTTTATTTGTGTATATTGAAGAATCCTTGCATCCCTGGGGTAAATCCCACTTGATCATGGTGTATGGTCCTTTTAATGTGTTGTTGGATTCTGTTTACAAGTGTTTTGTTGAGGATTTTTGCATCTATGTTCATCAGTGGTATTGGCCTGTAATTTCCTTTTTTTGTGGCAGATCTTTGTCTGGTTTTGATATCAAGGTGATGATCTCGTAGGGTGAGCTTGGAAGTGATTCTTCCTCAGCAGTGTTTTGGAAGAATTTGAGAAGGATACATTATCTAAATGTTTGATAGAATTTGCCTGTGAGGCCATCTGGTCCTGGACTTTCATTTGTTGGAAGAGTTTTCATCACAGTTTCGCTTTCAGCACTTGTGATTGGTCTGTTCTTATTTTCTATTTCTTTCTGGTTCAGCCTTAGAAGAATCTGTCCATTTCTTCCAGATTGTGCATACATATATTTGGAAATGGGAAACATGCTCATCTGCTAAAATCTTGGGCTTTGACACAGTGAGAAGTGTGGCAGCCCTGTGGCCTTGAAAATGAAAGGAACCAGGCAACTGGTAGTCTTTCTCCCGAGGAACCGTGCAAATACAAAAGCCTAACCACGCAACTATAAAAGCAAATATAAAGGTATAAGGAAAATGTGTCTTTCTGATATCAAGTATGGGGAGGAGAGGGGACAACCTCAGATCGGGAGACAGGGAAGAAAACAGAAAGAACCGTGCCGGGGTGAGCCCAGCCATCGCTGCCTCTAAGCCCAAGCACTCAGCGCCCGAGACTCCCAGGGGACACTTCCTGTCCGAGCGCCACCCAGGTGCCCTGGTGGCTGTTCACGCCCCTCCTCCTTCACTCCTGCTGGGTTGCACCTGCTGATCTTCTCGGAGAACTTCTCTGGGGCCAGCAGAGCTACACTGCCGCACGTGAGGAGACAACCAGAGGCTCCAGGGTTTACATCCCCGTGTGGCCGTGGCCGTCACTGACAGGCGTAGGGCAGTAAGCCTGGTTCCCTGCCTGGAAGCTGGACAGACTTTGCCGGGGGGTTAACACTCCAGAGCACCCCCCCTCAGAATTCGGCTTAGGCAGGGGTTTCCCCTGGACTCACCCTTTTGTTTGGCTTCCCACACTCCCTTCCCAACAAAGAGGTTTCCTCATAAACCACTCACACACAGATCCTTCTCTTGAAACGTCTATTTCTGGACATCCAAGACTCCATTCTAATGTTTTTTGGAGAAAGGAATCTAAATGTTAAAACTCTCGATGGCGTTTCTGATGAAAAGGAGAACTGATTGATTTTGCTTGGAAAATCTGGGGTCTGAGAACCCAGACATAGCCAACAAACCAGTATAAATTATTGAGGACAAGTTTACACTATGTACTTTTAAAAATCACAATAGAAGTTGTTACTATTTCAGCGGCAATAGGTGTGGAGGGTGAAAAGGCAGGGCTTTAAGGATTTTGGATTCTTGAATTATTTTTATGTAGATATTTTAAATTTTATTTATTATTTATTTCTGGCTGTACTGGGTCTTCATTGCATGTAGGCTGCTCTCTAGTTGCCGCGCACAGGCTTCTCGTTGCGATGGCTTCTCTGGTTGCAGAGCGCAGGCTTCAGGGCACACAGGCTTCAATAACTGTGGTTCCTGAGCTCCAGAACACAGGCTCAGTAGCTGTGATGTGTGCGCTCCGTTGCTCCACAGCATGTGGAGTCTTCCTGGATCAGGGATTGAACCCGTGTCTCCTGCATTGGCAGGCAGATTCTTTACCACTGAGCTACCAGGGAAACCCCATAGATATTTTAAAGAAAAGGTTTTTTTTATGTTTGACATTGACTTTTTTTAACTGCAGTGTAGTTGATTTACAATGTTGTGCCAACTTCTGCTGTATAGCAAAGTGACTCAGCTACACACACACACACACACACACACACATTCTGTTTTATATTCTTTTCCATTATGGTTTATCCCAAGACATTGAGTATAGTTCCCTGTGCTAGACAGTAATACCTCACTGTTTATCCATCGTACGTATAAGAGTTTGCATCTGTTAATCCCAACCTCCCACTCCATCCCTTCTCTCCTCCCTTTTGGTAACTTTAAGTCTTTTCGCTAGGTCTGTGAGTCTGTTTCATAAATAGGTTCATTTGTGTCATATTGTAGATTACACGTAGAAGCAATATTATATAGTATTTGTCTTGCTCTCTCTGACTTACTTCACCTAGTATGATCATCTCGAGGTCAATTCATGTTGCAGCAAATAGTATTGTTTGATTTTTTTATGGCTGAGTAATATTCTGTTGTATATATTTTCTTCATCTTCTTTATCCATTTATCTGTCAATGGACATTTTAGGCTGTTTCCATGTCTTGACAACTGTAAATAGTGCTGCTATTAGGGGTATGTGTATCTTTCTGAATTATAATTTTATCCAGATATTTGCCTGGGAGTGGGATTGGTGGATTGTATAGCAGTTCTGTTTTTCCTTTCCTGAGGGACCTCCGTACTATTTTAGTTGCCATTGACTCTTGAACAACACTGGTTTGTACTGTGTGAGTCCACTTGTACGCAGATTCTTTTCAATGAATATGTACTACGCTCTCCATGGCTGGTTGAGGGTGCAGAAAATATGGAGGGCTGAGTATAAAGTTATCAGATTTTTGCCTGCATGCCGGTTGGCATCGCTTAGTCTTATTTTGTTCAAGGATCAACTCTCTACCACCTAGCTTCAAAATCAGACATCATGGAGCACATGTGGGATTTTATTTCATGTGCAACTAATGCCGGTGTTTCCTTTTCACCAGCAACACGTTCATTAGCCCTGATCACCACACACATTCTTACCACCTTTATCCTGCTTATAATCCAGGTGTGCTGGGTACCACACTCTTCTGCTTCCCAGCATCTATCCATACTTCCCCACCCTGCCTGGGGCCCCAGACAGCTGATCCTGATGGAAAGCATCTTCAGGCTCTTTTGCTTTCTGGCTTCTCATTGCATGTGGCTAGTGGAGGTACCTTCAAGCCAGGGAATAGCAGGGGAGAAAGTGAGGTGTTTATTCCCTGATTCTCTCCCTGCTGGACAGCACATTGACAGTGTCTGCTTTACTCAACCCCAGGCCACAACTCCTTCCAGACAGCCCCTCTCTGAAACCCACAGCTCCTGCCAAGCCCCTGCCTCTTGCCCATCGAGGAAGGCGGCAGCTTCTCACTGACTTTGGTCCTGCAGAGTCTCCCCATTCCTTGTTGGTGCTCTTCCCCCATCCACACCTCCCTCATGTGTGTGCTCAGTCGCTAAGTTGTGCCTGACTCAACTCTTTGTGACCCCAAGGACTGTAGCCCGCCTGGCTCTTCTGTCCATGGGATTCTCCATGCAAGAATACTGGAGTAGGTTGCCATTTCTTTCTGTGGGAGATCTTCCCAACCCAGGGATCAAATCCATGTCTCCTGCATTAGCAGGAGAGTTCTTTACCGCTGTACTACCTGGGAGCAAACACCTCTCTCAACCCTCCTACATTATATTTGCATGTGCCATCTGTTTCCAGCACGATCTTGATCAATCCTCTGTCGATAAGATAAACCAAGCACAGAGTCACTCCAACAAATGTTTTGGGTTGTGAGCAACAACTTTTTCCTGTTCAGGGCGCAAGCTCTACGTTAGAACCAACATCTGTATCCTGACTGTAAATCAAGCTTCCAAATTAAGCTACGTCATTTCCAATCTGCATCATGAAAGCTTGTGCTAAAGAGAAGTGTCTATGTTGCGAAATCCTGCCACAGACGGCTGAACATGCATCGAGGAAGAAGTTTCCCCATGTCAGAGGAGAACTGAGGAGCAGGGGTGGTGAGGGGCAGGGGGGTGGAGGGTGACTTGCTGGAGGAAGCCAGCCTTCAGCAGCTGGTGTCAGGGTGGGTCAGAGCCAATCACAAGGGGTTGGTTCAGGTTGTTCTGAAGGGTCCTCCCAGAAAAACAATTCAGGACAGGTGACCCCCACAAGCAGTGGGGCCGTCAAGGATCCTCGTGGTGATCAATGCAAGTCTTGGCCTCTGACTTCTATAAACTCACAGAGAAAATCAAATTTCCCATCAGATCTCTCCCCTACCTGGGGCCAGGGAAGCCTGATGCTCATCTCCTTGGGATGTAGGCAGGGGAAAGAGTTATCTCAAGGAAATATAATTACTTGGATTTCCAGGGCAGCCTCACCCTCTTTCCAGCTACCAAATATCAGCTAACCCACAACAGAGGCAAAGGAGAGAGGGACAACCTATGTGCAGCCCCCAGCCATGTGCTGGGCACTCTGCACCCTCTGCCTGACTTACAGACTGTCCGCCTAACCCTGCAGGCTGTAGTCAGAAGACCCTCTAGCCTTCCTGATGACACAGAAGTCAGAGGCAAAGCCATGCTAATATTCCAGCATCTTGCCTTTCCTAATTCACTTATCAAAGCAGAACAAGAGGGTTTGGGGGAGGGAAGGAGGGAGAAGGGTGCATAAACAGGTGAGGCAGAGGAGATGTTTGGGTTGGTGAAATCTTTCTCTAAGAAACTAATAAATGAGTTTATACATTTGTCAACCCCCCCATAGCACTGTACAGCACAAAGAGGGAACCTTATTGTAAACCATGGTTTTAGGGCAGGAAGCAGCAGGGAAAATCCTCTGGAGATGAGACCCTCAGGATGGGGTGACACTGTAAGAGGATGGTTTTGCCACTCATAAATGTACATTTCATTGTTGTTGTTCAGTCACTAAGTTGTGTCCAACTCTCTGCAACCCCATGGACTGCAGCACACCAGGCCTCCCTGTCCCTCAGTGTCTCCCAGAGTTTGCCCAAGTTCATGTCCATTCAATCAGTGATGCCATCCAACCATCTCATCCTCTGTTGTCCCCTTCTCTTCTTGCCCTCAATCTTTCCCAGCATCAGGGTCTTTTCCAAAGTGTTGGCTCTTTGCATCAGATGGCCAAAGTATTGACGCTTCAGCATCAGTCCCCCCAGTGAATATTCAGGGTTGATTTCCTTTAGGATTGACTGGTTTGATCTCCTTGTGGTCCAAGGGACTCTCAAGAGTATTCTCCAGCACCAAAATTCAAAAACATCAATTCTTGGTGTTCAGCCTTCTTTATGGTCCAACTTTCACATCCGTACATGACTACTGGAAAAACCATAGATTTGACTATGCAGATCTTTCTCAGCAAAGTGATGTCTTTGCTTTTTGATATGCTGTCTAGGGTTTGTCCTGGCTTTCCTTCCAAGAAGCAAGTGTCTTCTAATTTCACAGGTACAGTCACCATCTGCAGTGATTTTTGAAGCCCAATAAGAGAAAATCTGTCACTGCTTCTACTTTTTCCCCTTCTATTTGCCATGAAGTGTTGGGACTGGATGCCATGATCTCCATCACCTAATCAACCCTGAGAACTACCCCTGTGAACTAACTGAGGGAGATCAGTGAGGCCGAGACGCAGTCATTGAAACAGAAAGTGGATTGATCTGAGGCCCCCAGGGTGGTACGAGGATTTGGAATGAGCCAGTGGCCTGCTCTGTCTCGTCCTAACTCCAGCTTGAAAACGGAGCAGAGAGAGTCCTGATGGCTGAGGCAGGAGCTCTTCCCCTCCCCCACCCCTCCAGCATCTGGAAGACCAACTTTTCTTTCTCTGCTTTTTCATTCCCACCTCCTGGCCGAAAACAGTATATTTACTGAGCACACCTGCCGCCTGCGGGGCACCATCCAGGATGGATGCCGGGCTTCAGAGGCTCAGCAGGTGTGTGAAGCCTTCCAGGAGCTCTCCACCCAGACCAGCTGCCAGGAAAGGGGACTGATGGTGCAGGTTCAGAGAGGTGGTGTGCCACAGTGACACTGCTTGGGGGAGGCAAACCCTGACTTCCCCCTGGCAACAAGGTTCGGGCTTAGAGGCAAACAGAAACTAGAGAGGGCAGCCCAGGCAGTGGCGGACGTGTTTAAGATGTGTTTTCTGGGAGGTGGTAACAGAGGACTTCCCAAGCGGCGCTGGTGGTAAAGAACCTGCCTGCCAGTGTAGGAAATGAAAGACTTGTGAATTCGATCCCTGGGTCGGAAAGATTCCCTGGTAGAGGGCATGGCGACCCACTCCAGTATTGCTGCCTGGAGAATCCCACAGATAAAGGAGCCTGGCAGGCTACAGTCCGTAGGGTCACAAAGAGCTGGACTTGACTGAAGCAACTTAGCACACACGCACAGCAGAGGACTGTGAGGAGTCAGAGAGGATGGTAGAGGAAAGCGTGCCTTTATTCTTGAGTGCCAGGCTGAAGATAACACAGAGCATCTGTGTTTTTGAGCAGTGCAGAGAAGTATCTTGTACACTGTGGTATTCATGGATGACATTGGGAGCCAACTCTTCACCCCTCACTCTGTCCACATCCCTTCCCAAGTGACTTTGCAGGTCTCCCACGTAAGCATGAGCAAGAGTACTTCCCCGCCCCTTAACTTCAAGATCAGCTCTACAGCTTGCTTTGGTGAGAGATCTTAGCAGACACGGCACAGAGTTAGCATTTGCAGTGGGTCCGTTCTTCTTGTACTTCTGCCGCTGCCATTGTAAAAATCTGCCCTGGGTCTGTAGCTGGCCAAGGCACTCTGCCCAACACACCGGCAGGCTTGCAGGGGGAAGTGCTTCCCCAGACATTTCAGTCAAAGCAGAAGAGCTCAGTCATGCCCCACTGAGATCAGTCAACCCCCAGCCAAACTGGGATGCACAGACTAGTCCAGGTGAAATCAAGAGAGGTGTATAGCTGACCTGAAGACGCAGGAGCTAAATAAATGCTTTTTGTTGTATGCCACTGAGACTTTTCCTATGCTTGCTTGTTACAAAATCAGAGCTGACAGATACACTCAGCACATTCACGCCCCCACCCCCCACCGCCCTGCCATAATCAGGGAATTTTGTCAATGAGGCTGGTCAATTTGCAGATGATTGTGGACCCCTATGAAACTAAAGTTGAGGAATATTACTCTCTTCTTTTCATGGAAGGAAGGGCAGGACAATGCTGGGAACAGCTATGGAAAAGGCATACTGGTGGCTCAGACAGTAAAGAATTTGCCTGCAACGCAGGAGACCTGGGTTTGATCCTTAGGTCAGGAAGATCTCCTGGAGAAGGGAATGGCAACCCACTCCTGTACTCTTGCCTGGGAAACCCCACAGACAAAGGAGCCTGGCGGGCTACAGTCCATGGGGCCATAAGGAATTGGACACAACTGAGCACCACCGTCAACTCTCCCTAACCTTCTAGAAGAAACAATACATTTTCTTAGAAGTTAGTAGCATTCCAGAAGGTTCTGAGAGGCTGTCAGCTAATCTTGGGAAGTTGGCAAGCAAACTTTTCTAGAAAATTACACATTGAAAGTTCCAAAACTTAGACTTTGTTATACACAGACACAAACACACCACCTTCCAAACGTGAAGATTTCTCAGACTTTGCAGTACGATATGATGAAAACATGCTTTTATTATATAAAGAGAATTTCTTTTATAACAAACTGACCTTCAACATACAAAAACCCAAGTTTCTGAAGCTATAACCAACAGTGTGTCTTGGGCCTGTTTAACACAATTTAATTATCTGATTTTAAAATGTTGGCTGACCTTAACTATTTTAATAGGTAACATGATATAGGCCTCACAACTGTCAGCAACTCTGTTATTAGAAAAAAAAATACACAATTTGAACATTTCAATCTGAGACCTTATCTCCTCTTCATGACAGCTGGTTCCAGGCAAGCTTGAGCAGAGCAGCTGGAAGCATTTATTGCTTATTTAGGGCTGTTAGCTATTGAAAAAGAGAGAATTAGTTGTCCCCAGAACTGACATTCAAACCCTCCTTAACAACCCCATCACCCTCCAGGCCCCGCCCACCACGCATCCGCGATTCCGGTCCAGTAGGTGCAGCTCAGCAGGTGTCCTGGGTCGTCCTGGGAGACATGTTCCCCGAGGCTGAAGCCGTCCATTGGAGGAACCAGGGCACCTCAAGGCAGAAGTTTGACATGATTCTTCTAATCTTAGGACATTTGTATCCAGTCTTTTATGGCATGTGTAGCAACATGCACCCGATCAAAGTATCAGAGTAGCTTTTCACTCTTTGCAAAGTGTGTGCATAAGCCCCACCCCATCCTTCAACAAATCTGAGCCTTTTCGGTTAACAACCCTGTCCTCTGACCACCCAGCATCCTCAGCTCTTCCCTCTCCCCAGTCCCTGTTCAAGCTCCAGCGCACCCCTGGGCCTGGTCCATACACACGCCCTCCACCCTGACCGCTAGGGTGGGACGAAGTGAGTCAGGGATAGTAGATGAGGATCAGGGACGGGGTTGCACACTTTATCCCCGAAGCTTTTCATTGCGATGAGCAAGAACATCTTGTTACAGTGATGAACATCTTGTTACAGTGACACAGTTTTTATCTTATCTGACAGAAATATCCCATTTTGAGAGACTAAACCTAGCAGGGCAGAAAACGAGAAAGATACCAAACCCAGATTGTGAAGGAAAGCATTTATCAGAAGCCAATACAACTCTAATCCTTCGGGTACGGGGTCAGGAAGCAGGCGACAGGACCGAGCATTGCTGCATCTTGTGACCCTCAGGTCACTCCCTGATCAGAGCCAAGCTGGCTCCTCTGCTTGACCGCAGTGCCCTGGAGACAAGGACCGATTTCCGGATCGTCCTGCCTCACCCGAGAGTCTGAAACGTGAGGTGGCCGGCAGCGCCACCTGGTGGCCCTTGGGGATGTGCCAGCCTCTGGAGCCTAAAGACCAGCAAAAATCTCCTAACGGTTCAGAAAAGTCAAAGCTTCACTCTGCCTTTAATTTTCTCCCACTTACTCGTTCTTGTGTAATTGTCAAGAGGTTTCTGGTCCCAGTAAATACCATGATGAGGAAAAACTCCACCAAGCCTCAGTTCAGTTTGAAATAAAGCAGTTTGCTCCTTTTTCCCTTGCTGGGGTGCACTGCACATCAAATCAGCCAGAACTGGTGCTGATATGTGCCAGCCCCCATGGAAGGCAGCACTGTGTGTGGTCACCCCTGTGACTTTGCAAAGGCCAGGGAATGAGGATGGGGATGAGAGTCTTACCTGGAAGCCACCTAGGGCTACATACAGCATAGCCTCACCCTTCAAGTGTGACCCCCGAGGGCTGTCCTCAGCCCAAAATTATATACCCACAACTGCCAGACTGTTCCAGAGACTTCTCCTAGCCTCTTCCAGTTGTCTTTCCAGTTGTTATTGTTTAGTTGCTAAGCTGCATCCAACTCTTTTTGACCCAGTGGATGGCAGCATGACAGGCATCCCTATCCTTCACTATCTCCCAGAGTTCACTCAGACTCATGTCCATTGAGCCAGTGATGCCATCCAACCATCTCATCCTCTGTCACCCCCTTCTCCTCTTGCCCTCAATCTTTCCCAGCATCAGGGTCTTTTCCAATGAGATGGTTCTTCACATCAGGTGGCCAAATTCTTTTCAGTACATCAGAGAAAAACTCTCCTTATAATTAATGCTCATTTCAGTGTTTTTTTTAAAAATACATATATATTTTAAAATTTTAGATCTTTTGACCGCACCTGGTAGCATGTGGAATCTTGGTTCCCCGACCAGGGATCTAACCCACACCCCCTGCATTGGCAGCATGGAGTCTTAACCACTAGACCACCAGGGAAGTCCCATCTCTGTGTTTAAACACCATAAAGAGACAGTATTCCAGCTCTCCCCAAAACTCTTACTGCGAACATGAGAATAAGTGTGGGTAACTAAGCAACAATGCCTCTGAGGACAGCTGCCCCAGGTATGATAAATGGTTCCATGAGGATATGGTCTTTCTGCTCAGATCAGTACAGGTAGTGACTGTTTCCAGGCAAAAATACTGATGAAGCCCCTGCCATGATCATCCTGATCATGCCAGAGAAATCACAGCAGACAAGAGGGACACAGAATGCTCTGGAAAGTGAGTGAGAGAGAACTCTGAAACATTATAAGCAAAGCAGGTCATTAGGGTATTGTAAACACTGGGCAGAATACTTTTGGGGGGAGAAGATAGTAATTCATATTTTACTGGATGCTGTTTGGTTGTTTATCTTGGATTTCATGCAAGTAGCCCTTGTCATTCTTTGCCTCAGGGTTGGTTTTTTCTTTCTTTCTTCTTTTTTTTTTTGCAGAGTGGGATGCAGAAGTGATTTGAGGTCACAAGCTTGTTCTCCTGTCTCCACAATGGCTCCCTGTTGAGGAAATACTACGTGTCCCAGAGGCAGAGTGGAGAGAGGAACAGGTGTGCTGGCAAAGATAGAATGCCACGCAGCGTCCCTGAGGAGACTTGTGAGTCCATGAGACTTGGGGATGGCTCTACAGGGGACCACGAGACCTCAAGGGGACATTAGGGTTGGAGGGCTAGACAAATGACCCAAAGCCCCCATTGTCACCAAAGACTTTGGTGCTCCAAGCTGAACTTGAACAGGCCTGATGGACTGGGACAATGGGTGCTCTCCATGTCAGCCAATGTGGATCCATGATTCATGATCGGAGAGGCCTCCCCTTTGCTTTAGCTTCCCTGGTGGCTCAGTCAGTAAATAATCTGCTTGCAATGCAGAAGACCGCCTGCAATTCAGGAGACCTGGGTTCGATCCCTGGGTCAGGAAGATCCCCTGGAGAAGGAAACAGCAACTCACTCCAGTATTCTTGCCTGGGAAATCCCATGGACAGAGGAGCCTTGTGGACTACAGTCTATGAGGTCACAAGAGTCGGACATAACTTAATGATAAAACCACCCTTTGCTTTATCTCTGTAAATGATCCCAGGGTGGAAAGATGCCCACAGTAACACCCAAGGCAGAATTTCCTGTCCACGCAGCAGAGTGAGGCTACAGAACAGAACAGAAAGAAAGACGATCCTCTCTGCCCACCTAGGATTACAGATTCAGATCCACACCACCCCAGACCCATTGGTAGGCAGAGACTTGGCAGAAACCAGCCACTAGAATAAGTGGGACCCAGGACGAAACATAGAATGGAGATAGAAGACAAAGATTCAGAAGTAACAAATTAAAATCCAAGCATTTAAAGCCAGGAGCCACAAGGAGTCCCTAAAGTGGACCTAGACAGGCCTGGTGTTTGTCCATGTTAGTGAAGGGTGACCCCCCAGATCCTTAATGAGGGTCCTGGGAGTATAAAGTAGAGCCTGTGACTCACAGCTGCAGCTCTAGTATGCTCTCTCCCCTTGTCTTCTGAGATTTCAGAAGACAAGTAAGGGGTCCTGCCTCTCAGGAAGCCTGATGGGGCTCTGAGAAGTCAGTATTTCTCCCTTTCCAGACAGGCCAGAGAGAGCAAGTTTCATCCCCTCACATACAAATTGTGTTACTCCATCCCCCTTTAGACTTCAGTTGTGTTCTCAAAAAGCAATTACTCAGTTGTCAAAACTAAACACTTAAGATCAATGCATTTTATTGGATGTTAAATAGCCCTCAACCTAAAAGAAAAAAAAAATCAATACTTAGTATGAGGGTCCCTGAAATCTGGAAGCATATGCCTGGAGAATCCCATGGACAGAGGAGCCTGGTGGGCTAGAGTCCATTGTTCGCAGAGAGTCAGGCACAGCTGAAGCAGCTTAGCACAGCATGATATATATATATATATATATATATATATATATATATATATATATATATATACATGATGATATATATGTATATTTATATCACACATATAAAAAGTATTTATGTCAAAGACACCTTCAAACTGTAAAATGTAATACACTACTGGCTATACTTCCACACTTTAGGACACCCCAGGGTTGGGTTAGGTTAATGAAGACTGAATATACCCTGTATTTTTCTCCATTGTTCTCCACACCAGGATTATGTGGGCAGGACATGCCCAGGTGAGCAGTCCTGACCCAGTGCTGGCCCAGCAGTGAGCATAGACTTGGAGCACCCAAGGGGGAAAATATCCATTGTGAATTTTTTTAAAACTTCATTGGTAGACTTCCCTGATGGTCCAGTGGCTGAGACTCCATGCTCCCAGCGCAGGGAGCCTGGGTTCGACCCCTGGTTGGGAAACCAGATCCCACATGCTGCAAGTAAGAGTTTACATGCCACAGCTAAAAAATCCCTTGTACCCCGTACCCTAAAGACCCCGGTACCGCGACTGAAACCCACCACAGCCAAACACATACATGCACACACACAAGCAGACACACATACTGTGTTGGGAGAGAAAAGAGCTGAGCTCTAGAGCCATCTACTTGCTCCCTTCAGCAACTTTCTTTCTCCTTCCTGGGAATTAAATATTCAGCTGGACAAAGTGACAGCTTAAATTTTATGACTGAATCTTTATTTTCTCCATCCCAAAGAACTCAGGGTGATTGTCCTTATATAAGTGAGGCACCCTGTAAGTACCCATTCTTTAAGAAGATGTTGCTATTCCAAGTTTCCAAATGGAAAACCAAGGCTTAGAGTGGTTGAGACCATATACCACATTGAAAACAAAATATCTTACAATCTCCATACCGCTGAAGGGAGTGCATGCTGGATTTCCATGTTGCTAAGGGTAGAAGCACAGATGCCCTTTCCGAAGCCCCTTAGCCTGATGGAAAGGCCAGAGCAGAAAGGCCTTACAGCCTTGCAGGTGAGAGGCTCTGGAGAGGACCATCTTGGAAAAGCCACCCTCCCGTGCCTAACGAGGGTAGGAACTCTCCCCACAAGCCCACGCTGCTAGCAAAAAACGAGCATAGCCCAAGGAGCACCAGCCTGTGCTACATGGGGTTGAACTTGGCTGACTCAGCCTAAATAAGGTCGTACAGAGGGGCGTGTTTTAAAAAGATTTTAAAACAGCAAGCTCACTGAATGCAACACCAGCAAATTGTGTTTGAAGTGGACCAGCACACCCTGTTTGGCAGCCCCTGTGTGATTCTAAATGTCGTGAGTGCCATCTGCTGCCCAGATTGTGAAACGTCTTGTCTCTTCCTTTCTCTTCAACAAGAAAGTTTGAATGCAGTGGATCCCAAACTGCATAAGTAGGATGGGGATCTGACAGTCTCTCCAAGATTTGTGAACTCTTTTAACTTCCATGATAGCCTTAAAAAGTTAATACATATATATGCCAGATCGTCAGCCTGATAAAGGTAAATCATCAAACCAAATTCCAGGCCTTTGTTTTACATTTGTTAGGTAGGATATTGCTGGGAGATTGTGTTCATTGCTGTTGTTTTAATTCTTGCCTCTTAGTGAAATAGATCAGACGTGGGCTGACTTCTTAAGGAAGCATTGATACTAAGAAGGAAAAGCCAAAGGACCCAGCTGTGAGCTCCATAGCAATTGTAGAAAAGTCTTGTTGGAATTACATCATTGTAGGGCTCACAGGGGTCTTTTGGGGGTTGTCTGTTTGGCTATGCCACACAGCAGGTGGAATTTCCCTGACCAGGGATCAAACCAGTGGCCCTGCATTGTAAGCACAGTCTTAACCACTGGACCACCAGCAGGTCCCAGGGCTCACGTGGTCTGAGCATATGTGACCCAAAAGAGTCTGAGACAGAACAGCAAGGAGTATATGCGCAGTGCAAAGACAGTTTTGTGGAAGCATCGTCCATCCCACTGAGTTGCTAGAGGTTATTGATGTAGCTTTATTTGGTTAACTTGTAATTTTGCTTTGCCTTTATGGTTTCTTAGGACTTACAAGAATAGGAAATGTGTGCGTAGGGTTGATTGAAATTTTTAAGTTTCATTATATACAATGATTTACTTCTTCTAACTGGTCCCCCTGTTTCTATCCCTCACCTCAGTACACACACATATTACACACACATATACAGTATTACTTGTTGAATGAATTATGTCAACACAGAGAGTTTGCTAGAATTTTCTTTCTCTAAAAAGGATGCATGTATTACTCAATATTTGTCAGGTGTTGGCTGCACTAGAGCTGTGCTGTGTAACAAACAACCACCAAATTCTAACGGCTTACAATAACCCTCTGTTTTTCTTGTCCACCAGTCTGCAGGCCAACTTCCAGTCTGTTTCCGGTGTCATTCACCTTTGAACAAGCTCATGCTCTATTTGTGGCAGGTGGCAGAAGCACAGGAAGCCCAGCTACAGGTACGCACGTTTAAAGCCTCTGCTCACATCATCTTTGCTCACATCCTATTGGCCAGAGCAAGTCACATGGCCAACATCAACTGGGCAAGGATGTAAATTTCTCCCACGGAAGTTGAGAGAAGCCAGGACAAGGGCCAGGAAGGAAGCTAGAGTTGTGGACAAATCCTATAATCTATCACAGACTCACATTTTAGAAATATTGCCTTTAGGAAAGGAATCATTTATATTCCCATTACTCCCTTTAAAAAGTGTAGAATCTCCCATCCATGGGGTAACTAAATCTATGCATTTAATTCTTTTTCTCCCATTTCTTTTTATATCTATATATATATTTACATATCTGGCTATGCCAGGTCTTAGCTGTGACATGTCAACTCTTAAGTTGCAGCATGTGGGATTTAGTTTCCTGACAAGAGATAAAAACTGGGTCCCCTGTATTAGGAGTGCAGAATCTTAGTCACTGGACTACCAGGGAAGTCCCTCTTCCATTTCTGAAGTCGCTATCAAAGTAACTAATTGAGCTTAGGGTCAAAACTTCTAAATTGCAACAGGAAACCAGAAGAGGAGCAGACACAGGCCTAAAACTTAAAAGCTGGAAAGTTACAGACAAAGGGAACCCTGGAAGTTGTGCTGGCCTTTCCACTGTCTGCTAAACAGGCTTTTAAGAAAAAACCCAACTGGAAATGAAGTGATGGGATCCCAGGAAGCCCACTGCCAGCACCCAATGGAATAGGGTTCTTGGCTGGCTGACCTCACTCTCCCCAGAGCTCACCCTTGCACTAAACCTGTGGGAAGCAAGCTCGGGTACACGGGCCTTGCTGAGAAAGGCTCCCGCGTGGGCAGCTGGCTGACCAGTGAGCAGAGCCGGACCCTGCAGCTTTGGTCAGCTCACATGGGCATGGCAGGGAAACGCCCCACACCCAGCAGGCACTCCCAAGGCAGGGGTCTCCCTCCATGGAGAGAGACCTGCTGCAGGGTCCAGTCGCCTCTGTAAGGGTGAGCAGTCAGAATACTCACGAGATGTACAGAACGACTCCACAGTTTAAGAGAAGCAGCCCGTAGTGATCAAAACAGGGTGATTCTGACACGTGGGTTAATACATGAATGAACTAGAATACAGGTGATCCCTGGCTTCTGGTGGTTCAACATGACTTCTCGACTCCATGGTGGGGCACAGAGAAGTGCGTTCAGTTAGAAAGTTTTTTTTTTTTACTTCAGATTTTGAATTGTGATCTTTTCTGGGCTAGTCCTCTATAATAGGTCCTCTCTCATGATGCTGTGCAGAGGTAGCTCCCAGTCAGCCGCATGATAATGAGGGTAAACAAAAGATAACACTTACAAGCATTCCATTCCATGTTTCACTTTCAATACAGAGTTCCATAAATTACGTGAGATATTTGACACTTTATTAGAAATATTTATTGACTTATTTGGCTCCGCCAGGTCTTAGTTGTAGCACGAGGGATCTTTAGTGTGTGTGGCATGCGAACTCTTAGCTGTGGTATGTGGGATCTAGTTCCTTGAGTAGGGGTTGAACCCAGGCCCCCTGCATTGAAAGTACAGGGTCTTAACCCCTGGACCACTAGGGAAGTCCTGACAGTTGTTATAAAATGGGCTGTGTATTAGATGGTTTTGCCCAGCTGTAGGCTAATGTAAGTGTTCTGAGCACATGTAAGTTAGGCTTGATTAAGCTATGATATTCAGTAGAGTAGGTGTATTAAATGCATTTTCGACCTAAGATATTTTCAACTTATAATGGCTTTATTGGGACACAACCCCATCAGAAGCTGAGGAAGATCTATGTAATCTAGATACACACTTAAAGTATAAGGAAATTTAGCCTGTGACAAAAAAGATATTCTTTAAAATGAAACCCCCAAAAATGGATAAATCAAAAAGTGTGTCAGGATAGCTGACTAGTCACCTTTGGGAGAAATAAATCTGAATTTCCTACCTGAATCCTTGCACCAAAATTAATTCTGGATAGATGAGATAATTATTGTTTAAAAGTTTAATAAAGATACACACCTGCTAAGTCACCTCAGTTGTGTCTGACTCTTTGCAACCCTATGGACTGTAGCTCACCAGGCTCCATGGGATTTTCTAGGCAAGAATCCTGGAGTGGGTTGCCATGCCCTCCTCCAAGGGATCTTCCTAACTCAGGGATCAAACCCACATCTCTTACGCCTCCTGCATTGGCAGGCAGGTTCTTTACCACTAGCACCACCTGAGAAGCCCATACAGGTACACATGGAAAAAATTTTTTAAATTTTAGTCATAGTGTGGGAAAGATCTCTCTTAGCCCTACATCAGCCTCAGAACCCAGAACAGAGGAGATCAGGGAGTCAGACCATCAGAAGAGGATCATTTTCCCTCCAAAGGTCAGCTGCTCAGAAGTTCCACGGAGCAGTAGATAGAAAGCAGGAAGCAGCATTTAGAGGGGCACCAGAGATACCCCAGGCTTCCCAGGCAGCTCAGCAATAAAGAATCCACCTGTCAATGCATGATTCACAAGAGACACGGGTTCGATCCCTGGGTGGCGAGATCCCCAGGAGGAGGAAATGGCACTCCACTCCAATATTCTTGCCTGGAAAATTCCAGGGACAGAGGAGCATGGTGGATTACAATCCATGGGGTCATAGAGAGTTGGCCATGACTGAGCATACACACAGATACCTAGTATTTCCTGCCCAGCCCATCTCCTTCTCTTAGAGAAACCCAGTGTCCTCCAAAAGGGGCTGCCCTGTACTCTGTGATCTCCCATCAGACCCATGCTGACTGATCAGAGGTTATTCCCAGGAACTTGGAAATGGACCCAGAGACACTGGCCCTGCTGGCTCTGAGGAGAGAAGCCTCAGGGTAATGGGGACCTAAGAGCTAGCGTGGGTACCTTGACATCCACAGATGCCACCGAGGGAGGCCCAGGAAGCTGGGGTGAAGCGGGGTGTGTGCAGGAGCGGGGCGGGGGGGTGGGCACCAGTTCAAGGCTACTGGGCCTCAGAGAGACGGCAAGGCTGGAGTGCAGTGACCCCCGTTCTCCGGAAACCTTTTCTATGAGCAGCCCCACCTCACCCCATGACCCAACAATACACCCCCTTCTACCTGCTAATCTTCCTCGCAACTTCATGACTTCGGGAAGATGCAGCTTATACAGACACGCACACGAAGAAGAGTGCCTCAGACAGGAAGGGACAGACAGAGGCCACTGTGCAGAAGGAGATGTCCCGCAGGCTCTGACCTGTGCAAGAGGGACCTGAAGGAGCAACAGAAACACCGCCTGGGACAAGAAAACGCGCAAAACCAGCACACAGTGCCTCCGAGCCCACGGCAGGGATGCTGTGGGGGACACTTGGCAAAAGAAAACGCTCAGAAGCGGCCGCCAGAGGACAAAAGGTCCTGTGCTTCTCCTGGTATTTTCAAGGGAGTTCGCAATGTGGAGAAAACGGCGATGTTCAACCCTTGAGCAATGTCTGTGAGGGCTGAAAACGCCAAGCCTGGCAGCTTGAAAGCGGCTGCGTCGGGGTCACAAAGGCCAGGCCCCTCCGATTCCAGGCAGGGGAACAGCTCTTCAGACTTTACAAGATGATCTCCATGGTGCTGATTTTCACCTCTGAGGGCAAGCGTGAAGAAAGCGGCACAGTGAAAGGGCTCACCCTCAGATCTGAAGGCTCAGCGCCCCACCTTAGCGAGAGTGCTGTGTTGACGCCATTGGGCAAAAGTGGGGCCTTTTTCAAAAATAGAATCAAGCTGCACCGGTGGCATTTTGGGAAACAAAGACTCTTCAGGGGAAAAGAGATTTGGGTTTTGTTTTTTAATGAGTGCAGCAGTACAGAGTGTCTCAGGGCCACAGGCAGAAAGTCCACAATTGAGCCTCAAAGAAATGAGGAAAAGGAAACTAAGAGGCGTCCAGCAGATCAGAACCACTGTCATCCCTGCTGGGATGTTTCTAGCCAGCGATGGTTGGTTGACTGGTCAGGAATCTGAGCTGAAAGGTGGTTTTAGTTGCTGCTGACAACTGAGGTGGGTGGGGGAGTGGGCCTCTCCCTTTCTGTACGTCCATCCAGGAGCCCCCAGCTCTGTCTCATCTTCTCTTCTGCTTGGTATTAGGGCTGGAAAGAGTCTTTGAGACAGACCAGCCCTCTACTTCTGTGTGGCCCTGAGATATTAATTTATGATACATCCTCCCCACATGTCCCCTCCCTCTTTTCTCCAGTTCAAGATGGTTTCAGGGTCCATGGCAAGACAAAAAGAGACTCAGGCCATGGGATCTTCTGCTTTTGTTTCCAAAATCTGTGCCCAGGATTAGGGTGAGGTCAGGTGAAGCAGTGTCCCTGGTCCCAAATTTTAAGGAGCCACCCAAACACTTAATAATCAAGATAAGGTAATGTTCTAATGCAACAGTTTTAAAAAATCAAAATGAAAACCCTCATAAAAGCCACAGTTTTAAAGTTTGTACTGTTACATTTAATGGCTGAAGAGGATACCTCACTCCCCTTGTCCTAACCCTAGCCCCACCCGAGGAAGAATTTGGAGGGTGTAGGGAGGGAGAAAGGAGTTTTCAGAGAGGGAAGGAGGAAGGAAGCATCTCCCTCAAACCAGACAGAGATTCTTCCCAGTTGAGGAAACAGGATTCCTTAGGCCCTGGGAGCCCCAGGCCTCCACCTGGAGACCTAGTGAGAGGTGGAAGCCGTTGTTCACTCACCCAGTTGTGTCCGACTCTTTGCGACCCCATGGACAGCAGCACACCGGGCTTCCCTGTCCTCCTGGAGTTTGTTCAAACTCATGTCCACTGAGTCGGTGATGCCATCCAACCGTCTCCTCCTCTGTGGCCCCCTTCTCCTCCTGCCCCAATCTTTCCCAGCATCAGTGAGAGGTTGGGACCCCAAAGAAGAATAATTAGTTCACCACAGAGGTAAGAATATGGACATCTGTACAAAGGATTTCCAGGCCCAAGAGTGGTGAGGGGGCGCCCTAGAAGTGGGCTGGGACAGTCGATGTGTCCGCAGTGACCCCAGGCACCTGGTCACTAAAGGATGCTCACTCCCTAGGACTTGACGTCACAAGACCCCAGAATGGTGGTCCAGTGTGGAGAGGATGTCTGAGATCACTGCCCAGCAGCCAGCAGAATGGAGGGAAACACATTCAAAACACATTTCAACTGACAGCAAATAAAAGGTTGTACAACTGGCTTAGGACAAATGGTTTTAATATCTGCCAGATCCAAATTGGGAATCCAAAGTCCAAAGGTTGATTAAGCAGCCTTTGCATCCAGAATGGAGGTTTTTGTTTTTGTTTTTTTAGAAAAAAGACCAGATGAATCTACATTTGATGGAGAAGCATCAATTTCAGCATGTCAATTTAAAATGACAGCCTTAGTTTTAGGAAGAATGTTTATTAAAATCATATTTTCTATTTCCTGTTACCTCCCTGATGCTCCTGCATAAATCTCTTCTCTCTGTCAAATGCCTGGCAGCGTTTGGTGACGGCTGATGAGAAATCAGAGCAATCTGAGAGCCATCTGTCTTACCCTCCCCACCGTCACCTCCCACCTCCCACCAAAGTCCTTTTGGGAAGTTGGAGCCGAGAATTTATACAGCATGCTTCCTTCTATCCGATCAGGAGAGAGCCCAAGATCTCACAACTGAAATTTACTTCCAGATCATGATGAAGTTATTGGCTTTCTGTTGACATAAATTACACGGGTACTACAATAGACGGAGCATCATTTTCTCTGGGCTGCCCGGTTTTTGTAATAGCAGCTGGATTTCTCAGTGTAATTTTTCTTAAGGTCAAATTTTCTCCTCCAAGTAGAGTCAGTGATATGAAACTTGTCAGAACAAATCTAGATGTATCTTTATGTTCTTGCATTATTCAATTCCCAGATTCTATCAGGAAGGTAGACAAGGAGAAAATATATCATTAGCAACAAAATAAATATCGGAGGCTATGCATACAGTATCTGTGTAAAACAGAAAGAATACAACCCAGGGGAAAGAAAGAAATTTCCATTATTTATTCCAAATACCATTACTTGCTGGAAACCAATAGAGTTTCCACTGCAATTTACTTCCAGATTCTAAGACACCATTACCGCAAGATACACCCCAGGTTTAATAAGAGTTTTCAAGGAGGAAAAGGAAACTGTATTAAGTATTCATTAACTGTAAAATGAATTCCATTTGGAGAAATGCTAAAATGTGAAAAGTAGCCATCTTAGAATAGAGAAAAACAGGTAAGGAGATGCTAGCTCATTGCAACTTAGCCATTAGTACTTGCCCCAGAGGGATGGCCATGGTAATCCCACACAGGAACCAAAGACAAGATCATAAAACTTGAGATCAAGACACAGAAGGGGAGGAATGTGTTTTTCCAGGTTCCCTACGTAAAGTGGCTTGAAGGGAGGGGCCATGCCTATAGTAATAATAGGGTCAGACCCTATTACCTGTGTGATGTGGGTCCTCAGTCTCCTTGTCAGGGGAAATCAGGGACTTCTTTATTCATGCAACAAATATGTATGTGAGTTGAAAATTTTCCAGACACTGTTCCAGACACTGATGATACCTAAAGAAATAAGACAGAGAAGGTCCCTGCCTTCCTGGAGCTTAGATTCTAGCAATGCAAGAGGAGGAGGCAGGACGCTCAGAAGTACGTGTGTGTGTTCAGTCACTCAGTCATGTCCAGCTCTTTGCGATCCCACGGACTGTAGCCCGCCAGGCTCCTCTGTCCATGGGACTTTCCAGGCAAGAATATTGGAATGGGTTGCCAGGCCCTCCTCCAGGGGATCTTCCCAACCCAGGGACTGAACCCATGTCTCTTGCGTCTCCTGCATTGTCAGGCTAATTCTTTACACTGCACCATCAGTAGGCAAACCAAATAAGCAAGGTCAGTCTACACAGTGAGAAGTGCACAGAAAGAGTTTAAACAAGGATGGGGCAGCGCCTCTGAGGAGGAGTGACTGAGCTGAGACCTGGAAGAGCTGGAGGGAAGTTGTTCCAGAGAAAGGAAACAGCCAGTAAAAGTTCCCAAAAGATGCATCACTAATTATTAGAGAAATGCAAATGAAAACCACAATGAGGTATCACCTCACTCCAGTTAGAACAGCCAGCACCGAAAAGTCTACGAATAATGAGAGAGAGGAGTCTAAGTGAACCAACTTGGAACCTCAGAGCCTAACTCGCTTGTTTGCTGGCTACATAACAAGTTACTTAATCTCCCTAAACTTTACTTTCCTTACCTGTAAAATTTACCTTCTAAGGAAGTTATGAGGATTAGATGAGCTTCTGTGTATAAAATGCTTAGAACAATACATAAGATATCTAGGTGCTCAATAAATTTAAGATTTTTTAAGTCTACAAATAATAAGTGCTGAAGAGGGAATGGAGAAAAGAGAACTCTCCTACATTGTTGGGAATGTAAATCGGTGCTGCCACTGTGGACAGCAGTATGAAGGTACTTTAAAAAACTAAAAATAGAGCTACCATATGATCTAGCAATCCCATTCCTGGGCATATATTCGGAAAAGATGAAAACTCTAATTCAAAAAGACACATGCACCCCAATGTTCGTAGCACTGCTATTTACGATAGCCATGACATAGACACAACTTAAATGTCCATTGACAGACAAATGAAAAAGATGTGGTACATACAGACAACGGAATATTAGTCATAAAAAAGAGAAATGCCTTTGCAGCAACATGGATCGACCTGAAAATGATCATATTAAATGAAGTAAATCAGAGAAAGATGAATGTATGATTTCATTTATATGTGGAATCTAAAAAAATAATACAAATGAGCTAATTTACAAAACAGAAACAAGCTCACAGATTTAGAAAACAAAGTTATGTAGAAAATGAACTTTTGGTTGCCGGAAGGGAAGGGACAGTCAGGGACTTTGGGAAGGTCATGTAAACACTGCTATGTTTAAAATGGGTAACCAACAAGGACCTATCGTATAGCAGTACATGGAATGCTCAGTGTTATGTGCCAGCCTTGATGGGAGGAGGGTTTGGGGGAGAATGGATACGTGTATATGGTATGTCTGAGTTCCTTTGTTGTTCACCTGAAACTACCACAACATTGTTAATTGGCTATACCCCAAAACAAAATAAAAAGTTTATAAAGTTTTTAAAAAACAACAACAATAACAAAAAGTTATAGTTACCAAAGGGGAAATGTGGAGGGGAGGGATAAATTAGGAGGTTGGGATTAGTATATACAACCTAATATATATAAAATAGATAATCAATAAGGATCTACTGTATAGGGAAATATATTCAATATCTTATATCTATATTCAATATCTTAATAATCTATAAGGAAAAGTATATATATATATATATACACACACACACACACACATATATATGTGGGTCACTTTGCTATATGCCTGAAACTAATAATATATTATGAATCAACTATAGTTCAATTAAAAAAAAAACTCTTTCTTGTTGTGGCTTCTAGGAAAACACTCTGGTTGATCTAATTCTGTCTGTTCTTCTGCTCGTTTCCTGTCTTCCTGACCTGTTCATATTAATGGGCCCAGGTGCTTCCACCCTTGCTCGCTACAATCTACTCCTAATACAGTGGCCAGAGTTACTCTTAAAATATGAGTCAGATCATGTTACTCCTTTGCCCAGGACCCTCCATGGCATACTATTTCACTCAGAGTGAAAGTTCTTCCAGTCACCCGAGAGGCCCCTTGCAACCTGCCTCCCGTACCCCTCTGCCCACAGCTCACTCTGACCTCCTTGCACACATTCGGAATACTTCTGCCTCAGGGCCTTTGCACCATCTCTCCTATCTTTCTGAAATCCTCTGTGTCCAGATATCTCATGGGTCAACCTCTGAACTTCTTCAAAGTCTGCTCAAATTGTCACCTTCCCAGAAAGACCTTCCCTGACCACTTTGTTTAAAACTGCAGCACTTCCTCCTGTCCTGATTCCTTTTTCTTTCTTTCTTTTTAGTTGCCTTTATTACCTCTTGATAGTACTTTATCATCTGTGTGTGTGTGTTCAGTCGCCCAGTCGTGTCTGACTCTTCGCGACCCCGTGGACTGTAGCCTGCCAGGCTCCTTTGTCCATGGAATTTTCCAGGCCTGAATCGTGGAGCAGGTGGCCATTCCTACTGCAGGGGATCTTTTTGACCCAGGGATCAAACCGGTGTCTCTTGTGTCTCCTGCATCGTCAGGTGTGTTCTTTACTGGTGGCACCACCTGGGAAGCTCACACTGTCGTCCACTTGTTACTCTTATGGTTTACTGTTTCTCCCTCCCAACCAGAATGTAAGTTCCCCAGAGATGGGGATCTTTGTGCTTTGTTCATAGATATAATCCAAATGCCTCTTAGGATATTTCTCGATGTATCTTGGAGTTCGTTCTAAGGTCTCCCCTCTGCCTGAAGGGGACTGTTCCCCAGACCCTGAGTTCAGAAGGTCCCTCAAAGCCTACAGAACCTGGAGACAATAAGGTTGTCTAGGGTATAACCCTGGATTTGAGGCAGACGAGGTGGGTGTGGGGCTCAGTGGCCACTCCCCAGCTCTGTGATCTTGAGCAAGTCACTTCTCTCACTAAGATTCAGTTTCTTCATCTGGAATGTGAGGTTAATAATAATTGTTCCTCCTGCCATGCAGAAGAGTGGTGGGAAGTCTGGCTTTAGAGCTTAAATTCCTTATGCCTCCATTACCCAGGGAAATGGCCCACTCAACAGCATTGGGTTATGACCCAAGGTCAATGTCCACATTTGCCAACTGACCTTTGGGATAAAATATTGTTTCTGAGGGAGGACACATTGTATTTTTTTTTTTTAATGGCCACGCTGCTCAGCTTGTAGGATCTTAGTTCCCCAACCAGGGATTAAACCCAGGCCCTTGACTGTGAAAGTGCAAAGTCATAACCACTGGACCACCGGGGAATCTCACACATTGTTTTTTTTTTTTTTTTTTTGATTGATTGATTTACTTTAATTGGAGGCTAATTACTTTACAATATTGTAGTGGTTTTTGCCATACATTGACATGAATCAGCCATGGGTGTACACGTGTCCCCCATCCTGAACCCCCTCCCACCTCCCTCCCCTTCCCCTCCCTCTGGGTCGTCCCAGTGCACTGGCTTTGAGTGCCCTGTTTCATGCACCGAACTTGGACTGGCGATCTGTTTCACATATGGTAATATACATGTTTCATTGCTATTCTCTCAAATCATCCCACCCTCACCTTCTCCCACAGAGTCCAAAAGTCTGTTCTTTACATCTGTGTCTCTTTTCCTGTCTTGCATATAGGGTCATCGTTACCATCTTTCTAAATTCCATATATATGCGTTAATATACTGTATTGGTGTTTTTCTTCTGACTTACTTCACTCTGTATAATAGGCTCCAGTTTCATCCACCTCATTAGAATTGATTCAAATGTGTTATGGCTGAGTAATATTCCATTGTGTATATGTACCACAGCTTCCTTATCCATTCGTCTGCTGATGGGCATCTAGGTTGTTTCCATGTCCTGGCTATTATAAACAGTGCTGCGATGAACATTGGGGTGCACGTGTCTCTTTCAGATCTGGTTTCCTCGGTGTGTGTGCCCAGAAGTGGGATTGCTGGGTCATATGGCAGTTCTATTTCCAGTTTTTTAAGGAGTCTCCACACTGTTCTCCATAGTGGCTGTACTAGTTTGCATTCCCACCAACAGTGTAAGAGGGTTCCCTTTTCTCCACACCCTCTCCAGCATTTATTGCTTGTAGACTTTTGGATAGGAGCCATCCTGACTGGCGTGTGATGGTACCTCATTGTGGTTTTGATTTGCGTTTCTCTGATAATGAATGATGTTGAGCATCTTTTCTTGTGTTTGTTAGCCATCTGTATGTCTTCTTTGGAGAAATGTCTGTTTAGTTCTTTGGCCCATTTTTTGATTGGGTCATTTATTTTTCTCAAATTGAGCTGCAGGGGTTGCTTATATATTTTTGAGATTAATTCTTTGTCAGTTGCTTTGTTTGCTATTATTTTCTTCCATTCTGAAGACTGCCTTTTCACCTTGCTTATAGTTTCCTCCATTGTGCAAAAGCTTTTAAGTTTAATTAGATCCAATTTGTTTATTTTTGCTTTTATTTCCATTACTCTAGGAGGTGGGTCATAGAGGATCCTGCTGTGATTTATGTCAGAGAGTGTTTTGCCTATGTTTTCCTCTAGCAGTTTTATAGCTTCTGGTCTTACATTTAAATCTTTAATCCATTTTGAGTTTATTTTTGTGTATGGTATTAGAAAGTGTTCTAGTTTCATTCTTTTACAGGTTGTTGACCCCCAGCACCACTTGTTAAAGAGATTGTCCTTTCTCCATCGTATATTCTTGCCTCCTTTGTCAAAGATAAGGTATCCATAGGTGTGTGGATTTATCTCTGGGCTTTCTATTTTGTTCCACTGATTTATATTTCTGTCTTTGTGCCAGTACCGTACTGTCTTGATGACTGTAGCTTTGTAGTATAGTCTAAAGTCAGGCAGGTTGATTCCTCCAGTTCCATTCTTCTTTCTCAAGATTGCTTTGTCTATTTGAGGTTTTTTGTATTTCCATACAAATTGTCACACATTGGTTTTAAAACTCAGAGATCCTGAAAGCATCTGGCTGAAGTGGAGAAGGAGTGAGATTAAGGTACTCCAGACAGAATAGGCCATACTCACAAGGGTGGAGGAGAGCCGTGCATGCCATAGTCAGGGGCTGCTAATGTGGGAGAGCCAGGTTTTAAGAGAGTGAACCTCTCCCAGAAGTCCTTCATGGGCCCTCTGGGGACTCCCAAGCCAGCACTTTCTCCATTACCCCATCTTCTTAAAGAGTGACATGTGGAATTATTTCAATGATACAGTTACATTTTCAGATCCAGTTCCTTGGGCTCATGAGGTCCGTCACAGGCCATCGAGTTTCTGTTCAAGCAGCATGGTCTCCTTCTGTATCTAGTTACCAAGAATCTTATCAGAACAGAAAGTAGCCCCACGTTATTGTCCCAATTCTGCCAGTCACCTGGATCCCTGTCCATCCCATAGCTTGGTGTCTCAGACTATATTTCCCTTTTAACAAAATGGTACAAGTTTACACCTGTTGGATCTTTTGTGTTTATGGTATCTTACTGGCTTTGTTTCAGGTTTGTAAGTCTGTAATTTCAGGCTGGGCCCCAGGGGTATTTCTGAAATATAATTGTGTATTTTGTATGTGTATGGGTGTGCAGGCATGGTCTGTGGCTTTGAATCTGACGTTTAAATGGTAATAATAATAATTGGCAATTAATGATTCAGATTAAAGGAATAAGATTTTATTGATAAAAATAATAACACTACTCACTCTTTATTGAGTGCTTGGCTTTTGCCAGCCAGTAAATTAAATTGAGGTAGGGAGTATTTAGGGCTTCCCAGATGGCGCTAGTGGTAAAGAACCTGCCTGCCAATGCAGGAGACAGTCAAGAGGCACAAGTTCAATCCCTGGGTTGGGAAGATCCCCTGCAGGAGGACATAGCAACCCACTTGAGTATTCTTGCCTGGAGAATCCTTTGGACAGAAGAGTCTGGCGGGCTATAATCCATGGGATCTCAAAGAGTCACACACGACTGAAGCGGCTTAGCATGCACACACAGGGAGAATTTAAGGGTGAAACAACTGATCACACAAAGTCAGGGGTGGAACCAGGTTTCAAACACAGGCGGATTGATTCAGGAGTCCATTTTGTTCTTTTTTTTTTTAATTTTGGCTGCTTGGGCTTCCTCTAGTTGTGGCAAGCAGGGGCTGCTCTTCGTTGTGGTGCGCAGGCTTCTCATTGCTGTAGTTTCTCTTGCTGCGGAGCACGGGCTCAGTAGTTGCGACACACAGGCTCAGTTGCCCTATGGCATGTGGGCTTCTCCCGGAGCAGGGAGCAAACCCACATCCCCTGCATGGGCAGGTGAATTCTGATCCACTGGACCACCAGGGAAGTCCAGTCCATTCTGTTCTTCACAAGCAGTTTTTGCATTCTGGTGTTCTCTCCTCCTCCACTGGTCTTGCTCCTCTTCGGTAATGATTCCCAGCTCTTTGCGGCCTCAGCTCACTGGGGGATGAGGCTTCCTGCAGAACCTGCTTCCTTGGCACATCCCTGGTCTCCAGTGCATGCTGCCCAGTTCTCTGCTGCTTACTGATTCCGGCCCAGCGATGTCTCCAGCCACATCATGGGAGACTGCACTGGGAGAAAGCCCCCACTGCAGACAAGCAGTCCAGTGTTCTCCCACTCTAGCCCCTTCCCCTTATCTCCCTCCACCCAATTCCTCACACTTCCTCCCTTGAAGTTTCCTCTTGAGCCAGGCTGAGCAGGGTTCTTGAGAGGTGCTGCTGAGAACATGCTCGTCACCTGGAATAGGCCATTTTTTTTGGCTCCCATTCCACATCCCCCAGGAACCCCAGGGTTCTCTGGTTGCCTGCAACAGAAACTGACCCTTGAGAGAGCTTATTGGAATAACATGGGAAGGCTCAGAGAATGTACAGAATCTGCCATGGTGAGCCCCAGAAGGAGAAGGAATTAAGACCCCTGAGGAATCTGGGTAGCAGGAGTTAATGAGTGATTCCTTCATGGAACCTCTATTGGGATAGATTTTCCACCCTTGTGTTCCTGTGTTCAAGGTCCAGTTTCCTGGAAGAAAGAGTGTGAATGGCTTGCTTTGGGTCACTTGACCACACATATCCCTTGGCCATGGCACTTTGACTGACATTTGCTTCAAGATTCTGTGCCATGGGTTGGGGCAGTTTCCCAAGGATAACCAAGGAGAGGGAGGAAGGGATGCTGAGCAGATGAGATCCTAGATCACAGCCTCTCCTCCCTTCTCCCTTAGACCCACATTGCTGTCTTCACTCATGATGGTCTATCACCCATCAGTCTTGCCTAGGCTTGTTATTTAAGTTGCATGCAGTGAAATCACGCCCATAGCCATCATTGGGCCTTACATTGTGACTTTCTGTCTTCTGAGAGAGAAACTTCCTCTCTTAATCCTCTTCTTGTTTTTTCCTCAGAGAGGAGAATGTTTGCTTCTAGGGTAGCAAACATACTCCTCATTAATGGTTTTGGGGTTGGGGTCACAGATTCCAGTGTACCCAGAAAGAGGCCAGGTGGGGAATATCAATGGGGGCAGACAGTAGGGAGTACTGGGGACTGTGGTAAACTGGAGAGCTGAGCCCAGCGTGGCCCCAGTGAGACTTTTAAAAAGTACAGTGGGGGCCAAACAATGTACAATGGGCGGTCATCTGTGAGCACTCTTAAGACCAGTGAACCATCAGTGTGTGACCTCTACCAGTCATTAGGAACAAGTCAGAGAGACTCTTCAACTTTTTCCCCTTCACCCTGCAGTGTGGCTTCGCTGAGGGCACGTGACGGCCTTGTCTGCTTCAGGGGAGGCAGGGGAGAGGCGGAGACCCCCACTGCAAAACTGAACACAGGTTAACATCTTCAAATATTACCCAGCAGTAGCCCCGTTTGGCTCGGGTAGAAACTTGTCTTGGGCTAGACTACATCAAGTTGCTATAGAGGCTGGCTCAAACAAAAGCTGCCTTTGACCATTGAGAGAGGAGAGTCTGGGTCAGAAGAATCAATTTTCTGATGAATCAGTGAACAATCCTGAGTGGAACTAATCAGGCTTGTGCTGCGTCACCCTTTCTTTATAACCCATGGTGATTTGAAATCTCGCCACCCTCCTGTGATTCCCCCACCTCGTCTTTTTGCCTTCCTAACATGTAGGCAAACACACTGTGTATATCTGCTCGCACACACACACACACGCACACACACACAGAAGAAGAGGATGTAGAAAAGTACATTTTAGGGATAAGAAGGCTCAGAGAGATGCTAGAGGCTTCCTGGACAGGACTGGAAACAGAGAGCTACAAGGGGATGACGACCAGTGGAAGGAATTTAGCTCTCTGCCTCCTGGGAATCGAGAAGGTCTTGGGGAAACAGCCCTGGGTAACAAATTAACTCTGAATTCCTAGGGGATTAATGGGTAGGGAGCATTCCTAGCAACTCTCCTAGTTACTGAAGCCAAGGGAATAAGGAAGGGTAATCAATGAGTTTTTCCCTCAGTATTCCAACTGATGTTCTTCCACAAAGCACTGGGTCATATCTCTGTAGCCGTTGTAGGTCAGGCCTGGAATACCCATCAGACTAGTTAAGGTTATCCTGGCTTCAGGGAAGACTAATGCACTTTGACTGACTTGAACAGAAAGGGGGATCATCGGAAAGCTCCTGAAGGCTTTTATGAATTCAAAGGGAAGCCGAACACCCACAGCTCAGCAAGGGGAAGACAGTGGTTGTGTTGACATTGATGGGACTGTCTCACTAGGCTCTCAGTTCCTTGGGGAAAGAGCATGTTATGGGCCCTGTGACTGACCTTGGGCTCCCTAGAAGCAGAAGGGTGCTGATGCAAGTGATTTACTGGGGGGACGCTCTCAGGGGAAATCTGATAGGCAGTGAGGGAAGCAGGACAGAGCAAGAGAAAGAGATGCAAGTCTAGTCTCAGGCTGATCTCACTGTGGAATCTGGAGAGCGTACAGCCCTGCAGTTACCCCATCTCAAAGCATGGAGCCTGCTTGCATACCCCCTATCCATCAGTTATTGACCGTGGGCTGCCTTCAGGAGAGGGCATCATTTCTCAAGCATTTTGGATCAAGGAGATTCAAGAGAAGGGGCCACTGTGAGCTGTTAGCGGCCAACGCGCACAGCAGCTGGGGGATGGTGCCCCACCCAGGCAGGAGGACCTGGGCAGACCTGCATCCATGGCCCTGGTTTGGCTGAGGTGTCCACATAAGAGCAATAAGCCATTGAGAGGGAGAGAGAGAGGCAGAAATCTGAGTCTGGACATGGTTAGGGGCTGTTTCAGGGAAAAGTAAACAAAAGAGTGAGGATCAGCCATGCCAAAGGTGTCTAACATGTCCACTTAAATCACTTCTGCTGAAAATGTCCTTCTGGCCAGTAATTGATATCACTTGCCTGACCTTTCTCTGTATGTATTTGAATTTGTGACCCCAGGTCTAAAACCCTTCAGGAAGATTTTTGTTAGGTGTCTAGGTATGTACCCCAAAGTGGAATCTGTAGGTCAGCAGGTGTGAATGTGTTGAGCTTTAGCAGACATTGCCAAAGAACTTCCCAGAATGACTGTACATTTGACACTGCTTTTAACAATGCATGGAAGTTCTACTTGCCCCACATCCTTGTCAGTGCTTGGTATTGTCTGTCTTTTTCATTTTAGCTCTTCAGGTAGACATGTAGTATTCTTTCAGAGAGAATTTAATTTGCATCTCTCTGATGACTAGTGAAGTCAAGCACCATTTCATATGTCTTTTTATTATTGACTTATGGGAACTCTTTATATATTCTGTATATGGTTCCCTTGTCAGATATATACCTAACAAATGGTGTATATGTATATTTATGTGTGTATGTTTATATAAACAGATAAGATAGGTATAGATATATAGATTTATAGATATACATACATAAAAACACATATACAGAGTGAGAGGAGATATATGTGATTTATACATAAAAATATATTTATTATATATTACATATAATTTTGTATTTGATATAAACATGAACATATAAATGTTAAATACAATATTTAATACAAATATATGTATAATGCATATAAATATGCTTATATAATTATTAATTACATAAATTTAATGTATTTTATATATATACACACACACCATATATATTTGGGCTTCCGCAGTAGCTCGGCAGTAAAGAATCTGCCTGCCAATGCAGGGGACATGGGTTTGATCCCTGGGTCAGGAAGATCCCCAAGAGAAGGAAATGGCAACCCGGTCCAGTGTTCTTGCCTGGGAAATCCCATGGACAGAGGAGTCTGGTGGGCTACACCCATGGGGTCCCAAGAGTCAGACACAACTTAGCAACTTAACAACGTATATGTGAAAATCATGTATCTTCCCTCACTGTGACTTGCTTGAATTTTCATTTTCTTAGACATATTTTTAATGAATACAAACATTTAAATTTAATCTAGTTCAACTTACCAGTTTTTTCCTTTATATTTAGCATTTTCTGTACCTTATTTAGAAAATCTTTGTCCATGTCATGGTTGAACATTCTCCTATTTTTTCCCCTAGAAGCTTTATTGTTTTATCTTTTATATTTAGAAACATAATTCATCTGGAATTTATTTTTTGTGTTGAATTAGAAATTGAGGTGTCTTCCACCACCCCCATGGATAGCCACTCATTCAGTACCAATTATGGAAAAAGATCATCGTTTCCCAAAAGGACTACGGTTATGCCATCTGTCATAATCTGATGGTAATATATGTTTGAGTCTGTTTCTGGTCTCTTTGTTCTCTTTCATTGGTTTATTTTTTTTATATGCACGTGCCAATATCATACCATTTTAATAACGATAGCTCTGTACTAAATCCTTGGGTGATTGACTTGTCCTAGTTTTCCCAGGACATTGCAGCCCCCCACTCCCCACATTTTTATTGAGGTATAATTTGACATATAACACTATGTTAGTTTAAGGTGTACAAAATAGTAATTTGATATATTTAACTTTCTAGTTTTTAAAACTGACAGCATTGCATCTCAGAAAACCCCTCAGAACTGGGCAAACTAGAATAGTTGGCCATCCTAGTAGACTGCAATACCTGGTGACATAGATCCTCCAAATTTGTTTTTCTTCTTCAAAATTGCCTCAGCTATTCTTCACCTTTTGCATTTCTTTATAAATTTTAGAGTCAGCTGATCAGTTTCCACCAAAATAAAAGCTCTTCTGAGACTTTCACTGGAATTGAATTAATTTATAGATAATTTTAGGGAATTGGCTGCACATCTTTTGTCAAATGGATTCCTACAGATTTAACGTTTCTATGCTATTTTTGTCAATGGTACCATTTTTTAAATTTCATTTTGTTTTTGTTGTTATTGTGTTGCTGATACAGAAATAAGATGAAATTTTGTACATTGACCCTCACTCAGTGACATTGCTGAATTTACTTATTAATTGCAATAGTTAATAGATTTTTTGAACATTATGTATATACAATCACACCTTCTGTAAAAAACGATAACTTTTTTATTTCTGTACAATCTCTTTGGCTCTTTCACTTTTATCTTAAGGTTTGTACTGGCTGAAAACTCTAGTGCAGTGTTGAATAGAAGTGATGATAGTGCCTACAAAATTATCTCTTAATTTGATCCTCTGGAAGAATTGTTCTTTAACTTTAAAAATGTTGTTCTGAGAGTTGGAATTTTATGTACTGTGACCAATAAATAGTTTTATGGCAGGTGGGTCCAGTTGTGGCCCTACTTTTATACTGACATAAAGTGTAAATACGCCTGCCACACAGTGAGACGACTTATTCACATTTACTCATTTAGGGCTGATGTTGGGATTAAAGCCTGTGTTTCCTGAGAAGCTCCTGATGAGAACATCTGTTGGCTTTTGTTTGCCTGGCATCCTTTTCCTCACGTCCTCTTTGTTCCTTCTTCATTCCAGCCATGGGATTCCAGTAAGCTCCCACTCACATTACTCCATCCCTGGCCTCCAGGGCCACAAACTGGCCCTGGCCCATCAACTTATTTCTTCCCCAAATTCAAATAGAAGCCTCCTGACACCGTGTGGAAATGCCCTGGGAGCGGAACCAGGGCCTGCTGCTGCTGGCGACCTGGAGCTCACCAGTGTGCTGTCCTTCCTCTGGAACTGCTCCAGAATCCTCTTTCCAATAAACTTCCTCTTTCCCTTATCAAAGTCGGTTTCTGTTTTCTGTTAGAGAATAAGTACCCTGTGTCCAATTCTCTTTACTTTGCCATCAACATTGAGAAAAATGAGAATTTTTTTTTTTAGTTCTACCACTTTATTGCTACCAACCCATCTCCCTCCACCCTCATACACACACGCTCAGTCATGTAACCCCATGGACTGCAGCCCGCCAGGCTCCTCTGTCCATGGACTTTTCCAGGCAAGAATACTGGAGTGGGTTGCCAGAGAACATATTTTTAACAATATCATTGTATTCCACTTATCTGTATTTTACTTACTGTATTATAGAATTTTTTAATTGACTCAGAATTGGTCATTGCATATTACAACCATAATTAAGGATTTCCTTTATTGCATATACATAATTTGAGTTCAAGATGTTCAAGCTCGTTTTAGAAAAGGCAGAGGAACCAGAGATCAAATTGCCAACATCCGCTGGATCATCGAAAAAGCAAGAGAGTTCCAGAAAAACATCTATTTCTGCTTTACTGACTATGCCAGTCTTTTAACTGTGTGGATCACAATAAACTGTGGAAAATTCTGAAGGAAATGGGAATACCAGACCACCTGACCCACCTCTTGAGAAACCTGTATGCAGGTCAGGAAGCAACAGTTAGAACTGGACATGGAACAACAGACTGGTTCCAAATAGGAAAAGAAGTATGGCAAGGCTGTATATTGTCACCCTGCTTATTTAACTTATATGCAGAGTACATCATGAGAAACGCTGGGCTGGAAGAAGCACAAGCTGGAATCAAGATAGCCGGGAGAAATATCAATAACCTCAGATATGCAGATGACACCACCCTTATGGCAGAAAGTGAAGAGGAACTAAAGAGCCTCTTGATGGAAGTGAAAGAGGAGAGTGAAAAAGTTGGCTTAAAGCTCAACATTCAGAAAACTAAGATCATGGCATCCGGTCCCATCACTTCATGGCAAATAGATGGGGAAACAGTGGAAAAAGTGGCAGACTTTATTTTTTTGGGCTCCAAAATCACTGCAGACGGTGATTGCAGCCATGAAATTAAAAGACGCTTACTCCTTGGAAGGAAAGTTATGACCAACCTAAATAGCATATTAAAAAGCAGAGACATTACTTTGCCAACAAAGGTCCGTCTAGTCAAGGCTATGATTTTTCCAGTGGTCATGTATGGATGTGAGAGTTGGACTGTGAAGAAAGCTGAGCACCGAAAAATTAATGCTTTTGAACTGTGGTGTTGGAGAAGACTCTTGAGAGTTCCTTGGACTGCAAGGAGATCCAACCAGTCCATCCTAAAGGAAATCAGTCCTGGGTATTCATTGGAAGGACTGATGATAAAGCTGAAACTCCAATACTTTGGCCACCTCATGTGAAGAGCTGACTCATTGGAAAAGACCCTGATGCTGGGAAGGATTGGGGGCAGGAGGAGAAGGGGATGACAGAGGATGAGATGGCTGGATGGCATCTCCGACTCAATGGACATGAGTTTGAGTAAACTCCAGGAGTTAGTGATGGACAGGGATGCCTGGCATGCTGCAATTCATGGGGTCGCAAAGAGTCAGACACTCTAGGCTCATGGGCTCAGCAGTTGTGGCACATGGGCTTAGGTGCCCCACGGCATGTGGAATCTTCCTGGACCAGAGATCAATCATGTGTCCCCTGATTTGGCTGGTGAATTCTTAACCACTGGACTACCAGGGAAGTCCTAAAGTTTTCTTATTTCCAGGAATTCCTATGTAACATTGGAGAACACAGAAAGATCATACTATAAGCTAAATTTCTCTGTAGTTGTTTCTTGACCATCTTGTTTTATAATATACTAGTTAAACATTATCATCAGAGAATTTTTTTTAAAATGTGACTTTAAGATGTAAATCAGCTAGTCACTTAATGGCCATAATGATCCCTTATATTTGAATACTGCTTGATAGTTCACAAAAATTATAGTTCCATATATTATCTCTTAAGCTCCTCACAACAACCCAGGAGGTAGAAAGGCAAGATATCATTACCCTAGTTTAAAGAAGGGCAACCCGCCCAAGATTGCACAAGAGACAGGGAGTGGGAGGAGTATTCTGGTCACACCACCGAATCTGGTCAGAGTCATTGCCGTGTAATATAATGAATGATACAATCATGCAATTCAAGAACTGGGTGATGAGTAAATCCTGCTTCACCAGCTGACAAACACGCTGAGTCTCACTGTAGGGATGTCTCTGGTTTGTCAGCACAAGCCCCGAATGGCTAAGTCGGTTGGGAATCCCAGACCTCCCCTTCCCTCCTGGCTCCACCTCCTCCCCTGCATCTGGGGCTCACAGCCATCGCAACCAGGGCTGACTGCTCTGAAAGGTGTTAGTCTTGTGCTGTAGCAGCTAGGAGCCTGGTGTCATTGCTGACTCTGGAACTTTCCAAAGGTGTGCCCTTGGAAAGCAGTGGTCTTGTCAGCGTCCACTGCTGCCCGCAGGATCCAAGCACAATGTCCTTATACCTTATACGTATGCCTTTCCCTTCTCCAGGGGATCTTCCCCACCCAGGGGTCAAACCCGGGTTTCCCACATTGCAGGCAGATGACCATCTGAGCCACTAGGGAAGCCCATATATGAACACCCCAGCCTGAGATAATTATTCCTGCAGCCCCAGGTGTGGGGGAGGGCTTCGGCGACCAATCCTCTGGTCATCTGTGAATACACAGGCCATCCGAAAGAAGTGATTTGGATGGAGGCTCTTGTCCTCACAGTGGCTGTTCCTTCTGTATTTCCCTTCAGGGACTCCACAAAAAAGAAAGGGAGGTGCTCCTCCCCTTGGGATTACACATTTAGATAGGTGCACCCACACTGACTCAGGGGTCCCAGTGTGATAGTTCTTTGGATTCATTGTGCACTCAGTCTCTTCCCCAGGTAACAAGTCAGGTGCAGAAATAAGCTGCCCTGAAGCTTGTATGTATGCGTTGGTTTAAATTTTCACATCCTATTATGGCAAATATAAAACATACACATAATATAGAGAATATAATAGTATACCCCATCTCCAGCATAAACCCATCACTCAGCCTTTTTTAAAAACATTTTATCTTTATTTACTTATTTATTTGGCTGCACCAGGTCTTAGTTGTGACACACGGGATCTTTGATCTTCGTTGCAGGACCTAGTTCCCAGACCATGCACCAAACCGCAGCCCCCTGCATCAGGAGCAGAGTCTTAGCGACTAGACCACCAAGAACTCCCCATCACTGAGTCTGAACCCTTATCAACCCTCACCTAAACTTCTTTTATCTGTTCTGCTGTTTCTCCCTTCCCTCTGGAGTATCTTAATGGCAGTCCTAGAGATCATAGGATTTCACCCTTATTCATTTTATGTCCATAATAGACAACAGACTGTTTTAGAAAACATCACCACTGTATGCTTGTGACACAATACCATTATGACACTGACAAAATGACTAACCTTGAAATTAATAATTCCTTAATATTAACATCATCTAATATCCAGTCTTTGGTCACATTTCCCCACTGGCTCAAAAATGTCTGAAACATCTGTTTATAATTGATTGGTCAAATCAGGATTTGCATAGTCTATTTGGTTGTTTGGTGTCTAAATCTCTTGTTAAGGTAAATTTCTTTATTGAGGAAATCCTCTCATTTGTTATGTAGAAGTCTCCACATTCTTGGGTTACTTGATTACATCTTCTTGGTGTTGTTTGACACTTTCCTAAATTGTTCATTCTCCCTTCTCCCCATAAACTGATAGCTATGTTTGAAGGACTGATTGGATTCAAACTCAAAGTATTTGGGGGAATGGCAAAAATACTTCATAGGTGACTCAGTATATTTTTGATTGCACCATCTTAGGACGTGTATGATGTACGGTTATTCAACTCTTAGTGATATTACATCTGATGAGTGGGTCCAGGTGTTGTCCACCCAATCCATCGTTAAAACTCTATCCATCCATCTTTCATTCAGTGGTTTTAGCAGCCACTGATGATTTATTTTTTTAGTTCTACCACTTTATTGCTACCAACCCATCTCCCTCCACCCTCGGGCACACATGCTCAGTCATGTAACCCCATGGACTGCAGCCCGCCAGGCTCCTCTGTCCATGGACTTTTCCAGGCAAGAATACTGGAGTGGGTTGCCACCATTGATGACTGTTATTTAAATATGGTATATTTTTTAGTTTCTGAAATGATTTTTTAAATCACTTCTTTTACATTTATTAGTAGGAAATATTTCATACAGAAGGACTTTTCCTTAACAACTCTTTGGCTACCCTAAAATACAGTTTGTCCAAGAAAGGCAGAATGCATGTTTTACTCTTCCTCTTCTTTTACCATTAATATATACTTTAGCCACTTACGATAGCAACTTGTAGATGGCTTGTAAGTTCTCTCTTTTCTTAATATCACTATAAACTTGTGGATGTTAACATCACTGACGTGATAGTTGATTTAGAATACATTCTACAGCCAGTGGTGGAAACCAAAGGCAGTTCCAACTTTCAAACATAAAGCACTCCAGCAAATGTATCTAAAAATCCGACAAACTTACTTGTTTTAGGAGGAATCCTTTCCTACAGAGCTAAGACGTGAGATCAAAATCTCTAAACATACCTAAACTTCTAGCTACAACATTTAACAATGAATCTTTCCAGGATTTTCTCGCTCTCTGATTTTCCTCTTTCTTTCACTCTGTTTACAATCTTGAATGCCTGATTGTCTGTTTGAGGCTAGAGATTCACTCCTTCTGGCCCACTTAACAATTTCATCTTTGTATCATTCAAATTACACTTACACAGTCTACATTTCCTGTAACTAGTATTTGGACTTTCATTTTTATAAAATAAGAGCAAGTAAGCACTCAAATCATTTTTTTCTTCTTTTTTAAAAATTGAAGTACAGTTGATTTACTATGTTGTATTAGTTGCAGGTGTATAGCACAGTGCCTCAGTTACACATATATTCTTTTTCAGATTCTTTCCCCTTATAGGTTATTTCAGAACACTGAGGATAGTTCCCTGTGCTATACAGTAGGTCCTTGTTGTTATCTATTTTACCCATAGTGGTGGATGTATGTTATCACAGCCTCTTAACTCATCCATCCCCCTTTCTTTGTGGTAACCCTAAGTTCGTTTTCTATGTGTGTGAATACTTGAATAATTGAACAATGCCCTGATAATTGAAAACTGCCATGTGAACACGATAGGGATGAGGCTCAAACGGAAGCACTGACCACCAGTGAGTGCTGCCATGAGACAGTTCAACACGCTTGTCATCTGACGTTCCAAGTGAGTGAAAGTGAAAGTCGCCTAGTCGCGTCCGTCTCTTTGTGATCCCATAGACTTTACAGTCCATGCAATTCTCCAGGCCAGAATACTGGAGTGGGTAGCCTTTCCCTTCTCCAGGGGATCTTCCCAACCCAGGGATCAAACCCAGGTCTCCCGCATTGCAGGAGGATTCTTTACTAGCTAAGTCACAAAGGAAGTCCAAGAATACTGGAGTGGGTAGCCTATCCCTTCTCCAGCGGATCTTCCCAACCCAGGAATCGAACCAGGGTCCCCTGCATTGCAGGGGAATTCTTTACCATCTGAGCTGTGACAGAAGCCCTGATGTGCCAAGGACAGAATTTATTCTGTAGAAGGAGGGTTGGGTGTTTTGGTGAGGGATGCATAAAACTGTTATCGACTGTAACACCCTTGGTTTGCTGTCGGCTTATTTCTCCACTAGAAAGTTAGTTGGTTAGTTAGCTAGTTAATTCTAGGAAGGCAGGAGCCATACTTGTATTTTATATTTACTCCCAAGAATCCAGGACATGGTTTGCTTTTTTAAAAGAAAAGAACAAATGATGTATGCCAAGCAAGAAAAAGATCCACACTGGTTTTGAGCAGTGAGAAGCACAATTAGATGTATTTTTCACTTGTATTCGTTGCATATTTTGACTCTGGGATATTGGTATGATAAACTATTCTTTCTCTAAAAGTTAGTTTATCTGAGACAGATGTGGTACATGTCATCTAGGACTATTTTGAAAAGTAAGCAATCAAGTTAAATAATTGATAATTCCATTCCTTAAGGTTAACATTTGGGTATCTCTTCTTGTAATTCTCTACGTACAGCATTAACAATGTTGGAATCATCTAGAACATACTGTTTACTAAGTGCATGGTTAACACTATCCTATGTTACCTTTTCCCACATTAGAAATTTTAAAACTAACCAGACCCAAATCCAGTTTCCAAACATGAAATTTTGATGAACAGGACCACAGAGCAATGATTCTGATTAGAACTGTGCTTCTTAATAAAAGCAGCCTGTTTTATGACACACACAGCTCCAGGATATGAGAGTAACTTCAACAACCATTCATTTAGATTTGGCTTGATTTTATGCCAGTCTTATGGCCAACTCGAAGCAGGTCCTAGGACACCGAGTGTGATGTTTGGTGTCCGGGGAAGCAACAAAGAGGAGGAGGGACCCAAATTCCAGACCCAAATTCCAGGTAGAGTCAACATTTCCTTTATACCAAAGTTATCCATTTATTGCAGCAACATTTGAACTAAAATGTTTTTTTAAAAAAAGCCAAACAAGTTAGATCATCTTGCAGCAGGGGGGGAATGGGGTGGGCAGGGGGAGCGGGGGGTGGGGGAGTAACCTATTAGTATAGAAAGAAATGGAAATGGTGAAGCTAAAAAGACATATCTGCAGATACATTTTGCTTTCAAGATTCTACACTATGTAAATATCCTTCTAGAAGATGAATTTAAGCTGATTCATTGTCACTTGCTTCTGCAGTGGTTTCCCAGGCACCTTAGCTAGCAGCCACCCTGCCTCCAGGGTACTGAGGGCAAATAAATATGTTTCAGGCAGGCTGACAATAGGAAAGAACTGCAGGACAAGAAACTACCTGTAATACCTAGGTGGGAGTATCCTGGAAAGTGACGTGCTGAGATACTGACCCTTCCAGCTGGTTAACTTTGAGGTTCCTGCATTTACTTTTGGTTGTGGTTCATTCAGCAATAACAAGTGAGTATGTGACAGCTGAATGGTTCAGAGGGACATGCAGTATTATAGACAGAATCAGAAGAGATTCAAAGTGCATGCGTGGCATTACTAACATCTTTCAAGAACTTAAGGAAGTAACAATGCTTAGGCCTTTTCAGTTCTAGGTGTAGTATGCATTGTTTTTTTGATCATCGCTATCCATCCTGAAAAAGGCCCTGATGCTGGGAAAGACTGAAGGCAAAAAGAGAAGAGGGAGAGGGTTAGATAGCATCACCGACTCAATGGACAGGAATCTGAGCAAACTCTGGGAGACAGTGAAGGACAGGGAAGCCGGTGCTGTAGTTCATGGGGTCGCAAAGAGTCGGACATGACTTGGAAACAACAAAGTCCACTTCCTTATAGTAAAGAATCTGCCTGCAATGCAGGAGACCTGGGTTCGATCCCTGGGTCAGGAATATCCCCTGGAGAAGGGAATGGCAACCCACTCCAATATTCTTGCCTGGATAATTCCATGGACAGAGAAGCCTGGCAGGCTACAGTCCATAAGGTCACAAAGGAGTCAGACATAACTAAGTGACTAACACTTTTTTTCATCCATTTCCTTATTTCGGTGACAGTGATCCAGTTTTTTCTTCTGGAGAACACTCCTCTTCTATAGTCCACGCTCTTTGGGTGAACCAGAGGTAAAGTGTATGACTCATATTTGGCCAATCACAGCACAGAATTTTCCAAGCTCAGTAATTTGTTAAGGGATGGGCAGGTAGCCATGTTGGTTCCGTTAGTGAATCCAAGACTACAGTGAAGGATCTCTTTCTTGCTGGACTTGGACTGGGTGCATGTACACTTGAACTTGTTGGGAACTGTCTTGCTATCACATGAAGTCTGAGTTTTAAGCTAACATGGAGGATAGCTGAGCCTTTCTTTTTTTCTAAGAAGGCTCTCTCTTTTTTAATTAACCTTTTTATTTTGTGTTGGATTACAGCCGATTAACAATGCTGTGATAGTTTCAGGCGAACAGCAAAGCGACTCAGCCATACGTATACATGTATCTCTTCTCCCCTAGGTGGGTAAAGAATCCAGCTGCCAATACAAAAGCTTCAGGAGACACAATTTCAATCCCTGGGACAGGAAGATGCCCCTGGAGGAGGAAACGGCAACCTACTCCAGTATTCTTGTCGAGATAATCCCATGGACAGAACGTCCTGGCAGGCTACAGCTTCCACATAACATTGAGCAAAGTAGGTTCTCGTTGGTTATCCATTTTAAATAAAGCAGTGTGTACATGTCGACCCCAAACTTCCTAACTATCCCTTCCCCCCATCCTTCCCCGTCAACCGTAAGTTCCTTGTCTAGGTCTGTGAGTTTGTTTCTGTTTTTTAAACAAATTGATTATATCTTTTTAGATTCTGCATATAAGGTATGTCATACAATGTTTCTGCTTATCTGACTTGCTTGACTCAGAATGACAATCTTGGGTTCATCCATACTGCTGCAAATGACATTATTTCATTATTTTTAATGGCTGTATAATATTCCATTGTGTTTATGTACAATATCTTCTTTATCCACTCTTCTGTCAATGGACATTTAGGTTGCTTCCATGTCTTGGCTATTATAAACAGTGCTGCAGTGAACACTGGGGTGCATGTATCGTTTTCAGCCATGTTTTTCTCTGGATATATGCCCAGGAGTGGGATGTAGGGTCATATGGTAGCCCTACCTTAGTTTTTTAAGGAGCCTCCACACTGTTCTCCATAGTGGCTTTACCAATTTACATTCCCACCAACAGTGTAAGAGGGTTACCTTCTCTCCACACCCTCTCCAGGATTTCTTGTTTGTGGATTTTTGATGATAGCCATTCTGACTGGTGTGAGATGATACCTCATTGTAGTTTTGATTTGCGTTTCTCAGGAATAATTAGCGATGTTCCAATAATTGGCAGTGTTTAACATCTTTTCATGTGCCCCTTGGCCATCTGTATGTCTTCTTTGGAGAAATGTCTATTTAGGTCTTCTGCCCATTTTTGGATCGGGTTGGGTTTTGATGCTGTTAAACATCATAAGCTGTTTGTAGGTTTTTTCTTTCTGTCAGTTACATCGTTTGCAAATATTTTCTCCCAATCTGGGGTCTTTTTTCATTTTGTTTCCTTTGCTGTGCAAAAGCTTTTAAGTAGGTCGCATAAGAAGGCTCTCTTTTATTTAACTGACCTGATATGGGCTTGGTGGCACAATAGACTGAAAATCATAATTCTACCCTTATTTTCATAGGAGAGCTACAAGTGCCCAAATTAAATATTTGTAAGAAAATGGATGCTTTATGATAACAACAGCAAACTCTACATTCCAATAATTTACTATATGAACATTATAAAATGTCTGTGATATGGCATTGTGAAGTGTGCAAGAGAAAAACAAAACTGTGAATAGCAGATAGTAATGCATATAAGTGAACAGAACATAGTAATGTATATAAATATTCTGAATGGTAATACAAAGTAACTGATAACTACCTACAAACAAAACTAGCCTAGAACAACAGCATGAGTCATGGGCTTTAGGCTCAACTGAGTATTTCCATTTAATTCTCAAGGCATTGATCTTTATATCTTTGTCTTAATGTTTACTGTGAATTACTGATTGTATATTCAGTTGCTTATTTGATATCTCCACTTAGATGTCCAACAGGCATCACAAACTCACCTTGTCCAAAAAGTCTTCTCCTCCAAATCTGTTTGAATAGACTGCCTTCCAGATTTCAGGAGATAGCAACCCCATCCTTCCAGTGGCTCAGGTCTAAAACCTTAAGCATTATCTTTTTTTCTCACATCTGGAATCCATTATGTAAGCAAAATTTATTGGCTCTATCTTCAAAATTTATTTGGAATCTAACCATATCTTTCTGTCTCTACTCCTGTGTGAATTATTGTAGTATGGGTCTTCCTGATCTCACCCTCCCTGGCCGCCCCCCCCAGCCAAAGTCTGTTTACAGTCCAGCAGAGGAAAGTCTTCTCATTTTATTGAGAAAAATTTAAAACACAGCAAAGTTGAAAGATTTTACAGTGATCCATCTGTATACTGGCTTCCTAGAATCTACCATGAACAGAACAGTCCTTTTAAAAATGACAGGTCGTGCAGCTCCTCTGGTCAAAATTCCTCAACAGCTCATCTCACTCAATGAAGAAAAGCAAATTTCATACCATGGTCTACAAGACCTAGCACCCTCTGGCCCCTGCTACCAATCTTCCCTCTTGTCCATTACTCTTCAGCCACACTGAAGAGTGTTTGTTCCTCAAACACTCTAAATACATTCTTTGCATTTGCTGTCCCTTGCTTGGGAGGCTTTCCCTGCCATGACTTTGCATGGCTTGCCTCTTTGGGTCACCTCATTCGGACTTCTCTGACTCTTCCAGGTGTTAGGTTGAATGATGTAATTCTAATGTCATTCTACTCAGCTGTGCCACATAAACCAAATATCATCCTGAAGTTATAAGAGAAAAAAGATGCAAAGAGAGCAGTAATTTCATATGGTTCAAACTAATAAAACAACTAGACCCTAACCCTCTTATTCTTACCTGGGTTCCAATATTCTTTTTTAAAAATAATATTTATCTGGCTGCACCAGGTCTTAGCTGCAGCATGCAAAGTCATAGGTGCTGCACGTGAGATCGAGTTCCCTGACCAGGGATCGAACCTGGGGTCCCTGCCCTGGAAGCATGGAGTCTTAGCCTCTGGACTGCCAGGGAAGTCCCTGGGTTCCAATATTCTTGAGAGCACGTCTCACCGTCTTATGTACGATTTATGTATTGTCTATGAGATCCTCAAAGACAGGGAGTCTGCATTTGTCCACTTCTGTGGACTCAGGACACAGACCAGTACTTGGCCTGTAGTGTGCACCGAGGACATATTTATTTAAGGAATGAATTCTTTACACTGAAGTCAAGGTGATCATTAAAAATACAAAGTCTGATCATGTCATTCCTACTAAAAACTCTCCAATTTGTTTGCATTACTTTCAAAATGAAGATAAGGATCCTTAGGAAGACTGTAGGTCCCTGCATGGGGCCCCTTAGTTCTCTAGACTCATCTTGCGTCATCTCCCTCATTTCTTTTTAGTCTCTGGGACTCTGCTTGTCCCATTGTGAGGTCTTTGTGGTCTTCCTTGCTCTTCCCTAACTTCTGCACTGAGTTCACTCTGAGGTGGTTTTAAATCTTGGCTTATAGCATCTCTTATTAGAAGTCATTTCTGATACCTCAGGTTAGACTGAATTCCACTTTAATGCCCTTGATTCTGGTGGTGAAAAGCTAGAAGGACCTCAGCTCTTGTTTCCTTTGATGAAAGAAAATAGACCAAGACGGTGAAAAAGACAGAAGCACTTATTAGAAACACAGCACATGTGGAAGAAACGAAGTATGTGTGGAAAAAGCAAAATAGTATAGAGGGAGCACACAGGTGAGCTTGGAGTGAGTTGCCCCCAACAGGGTCGGCTTAGATTGTTAACATAGGGGCAGTTTTCGGTGGGGGGGGGGGGGGGGGGCGGGTTCTGCTCACCTGGTCCTGGCGTGGGCACACATTTCTCAGCCAAGGTGGATTCCAGCTGGTGACTTCTGCCTCGTTTTGTCCTGCCCCGAGACTGAGGGCCTCTCTGTGCGTGTGTCAGACTGAGAAACCCATGAGAGTGCACCCAGTCAGGGCCCAGAGCTCCTGTTGGTGCCACATCTCGAAGCATCAGCAAGAGACCAGCTGCAGCTTCTCAGTCTGGGGGGATCTACCTCCTCCTCACCCTCAGGCACCACATACCTGCCCTTAGTAACACCTATTAGGATTATAGAGTGAATTTTGTGTGATTATCTCCTCTACCAGACAGTAAGTTTCACGAGAGAAGGAAACACAGCTTTCTTTTTACTCCTCCTTGAATCCGTAGCATCTGGGAAGTATTTGGCACATAAGAAGAGCTTAATACTTATTTTAAAAATAGACCCTGTTGTGTTCCTGTGTTACCAGTGCAAAACTGGGTTCCTGGTATACTGTAGGTAAATAAGTGTGCTAAATGAGCCCTAACATGAAGGATGTTTGATTACTTATTTACAGAGCATACAATGCAGAAGAGCCATCACTTGATTATCGTGATGAGGCATTTATACATAACTGATACCTACAAGAAACTCCCTGATGCTGGGAAAGATTGAAGGCAAAAGGAGAAGGGGGCAAAAGAGGATGAGATGGTTAGATAGCTTCACTGATTTAATAGACATAAATCTGAGTAAACTCTGGGAGATGGTGAAGGACAAGGAAGCCTGGCATGCTGCAGTCCATGGGGTCATAAAGAGTCAAACACAACCTAATAACCAAACAACAACACGAAACTCCAAATTCTTCCCTCTCATCAACCTTTCCTACATCACTGAGACTGAAGAAAGGAAATTACACTTCTCTTTCCTTTATCTGCTATCTGGTAGAGGAAAGGATGAACTGCTCTTGCTAGGAGAATCCAGATGGAGTCAGAATTAGCCGTGAGATATGGCTTCCAAACCAACAGATCATAGCGTTCTCATGTGGATAATTAGATGTTTGCAAACTTTTTTTCCCTTTTCTGTCAAATGAAAACTTATGCATTCCTTAATAAAAATCTCTTTGCAAATATTTCAGTGGTCAGAGGATATATATTAAAACACACATTTGCAAGTTGTATAAATTTATAGGTTTATTAGGGCAGGAAGATATGGTACAATATAAGCAGAAAAAGCAAAAATCTTACAAATAAATCACATTTAAGTGTGTTGACTCACAAAATTTTTTAGTAAACTTGTAATTCTAGACAAGCACTGTGGCAAGTTTATTAATATTATCATTTGCTAATTTAGGAAAGGGAGAAGAGCCAAATGAATTGTTGCAAAATGGTAAATTTTTAATATGATGAAACACAAAAAGAAACTAATAATCAAAAGACAGTGAAATGTCAATTTCTTAGTTTTAATAATGTTTTATAGATATATAAGATGCTGCCAATTGAGGAAACTGGATAAAGAGTAAACAGGACTTTTCTGTATTATTTTTGTAACTTCTTGTGAGTCTGTAACTCCCCTCCTCACCAAAAAGGAAAGCAATAAAAAGTAGTAAGTCTAGATAAGAAGGCATTTTTGGAAACAGAACTGAAAGCACAGACACGTAAGCAAAGACGGTTGCTTTGCTAGGTTTCCGCAGGTTTGTAAGGAGTTAACAAAAATTTTTAAAATGCTTCCAGAAGTGTGCTTACATACACACACTTTACTAATAAAAAAGATTGGGCTCTGAAAAGTAGCGTCCTATTTTTAATGTTTGAACTAATGTTTTCCAGAGAGTTGCATAGAGTGAAACATAGCATTGTTTGCGAAATTCAATTTTGTGAAAACCGCAAAAATGAGTGTCTGCTCTTGAGAAAGGAAAACTTTTATTTCTTGACATCATCAAAGAAAAATGTGAAGGATTTTAATATGAAATGAACAAAAATGTACAAATCCTACCACCTCATTGCTCAAAAAGATTTTTTCCTTCATCTATTAATATGTCCCTAAAGAAGCTAGCTCACACAGACCTGGGGGCATTCACATGTCAGAATATCCCATAAAGATCTGGGAACACATATTTTTGGTGGAAAGAATGTGCAGGGAAAGACTGCTTGTGAAACAGTTCAGAGTGATGCATTTAGTAAGGATCCCCTTGCAATAACAAAATGTTAGCATCAGAACATTCTTGGGAGCCTTCAAAAGACACGTGACATCAGGAACTCTTAAAACAAGTGAAATTTTTTGGGGGGGTAACAGATGGCAAATATTCTACTGTGGGAGAACTAAAAACACAGATAATTTCCAAAATTGCCTTATGGCACCCTACCTTAAAGTATACTTTCCTAATAAAATTACAAGAGCAACATAGACATTTGCTTGGCTGGACGCTTCGTTTATATTTCCCTCTTAAATATTAAAATTACAGCAATGCGGCATAAAATAAAAGGAGTACTAGGGCCAGAAAGACGAGAGTTTCAAATTCAGTTTCAAATTTCAGACTCTCTCAGCTACTAGTTTTGTTACCTTAGACAAATCATTATTTCTCTGAATCTCAATGACTTTGTTACCAAAATGGGTATAACAATCCCCATATCTCAAGGTTGGTCCTAGAACTGAAAGGGATCATATATTTAAGAGTTTAGTAGAATGTTGTGCAAATACTGTTGTGAGCTGCCTCCCAGTTTTCCCAGAAGACACAGCAAGACCTTTCTTTCTCTGTTTGGTATAAGGTGAAACATGTGGCTAAGGAGTAAAATTTTAAAAAGCAAGAGAATCTAATCCTAAATATACACACATTTATTTGTAGTTATTTATTTGGCTGCACCAGGTCGTAGCTGTGGCTGGAAGGATCTTTTTCCTTGTTGTCGGTCACATGCCCCATCTTTCAGTTGTGGCATGTGGGATCTATTAATAGTTCCCCAACCATGGATCTGAAACCCAGACCCCCTGCATTGGGAGCATGGAGTCTTAACCACTGGACCACCACGGAAGTCCCATCCAATCCTAATATCATTCCAAACAGTCTTTCCATTAATTATGCAGTCACATAAACTAATACTTAATAAACATTATTGGTATTATTCGGGAACCTGAATAGGTTCTCTCTTGCAAGTCTGCTTTTTAGTTTATCTTTAACTGAGCAAAACACGTCATTAATCCTTTTTTTCAGATCATAACGTAGTGTGATCTTTTGGGGATATTAAGCACCTCTTGATCCCAGGTAAAAACAAGTTTCAATATTTGTTCACAGGTCTTGAGAAAAACAGCGACATGGAAAGAGAAAGAGCGCGAGGTTGGAGACTTTGTCTTTCCAAGGCTGATGGTATTATAATCCTCCGGCCATGAAGCCACCTGTTGGTGTCTCTCTGCCCGGAGACCACAGTTCCTTAAGCCACGCCTCCCTCGCAGTGCCGCACTCCCGCCCTCATGAACTCTAAAAGGTGAACAAGCCTTCTGAAATCGCAGGTGTGGGCAGCAGACAAACAGCCCTTAGAAGGCATTCGAGCCAGGTTCTTAACATGGAATCATGGGCTTATCCAGCGGGTCCTGGAACCTTCTACTGTCCCGGATGCAAAGTTGTGTTGAAGTGTTTTCTGCCTTCTGCTCAGGAGGCTGCTCAACTGCCACTTCCCTCTGGAGGTCTCCTCCTGCCAGAGGTCTCGCCTACAGGATCTCTCATCACCTTTTTGTATCTCCTGCGGAGCCTCACCGCAATCTGTCATTGCCTTATTTGCTTAAATCCGCCCACCCCACTAGAAGATCAGCTTCCCAAAGAGCAGGACCTCTGGTCTTTCTCCAGGGCCCTGAAGCTGGTGGATCTCGACAGAGACTCTCGGAGTGAATGACAGGTCCGAGTCCATCAGATATTGAACGGACTCTGTATTTTCCCCCCAGCCCCGCCCCCAGCACTCTTCACCGGAAATCATTCCAAAATCATTCATTTTGGAAATAAGGCTTCCAGCGTTTCGACCGCACCCACCCACCTACGTTCCAACGGTTTGAACTGCCGCCCCGGCCCACTCACCCAAGCCCTCTAGGCCGGACAGTTTAGAGGTGACCGAGGCAGGGATAGCCTCCAACGGGCACGCGCATCAGTTCACATTCCCGACCCCCGTCCTGGGGGCGGAGGAGCGGGGTGGGCCCCGCGGGCCTGGAGGAGCCGCCTCAGGAGGCCGCCCGAGCCTCCACCCTACTCGGGGTCCAGAGTCTCATCTCCTCCGGCGGCGCGCAGCCAGCCGCGGGGGTCAAGCCCGTCGCGCAGCGCGCGCCGCCGCGACCACAAGTACTTCCGGGTGAGTGGGTCGCCGACCCTGTGGCCCCGCCCCTCCTCCGCCTCCGCCGCCCGCCGCTCGGGCTGCGGCTCCTCCCGGGGGCCGGTTCCCGCTGTCTCAGCCGCGGCGCCGAGGGGACACCGGCGTGACTGACTGACCGGCCGTCGGCGCCGGTAGCCGCCGCGCCCTGCCCGGCCCGCCTGGCCGGGGACCTGGGACCGAGTCCACCTTCCGCGCCCCTCGCCCTTCGCTCCGACAGGCTCCCGGACGGCGAGCCGCGCTCCGGCCCTTCCCGGCGGCGCCCGCAGCCCCAACCCGCGCCCGGACACAGGTAAGGGCCGCTCCTCCCGCCGGCCTTGGCGGGGAACGGGGCCCCCGCTTCTCGGCCTCTGCAGCTTGGCGAGGTCCGCGCTGCCGCCGACCCCTGCTGGGGGCCAGGCCCCCTCCGGCGGGCCCCGGGGTCGAGGTCGCCCCCTGCCTGCGGCGTCCTCGGGCATCACGCCGGGTCTCGAACGCGCAGCCTCGGTCCGCGAGCGGGGACAGCGTTACTCCCATTGTGGGAGAAATGAACTCGGGCCGCTGTCTCTGCGCTTTGGGTGCTCAGGGCTCCTCCTCCCTCTCCCCGACACACCACTCCCTCGGTCTGTCCCCGGCCGGCCACCCGGGGAAAGGTGTCAGGCCGGTGGAGGGCGTGGAGCTTGTATGGGATTTTTTTTTTTCCCCCTTCCTCCTTGATCCGAACCGAATGAAGCCCGAGCTAGGAGTGTCAGGGTTAATGCTTGACTACTGCCAGGTGTTATTCACACCCAGATTGTTAAGTTATGTAGCTCCAGCCGGGCCTGCTTCTTGTGCCCGTGGGTATGTTGCTGGAAGCCAGAGGACCTAAGGAAACCCATCTCTCTTTCTTCGACGGGGAGGGGAAAAAAGTTCAAGTGTTTGCTTTCCTTTTTCCACCGTGGGATATACAAATATAAGGCTGTGGAGACCTGGCCAGGAAAATAATGGGATCCTAAACTTCAACTGCTTGTAGCTCTTTTTCTTTGAGTTTCCATTTAATGACTCAGCACTTCTGCCCTTAAAAAGAAAAAGTGTAATGTAGGTTCATTGATTAAAGGTTGAGTGTGAGAATAACAGTGTCCATTACTTTTTCATGGCATCACAACGGGAGGAGAATGGGGATGCAGTAGTGGAATCGGAGAGATGGAGGGCAGGGTGTGGATGAAACAGTTCTTGATTAGTGTTTAAAATAAGTGTTTCAAGATTAAATGTTTATTTTGGGGATGCATCTGTTTGGAGAGGTGCAATTGTTGGAAAAGGCGAAGTGTTGCAGATAAGTGTTGCTTGGCAGGGACTTGAGGTTCGCTGTGGTTTGAATGTCTTACAGGATTAACTCAGTTTAACCAACTTCATGCTGTGTTCAACACATGTAGAGATGATGACCCAGTATTATACTCATGTAGAATAAGAATTTCAGAAAGTGTGATTCATTGAGGAAGTTAGATCACTCTCTGTGTGAATGAATCATTGATAGGGTTCTTAAACTTGGAATAGAGGAAAGTTTGAGGTTTGTTACTGCCTGTTTAATTAGATACCGTCACTCCTAGGAAGTGTTGCATTGATGCTTTGTTAGGTTTGTTGCTGCTAATAATTGTCATTAGTATGGTAGAGAAACAAATAGTGGACTTTTGCAGAAGCTTTGGATTTAAAATAGTTTGTTAGTTCCTAAGTGAATTGTGATTTTACCCACTCCAGGAAGATAAATGTCTAGAAACAAATTAAATGTCAGTGAAAAGGACAGCTACCATCATTAAGGTAGGAAAAAGTTCACTCAAAGAATCTGCAGTACAGAGAACAAGCAGTCATTTGAGGGAAAGACCTTACCCATTTGGGAAAATCTGCCCTTAAAAAGGTGGAATGAGACTTTATACATGCTCATTTGTGCACGGACTTTAGTCCTCCAGACTCCAATCCGTGGAATTCTCCAGACAAGAATACTGGAGTGGGTTGCCATTTCCTCCCCCAGGGGATTTTCTGAATCAGGGATCTCACCTGCGTCTGCTGCACTGGTGGGCGGATTCTTTACCACTGAGACACCTGGGAAGACCATACAGAGCTCCTGTTTAAGTTCTGTCCGAGAAGAAAGTGTGTATTAAAGTGGTGGTTCGTTATGGGAATGAATTCATTTTAAATTAGAAATAACTTTTTATGACTGGAATGTAATTTGATCATTTTTGACTTTTGAAGTGTTGCTAAGCAAAATGACTTTGAATCATAGAGTTCTTGATACTCTTAGCCTCGATTTCTTCTTTTTGGAAATCAGCTTATTTTATGTTGGTTTATAAAGAACTTTATAGTTACTTATCAGTTATTAAGTAATGGTAAATTTGCCCTGTTGATCTTGCTTAGTAAATTCTTTTAATTCTTGGACTAAATTTTGGCATTTTATTCCCTTGGATATCCATTATATTCAGAGCGTTCCCTAATATTGCTTTTGATTTTTGTCCAACTAATAGTGACTTAAGAGTTTCAGTTTCCAACTGAACAGAGATTCCCTTTTGGAAAATCCCTTGTGGAAACCACCCGAACTGACAGTCCTGATGGGTAGCTTTGTAAGAGAATCCTTCTTAGGTCAGGATTTAAGCATCTCCACAATGAAGGGAAAAACTGATTCTGAGAATATGTTTGGCAAAGTAGATTCTTTTTCTCTCAAAACAAAAACAGGTCTTTACTAGAAGCGAGAGGGAGCAGTTTCTTGCAAAGCTCTTTGTAAATTGTTTACCCTGCTCCTAGTGTGAAGAGGAACAGAATCGATGATATATAGGGGGAAAAAAAAAATCTCCCTGCAGCATGTTGGGAATGTTGATGAGGATCATTTTAGAGGAAACACATTCTGTCCTCACCACAGGCTCACTTTCCATCGTACCTACAAATAGGCCATTGCATAGACCTTTGCCTTTGCTTTCTCCCTGGAGAATATGAATGGAAAGATGGTCTTTTAACCTTATTCGGTTAGAAACACAGTAAAGTTTATGACCATCATTCAAAACTCAACTTTTAAAACTTCTGACAGAAGGGTTGAGCAAAATTTACCCTGTGAGTAAGATAACTTTGCCCTTCTCTCCACTTTTTCCCTTTGAGATAACAGATAGGACACCATTAGAAATGATCTGCGTTGCACATTGTGCTTCCACTTTAAAAACTTTCTGGCCTTCAGTAAATTAAGGCAGACTTAAAAGGAATCCAACACTGGGCTAAAAACTGGGTTTATTGTATGCTAATGCTTTTTCCTTTGTTCTGTTATATCTTTATTTTGATTGGGGGATGGAGAAAGGGATTCTGTTTCTTGTGGAAGCTCTGAGATTTGCTCCATACGTGTGCTGTTGTTTTAGTCTAGAGATGGGAAGAGCAGTAGATAAGAAGAGTACAGGTGATTAAGAAGAGGTGGAGAAATGGCATCCATAGGAGTGTGCTCACCTCCTGGCTTCAGTAGTTGTTTGTAGAACTTTTTAAAATTGATTAAACATTAAAAAAAAAAAATGTCCCCTGGTGAAAAGGAAGTTTCCTCTCACCATAAACTTCTAGGCTTGACTCCCTCCGCCACCCAACTCCATAATCCAAGCAGTGGTTTCCGGTTAATGGTTTCCCATGTGTCTCTCCAAAATTTCTCTTCCATATATAATCTCCTGTGTTTAGAAAAAAATGCCCTGTCCCTTTCATTCTGACCTTCGATATGTCTTAGAGATCATTCTATATTAGCACATATGTCCATCTATTTTTCAAAAAAGACCAGCTGACCTGTCTAATATAGATGAAACAAAACTTGCTCATTTCCCACAGTTTAACATTCTCTGTTCAAGACATTTGGCTTCGCTGGTGGCTTAGCAGTAAAGAATCTGCCTGTCAATGTGGGAGATGCAGATTTCCATCCCTGGGTCAGGAAGATCCACTGGAGGAGGAAATGGCAACTCACTCCAGTATTCTTGCCTGGGAAATCCCACGGACAGAGAGCCTGGTGGACTAGAGTCCGTGGGGTCGTAAAAGAGTCGGACACGAGTTAGTGACTAAACTACAACAGCAAGGTTGTTTTTAGCTTTCTGCTAACACTGCTGTAATGAACAGCTCATATATAAGCCTTTGCTATAGTGTGTAAGTCTGTATATGGAATTTATTTCTGGAAGTGTGAGGGCAAGGTTGGGACTTAAATTGTGAAATTTTAAAAATTTATTTCAAGCTTATATTGGGATTTATTTTATAATAGAAATTACCTTTCTTCTTAACCTTGTAGGAGAAAAGAGCTGTTAATTACTTTGTATTCTTTCTACTCCTTGCAATTTAAAAATATACTACAAGTGTATTTTATAAGGTAATTTTAAACACCTTAGAGTGACAGGTGGGTGATTTTATTTATACTGGTAGAGGTAGAAGCATTGTACTTTGAAGACTGTGCTATTATAGACAAACTACTTCATTTATATTTGGCAATACTAGTTAAATGAGTGCCTTTTGTAGTAGCTTGATTGTTTTAGGAGTTTATGACCAATATCAATTAAAAATGTATACAGTTTCACTTCTTGCCCTGCAGAAGTCTGCTGCCATATATTAGTCACATGGGAAATAAATGGCCTATTTTTTCGCTTCCTTTACCTTCCACATCCTAATCTATTTATAATAAAATAAATCTCTGTGGGGTTCGAGATCCAAAAATCATTTTACAATCCAGAATGCTCTTGATGGATTAATTTCTCAAGGCAGAAGGACAGATTTAATCTTTATTCTGCAAAGTGTTCCTGAGCAGAATAAGGAAGATTTTCATTTTTAATTTCAGTGTTATACACCTCACTCAAGACTAGCAAGAGTTCAAAAATCTTTACTCTTCTTAAAGGAGAGATGGGGCAGGGGCGGGGGCGGGTAGGAAGTGCTGAGGAACTAATGTATGAGGACAAAGCTGGAACTTGTGAGTGGCAGTTTCCTTGGCCGGTGCCCAGGGTCTATTTTGAGGCCTTGTCAAAGCTCTCCTGACAGAACCTACCACATAACCACAATCTGTCCTGGCCCCACTGCAAGTCAGGAAGGCCTGCGGTTTAGGAAGATGGCAACAGAAGAGGGAGCTTATAAAGGACATGTGCCTTCAGAAGATTAAGACTCAGTTTGGGGGTGAAAATGTGCTTAGCATGCATGTCTAAGATCCAGGTTTTTTTTTTTTGTTTTCCCTTGGTACGGGATGAGCTTGATTAAGGAAAACTAACGAGGGCAGCATTGTAGAAGAATATGTGCAAGGAGGAGCACAGTATTGATGTCATGTCTGGTTCTGAGTGTTTGGCAAGGATCAGGCTAATGTTCTACACCAGGGGGAAAACATTACTCTTACCCCAATAGGGAGGCCATGCCCCGAGTTGAAATAGAAGTCCAGTTTGGAGACCTTGTCCCTGGGATCAAAAGGACACTGGGAATGATGGGCTGTTAAAAAAGGATTATTGAGTGTATACAGAGAAATAAGCTTCTTCCCGAATTCTCATTCTCTTCTTCCCATAGAACTGTGCAGCCCCATGTATAATATCAGAAAGTTCTCGCTCTAAATTTCTGGTGTATTACCAGATGCTGTGTCCCCGCATAGCTGCCTTTCTGTACCAGATGCTTTCTCATGGAACCTTGGTGTTTCCATACTTAGTGAATAAAGTGCTTGGGTTTGGAGTTCTTCCACTGGTCTCAGAGCTTCTTAGGCCAGAAGGCTGTTAAAGAGCTTAGTGTGCTGCTTTCTTGATCAAGGCTCATGTCACCATATTTATCCAAATCCTTGATTAGAGTGGAGGTTGTTTGAAGAATTTGGCATACAGACTTCATTTATAGATGCAAAACCTGCAGATGGTTTCCTTTCTTTTGCTTCACAGTAGGCTGGCACTCCAGAAAAGTTGAGTTTTTCCTTTCCCTCAAAAATTTGGATTGTTAGCATTTGATGATGATGATGCATTTAGTATTCAGTGTGAGTAGAAAAAAATAACCACTGTTTTTCTCTCTCCTCTATTCCTATTATCTGTCATGTTCCTATTATCTTGTTATATCCCTTCCCTGTCTCTGCCTTCCCCTTCTCCTCCAAAAAAAGAGTGAGATTAGAGCAGAGCAGAGAGGGAGAGCGGAAAAGAGGTTGGAGAAACCTTGAAGTTCAAGGGCTTATCAGGGTGTTTTTATTTTCTCAGAAGTAGATTAATAAAATCCTCCTTTAAAAATCACAGTCATCTTTTCCCATTGTTTTCAGTTTGAATCTTCTATATCTTAGTTTTCCTTCAGTAGGAACAGGAAATTTTTAACTAGTTTGGATATAAAATTACTGCTTTAGGAAACAAATTTAACTTTTAAGTTGCTTGTTCTGATCACTTTGTTATTCTTTCTACATCTCTCACTTTTCTCAATAGAAACATTTTAACAGCTAGGAGCAGTTAAACTATGCTGTGTGCAGGGAATTAGGATGTTAAAGTGTTCATTTCTCTGTTACATGGTTTAATCACTTATAGTAACAAAATTGTATTTATTGTGTTGTTTCTTGTATAATTACAACATAATTAGTAAGCATACATGTTGTTGCTAAATGATCCAAAGATTATAGGACTAAAAATAGAAAATAGAAAAAAGTCCGTTAAAAAGGAATTACTGATTTATCTCTGGCTGCGCGGGGTCTTCGTTGCCGCACACGGGCCTCCCCGAGTTGTGCTGTGGCTTCTCATTGCGGAGCGTGGGCTCTGGAGCACAGGCCTCAGTAGTTGTGGCCCACAGGCTTAATTGCCCCCCAGCATGTGGGATATTCCTGAACCAGGGATCAAACCCGTGTCCCCTGCACTGGCAGGGGGACTTTTAACCTGTGGACCACCAGGGAAATCCCAAGAAATCCGTTTTAGATTTAGATGAGATGTTTTTCCCCATGTCCAAGTGGATAGTCAAGGAAATGAGAGGATTCTATCCTGCTGTCTTGCTACACTCATCCTTTGCTCTCTATCCAAAGTGGTTTTTTCACTGTGGTAAAATACATGTAACATAAAATTTGCCATTTTCAGCATTTTAAAGTGTGCAGTTAAGTACACCCACATTGTCGCGCAGCCATCACCACCATCCATCTCCAAAACTTTCTCCTCTTCCCAGAGGGAAACTCTTTACCCATTCAACAATAATCCTCATTGCTCCCCAGCCCCTGGTAACCACATTCTACCTTCTGTCCCTGTGAATTTGACTGCTCTAGACACCTCATGTAAGTAGACTCATGGAGTATTTGTCTTATAAAATAGCTAGTTTATTTCCCTTAGCATGTCTTCAAGGTTCATCCATGTTGGAGCGTGTATGAGAATTTCACTTGATTTCAAAGCTGAATAATACTTTATCATATATAGATATATAACACATTTTGTCTATTCATCTGTTGATGGACCTTCGGGTTGCTTCTACCTTTTGGCTCCTGTGAACAATGCTCCTTTTGAACACAGGTGCATATCTGTGTGAGTCCCTGCTTGCTTTTCTTCTGGATGTGTACCCAGAAATGGAATTGCTGGATCATATAATAATTTTGTGGTTATTTTTTTGAAGACTTGCATGCCATTTTCTGTAGCAACTGCACCATTTTATAATGTCCAAAGGTTCTGATATCTCTGCATCTTTGACATACTCTGTCAAAGATTCTCCCTCTTTGTTTCTTTCTGAAAATAGGGCCATTCTTGTGGGTAAGTGGTACTATCTCATTGTGGCTTTGACTTGCATTTCCATAATGATTAATGGTGTTGAGCATCTTTTCAAGTATTTTTTGATCATTTGTATATCTTTGGAGAAGCAGCTGTTCAAGTCCTTTGTCTGGCTTTGAAAGAGTTGTTGTTGTTGTTGAGTTTTGGGGGTTCTCTATATATTCCACATGCTAGTAATCCCTTATCAGATACATGATTTGCAAATATTTTCTCCCGTTCCATGGGTCAATTTTTTTTCACTCTGTTGATAGTGTTCTTTAATACACAAAAGTTTTTAGTTTTGAAGTCCACTTCCTCTAACTTTTCCTGTTGTTGCCTGTGATTTTGGTGTCCTCTTCAAAAATTCTTTGCTATATGAAACATCAGAAGCCTTTTTGTATGTAGACAGTTTTAGCTCTTCTATTTATTTCTTTGGCCTACTAGCAGGTGATTTTTGTATACAACATACAGTAAGAGTCCAGCTTTATTCTTCTGCATGTGCATTTCCAGTTTTACCAGCACCAGTTGTTGGAAAGACTGTCCATTCCCCATTAACTGATCTTCACACCCTTGTTGAAAATCATTTGACCATATATGCCAGGTTGATTTTTGTGCTATCTGTTAAATTCTGTTGGCCTCTATGCCTCTCTATATGCCCATAACACATTGTTTTGGCTATTGTAGCTTTCTAGCAAGTTTTGAAATCAGAAAGTGTGATGCCTCCTTCTTTTTCTTTTTCAAGATTGTTTTGGCTATTTGGGGTCCCATGAGATTCCATAGGAGTTTTAATGTTAGGATGGATTTTTCCATTTTTGCAGAATCTGTAATTGGGATTTGTAGAGAGTGCATTGGAGCTGTTGGTTTCTTTGGGTGTTTTGACGTTTTAACAGTATAAAGTTTTCCAATCCATGAACGTGAGGTAGCTTTCCATTTATTTATGTGTCCTTTCATTTCTTTTAGCAATATTTTGTAGTTTTCAGTGAACAGATCTTTTGCCTTCTCAATTAAGCGTATTCCTAGTGTTTTGTTCTTTTTTTCTTATCGTAAACAGTATTGTTTTCTTTCTTTCCTTTTTAGTTGTTCATTTGGTTGTTAGTGTATAGAAATACGGCTGATCTTCTGTATTGATTTTGTATCCCTACACCTTTGCTGAATTCATTCATCCAGTTTTTAAAGCAGTTGCATTTGTTTTCTGTGTTGTATAACAGAGTGCACAAATTTAGCAACTTAAAATAACACACATTTATTATCCTACAGTTTCTTTGGGGGCAGGAGTCTGAGCGAAGTTAAACTGTCTTCTATTTAGGGTCTCATGAAATCGCAGTCACGTGTTGGCTGGGCTGTAGACTCACCTGAAGACTCAACTGGGGGAAAAAATTGCTTCTAAGCTCACTTAGGTTTTTGGCAGAATTAGTTATCTTGTGAAATTATGACTGAGACTTCTTGCTTACTAGAAGTTGCTTGGTCATCTGTAGGCTGTCTTCAAGGTCCTAAAGGCTGCTCTTAGCTTTTAGGGGCAACCTGAAGTTCTTGACCCTTGGGTGTTCTGACCACTTCATCAAAGCATCAAGGAAAGCCCAGGGCGATTCTACAGGCTAGACAGCCCCATGTAGTGTGGTATAATCATGGGAATGACGTCTTGTAACCTTTGTCATAGTCTGTTGGTAGAAGCAAGTCATGAGTTCTGCCTACATTCCAAGTGAGGTGTTCACACAAAGATGTAAACCAGAGTGGGAACCGACCGTAGCATCAGCCATAGCTGGTTACAAAATAGCACATGTTCTATCAACCTATTTTTGTGTGAAAAGCATATATGCACTTGAGAGTATCTTCAAATGGTGGAAAACTGCTGTTTTTTAATCATTGTTTTATAGTATTTTTTTCATTATTTGTTCCTATTTCTCCCTGCAATATTCTAGTTTTGCAATTTTAATTTTAAAATTAATTTATTTTAATAGTTGTGTCTTCCTTATAACTAAATAAATGCTATTTACTACTTAAGCCAAGAATTAATATCATGATTGTTTCCATTCTTGTTTAACTTTCTTTCCCACCCCTCCCCCCACCCCGAGATTTAAGGACTTTTTTTTGGAGAGGGAGGGGGTTAGCTTTCTAGTCACCTTATTTTCCCCAAATGCTCCAGTAGATTTTTCACATGTCTACTCTTTCTAATTTATTTAAATTTTCAAGTGTATGCTCTTTCTAATTTAGTAATTTGTGGTTTATTTGTGAAATACGTATAGAGAAATAGAAAACAAAAATACAATTTCAGGAAGACTAATAAAATAAGCACCTATGGCCTCACTACCAAGGCCAAGAAACTGAACATTCAGTATCCTATAAGTTTCCTGTAAATAATCTTAAATGACAGCTCTTTGCCCTCCCAGTAATCATAATCCCATTTTACATGGTAATAACTCTTTTGGAACCATTCCCTGCCTTGCTCTGTAATCATATCCCTTCCTGCAAATATGTATTCCTAATCAGTTTGTGACTTCATTTTGAAAAACTGAATGGTTTGATCACCCTTTTGTGTCTATTAGTCAGGTTAGGCTAACCTACTGTAACAAACAATACCCAAGTCTCAGTAGTTTAACACATTAAAGCTTCTTTCTCCCTCCCACTGGCAACGGAGTAGCTGGTTCCACACAGCCACTGAGGACTCAGACCACTTTCATCTAGTGACCCTGCTCTTCCATGGGACTCAGAGACTTTCACACTTGCACTGAACTCTTTGCCTCTGGCTGACAGATGCAAGGGCAAAGAGAGGGAGCATGGTGGGTTCCATGGCAAGTTTGTGGGCCTGGACTAGTACATATATCATTTTTGTCCACATTCCATGAGCCAGAATTCAGTCAAATAGCTGCTCCTAATTCAAGGCAGGTCGTGAAATGTAGCACGTGTGTGTGCTCAGTTGCCCAGTCATGTCCGACTCCCGGAGACCCCATGGACTGTAGCCCCCCAGGCTGCTCTGTCCTTGGGATTCTCCAGGCAAGAGTACTGGAGTGGGCTGCCATTTCCTTCTCCAGGGATCTTCCTGACTCAGGGTTTGAAGCCGAGTCTCCTGTATCTCCTGTATTGCAAATGGATTCTTTACCACTGTGCAACCTGGGAAGCCCCTGAAATGTAGTATAACTGGGCAAAAAGGGGAAATGACTCGATGAACGGTAGACCAATTTCTACCACAGTATTTATCCCTAGGCAGTGTCTGTTTTGACAGTTGAAAAACTGAATGGCAAATATGAACCTAGTTAAGAATAGAAAGGTCCACATTACTACTATTAAATGAAGGCTGACAGAAGCAGACAAGCTGAACAGATTCTTTCTTGAGTCCTTTCTGCTAAGTCCTTGGGAAAGTTTGCTAATAAGTCCTGAGAAACCCTAAGACTCACTACAGTCAGAGCACCTGGTGGAGCTGAAGTCTTTACAAGGTGTTAAGTACCAAGAAGAAATATGGTTGGGGAAGTACACTGTTCTTTCAGGCTCTTCCTGCTCTGTTAGCAGAAGGTAAAAGTGAAATATATCCATGGTGTGAAATATGGCCTCCCTCCCATCTAGGCAGCTGGGGGTGGAACATTGGGAACTTCCAACATGGGGTCAAGACGGGCTAAATTCAGATTAAAAGCCTGGGCCAGCTCAGCTCGTATTAAAAAGAAGTCTCAAAGGCTGTGGAGGTTTGGGCGATGCCAGCTCTCTGTTATGTCTCTGGAACCAGTGATTGCTTCAGTCTGTAGCTTTCTTCCTGGGATGTCCTCCACCCTGGGATGGCTTGATCCCGTTCACCTCTTCGGTCTTGGATTTATTCCCTGTATGCTATGTTTCCGTCTTCTTGATTTTCTCTTTTATTAGAGATGTACCTTTAGTAACATTAACATAGGGTGTAAAAGATAAATTTTTGAAACTGTGTGTGTCTGAAGTCTTTTGTAATCAAGTTTGAGGATGACCCTGGAGGAGAAAATGGCAACCCACTCCAGTATTCTTGCCTAGAAAAATCCATGGACAGAGGAGCCTGGCAGGCTACAGTCCATGGGTCACAAAAAGTCGGACACGACTGAGTGACTAACTCACACACAGCTGAGCGTGTGCGCATGAGAACAGAGCAGTGTTGGGCTTAAGCCTCTTACAGGGGGTCTGTAATTTTCTTTCAGGAATGTGAAGGCATCACTCTATTGTCTTCTTGTTGCCAGAAGACTGAAACCATTCTAATTGTTAATCCTTTATCTGTGACCTGATCTTTCCATCCCTGGAAAGCTTGTAAAATCATTCTTGTTCCCATGTTTGAAATTAACTATAAGAATTCACTATGAAATACCTTGGTGTAGATTCAGGACTTGTACAGTCAGTAGGCCTTTTGAATCTGGTGACTCATGGCCTTAACTTCATGAAAGTTACTACTTTTTAAAATTAATTTGGCTGCACTGGATCTTAGTTGCAGCATGTGGGATCTTAGCTGCGGCATGCAGGCTCTTTGGTTGTGGCATATGGGACCTGGTTCCCTGAACAGGGATCAGACCCAGGCTCCCTGCATCGGGAGAGTGGAGTCTTAGCCACTGGACCACCAGGGAAGTCCCAGAGAAGTTATTTTATTAATGATTTCATTTTCTTTGTGTGTGTGAATGTCAGAGTGTGTGTGTGTGGGGTGGGGGGTGTTGGGGGTAGTAGATGAGCAGGTTTGGGAGGGCCTGTTCGTTTTTACAGAAAGGAGCCCACCAAGTATTGGTATTGAGTCTTTCATGAGCAGAAGGAATGTGTCTGGAATGGCCCTCGTCACCTGTGTCTTTGGATTGGAGTGACACTTGGGTCACCCACTCTCGCAGCTGTGCTGTCAGCTCTGCCCTCTTCTCTAGTCCTTCCTTCATGAACACTGTACTTACATCGTATTTATCTGTTAACTTCATCCTTTTATAAGCCTAGTCAGTATCTTGCCTACCATTTCAGGGAATTATTTTGTCTTTCTAAGACAAGTTTAAGCTACACAAACCTGACCAGCATGGCCCAAGAGAAGGGAAATGTTGGCATCTTCCTGTCACCACTATTTTTCCCCCAGTGGGTGAAAGCATGGTGGAAGAATCATAGGGATCTAAAGAGAAACCCAAAATTTCAAAGAATTTTGCTCTGATCATAAGAACATGTAGAGTTGAACATTGATGTCTTACCCAAGACTTTAGAGTCTTGGTAACGTTAATGGTTACTTCTTTGTTCTAATTTTGACTTACTGATTGGAGTCAGAGTTCTAATTTTATTACGTTTTTAAGGTTAATCTAATGGTGTTCATTCTTTTTAAAATTAATAACGTGTTTTTCGTTTACTTAGAATTTCGTTGTGTCCATAAGAGTCTTGGTTGGTGTGAAATCTGTTAGAACATTATGATTTTACCAGATATAACCAACATAAATTTTTATAGTCCTACTTTGTAGTACTCTGACAGGTCAAATGAATCTTTCCCCTTCATCGGCTTAATACAGTGTCAAAGTTGATTATTGTTTTTACATGTTTTCATACTATGAGGTAGCCCCAGAATTGTAGCTTTTAGTAGCTTAAATCAGTTTTTGGTAAGGTGATTATCTGCAATATATAAAGCTTAAGAAAAAAGAATTTAAAAAAAAAAAAAAGAAAAAAGAATTTTTTATACACTATTTCCTTTGCCATTTATTTTTCATATGTACAAAATATTACATAATTTCAATCACACTTTACATGCCATTTGTCATCTTTTTGTACCTTGTAGACAAGATATCAAACTTGTCCCTGTCTTTATTTGCTTCCCATGAGTTTTCTAATGCTATAATTTATTGTATCATGTTGACTGGCCTTGACTTAAAGCTATTGTCAGTTTGGGTCATTTTCAGCTTAGTGTTTTGTTTTACTATAGATCAAAAAGAAATTAAAATGATTGTCTTTATTCATGTAATTTTTTCTTTTGTTGTATTCTAAGTTTGTTGTTTTTTTTTGTTTTTTTTTTTACTAATAGAATAGAGTTAATGTGAGTATCGTCGGTAGAATTCACTCCCAAGCAGAAGGAGAAACTAAAGTCTAAAGCTAATTCCCGCCCCCCCCCCCCCCGCCCACCCACTTTGGGACTTAATTCTGATCCCTTCTATTTTATTATCAGCAGCAGGTATCTTATTCTTCTATCATATTTTGATTTTTACTTCTTTTCATGAAAGTATTTCAGTTATAATTATACATACTTCAGAAAGAGAACACACCCTTGTAAGTTCAGTAGGAGGACAGGTAGTTCTTTTTAATGTTGCTTCATACCTTGGACTAGATCTGATAGACAGAGTGCCTGAAGAACTGTGGACAGAGGTTCCTGACATTGTACAACAGGCAGTGATCAAGACCGTCCTCAAGAAAAAGCAATGCAAAAGGGCAAAGTGGTTCTCTTAGGAGGCCCTACAAATAGCTGACAAAAGAAGAGAAGTGAAAGGCAAAGGAGAAAAGGAAAGATATACCCATTTGAATGCAGAGTTCCAGAGAATAGCAAGGAGAGATAAGAAAGCCTTCCTCAGTGATCAGCGCAAAAAAATAGAGGGAAATAATAGAATGGGAAAGACTAGAGATCTCTTCAAGAAAATCTGAGATACCAAAGGAACATTTCATGCAAAGATGGGCACAATAAAGGACAGAAATGGTATGGACCTAACAGAAGCCGAAGATATTAAGAAGAGGTGGCAAGAATACACAGAAGAACTATACAAAAAAAAATCTTCATGACACAGATAACCACGATGGTGTGATCATTCACCTAGAGCCAGACATCCTGGAATGCAAAGTCAAGTGGGCCTTAGGAAGCGTCACTACGAACAAGGCTGGTGGAGGTGATGGAATTCCAGTTGAGCTATTTCAAATCCTAAAGATGATGCTGTGAAAGTGCTGCACTCAATATGCCATCAAATTTGGAAAACTGAGCAGTGGCCACAGGACTGGAAAAGGTCAGTTTCCATTCCAATCCCAAAGAAAGGCAATGCCAAAGAATGTTCAAACTACCGCACAATTGCACTCATCTCACACACTAGCAAAAGAACGCTCAAAATTCTCCAAGCCAGGCTTCAACAATACGTGAACTGTGAAATTCCAGATGTTCAAGCTGGATTTAGAAAAGCCAGAGGAACCAGAGATCAAATAGCCAACATCCGTTGGATCATCAAAAAGGCAAGAGAGTTCCAGAAAAACATCTGCTTTATTGACTGTGCCAAAGCCTTTGACTGTGTGGATCACAACAAACTGTGGAAAATTCTTTAAGAGATGGGAATACTAGACCACCTGACCTGCCTCCTGAGAAATCTGTATGCAGGCCAAGAATCAAAAGTTAGAAGTGGACGTGGAACAACAGACTGGTTCCAAATCAGGAAAGGAGTACATCAAGGCTATATATTGTCACCCTGCTTATTTAACTTATATGCAGAGTACATCATGTGAAATGCCAGGCTGGATGACGCACAAACTGGTATCAAGATTGCTGGCAGAAATATTAATAACCTCAGATATACAGATGACACTACCCTTATGGCAGAAAGTGAAGAAGAACTAAAGAGCCTCTTGATGAAAGTGAAAGAGGAGAGTGAAAAAGTTGGCTTAAAGCTCAACATTCAGAAAACTAAGATCATGGCATCTGGCCCCATCACTTCATGGCAAATAGATGGGGAAACAATGGAAACAGTGAGAGACTTCATTTTCTTTGGTCCAAAATCACTGCAGATGGTGATTGCAGCCATGACATTAAAAGATGCTTGCTCCTTGGAAGAAAAGCTGTGACCAACCTAGACAGCATAGTAAAAAGAGAAATTACTTTGCTAACAAAGGTCCGTTTAGTCAAAGCTATGGTTTTTCCAGTAGTCCTGTATGGATGTGAGAGTTGGACTATAAAGAAAGGTGAGCATAGAAGAATCGATGCTTTTGAACTGTGGTGTTGGAGAAGACTCTTGAGAGTCCCTTGGACTGCAGGGAAATCAAACTAGTTCATCCTAAAGGAAATCAGTCCTGAATATTCATTGGAAGCACTGATGCTAAAGCTGAAACTCCAATATTTCTGCCACCTGATGTGAAGAACTGACTCATTGGAAAAGACCTTGATGCTGGGAAAGATTGAAGGCAGGAGGAGAAGGGGATGACAGAGGATGAGATGGTTGGATAGCATCAGTGACTCGATGTCGACATGAGTTTGAGTAAACTCTGGCAGTTGGTGATAGACAGGGAGGCCTGGTGTGCTGCAGTCAGTGGGGTCACAAAGAGTCAGACACGACTGAGCAACTGAACTGAACATATATAGTTAATTGGAAATAGAGAAAAATGCCTTCCCACAAAGGATGTAGGTCTGGTGTTGAATTAGATTTAGGGTTAGATTTATGTTTGAAAATACACAGCTCCCCACCCACCTACCCACCCACTTGTGGCTCAACTGAGATTAACTTTAGCCATGGGATTTCCTTCTGAGTTTTGCTTTGTCACCTCTTTTGCTATTGTGATTTCAGATTTTGGGTTTTTTTGGTATCAGTTACATCTTATATTTCTGAAACATTTTACAGTTTATAAAAACGTACTCAATATATCCATTTCATCTTTAAAATGACCCTTGTGATGGGAAAAGAAATTTAATTTAAATAATTCAAGATTTGTTGATTGAAAATCACAAAATATTGGTGAAAGAAATTAAAGAAGATCTATATAAATGGCAAGGCATCCCATGTTCATGTTTTGGAATATGAATATTGTTAAGGTGACACTGCTGTACAAATTGATCTTGGACAGTGCAGAATTGAATTTTTGTTGCAGAAACAGTCATGCCCATCTTAAAATTTGTATGGCAAGATAAGGGACCCAGACCCGGCAATACAATCTTAAAGAGGAACAAAGTTGGAGGATTCATGCTTCTTAATGTTAAAACTTACTCTGAAGCTATAGTAATCAATTACAGACGGTGTAATACTGGCATAAGGATATACATAATAATCAGTGGAATGGAATTGTGCGGCCAGAAATAAACCCTTACTTTTATGTTTAGCTGATTTTTAACAAGGGTACCAAGACAGTTCAGTGAGGGAAAGGACTGTCTTTTAAACAAATGGTACTGGAAAAAGTAGATAACCACATGCAAAAGAATGAAGTTGGATCCCTGCGTCACACCATGTAAAAAACTAACTCAGAATGGATTATGTAAAAGCTAAAGCTGTAAAACTCTTAGAAGAAAAGAGAGTAAATCTTTGTCACCTTTGGGTGGACAGTGCTTTCTTAGCCTATACACCATCAAAGTCTTACAACACAAGAAAAAAATAGGTGATTTGACTTCCTCAAAATAAAAACCTTTGTGCTTCAGAGAACACTATTCTCTGAATAGTGAGAAAGGATATGTAGACAGGACTTCCCTGATGTCCAGTGGTTAAGACTCTCACTTCCCTACACGGGGCATGGGTTTGGTCTCTGGTTAGCGAACTAAGTTCCCATATGCGCTCCAGTGTGGCCAATAAGTAATTAATTATTTGACTTTAAAAAAAGAATATGTAGAAATGGTATAGCTACATTCTCTCTGACCTCTTTACGATTTTAATTTTCCCATTGTACTCTTTCTTCCACTTACAAGGCAATGATTAATATGTACATAGTACCTTGCAAATTTTTCGTAGATCTTCATTGAAAAGGGAAAAATTAAAGGTATATGATTTCTTTTATTAAAATTTTGTAATTTTAGAATCTCCTTCATATTACATTAGAAAATCATATCCTTATTTCACACTTCTACATTTTTCCTTTGTTTGGGGTTTTATCACCTGTGGGATTTTATCACTTTTGTTTGGGTTTTTTTGTCACCTGAGCTTCTATTTTTAACCCTAGTACTTGTGCTGTTTTCTTGTTTTCTGCTTTATTTCACACTTTTAAGCAGGACCTATCTTCAGTAGTATGTAATTTTGTCTCCTTCCCATTCAGTCTCTGAACATGTGACAGTACATTTCTGAGCTACTTAAAGGTATGGGGAAAGGAGTCCATTCAAATGGTACTACTAGAACGTGGTTTACTTCTTAGGACAGACTGAGAATGCAGTTGTTGGTAAGAGTACATCTTCCTGATTTAGGTTCTGCACAGTTGATAATGTAGTATTATAAATCATGTTGAACATACAGCCCGTTAGAGTTCATTTATTGAATAACATTGTTAGCAAGGAAGGAAGTTCGCGCCTGGCATGTACTCTTATGAAAAGAGGAAACGGAAAGATTATTGGTTGTGTTGGGTATATAAGAATACTAAGTATTCAAAATACTAGACTTTAAAAAACATTATTGGTAATTCTTAGGACTACTGGGTGTGGAAGTAGGAGATGTGACTATACAAGTCTTTGACCTTTTATAGTCATTGTATTTTATAAAAGATGAGTTTAAATTAACCCTTATAGGTTCTGATACTTTTCCTGAGATTTAGTTTGTGTTTAGTACCTATGTTTCTTTGTTCTGCCAGGCCCTCCAGTTTTGCCTCATGTATGTATTTTTCATTTTTTACTTTGCCTCAAGTTCTGGGTGTTCCTTTTGTTGCTTTTGTGGGTTCTGTGTAATGGTCTCATCTAAATATTTCAGAATTGATGTCTTTGCAATCCCTCCCTCCCTTCCTTGCTTTTTTCTCTTTTTCTCTCCCCCTCTCCTCCCCATGCTTTTTGTGCCCTTCCGCCGCCTCCATTTTTTTTTTTCCTTTTAGTCCAGGAATTCATGTTCTCTCCTTTTCCCATAATCTTTCTAATGTATACATAACTATTGGTATTCTTCTATACTGTGAGTACCTCTGCCTTCCTTTTTATTTCAAATCAAGATTTTTTAATTGCAATTCCCAGTTGCCATGCCTTTTGTTCATTTAGTCATCTACCTTTGTCAACCAGTTACTTTTTTCCCAGCACTTTATTATAAAAAATCTCAAACATACAAAAAAGTTGAGGGAACTCGCTGGTGGTCTAGTAGTTAGGACTCCACACTTTCACTGCAGGCCCAGGTTTGATTTCTGGTCAGGGAACTAAGATCTTGCAAGCTGCGTGGCACAGCTAAAAAAAAACAGTTGACAGAGGTCTGTGAACACTCTTGTACCTACCACCTGGATTCTGCTATTAATATTTTATTATATGTTGTCACCCGTATAGTCCTTTATCCATTCTCCTCTCTGTCAATTATTCCTTTTTATTTTTGGATGCATTTCAAAATAAGTAGAAGGTATCAGTACACTTCAACCCTGAATGTTTCAGTATGTGCATCATTGACTAGAGTTCAGTATTTGTTTGAAGGTCCTTTCCTTTTGAGGTGGAATTTACATAGAGATATATGCGCAGATCATAAGTGTACCATTTAATGACCTTTGTCTTTCTAAGTCAATTTGTGTTCTAATAAGGTGACTAACACACATTATACAGTTATACCTCTGAACTTGTGTATTTATTCAGATTTTCCAAAAAAGACTTTGAATAACAGAGTACCTTAAAATGTTTTTTAGCATGGCCAGTGATACCTCAAGAAGCATACTGGTAGAAGCAATTTTGAGGATACTTTTGTTTAGTTAAAAATAAAGAATTTTAAAGAAAGGCTAGGAATGCCCTTTTGTCAGCTTCATAAGCTAAATGTGTAAAAGAGCTAGTTAGTTCAAGACACGTGAAACATTTTGTCTGCTAAGTGCTTGCATTTATCTTAACTCACCTGAGCCTCACATTAGCCATGTCAGACAGTGGGGACGGTTGTTATTTCTGCTCTTCGGGTGAGGAAAGGAAGGCGTAGGCAGTGGGACGAGCAGAGCAGCAACTGGTCGTGCAACCAGCTCAGAGCCTCTCGCTTTAAGTCTTGTCCAGGGGCAGCAGCTCCGGTCGCTCTAACTTCAGTTCAGGTGCCATTCTGGATCTTGGGATTTGCTTATAAGTAACTACCAACTGTTTTATTGTATGGACTTGGGTTACCTGTAATGACAATGCTGACACAGAAGACTTAACGCCAGTATGTTGAATTCTCTATGATGAAATATAATACTTACGATGTAGGGAACCGCCACCATCAGGACCCAGACAGAACTATCTGAGTGTGCTATATTTAGCATACGACACGCTGATACTCTGTCCTCATAAAAGTGAACCGTGTCATGAGTGAAACGCCACTTAATGCGGCAAAATGCCTGTTTTTCAGAAATGTATTGTATGAGAAGCTTGTTGGAGAAGAGAAAGCCTTATTGATATGTCTGTTTTGGAAGGTTTATCTTTCACAGCACCCTTTCTTTCCTCTAGGTAGACAAATACTTAATGACAAAACCATCTGGAGAAAATCAACTTGACATTGGGTAAAGGAGTTCACAAAAATGCAGGCAGTTTTGCTCTTGTCAAGGGGTGTAAAGGGTTAGCTCCGGGTTTGGTTGATAGCACTGAGGAAAAGCTGGAAGAAATTAGCATGGCTCCCAAAGAAAACTGTTCTTGAAAAAAACCTCCTTGGAATAGAAATTTACTTTAGAATCCTTTAGAATCAGAAACTGGAAATAATTTATTTGAGGTCACCTTCAAGACTATCTTTAATTTTGTCGTTTCATTGAAAAGTAGTTTTCTATTGCCTGTGCCAGAAATCTTATTTCTTTTAAGGTTTCCCCCTGTCGGTGATGTAGACTCTTCTAGAGTTATTAGAAGATGGTTGCATAGGGACTGAAAACCTTACATTTTTCTAATGTCAGGAAGGATGTCTCCTTATAGGATACAAACAACGTAATTTTTGCAAAAGCCCTCAATTGTTTTTTAAGATAGGTAATGACTGATCTGCCTCACGTGCCGGGATCTGGCCAGTTGTGCATGAGAACACCTGGGAGCCCTTGTGGATGAGTCTCAGAGGACAAGGGAGACAGGAAGTTGTCTCCGCTTCCTCTCTGTTGTCCTGTGCCTCCGTCCTTTTCGCTGTCATCTTTCTCTCGGGGTGGCTTAGCCTGGAGCTTGTTGAAACAGTTTTGGTGTTTAGGCATTGTTAAGAAAAGATAATTCTTTAAAAAAATTTTATTTGTTATTTATTTTTGGCGGTGCTGGGTCTTTGTTGCAGTGCGCTGGCTTCTCGTTGCAGTGGCTTTTCTTGCAGAGCACAGGCTCTAGGGCGCTCGGGCTTCAGTAGTTATGACGCACGGCCTTAGTTACTCCATAGAATGTGGGGATCTTCCTGGATCAGGGCTCAAACCCATGTCCCCTGCATTGGCAGGCAGATTCTTTACCACTGAGCCACTGGGAAGCCCCCTAGAAAAGAATTATTTAGGTAAATCTGTGTGCTAAGGAATATCCTGGCAGCTCTAATGTCTAAGGCAGTGTATTAATTGAGAAACAAGGAAAATGGATTATGGGAAAAGAGGAGAAAGAAATCCTCTATTCAAAAGCATGCCACTGGTGGTGGTGTCAAATAACGTGTCTCAGCTGGGTAGCATATTGGGCCTAATTTGGGTGCAATCCACTTTGGGGCCAGTTTATTCTCTGATATGAAAGCTTTTATTTTTAAATGCATCTCTTTTCCCCCGATGCTATTGAAGTTTTAGAGAGTCAAGAAGAAAAAAACTCATCCTTCTAGCAAAACTACTGTTAAACTTTGCTATAGTTCCAGACAAATCTTTTTTTCTTCTCTAATTATTTTTGTGTGTCTGGAATTAGAAAATGCCTATGTTTTGTACCCCACTTCTGTGAAATGTCTTTCAGTGAGTCCTTGGAAAGTTGGCTGAAGAGCAAATATTGGATGATACATACCACAGAGCAGCAGTTAAATTGTCACTCGGGTCTGAAAAGGGACCTTCTGTTGCATGCTGCTTTTCTCTCAGTGGGTAACTAGTGTTTGCACAGCATTACTATTAAATAAGTGAATGATCTTTAAAATGGTGCTGAGGCTAAGAATGATGGCACCATTTTCTGGGGGGAAAAAAATCATCTGTGCTTTCCAGAAATTGCCTTGATTCATGGCTAGGATTTAATCAGGTGCTGCCTTCAGATATACATTCTTATTTTTTTTTCTTCTGTTTCCATTTAAATGAATCCTTTTCTTGTATCAGTTCAATCGCTCGTCATGTCAAACTCTTTGCTACTCCATGGACTGCATGGACTTTCTTGTATAGAGATATATTTTCTATGGCAGAATAATGAGACTATCATCTGATTGACAAACATAACAGGCCAGCTGTGTAGGAATAAAAAATGGAGTCAGCTAAGATAGGAATGGCCTGAATTTTTATCAGAGAGAACTTTTTTGGGCAGAATGAATTGATGAGTTCTGTTTTATTTTGCTTGGATCAAGTAAATTCATTCCAATACATTAAAGTCACTTATACGTTTAATATATTCAATAGTGTATTCTATTAGGACAAACTCACTTGAGATTTTCTTTGTGGCTTCTTGTCGAATGAAATTTTGCTGGTTGATGTATTTATTATTTATTTTGTTTACTTGTGTCGGGTCTTAGTTGTAGCATGCAGGATCTTTTGCTGCTGCGCACGGGCTCTCTAGTTATGCCCTGTGGGCTTCAGTAGTTGTGGCTCATGAGCTTAGTTGCTCCATGGCATGTGGGATCCCGGTTCTCCAATCAGGGCTCAAACTTGCGTCGTCTGCATTAGAAGGCTGATTCTTAACCACTGAACCACCAGGGAAGTCCCTCGCCAGTTTATTTTGTTAAAACTAGGGAAAAACTGATGAATATTTCATTAAAAAAAAATACATGCCCAGGAATGTGTATAGGAGAGAAGGAGTCATGTAATTTGGGATGCATTCTCTCACTGGTGTCTTTTATTTCAAATACCATGTGCTAGAAAGGTTAGATGGTCTTTATCATCCTTGTTACTTAATCCTAGCAGATGACTTTTTCCTTCTCTCCTTTGTAAAAATACATCTATTTTATAATAACAATAATAATATACCAATAGATATATTCTTAGTCATTGGCCTATCTCATTGCTGTTTTGTTCATCACTGTATTTTTAACACCTCCCATAGTACCTACCTGGCAATAGCAGCTGTTCAGGATTTGTTGCCCTTGATGTTGGTTGTCGTACTGTTCATGGGGTTCTCAGGCCCAGAACACTGGAGTGGTTTGCCATTCTCTCCTCCAGTTGACCATGTTTTGTCAGAACTCTCGACTATGATCCATCCGTCTTGGGTGGCCCTGCACAGCGTGGCTCATAGTTTCATTGAGTTACACAAGCCCCTTTGCTGCAACAAGACTGTGATCCATGAAGGGCAAAAGTGAAAAAGCTGGCTTAAAACTCAACATTCAGAAAACTAAGATCATGGCGTCTGGTCCCATCACTTCATGGCAAATAGAAGGGGAAAAATGGGAAACAGTGACAGACTTTATTTTCTTGGGCTTCAGAATCACTGCCAACAGTGCCTGCAGCCAAAGAATTAAAAGATGCTTGCTCCTTGGAAGGAAACCTATGACAAACATAGACACTGTATTGAAAAGCAGAGACATCATCTTGCTGACAAAGGTCCATGTAGCCAAAACTATGGTTTTTCCAGTAGTCATGTACAGATGTGAGACGTGGACCATAAAGAAGGCTGAGCGCTGAAGAATTGATGCTTTTGAATTATGGTGTAGGGAAGACTCTTGAGAGTCCCTTGGACAGCAGGGAGATCAAGCCAGTCAATCCTAAAGGAAATTAACCTTAAATATTCATTGGAAGGACTGATGCTGAAGCTCTAATACTTTGGCCACCTGATGCGGGGAGCCAACTCATTGGAAAAGACCCTGATGCTGGGAAAGATTGAAGGCAAAAGGAGAAGGAGGCGGCAGAGGATGAGATGGTTAGATAGTTATCACCGATTCAATGAACATGAGTTTGAGCAAACTCCAGGAGAAAGTGAAGGACAGGGAAGCCTGGCATGCTGCAGTCCACGGGATCGCAAAGAGTTGGACCCAACTTAAAGACTGAACAACAGACATTGTTGTTTATTGCTAATTGCAGAATAATAAACTTTATTCTTTTTTTTTTTTAACGTGGTAACTTCTCTGGTGGCTCAGTGGTAAAGAATCCACCTGCCAATGCAGAAGGAGCAGATTCGATCCCTGGGTTGAGAGTATCTCCTGGAGAAGGAAATGGCAACCCATTCCAGTATTTCTGCCTGTAAAATCCCATCGACAGAGGAACCTGTTGGGCTATAGTCCATGGGGTTGCAGAGTTGGTCACAACTTAGCAACTACACAACAACAGTGGTTTAAGTGGAATTGTTTCTTGATTTACACTAAAAGCCAACTTGCCTTTGTAGCTTTAAGGTTCTGTATTAAATTTTCTTGAATATGCACTCTCAAAGTTTTAGGCTGAATGACCTGTGAAATGTTTTTTTCTCTCTAGAATGGAAATAGATTTTAGAAATAGCTCTAGTAATTTTAAATTGTAATGTAAAATTACTGCTGTTTGCAGTTTTCTGAAGCTAATATAATACGTTCTCACAGAGTGCTGTGGATAATATGGTGAAAAGCTTAGGAGATTTAGTAATTAGTATAAATTTAAATATTCTAAAATTTATTGTGAAAAAACTGATAGTGGAAGACAAAGTGGTGACTAATTTCAGTAATTGATACTTAAATATAATTTCTCATTGTTAAAAGTGTGAGTATTAAAACTATATAAAGAGAAACATCCTAAATTATTCTGTTTCTTTTTTATTTCAGGGCTGAAAACAGTGAAGTCGCATTTCATTGTTTAAAGACTATTTAGAAGACAAGATGGGGACTCCTGGTTCTGGAAGGAAAAGGACACCTGTGAAAGACCGATTTTCTGCAGAAGATGAAGCTTTGAGTAGCATTGCCAGAGAGGTATGTCTAGAAAACCTCTCTCACCACTGAGTTGTATAAAAGAGAATGTTGTAAAGATGCTGGGGGGAGAAATACAGAGATTCATTCATTGAGCTAGTTTCAGAATGTTTACTGTAAATTAGATGTTAAATACAGCCTCCAAAATATTGTATTAGAATAAAATGCAGTTACTGTCTCTTTACTTGGGTATTTATTCAAGTTATCTAAAATTAATTTTTCATTTTATTTTTGTGGTTTAGTTGACCTCCAGGGACTTGTCCTAATGTTTTGAAATTTATAATTAATACTCATTATTGAAGCTTAAGGTAGTTAGAATGTTGAAGATATGATAGCTCTATTATAGAAATGCTCATTTGGGCTCCACAGTTAATATCTTCCAGGAAGCACTGTATAATTGTTGACAGAAACAGTCCTTATTTGGTGTCTGCTCAGATTCAGCATCTTAGCAGTTTTTGAAGTAACTGCAGTGGAATTTTTGTGTTTAACTTTTAGCTAGTAATAGAGCTTCTGGAGCATTTTTGTTTTGATTTGTTGACAACTCAGAAAAAAGGACAAAAAGGAAAGGAGTGTCACCTATTAGATCTCTGGCAGCATTTCCTGTTGCATATTGGACATTTCAGATAACTCCCAGCTGTGATTTCTTAGTGAGGAGCCAACTTTGTTTCAAACTCTGTCTGCAGTTGCAGACCTGACCGTATACTAACCTGGCAGAAGAAGCACTTAGAGCATTTTCAGATTGTATTCTTTGGGTGCGAATTGTTCCCGCATCACTTCCTCTTTGTTATTCTTAGTAAATAACTCATGTAAAACTAGTGCTGTTTCCTTTTGACATATCACACAGTGTTTTTTTGGATTTAGCTCATTGTTACATTTTTCTTTTTGTAAGCTACTCAGCTTTTGAATTGAAAGTCAAATTTTGTAGGAGGATATTTGAGGCAGAGGGAAGTTGTCTAAAATCTGATGACAAAACTGTGATAATACCTTAACAAAGTTGTTTTTAAAAATTGGTGAGATAGTTTTAGATGAAAAGGAGAAAGATATTTAAAAATGAAGCATTGGCTAACACTTTACAGTGATCTTAAGAATTTACCTGAATGAAATATTTTGGAAGCCACATATTTAGTTGAAAATTGAAACTTCTCAGAATGTTTGATCCCAAACTTGGAGAGATTTACATACCCAGGTTTCTATAAGGGGAGGAAATCCCAGTCTGTTTTAGGCTCTTTTTGTGCTGTCCCTAGGTATTTTAACTTTTTTTGGATATGATGCTTCATTTTCAAAATGGGGTATCATTCAAGCATCTAACCCTTGAGTGCTTACTATGTGACAAATACTTTTCTAAGCATTTAAAATGAACTCTATTTTGGGGGGCTCTAAAATCACTGCAAATGGTGACTGCAGCCGTGAAATTAGAAGACGCTTACTGCTTGTAAGGAAAGTTATGAACAACCTAGACAGCATATTCAAAAGCAGAGACATTACTTTGCCAACAAAGGTCCATCTAGTCAAGGCTATGGTGTTTGCAGTGGTCATGTATGGATGTGAGAGTTGGACTATAAAGAAAGCTGAGTGCTGAAGAATTGATGCTTCTGAACTGTGGTGTTGGAGAAGACTCTTGAGAGTTCCTTGGACTGCAAGGAGAACCGACCAGTCTATCCTAAAGGAGATCAGTCCTGGGTGTTCATAGGAAGGACTGATGCTGAAGCTGAAACTCTAATACTTTGGCCACCTGATGCGAAGAACTGACTCATTTGAAAAGACCCTGATGCTGGGAGGGATTGGGGGCAGGAGGAGAAGGGGACGACAGAGGATGGGATGGTTGGATGGCATCACCGACTCAATGGACATGGGTTTGGTGACCCCAGCAGTTGGTGATGGACAGGGAGGCCTGGTGTGCTGCAATTCATGGGGTCACAAAGAGTTGGACACGACTGAGCGACTGAACTGAACTGATTGCTAGTTTTCATGTCTGTCTTCCGAACTCTGAACGTGAATATTCCAACTCTAATGATCTGGTCAGCTTAAACCTGAAACTTAAAAGACTAGTTTTTTCTTTTAAGATTGAAGATTTTATTTACAAGAATGAGTGCCTAATGTATGATGCAGTTGTTGTGAAACTTTAGAGGAAATAGGTTTAGCAGTCTTAATAATTCTTTCATATATCCTTTGTGATTCTTTTTTTCTCTTTCAGGTTTTCATAGCCAGTTCTCTATTGTCCACTCATATGTTGGACAGTGGGCATTCATAGAGAGTCCCCAATCTTTATTTTCTCTGATAGGATCATCCTTTCACACACACAGAAATGCCTTGGGTTAGGAATTAAAACTAACAGAACCCTCGTAACAACTAAAAATGACAAATAGCTTAATCTTTTTTTTTAAAGTTTAATCTTACGAGTTTAATTTGTCTTTCCTCATTTCAGATTGCTTTTTGAAGTAGATAGGGCATGCCATAAATAAAAATAGCTTCATTTTCCTCCTGCTTACTTTCTTTCAAGTTTCCATGCTTCTCAGTTGGCACCAAATCAGACAACTAGAGGGAAGGAGGAGAAAAGGAAAAAGAGGCATGATGGTGTTCTGCACACTGAATAATTTGTGTGCTAACATGTGGAACTGAGTGCATTTGAAAATTGTTATAAAGTACTCATAACATTGACCACTGTAACCATTTTTAAGTGTGCAGTTCTGTGGGTTTAAGTACGGTCACGTGTGCAACCGTCATCACCATCTATCTCTAGGATTCTTCTTATCTTGTAAAACCTGTATGGATCTTTGGAAATGTTGCAATGTTTGGAGACTGCTCTGTGAATGAGGAGTCCTTCCATGCTGTGGTCGGTGAGCTGCTGCTCTCTCAGGAGGGCATATCTGTCACGGCGCTCGCTCGTGAGAACAGGTGTTGGGGGAGGTCCCCGCAGGTTCTCCGGGCTATCAGAAGGCCCATCTGGATGCTTATTACCTTGTTTGCTCCTGTGGCTTTGATTGTCCCCCAGGTTTGGGAAAAATGCTGTTGGAGAATTGACTGTCAGTGAAAATTACCTAAAAGCACAGAGTGTATCAACTTGGGGACCCTTAGGCAGCTAGCATCTGAAAGGGAGGACGGGGAAGGATGAAAGCCAGTTATGCCGCCTCACCACAGTCAGGTTTGTGAGTGTTACGGTGAGTGTTTCTGTGAAAAGTAGAAGGGTCTTGAAGGGTTTGCAGGCAGTCTGATTACGGCATCACTGAAGCCTGGAATATTACTCCTTTCCTTGTTGTAGAGCCGAAATGATGAAGAAAACATGTTTTCTGCACTTCCCTTCAAATGAAACTCATCAGAATGTTGCTTACTTTTGAACCTGATGGTCGGAATGTCTTTCCAGTTCTAAAATTCTGTGATTTCTTTTGAGATTCAGGACCCCCCTCAAAATTCATACTCATCTTGCACAGTTCTCTCAAATCTAAGGAGTCATTGACAGTGACTTCCCTGGCAGTCCAGTGGCTAAGACTCTGCACTCCCAATGAGGGGCCTGGTTCCATCCCTGGTCAGGGGACTAGATCCCATATGCCGCAACTAAGTGTTCACATGTGCTGCAACTTAAAAGATCCTACAAGCACAACAAAGATCAAAGATCCCTCATGCCACAACTGAAACCCGACACAGCCAAAAAAAAAAAAAAAAAAATTAAAAAACAGAATCAATGACAAGCATAGAAACTGATCTTTTATAGGAGTTCAGTTCAGTTGCTCAGTCGTGTCCGACTCTTTGCAACCCCATGAATCACAGCACGCCAGGCCTCCCTGTCCATCACCAGCTCCCAGAGTTTACTCAAACCCATGTCCATCGAGTCAGTGATGCCATCCAACCATCCCATCCTCTGTCGTCCCCTTCTCCTCCTGCCCCCAATCCCTCCCAGCATCAGGGTCTTATCCAGTGAGTCAGCTCTTCGCATCAGGTGGCCAAAGTATTGGAACTTCAGCTTCAACATCAGTCCTTCCAATGAACACCCAGGACTGATTTCCTTTAGGATGGACTGGTTGGATCTCCTTGCAGTCCAAGGGACTCTCAAGAGTCTTCTCCAACACCACAGTTCAAAAGCATCAATTCTTCAGTGCTCAGCTTTCATTATAGTCCAACTCTTACATCCATACATGACCACTGGAAAAATCGTAGCCTTGACTAGATGGACCTTTGTTGGCAAAGTAATGTCTCTGTTTTTTAATAGGCTGTCTAGGTTGGTCATAACTTTCCTTCCAAGGAGTAAGCATCTTTTAATTTCCTGGCTGCAGTCACCATCTGCAGTGATTTTGGAGCCCCCCAAAATAAAGTCTGACACTGTTTCCACTGTTTCCCCATCTATTTCCCATGAAGTGATGGGACCAGATGCCATGATCTTAGTTTTCTGAATGTTGCGCTTTAAGCCAACTTTTTCACTCTCCTCTTTCACTTTCATCAAGAGGCTTTTTAGTTCCTCTTCACTTGCTGCCATAAGGGTTAGAGTCTAGCAAATGAAATGTGTGAAAACTGTCATGTTGAGCAGAGTTTGCATGTAAACATATTCTGTGTGCACACCTGTTTGTAATAGTAAGGACAAAAGGAAACTCTATGACTATTTAGCATTTGTCGCTGCTGGAACTTTCAGAGTTCATTTTTTTTTTAACACTAGCTTTATTGAGATATAATTCACATAACATGTAATTCACTCCTCTGAAGCACACCATTCAATGGTTTTTACATGACTAATTTTTAAGCTGTGGTCAAAATATATGTAACCATCACCACTGTCTATTTCAAAAATCTTTTCATCACTCCAGACAGAAGTTCTGTAACCATTAAGCAATAACACCTTTGCCCCCTCTTTCAGCTCCTGGTAACCTCTGATTTACTTTATGTCCCTATGAATTTTTCTAATTCTAGATATTTCATGTAATTGGAATTATACAATATTTGTCCTCTTGTGTCTGGCTTAATGCCTTAGCATAATGTCTTCAAGATTCATCCATGTTGTAGCAAGTGTCAGAACTTCATTCCTCTTTTTCTTCCATTTTAAAGAACTTAATTCCTCCTTTTATGGATAAATGATAGTCCATTGTATGTATATATTGCATTTTCTTTATCCATTTATCTGATGATGAATAGTTGCTTGGATTTTATTATTTTGCTGCCTAAAATGGTAGATTCCAGCCACCTAGTAATGAGAACCAGAAATTTGATTATGAATTAGCAGCCTGAGAAGAAGGATACAAAGGGAAGAACTGTGCTTAGTTTAAAAAATACTGTCCAGTGTTACTGTTTTATGGAATAACAGCCATGATAGCTTGATAGAGTTAATGATTTTCTCATAGTTGTTTTGCTGTTTTGTTCTAATAATCTGTTCATTTTTAGGCAGTGTTGAATTAAGGATAAAAAACTGGTGTGAAGGATAGCAGTTTTTTAAAATGCAAAGAATTTCCATAATCAATAATGATTATGGGTATTAATACCATTTTTCATTTAAGAATAAAGTGGGGCTTTTAAGAAACATGAATTTTGAATGTCATTTATTTAGTAAATGTTTATTGAGCATCTACTCTCACAGGTGCTGTGTTAGGTCAGGACAAGGTCTAATGTGACCACTTCCCTCATAGAGCTTAGATGCTAGAGGAAAAAATTGACCCTAAAATTAATGTCTGCATTTAATATTGTAATTTCTGTCTTGAAAGCTGTGGTTGTCAGTATATGTCACAACCAGTAGCATTCTTAAAATTGAGCAAATGTAATAATATATTTATGTACAGCCGTGCTAAGTACTTTGAGTGAACAGTAAATGATTTTATTGATGAGTGTGTGATGGGGGACTTAACATGTTTGACGGCTTTGGGAAGGCTTCCCTGAGGAAGCGCCCTTTCAGTTGAGTTTTGAAGAAGGAGTGGAATGATTTAGGAGGAGCTGTCAGATTCCAGGAAGAGCTTTACAGTCAGAGGGAAGAACATGGGACAAGCTTCTGAGGCTGAAAGATATGGAGAATTCAAGGAATAGCACCAGCTAACTTTTGCTGAGCTCTGATTATGTACCAGGCACTGTTCTGAATCCTTTAAACAGACTTAATCCTCTTGATAACTCTGTGGGGTGGTCTGCTGTTCTCATTGTATCCATGATGAATCCAAGGCATGGAGAAGTGAGGTAACTTGCTCAAGGTCACATAGCGGGAAAGGGGTCGGGTTTACAAGTGCGCTTGGGCTCCTCCACTCCTAACTGTTGTGCCTCTAGGATATCACTGTGACTGTGACGTGGACAGCGAGGAGGAGAGTAGCTGGAGAGGCAGGCAGGACCCAGATCACGTAGGCTGGCGGCTCTCAACAGCGAGTGGCTTTGTCCCACAGGAGACGGTGGGCAACGTGTGAGGATATTTCTGCCTGTCACTACTGGCATTTGTGGGGAGAGGTCAGGGATATTGCTAAAAATGCTACAGTGCCCAGGACAGCTCCCCCACAAGAAAGAACTCTCTGGTTCAAATGTCAGTAAGACTTAGGTTGAGAACCCTGATATGATTTTGGTCTGCGTTCTAAAGAGGAAAGGGGGACAATGAAGGATTTTGTGTAGGGATGTGACGTGATCAGATTTCTGCCTTCAAAAGATGACTTTCCTGTGGGTTGGAGATGCTGTTATTAATAATACCAGAAAGAGACCTTAGTGGTTGCAGGGAGATGAGTCATGGGAGCCCGTGGTGGCCTGGCCTAAAGTGACGACTGTGGCGATGAGGGGAGATGGTTGGCATGGAGGCAGAGAAGGTGCTCAGTGAGCGGCAGTGGTTGGGTAGCGGGGGTGGAGGCTTGGGGTTGTGCATCCGGTCGCATGGTAGGCAGCGTTAGTGTGGGGAGGACGTTTGCAGAGGGAAGACTGTAAATTTATGTTAGGCTGTGTGGTATTTAATGTGTCTGGAGATTTTGAATAAGCAGCTTGGGGGTTTGGGTCAGGAGCTCAAAGGAGAGGTCTGGGCTCTACATACACATCTGAGACTTGTGCACCTGTAGAAAGGGATTGAAATCATGAGTTGTGGATGAGATTGTGTAGAGAGAAAGTGTAGAGTTGAGGGTAGTCACTCCTTGGGCTGAGCCCTGAAGCACTCCAGGTCAGATCTCGAGTCTTCCGAATGTTGACACTTTCTTTCATCATCCTTTTGTGTTTGGTTCAGATTGTTCTGTGCAAATTGGATTTGTCTGAAAAGTATTTCCACAGAAGGCAGAATTACTCTTCTTTAAATTACCTTTAATATGCTCAGTGGTGGTACACAAAATTTATAAAAGATTATAAAATATGAGTCAACTTTTCAGAGTTATGAAAAATGAATGCTTTTCTTTCCATTTCTACCCAGTTAAGGGTTTTCTTAAAAAATTCTGCCGCTTTGTACTCACTGGTTTTTTGTTTTAGTCTTTGCTGTGCTGGGTCTTTGTTGCTGCTCGGGCGTTCTCTGATGGTGGCAAGCAGGAGCCGCTCTCGGTGGGGCGCGGGCTTCCCCCTGCGGGGGCTTCTCTTGGTGCAGAGCACGGGCTGTGGGTGCATGGGCTGCCCCAGCGGTGGCACACACAGGGTCAGTTGCTCCGCGGCTTGTGGGATCTTCCCAGACCAGGCATGGAACTCATTTCCTCTACATTGGCAGGCGGATTCTTTAACCACTGGACCACCAGGGAAGTCCTGTACTTAATGTTTTTATTAGACAAATGCTTTGAAAGAGTTGTCACTTTTAGTCAATTAGGAATCTTTCCAGTGGCATTAGTGCATGAATGCACCTGTCTTCATTTTTTTTCCCCATTTACCCACTGAAATTAAGGCAAAGGAAGGAGGCCGATGTGATTGGGGCACCCCTCCCCATGCAATCCAAAGCCCTGGCTCTGTGATGGCCAGCGTTACTCTTGGTGTCTCACTGTTCCTGGAGTTATCCCTCTAACCAGAATTAAGGGAGGATTACTGAGCCTGAAGTTTTGTGTCAGTGTGACTAAAATATGTTTGGTATAAAATTCATTGTCATTATCTTCTCCATTTCTGTGACTTACAGGCATTTGGAGAAAAAATTCAGATAGCACAGTATCATTATCCTAAATATAAAGCCATTACTAGCAACCTCTACTCCCAGCCTCCAAGACACACACAAAGTATTTCTGCTGGGACTGTGAATCACATTTTCCTTTGGCAAGACATGTCATTGCTGAGCCAAAGTTTCAGCTTTCCTGTGCTATCTTATTTATTAGATTGTATTCAAACCTCAGTAATAAAGTCTGCAATCTTAAATTTCTTCTCATTCCAAAAGAATATTTTGCTGACAGAAGATTTCTGAATAAAAGGAAGATACAGTTGTTAGACATCAGAAGAAAATGGGTTAAAATTCCATAGATTTTATCTAATATTGTTGTTTATGCTCAGGAAAGTTTATATACTTGGTTTTCAACTACCAAAAGCTTAAAAAAAAAAAAAAAAGTTGATATTGTAAGATCAAATTAAGAAAAATGGTACCCAAGATTTTCTACTAAAGGGAAGTTACTAGGAAGTTGAGTAATGACTTTTATTTGTTAATTTGGAAACCGTAGCAACACAATAAATATTATGTCTCAGCTTGTCTTTCAGTGTTCTTTTGGCATGAGCGTCATGGAAGAATAAACAAAATTAAACACAGTAAACTCTTGAGACCTAGCTACCTGAATTAGTCATTTTCTTTGACAGTTTCACTTGGTATAATTTTGTATTTCAGATTTCTTGAAATTAAAGCATAGTCTGTAAAGCCCTAAATAACTCAGACGGTAAAGAATCTACCTGCAATGCAGGAGACCGAGGTTTGATCCCTGGGTCAGGAAGATACCCTGGAGAAGGAAATGGTAACCCACTCCAGTATTCTTGCCTGGGAAATCCCATGGACAGAGAAGCTTGGCTGGTTTCCTGGGGTTGCAGAGAGTTGGACATAGCTGAGGGACACGCACACACACACACCTTTTCTTTCTCATGCCAGTTGCGTGGATTTCGCATTACGGATGTACACGCAGGCTGGCAATTCCGCATTTGGCTCCATTCAGTACCACTATGGTAAATTCCATTTGTGATGCTTTGAATCTGAGGTTCCAGTGGGACAGCCCAGTGTTTAACAGCCAGTTGGGTCAGGAGAGAGAAAAGTCTCTGTTGGACGCAGAGATTTGCAGACTCTCACTATCACCCAGGGAGAGAACTTAGGGTGGACATAGGGTAAAGAGAGTGAGATGAAGTCTGGAAGCTTTGGTTACATTAAAGTTTGAGGAGGTAGCTCATGTCGGACTCTGAAGAAGACAGATCACGGAGTCAAGAGGAAAACCAGGAGAGAGAAGCATTGCAGAAAGCCCAGAGAGGAGTGTTTCAGAAGGAACTGAGTGGCAGTGATATGGGAAATCCAGAAAGGACAAGCAAGATAAGAAGAGAAAAATTCTACTGGGTTTGGTAGTCAGAGGTCATGAGTGACTTTGGCGTGAGCAGTTTCTCTGAAATGACTTGGGCAGAAGCCAGAAAGCAGTCATTTGAAGAGAGTCAGGAGGAAGGTGAGAGAATAGTTGGCCCTGTGTCCATCTCCAAGAGAAGATGAGACAGAATCGAACTGGGATGGGACGGTTTGTCTGTTGGTTGCACAGCTTATGGGATCTCAGTTCCCCAGCCAGGGACTGAACCGGGGCCATGGCAGTGAAAGCCCGGAATCCTCACTACTAGGCTGCCAGGGAACTCCCCATTTGTTTGTTTATTAAAGATAGGAGAGGCTTTTAACCTACTTAGGATGAGAAGGACAAACCAATAGAGGGAGAGGGTGCAGGCAGGAGAGCGATCAGATAGTTGAGGCAAGGTCCCTGGGGAGGGTTGAGTTCCCATCATAGTAGGGAGGGTGTGTGTGTCTATATATAGACACGTCCGTCTGTGTTTTATATGTACATTGTTATATAACTTTACATGTCTATACATATATTTACCTTGTTATATAGCTGTATAGTAAACTCCTGCCTTTGACTCTTAGGATGATGAATTCAAACTGTTTTTTTTTTAATGAATATAACTTTGTTCCCCCTAGAATAGTGAAATTTGACATGGGGGTTATATTCCAAGGAAACAGGGCACTGTCCATTGGGTGGGATAGATCCTGCTTTACTTGTAGACCCTTAGGACAGATACTTAGAATAGGATTGGCCTTGGTTGAGTTTCTGATTTGGGATGCCAGTGGGAGCCACACTGAGTTCATTTTTGCCCATTTGCCTGTGTTTATTTGACTAAGCAGTGACAGAATCCAAATTTAAAATTGTAACAGTGTAAGGGTGCTTTTGGGTATTGGTGAATTTAGTTAGTTCAGTCGCTCAGTCGTGTCCGATTCTTTGTGACCCCATGGACTGCAGCACGCCAGGCTGCCCTGTCCATCTCCAACTCCCAAAGCTTGCTCAAACTCATATCCATTGAGTCATTGATGCCATCCAACCATCTCATCCTCTGTCATCCCCTTCTCCTCCTGCCTTCAATCTTTCCCAGCATCAGGGTCTTTTCCAGTGAGTCAGTTCTTGGTGAATTTAACAGTGTGTAATATGGAATAACAGGGATAGGAGGAGAGTGGGAACGGAGAAAGTGAAGTTAAAATCAGTATCATAGGTGAAAGTGGTAAGGGCCTGCTTGGAAGGAAAATCAAAGGTTGGACTCAAGGGCGAGTGTGAAGAAAGTGTGATTAAGAAGCAGGAATCCCTGAGGCTGAGTTTTCAACAAGGGTTCCACTTCTGGAGATTGAAAAATAGGGAAGCAGAGAGTATTCATGGGGATGAGGTTGCTTTTATTCACTCTTAGTGCATGACAAGAGATCCACCAAACAGTTAGAAATGTAGGCCTTGATTTTGGTCAGAGCCCAAGATGTAAGATTTGAGTCATTCTCATTGGTCAATAGTTGAAAATGGGGAGTTAAAAAACGACAGGAAAGGCTGTGTGTAACAAAAGAAGATTGACTACATTTGGTGTAAAGTCCTGGTCAAAGAAAAAAGAGAACCAGAATAGTACATTTTCACAGAAAAAAGAGTCTATGCTAAATTGAAAATCATAGGATAATTCATCCAAAGTAAACTTTTATTATTTGCCTAAGGGTGTGTTCTTATACTTGGCATATAAAGATATAAGTTGTGACAACATAGTTAAGAGCGTGAACTGGAATCAGATTCTTAGGATCTGGATCTCAGTTCCAGTACCTGCTGGCCAGGGGATATTAGGCAAATTACTTCATCTTTCTGTACCTCAAGGGGTTACTTTGTGAATTAAAGGAAAATAACCACCTAGCTTTGCTAAGTGCTCAAATGATGGTAGTAACATTAGTGTGAGGTCTCATCTTTTCTGTCATCTTGAAAGTTTGAGTTTTGATTCTATGAAGATCATTCTCAAAGCACTGTTCAGTTTTATAAATATTAAGAGCAAAGGTGAGGGTCCCCCCTTTACAAAATTAGTACATTTTGAATCGGGTTGCCAGAGCTTGATCGTTATTTCCCCACTGTCTTCCTTGGAGCAAGATCCTTGAAGAATTACTTACGGTTTATTTAGTAATGTGGTTAAGTAAATCTGAGAAATGCGTTTGTTTTATCCTTTTCTTGGAAATTCATAATGTATATTCCTAAAGATCTGATTTAAAAAAAAATTAGCCTGGTATTTTCTAGACTTAAGAAATCATAAGATTCCCTTTCTTCCATTTTATATATTGAATTTTATGTGTTGGTATTTTATATCTTTTATTATTTAACATAGCATTATATTTTTATGCATTTCTCATTTATTAAAAAAAAATTTTGTTTTTTTTTTGGCCACACCACGTGGCATGTGGAACTTTCTTGACCAGGAATCAAACTCATGCCCCCTGCTTTGGAAACCTGGAGTCTTAACCACTAAACCACCAAAGAAATCCAATTAGAACTTTTTTAATTGAGATGTACTTCACATACAATAAAACTCACCATTTTAAAGAATACAGTTTTAAAAAAAAAAATAAAAAAAAATAAAGTATACAGTTTTTAGTGGTGTTTAGTGTATTCAGAAGGATGAGCAACCGCTGCCCCTTTCTAATTACAGAAAGTCTCGTCTGCACATAAAGAAACACCACACCAGTCAGCAGTCACTGTCCATCTCCCCCTTGCTCCAGCCCCCAGCAGTCAGTCGTCCGCATTCTGGCTTTGGATCTGACTGTTGTGGGCATTTCATATAAGTGGAGTCATGGAGGATGTGGCCTTTTGTGCCTGGCTTCTTTCACTTGGCGTGATGTTTTTAGGGTTCATCCATGCTGTAACCTGTATCAGCACTCCATTCCTTTTTCATAGCTGAATAATACTCCATTCTATGGATGATAACCACCTTTTTTATCCACTCATCAGTTGAACATTTCAGTTGTTTCCATGTTGGAGGCTGTTACGCATGATACTACTGTGAACACTTATGTACAGGCTTTCGTGTGGACACATGTTTCCATTTCCCTAGGTATGTATCTAGAGGTGGATGCTAGGTCTGATGGACTATGTTTAATGTTTTCAGGAGTTCCTAAGACATCTTCAGTAGCAGCTGCAATCATTTTGCTTCTCCACCAGTGGTGTGTTCTGACTTCTCCACATCATTACCAACACTAGTTATTTTCCACTTAAAAAATGTTTTTGTTATAGCCATCCTCATGGGTATGAAATGGTATCTCAGTGTGGTTTTGATTTGCATTTCCCTAATGTATAAGTGGATCCACAAAATTCAAACCCATGTTGTTCTAGGGTCAGCTGTATTTGTCTTTTTATTGCATCTCATGTATGTTTCTTTTCTTAAATTCCAAAACAACACAATACAAAATTCTGATGGTTGAGAAGTCCCTAAGGTAGAAGCATTCAAACTGTAATACATGTTTAGGTCTCATGTTTCCCTTTGCATGGTTCCTAGTTATTAGTTGAGTGATAAAGTGAACATTCAATGAGTTTAGAAGGTTTATAATTTAGCACAATCTAGAGCATTTGTTCCAAGGATATTCAAAGCCCATGTTTTCTTCCACTTGCCCCAAGCATTTAGTGAGAAATAAGATTTAATTCTATGCAAATATATCTTTCTTTTTTGTGTTTTCATTTTCACTGCTCTATGGAGAATAAATTTCTATACCTATTCAATTATAAATTATTTCCTTTAACCAGCTTTTATATGTCCAAAATTTCAAAGCATAATAATCAGAATAATGTTTAGAAACCTGGTCCAGTGCTTACTAGATTTACTGGTAATTTCTGAACCTGAATTTCCAGTTCCTGAATTTTCCTATTAACCTTACTTAAAAGTTTAGGTCATATCAGCCGAAAGGCTATACAGATACTTCAATGATTTAGGCTCCTGAATATTTCTGATTTCATTCACATCTTATGCTGACTTTTAAATTAACTAACCTTTCTTTGTGGTCAAATAAACATAACATGAAATCATTTTGATCATCTTCAAGTGTACAATTCAGTGATGTTAAGTACATTTAAACTGCTGTGCAGTCATGACCACTGGCCATCCTCAGAATTTTTTCAGCATCCTTAGTAAAATTCTGTACCCATTAAAATAACAACTCCCATCCCCTTCTTCCCACACTGGGCATCACTGTTCTACTTTCTATCCCTGTGGTATTTGACTATTTTAGAAACTTGAGATAAGCAGAAGCATTTAATATTTGTCCTTTTGTGTCTGGCTTATTTCACTCAGCAGTGTCTTCAAAATTCATCAAAGTTGTTGCATATAGTCAGAGCTTCCTGCTTTTAAAGGATACATAATATTCCATTGTAAGGAAAATGTAGGTACATTTTCTTTATCCATTCATCTGCTGATAGACATTTGGGTTGTTACACGTTTTGACTCTTATGAGTAATATTGCTGTGAACATTTGGTGTATGTCTGTTTGAGTCTTTACTTTCAGTTCTTTTGTGTGTGTACCCAGAAGTGAAATTATTGGGTCAAGTGGTGATTCTGTGTTTAATTTTTATTAACCAACCTTTGTTTTGAACTTAGTTCAATCCTTGTGGCCCTTTATTGTTTTATCTTTTTTATTTTGTATCTGTGAGAGTGGATTAAAACTCATCTGTGGTAGCTCTTTGACACAATTGTATCCTGAGGGGAAGGTGCTGGTGTTGCTACTTTGAAGTGTGGTTTGTGAACCTATAATTTGACTGTTTAAACATACATCAGTATATCTAGTATTATGGGTAAAAGTCTAGAAAGCGTATTATCTTAGTGATTTTTAAAACAATTTTGAATGAGACTTGAAATTTCTAATCCAGTTCTGAAAATATAAAAAAATACTGTTGTAAACAAACAAACATGAAATTAACATATGATACAGTATTATTTGGGCTTCCCTTATGGCTCAGCTGGTAAAGAATCCACCTGCAGTCCTGGAGACCTGCCTGGGCTGGGAAGATCCCCTGGAGAAGGGAAAGGCTACCCACTCCATTATTCTGGCCTGGAGAATTCCATGGCCTGTATAGTCCATGGGATCGCAAAGAGTTGGACACGACCGAGTGACTTTCACTTCACTTCACAGTATTATTAACTAAAGTACAGGTTTTATTCAAATCTTACAAAATTTTATGCTAGGATCTATTATTTGTTTTCATACCTTATTTAAAATTTCACATTATATTTAGTTGCATTGAGCAGCATTAGCGGAATGCAGCAAATTCTGATAAATGTCTTTTCATTTTTATTCTATTACACATATTTTCTAACTTTATTTGTTATGACTTCTTGTATACACTCATTTAAGTGGACATTTAATTTCCATATACATGGGTTTTTTTAAGCATCTTTGACATTAAGTTCTCGTTTTGATACTAATTTCTCATTTAAAGGCTTTCTTTGCAGTCGTGCTCTGTGTTTTTCTTGTCTTGTAACTTTACTGAGGCTTTCAGTGGCTGAGTCAAAGATCTGTCTTGGTAAATGTCACATTGCACTTGGAAATATGTGGGTTAATTTCAAATGTTTTTGATATTGATTTCTAACAATTCCACAGTGTTAAGAGGTATATATGATTTCATATATATGATATAATATATCATATATATCATATGATATATATATGATATCATAAAGGTATATGATTTAAATACCTTTAGACCAGGAAATTTTTGCACCTTGTTTTATGTCCCTGGATATGTTCCAGTGTCTCCTGGTTTATAATCTATGGGAATTTGAATAGAATTTGTATCCTGCTATTGTCTGAAAATTGTATAAATCCTAATTATGTTGGATTGGTTCACGGTGCTTTTCAGGTCTATTATATCTTTCTACTTTTCTATGTATTTTATTAATTTTTGAGAATTTGATTTTGAAAGTCCAACTAAAAATCCTAATTTACTTAAAATGCTTGTAATATATAGTGGAACTATATGTAATTTTGTTCTATGTTTTCCAAGTCTCCTATAAATGTGTTGTTATACTTTCATAATTTAAAAAAAAAATGTAAAAATGTATCAGTATAAGAATAGAGTACACATCCTGTCTTACCAGATTGGAGTGACCATTGGTTGTTAGCCCCTTGCTATTCCTACCATCAGGAACCTGGAAGCAATGTATAAAAAAGAAACAGATAAAGTAGTTTTGAAACCTCTTTATCTTCTTAAAGCTTGCTCTATTTAATACCATCTCCAAGGGAGGTAACATCCGAGTTTTGCTTAGAGTTGGCTGAGCAGCAAAGAGGAGGGTGTGTTTGTGGCCCTGACACCCGTGGTCTTTCTGTTGTACGGCAGTTAGGTCCCTTCCCTTTTGTTGTGCAAGAGGTTGTACTATTAGAGAATAAATTTCGATTACCTATAATTCTGTTTGGTTAGAGAACTCCCATTTTAGAATAGATGTGCCTGCAGAATTGGCCACAGATATCAGAAGGATTAAATCAGCATTCTTGATATATTTCTAAGGGAGGCTGCAAGTGTAGATGTATTTATTATGTGCTGAAGCATAACTTAGCCTTGAAGTCTTTTTCTGTAAAATACACATTCTGGTAAGAACGTGGTGATCATTCATAGAGGGGAAAAGAAGGTGGAGAGTGTAGGCTTATTTTTAAAGTAACTACTTAATTATTTGGCCGCGCTGGGTCACTTCGTTGCTGAGTGGGCTTTCTCTAGTTGCAGGGAGCTGGTGCTGCTCCTCGTTACGGTGTGAGGGCTTCTCATTGCAGCGGCTTCTCTTGGGGAGCATCAGCTCTAGGCGTGCAGCCTTCAGTACCTGTGGTGCCTGGGTGTAATTTCCCCGCAGCATGTGGAATCTTCCCTGACCAGGGCCTGAACCCGTGTCCCCTGCATTGCCCCGTGAGTTCCTATCCACTGGACCACCAGGGAAGTCTGAGTATAGGTGTTTAAAGATAGAGGCCATTGGAAAATTCATGTGAGAAAACTAAGTGCTCTGGAGATGATGGTGTGAGAGCTTAAGGATGGTAGATTGCAATTCACTTTGCAGGGTTTTTGCTACTAAAACACATATAAAACTGACTAGGAAAATGCCAAAATTGAGATGGTTGAATAACTAGTAATTCTTACACTGTCTATGCTTCTTAGAGGCCTACTGTGACCTTGCCTGGCAAAACCCACTGCCCCTTCCTGCAGGCGTCCTTCCTTTAAGCAGTGTGTTTCTCTCTCTCGGCTAGACTGTGAAGTCTTTAGGCAGAAATGGCATGTCCTATTCTGTATTTTTTGCACTCAGTATAGTGCTTACACACAGGAGATCCTTCTAAACCTTGGCTGAATCTCTTCTTAGTCTGAGAGTGCCTGCAGGCTCAGTTGCTCAGTTGTGTCCAACTCTTTGTGACCCCATGTACGTAGCCCGCCGGGCCCCTCTGTCCGTGGGATTTCCCATGTACCCCAGTATCCTTGCCCCTACTCCAGGGGATCTTCCTGACCCGAGGATGGAACCCGCGTCTCTTCTGTCTCCTGCATTGGCAGGTGGGTTCTTTACCGCTGTGCCCGCTGGGAGGCCCTCCTACTGTGAGACTAGGGCACAAATATTATCACAACAGGAGAAGCGGCAGCTACTGTCCTTATCAGAGGAGGACTCTGAATCAGAGTTACAATCCAGCCAAGAAGCCAGGAAAGCACTCCCAGAGAAACCACAGAGATTTTTTTTAGTTTCATATGGTACATCAAGCTGTTTTGTTGTCTCATTTCCTTGATACACCGGCCCATGGCCTGGAAATCTCTTGTTTGTTTAGCAGACACCGAGGCATGAAAGTTACAGGGTGACAGAAGCATGTAATTTTAATACCATATAATACATTTAACACTGTGTAAGAAGTCACAGTAGGGACATGTGCATAGGGCATTCTCTGTGACAGAGGGCCTGGAGGAACTCTTAATAGAAAGTAGTGTGGTCGCTGAATTGAGAGAGAAGGGAGACTACCTCCTGCCAGCAAACAGTCTTCTGTGAAGAGAGGCTGAACCTCCCAGCCCAGGAGATGGAGTCCAGGAATGGAGGTGGGTGGATGCAGCTGGTGAAGCTGGGGCCAACTGGGGGACAAAAGGCAGAGAACTGACTGGGAGAAACCTTCTCTCTGTTTTTGCTCTTCGTCTCCTGTCTTCTCTTTGTGCTGCTGCTGCTAAGTCGCTTCAGTCGTGTCTGACTCTGTGTGACCCCATAGACGGCAGCCCACCAGTCTTCCCCGTCCCTGGGATTCTCCAGGCAAGAACATTAGAGTGGGCTGCCATTTCCTTCTCCAATGCATGAAAGGAAAAGTGAAAGTGAAGTTGCTCAATCATGTCCGACTCTTAGCAACCCCATGGACTGTAGCCTACCAGGCTCCTCCGTCCGTGGGATTTTCCAGGCAAGAATACTGGAGTGGGTTGCCATTCCTTTCTCCCTCTTTGTGCTGGTCTGTGGAATTTTTGCTTTAACGATGAGTAAGGGGGAGCCCCTAGAGTATTTTACAGAGCAGAGTGATTGATTTGATCAGAAATGTGTTTTGTAAGGCAGACTGGCAGTCATGTAACCACATAGATGATGAATTGTAGAGTCAAGTCTGGAGTCAGGTAGACGGATTTGGAGGCAGTTGCAGTGTCTAAGAGATAGAGTTCTTATTATATGATTTCATTTATATGCTGTGTCCAGAAGAGGCAGATTCATAGAGACAGAAAGTAGACCAGTGGTTGCCAAGGGCTGGGGTTGGGTAATGGGAAATTACGACTAATGGGTACAGGTTTTCCTTTTGGGGTGATGAAAGTATCATTAGATGGTAATGATAATTGTGCGACTTTGTGAATATACTTAAAAACCCACTGAATTGTATGTTTTTAAGTGGTGAATCTGATGGCTTGTCAATTATTATCGCAGAGAGAAAGAGAGGAAGAGTTCCTGAAATAAACAGGAATAGTGAGCATAAAGAAAACGAGATGGGTTAGAGGGAAACTCAACCCAAGAGTTGACAGCTTGGGTTGTCAAGTCAACCCAAGAGTTGGTCAAGAATTGACAGGAGAGTGAATATTGGCGATGCTCACAGTGAAATAGGGGCCAGCCCTGCCATTTCTAATTTGTATAATTAAACTGATGGGGAAAGAAATTCTGGAAAAAGCAAGTTTGGAGAAACCTACAATGGACAGTGTGAAATGTTTTGAGTATGTTATCAAGTCAGACAGTTGTGCATAAAGGCCCAGATTTCAGGAGACTCTGGGACTAGAAAAAGAAGTGAGTTATGGAGGGGGTGAGGGGATGTAAACCGAAGAGGTCGTCAGGCTGCTGGTGGACAACGCCGTGTCCCCACTCTTTTTGACTCTCTATCCTCCAAGCTGGTCTTGAGGGGTGGTGCTGGAACCACTGGTTTTTAAATAAAGCTCAGTCTTTCTGTTGCTTTGCAGGCAGAGGCAAGACTGGCAGCAAAACGGGCAGCCCGGGCTGAAGCAAGAGATATCCGCATGAGAGAACTGGAGCGGCAGCAGAAAGAGGTAATTGGGGAAAATAACCCGGATTTTGTGTTATTTCCCCCCCCCAGATCAGTACGTGGCTAGTTTCCTTCTGAAGTAAACCTGGTTCCTTTTGAAATACTGGGAATAGAGTAACCTGATGTATGTGTTTTAACGAGCCATTCTGTGTCAGCAAGTTAAGTGCAATATTTGTTTGAAATCGTAACAGCAGACACCTATATACCTCTTGTCATAAGTTACTGTTGTGTTATAAGTCCTTGTAATAGCCGAAAAAGGCTTAGAGATGACAGGATTATTTACTGTAGTCCTAAATGTCCTAGAAGTTTTACTGTGTTATGATAAATACATAGTTAAGCTATGTAGCTTAACTACATAGTTAAACTCTGTGAAACAACCTTATAGTTTGTAAACATACTTAATAATGGAGGAAAATATTCATAAAAGAAATGGAAAAAAACCCACAATTGTAGCACTTTTAGGACTCCAGTCTTGTGTTACAAAAACTAGTATCCATATATAGATCAAAAACTACTGGAAAGAAGTAATTACTCTCAGTACTTTGGTTTATCTATGGTGGGATTATGATTGGTTTTACGTTACACTTTTGTATCGCTAATACATTTCCATCTGTTCTAATTATCAGTGAGAAAAGCAAAAAAAAAAAAAGAAAAATTGCTAACTAGACATATAGAAATTGGGCTGCTTTAAAAAGAAAACAAATACTCTTTTTTACTCTTTCCTTCTGACATTGACCTGACTTTGAAAATTCCCATAAAAAACATTTCTGATGTTTTAGTTCATAGGGGGGATAAAGCTGCAGGGCAATATTAAACACTTTATTTTGGGGTTTGTGGTGAATTTTCTGTTAATGAGTTAAAGAGATGTATATAGAGTCCATATTGTCACAGCTCAAAAACAAAGCCAAAAGCAGTTAATGTATTGCTAATTTTTTTTTTTTTACCTCGTAGCTTCAAATATTGAATGCAGTTCTTGGCTTGAGATGAAATGTTACAATACAATGCGTTGTCTTTCATACTCCTAAAATTGTAGTGAACTATAAGAATAGAGTTATTAGGTTTGTTGTTTTTTTGTTTTTTTTTTTTATTAGGTTTGTTTTATTTGTAGTTCTCTTAGCTGCAGACTGAACATATTTAGCTTAGTATGTTGTGTATTTTGAATGTGTAACTTTGAATTAACAATCATTGCCTTGCAGGACAAATGTATGTGACTAATTTAAGACTTTCCATAGCAGACAGTATGTTGGAAACTTGAGTTTGTGAAACTTTTGCATTTGTAGCACTCTCATCATTCCTTTGATCGGAAATGGGGACAGATTCAGAAGTGGCTGGTAGGCCAGAATTGCCTGCCCTGCATGTTGTGATCAGTTGCTGAAATATGCAATCTCAAAGTAAAACATTGACTAATCATTTGCCAAGTAGGAGTGTTTGTCATGTTTGAACCTAAAGGTCAGCGAGTGTCTCTTCTGCCTGTAGTGGACCAAATGTGTGCTTGGAGTCCAGCCATTTTTGTTGTAGTTACAGCCTCACGCTCATCTCATAAATGCTCCTGACCAAGAAAGATTGAGTAAATGAATGTGTTTTCGCTCTGTGGATCTGTTCTTCTGTCCCTAAAATTTGTCCACCCCTCTCCATCCCACCTTCTCCCCTGCCCCTTTCTTCATTTCTCTCTTTTTTAAAAAGCTATATCATCAGGTTCTTCATAGAAAGATGAACCAAATCATTCTTTCATCCCCTCTGAAAATTGCCTTTATTTTGTTAGTTCTCTCAGTTTCCTTTCAAGTCTTACACTGTCACTCCCAAATTTGTTAGCTGCAAGAGCAAATTGCACCCAGTAATGTTTGAGTTACTGTGAGTCATTCCTAAATTTGAGCTTTTTTCAGTGTTGACAAGTGCCCTAGCTGCCTCTGATTGCAGGGGTTCTTAGCTTGGTGTCTGGATAGGCTTGAGGGATGGGGTAAGAACATCTCATGCCAGGTTTTGAGTGTGTGTATGTTTTCATATGAAATGGTCACAGGAATTTTTATCATCAGATTCTCAAAAGGAGTCTGTGATCCCTAAGAGGTTAAGAACCACTGTTTAATTGCTGCTTAACAAGCAACTTTCATAAGCAAATCCCTTCTAGAATAGCATTTTAAGGTATAACTAGAATTTAAATATTTATGATTGTATTTACCTACAAATTTTAAAGCTTCATCATACGTCTCATTGTGATATTTTAGAAAAGAGAGAAAAAAGATGTTTGGTTACTTAAAATTAAGCAAGTCCTCATGTATGTGTTTGTTATTTTGGAGTGGAATCTGTCCTTTCTTGTTATTAAAGCTAGCTTATTTTTTTATTCAAGTGTCTTCTGCATGTAACTGGCTTAATATTACTGATAATGTCTTAAGAATATTTTTGCATGAGTTAAGAGAAATAATTCTTAATTGCAAAAGTGGAAATATTAATTTCTTCTTATAATTATGTATTATAATTCTCAAATTAAATTGCCTAGGATTTTAATATCTTAGGGCAGATCAAAGCATTAAATAAGAAAAACCTATGTTAAAAGTCTAATATTTAATTCTTACATCAAAAGGAGCAGTTTGGGTTAGGGTTTAAAATGCAGGTGTCCAAGTCTTAAATAATAGGTAGGATTTGGACAGGCAGCGAAGGTGGGGTTTAGTTTCAGATAGAATAATTAACATTCCAACCCCTTCTGGCACTTCCTTCAAACTGATTTTTCCTCTTCTTATCCTTGCCTTTCTGGCTGCTTTCTGTCTATAAACTTATAGAAGTTGGCATGTGATCGTCACAGTGTAAAATATGAATTACTAATAAATTTATAATAAATAATGCATAGACAAACAGGTTATCGACTACTAGAAGGAAGAGTCTTCCTATATTAAAAATTTCTCCTAATTTCTCCCAGCCTATATGGGCTTACATTTTATTCTGTAGTTTTCTGAACTCATTAGGTCATTTTTTCCAAATGGTGCTAAAAAGAAAGCTGTGTAAATCTAGAGATACTCCAATACTTACTCTGTTGTTATTTAGAGTAATTTTTATAATAGGCATAATTAAGGATAAATATGAATTCATCTGTCTTTGCTGCATGTTTAATGGGATGTGCTCTTTAGAGACAGGTTTTTAAAAGTGCTCCTGTGTGGTAGGTGGAATGAAAAGAAAGGATAGAATAAAGAGAAGACTGAACATTAGACCTTGTATTGATATGTCACCCTGGTACCCCAAATAACACTAGGAGCGGGCACATGGAATTAACTTAAACTAACAAAGCTAACTAGCCTAGAACTTGTTACCACTTAGTAAGCTGTACCTACCCTGCTGGGCTAACACTCATGCCCCCCAAAGTTTTGTGATACATCACCTGATAATCAAAGAGAGGAAAGAAACTTGCTTGGCTTCTTACAGATTACATGTATCTATTACATAACAAAACTGTGAATCAGTGATGAATTCTTAAAGATCAGAACACCATGTTGAATATTGAATTATTGAATCATCCTGGTACATATAAACAGACTTCTGAACAGATTTGATCAAATGCATCAATGTACACGACAGATGACAACCAGGCGTTTTTTGAAATTGTATTCAAAGATCATGACCAAAACAAAGGATTAAATTGTGGTGTTTCTGTTGAATTACTGTTGCTGGATTCACGATGAATGATCAGGCATAGCCACATCTAATTATTCCATCTGCATGATGATCATGCTGCATTGTCATGGGGTGTTGAAGTTTTGGTGCATTTTGGGGAAAGCGGTGTCGATTAGCTGTGAACCCAGTTGGCCAGTTGTGTGTAGATTCTTAGTCAATGCGAATTGACACTCCAAACTTTGAAATTCTGAAAGATCAGAAGCTTCTTACAGTTGATAAGGTTCTAGGGACTAGTCATTTAATTTCACATGACTTAGTACTTAATGCCACAGTACTAATAGCTGAATATGGAAAAAAATTAGTATTACTTTTAGTTAATTGGATTTTTTTGTGTGTTTTTTTTTCACAATCTTCATAAGGCATAACTTCTGAAGCAACTTTATCACCTCTAAAGTATTTACTCAGTTTCCCCTAATTATAAGTAGTTTTTCATATTAACTGTACACAGTCAGGGGCTATTTCATTTAGTTGTTCTTTACTTTTCCAGTTAGAGTGGTAAAAGAAAAAAAATTTTTGCAATGAGCACAAAATTATAACCCAAACCTCTTTAAAAGAATACATTTTTACCATAAACTACATCTATAATAAACATTTCTTCCTGCCTTGCATAAACTAACATCATAAATAGATCAAAGTCTGCTTTTAATGCTGACCTCAATTTCTGTTGGTTAAGTATACTTACTTATTTTTATGTTGGTATATTGAGCTCTCTTGGTCAATATAGAGTACAATATATAGAGTACATTCTACAAATGGCCAGCATACATACACTTGTTCAAATGAAAACATTGCTAAGATGATTTCTACTTCCCTTGCAACTGAGGGACGTGACTGCCCCAGCTCGGCTCTGAGGAAACTCACCTCTGTGCTCAGTTCTGATAGACAGCCGTCTGCTCAGTGATTAACTGTCCCTGTACTTTCTCCTTCCCCAGGAAGAGTCGGAAAGGGCCAGGCACTCCCACAGACCCAGTCATCATCGTCCTTCTCTGGTTTGTAATGACCTGCAGACTTGCCTCTGATGCTTTTCCTCACCAGCTGCTGCAGTCCCTCACACGCCTTTACTGTTTGTTTTTATCTTATCAGGGAGTTGAGGAGGCACTGTCCATTCGAAGTCTTGGCAGTCACAGGGTTGGTATTTTAAGTTGTTTACACCCTAATAGCAAAGCTATCCCTTTGTCTTTTCTAAAAAAATAAAAAATAAAATATTGGCAAAGTTCTTTTCATTGGAAAGTGATATTTTTCTCTCAAATTATTGCTATAAGTAAATCAATTCTAAAATAATAAATATTTTTGTCTATTAACATGTATATCTACTTTTTTTTCTATAAAAGGACTTTTGATTTTGGAAAATCATCACAAAATAAGATTGATTTTATAAAATAACACCTGCATGGTTCTAACTTTCAGATTTTTCCTACTTTCAGATTTTTTTTAAATAATCATTTTTTTAATAAAATTTATTATTTGGGGGCATGGGTGACTAATTATAGTTTTATTCAGTGGAAAAATTGAACTTCTGATTTTCAAAATGCCTGTCTTACCATATTTATAGAAATGATCATGCTTCAATATTTTGATTAATATTCTGTAGTTTGTCTCAAGTATTTAGTGTACATCATTGTAAATCAAAATAAATGAGAAATTGCTTATTAAAGGCTTGCATATTGTGCCAAAAAAGCTGATCTCTATTCATAATGAATTGTGTTTTAAGTCTTAGAGCAGTGCTTTTAATTTGTACATTGTTAATATAGTATATGTGCTCATATCTAGATTTTTTCATCAGTAAAATTCTATTCTTGTTAAGATCTGTATTTGTTAATATCTCCAGGTCTCGTTTTCTTCCTGTCTTGTATAATGTTCCTATCTTGTATTTTTTTCCTATCTTGAAAATACGCTGTATTAAACAGTGTGTTCTGGTATACTAGTTATTGATATGTTTGCATTCTTAAATAGTCTTTTACTCTGGTTATATTTCTTTTTTTTTTTAATTCACTTACATTCTTAAGACCATATTTTATTTTTTAGATAATTTTCCTTTTGCTAAAATCTGTTGCATATTGGCTGAGTGCAGCTTTTTCCCATAAATTTTGCACATGCATATGCACTAAATTGAATGACAGGCAAGATGATGTTTTCTGAACGTATAGTTGGTCCCAAGAGTGGTTATATTTCTTATTGGTGAATGTAATCTACTGTCTTTTTGAAGTAAATTAGTAAGCTAGTACTTGAATCATAAACATTTTGGTTGATTATAAAAGTTTAGATTTATAAGAATATTAAAAAGCCTTTATAGAAATTAGTGGTTTAAGAATGATTTTAAAGGAAAAGAGCTTTAAGATAATAAATTTGTCATGCTTCTCCCTGGAGAGATTTTGGTGCTTTTTTTCCTCACAGGGAGTTAACAAAAACTTAAAAGTTGAGCTTGGAGGGCTTTGAAAATAATCCCATCTCACCTCTTCTTGAAAAATATATGACTTATTATAATGTTCATAGTGTGAAGTTCACAGTCTTCAAGCTGGTTATTTGTAAATTTGCATGGAAACTTACATATTAGTTTAACCTAATGGTAAAGCCATCCAAGTTCGACCTAATTTGTTTTTAAAACAAATCTGTAAACAAAAAATAAATCTGCAATTAAATAAGGAATTGTTTACTCAGTGTCTACAAAATGAGATTGATTTTCATTTCATGGAAATTACATCATTAAATAAATTTAAGATATAACTGGAACTCAAATAGTATTTTATTTCATTATGGTAGTTATGAAAATTTGCTATTATGTAGCAAAAAGTAAAACTCCTAATATTTTTAAAAAGCAGTCTGTGAACTTCAAGATTAGTAAAATTTTTACCTTGTAGAGACTTCAGTACTACTGTGAGTATACATTTAGAATATTTAAGTTTTTAGACTTTCTTAGAAATGTCTGATTTGAAATGAAAGCTTACTAATAACACAGTATAAAAGAAATATAGTTTAAGTTTTTTTCTTTTTTTCTAACTTGATAATTTTGGGAGTTTTAAATTTTCATCAGATTATTGCTTTTTAGAATAACTTTACCATCTACATTATACCAAAAATGTAGACAACTTGTGTTCTCTGTAAAAATATATGTTATGGCTTAAAACCCTGACCTAAATTTTATTGGGGTTTGCTATATTATTTGGGGGTTTGGTATTTCTTTTCTAGTTATTTTTTTAAACTTATGAGCTGTATATTAAAAAGTCTAAGACTTTTGGACCTTGTATTGGGTACATGAACATCAGCAGTACTTGGATATGAGGAAGATGTGTTTATGGTTTTATGCCACATTCTTCGGACTTTGATCTCTCCTTTTGTCCACTTAACTGCTTTCTTTGAAAAGTGTCCTGCCTGAAGCTATGTGGGGCTAGAGATGGTATCAATGCTATAGACATTCTGTATAAAAATAGAGCAGAGATAGTTCAAGATGGTTCAAGATGGTAGGTTTGGGGAAGGAAGATTAAATCAAAGCCCTGAGTTTAGAATTGAAACAGTGCTTCTTTAAAAAGCAATCTACCTTTAAAAAAAAAAAAATCTGACTGACTGCTTTGTCATGCTTTTATATATTGAAATACAAGAAGACTATAAGGAAGAGATCCGAAATTAGAAAATGAGGTGATCTTGAATCAGAGTGGTAGGGATACATCACAGTTTTCACTGGTGGAGAGCTTTACTGTTGTTTTTTATTAGTTCCTATTTATGTATCAATGGCTTTAGTATAATTTTAATGAATTTAATTTTAACATGCTTGGAATTTTTTATTCTGTCATTTACTCCTACACTGTTTAATTCCGTGGAAGAACCCATCGAAGGATGTTACAGGGACACATTGGAGCCAAGCCCGTACACCAGAAGTGAAGACCTCGTGGCGTGTAGCCCAGGGAAATGTGCAGCGTTAGTACTGCGCATTCACTGTTGACTCACAGCGCCCCGGGGACTTGAGCAATAGGTCCATTCCCACAGAAACAGACACTTGCCGAACTTTTGTTTCTGTAGCCTCCTTTTTAATACTTTTTATAATAGCAAGTCTGGAAATATTTTGTTTAGCTAGAGCCTTTAATATTTTCAGTTCTCCCTTCTTTGATGAATCATTTGTTTTTAAACAACTTAAATACCAACTGTCACATACTGGAGGATCCTTTTTGTTCACTGGGTGTACAACCAGTAGTAGTGATTGGGATGTCCAAGTTGTGGATTTTCCTATCAGATTCAGCAGTTTTTAAAACTGAGGGAATTCCCTGGCGGTCCAGTGGTTAGAACTCCACTCTTCCAATGCTGGGGCCCTGATTCCATCCCTGGTCGAGGAACTAAGATCCTGCAAGCCTCACAGCGCAGCTGAATGAGTAGATAAATATAATAAAACTATCTGCACTCTGCATTATATTTTGGGAAAAGAAAATCAAAATAGATCATTTTCAGTTCAACTTGTTAAATCTTATGCTTTTGCAGAAGATCAGATGTTCCAGAGAGGATGAGAACTAAGACTGATTCCTTCAATGAACTTACCTTTTTGGAGGATGGAATAGTTTATATGCAGGAATGTGTGATTTGAGTAATACATGTTTTGGTCATGGTTTTTGTTTTTTTTTTTTTAAACAAAAAAGATATTTTGTTAGAGAAGTCGCAGGTGAAACTTTCATAGAGAGGGAACTTTATTTTCAGTGAAGTGTCATTCACCACAGTGACTTGACCACACACATCATTTACCACCAAATGCACACCATTAGGCATTTTAGAAAATTTTGGATAAAAAAGATTTTTTTTACACATGGTAGTAACACTTTATATTCTGTTTTCATGATAATACAAGGAAAGTATGCAAATGCAGATATTTTGCTTCAGTACCTGTTAGTATTTATTGCAATATCATTTTCACCAAATTTAATTTTGCCAGTGGTAAAATTATACCACTTAGCCTTATACTTATGAAATACATTTTGGGGAATTTCTGCAATATTTTTTGTGAATGATCATCTCATTAAGCATGAATTGAAACCTTTGTCCTGTCTGAAATATTATTTTAATGCTTTATTAGAACTACACTTTTAAATTTTATCTTCTAGTGTATTTTAGGCTTTTTAAAATTGCAGCCTCTATGACAGGAATACATTTTACACTCTAATCCAATATACATACCCAGAGATGTGCCTGTTTTTGTATGTATAGAAGTATATAAAAAATACAGAAACAAATTTTACAAAAATAATATGTACTGTACGTGATCTACTCTAGTATTTTGTATTTTCTTAATGTTGGTTGCACCCATAAATTGACTTTATGAACTACTAATGAGTTGCAGTCCACATTTAGAAAAACATTACTTTAGATCAGGTTTCTAAATAGTGTTCCCTAAAATCCTAAATGGGTATAAGAGTTGCAAAAGAAAAATATTTTTACCAAACTACCTGAGGAGCTTATTCATTGCTTTTGCTTTATACATTGCTCTTCTGGGCAAGACTGCTTAAAAAATCTCACTAGAATGCTTAAAAAATTAGGAAAGCACAAATCTGAGTAGTTAGTTACTATTTAATTTGGTTTCTTGAAGTTGACATGTGGTGCTAAACGTATTACTTTCTTAAAGACACTACAGGGAATATGGTTTTTCTGGTCTTGTCATAAATTTTATATCTATTTTCTTTTATTTATATTTCATGCCACTTTTATATGTATACTATCCATTCCACACTTTGCTCTCACCAAGTTTCTAGCTTTGTTCACTATGTTTCATAGGGAAAGTTCTTGAGAAGGGTTGTTTTCCAAGTGTGTGCATAAGCAGATCCAAGGGAACTCTCCCCATTTTAATGCTGCAGTTGTTTTTTGTCTTTCGGTTTTTTGTTTGTTGCTTTTTTGGTAAGTTTCATTATACTAGCTGTGTGTTCCTGCTTCATTGCTTCTCCATGACTTGCTTTTGCCACGTTTCACGTGATGGACAATGATGGTCACAGACCTTTAGGATGCTTAATGCCTGTGTCTAAAGGCTTCCTTGGGTGTTTTGTGCTGTAGCGTACTGGGGTGAATCATCTGAACATTACTGATTATACATTCTGGTTTTGAATGAGAACATGCAGTTTTTCTTGTACATATAGTTTAACAATAACCTATACTAGGAAAGAGTGAGGGGGAGAGTATTCTTTAATTCAGATGTCACAACTGTTATGTTTAATAATTTGGGACGTTTAAAGTAGTGCTGGATTTTTCATAACTATAAATGTTGCTTCCCCTCCCCCCTTTATATTTCTGATTTTGGAAATAAAACCAACTTTCACCTTTTCCTGAAATCCAGTATGGTGCTCTTAAGGATAGATCATCAAGACTTCCATCATTAGTACGTATTGCATGACTTTGTGTTAAATATAGTTTCACTTTATAAACAATTGGTGATACTAATCCTAGATTATGTCTAACTTTTTCACAGGTCTGTTGTGATGTTTGGGGGAAATATGTGACTAACAGCAAATTCTAGTGTGCAATTGTGACATGATTTAGCACTTGAATAGCTTTGCCTTTTAGGATCTCAGGATCAGATAAAATTTTTTGCTTTCCTATTCAGGACTAAGATTGGTAGTAGTGTCTTTTCTTAAAATGGTGAGTCACCCAGCTGACACATACTCATGCCCTGGAAGACATGCTTCCAGCGGTGTTTTGAGATGTACTGAACTGCAGCGGCGTGTTCTACAGCTGCACCTGCTATGTTGTATGTTTTGTCTCACAAGCCAGCAGCTGTGAAAGGATTCAGGTGACAACTGAAACATCAGTTCCATCCACTCATTTTTTGCTTGATTTGGTTTATTTTTGATGGCATGTCATCTTGGCCAAGGAAGTTGACTTGTAGTGTGTTTTTCTTGGGTTAATGTGTCCATAGGTTGCCACAGCTCTTATGTTCAGAGTAGTAATGTCTAAAAGAAAGATATGCACTTTAAAAAAAAAAGAAAATGAGTTTGTAATCACTGATTCAGGGTCTAGCTGTGCATGTTTCAGGTGATGTGTGTAGAGCAGGCTGTTGATGGCTAGGACCCTTCTAGCTGCATCTCCTCCTTTCAGACCAAAGGTGCATATCCACATTGGACTTCTTATCTGCCGGTTGTCCTGTTCAGTAGTATTGCTGTCCTCTGTCCCCTCACATGCACTTGGCTCTGACTCCTAGAAATTATGTATTAGACAGTGCTATCTTCAAAGGACTCGGAGGTCAGGTTATTATCTAATGACGCTGCTGCTCCTTGAGACAGGCCACGCTGTGCCGGCTGCTCTCCGCTGAGCAGCACGTGCTGTGGACCAGTAACTCGGGTTAAGAGGGCTGTCTCGGGCAGTGCAGTGTTGTTTTCTGTTCTCTTCTTGCTTTGCTGGGTACACAGGATTGCTCTTTGGCCTTTAGGTAAGGAGGACTGCAAAAGGAAGTGGCCTCTCTTGTCACTCATACGTTTTTAAGGAAGCAGAGACTCAAATGAGGTGTGGAGTGAAGGTCCTCACTTAAAGCCTAATTAAGTTTTCAGGTGACTCAACACAGTGCTGGACGGCACAGAGGAGATGAGGGGAGCGCTGGTGGGCAGGCAGGCTGTGTGTCTTAGCCAGTTTCCCGCTCACAGGTGGGAAGTAGAGTGCATGCGTGTGGAGTGCTCTGTGTCCCATGTGGGCGTTTTTCTGTGTATGATGTTAAGATGGTTTTATTAAATTATCTTAAAACTTCACTATCCAATCTTTAAAGTTAACTTCAATATTTACTTCTAGAGTCATTCTTACAGTCACTCTTACGGAATGAAGAAGAGATCTTCTGGTTCTCATAAAGACCCACTGGTTAGTTCTGTTGTGTCTCATATCACAGTATTTTGTGTGGTTGTAAAATTCACTGATCCTTTCAGGGAAATTAAGAATTATGACTGCTCTTCAGGCATTATTGAAACCTGATAATATACTGAAACATGACTTATCAGAACCTTATTTTAAAATAATTTTGTTTTCATTTACAAGATTTAATGTCAAGTTAACGTATGATGGGCTTCCCTGGTAGCTCAGCTGGTAAAGAATCCAGTTGCAATGCAGGAGACCCTGGTTCTATCCCTTGGTTGGGAAAGGAGAAAGGATAGGTTACCCTATCCAGTATTCTTGCCTGGAGTATTCTTGATAGGATACCCACACCAGTATTCTTGCCTGGAGAATTCCATGGACAGAGGAGCCTGGCAGGCCTAAGTCCTTGGGGTTGCAAAGAGTCGGAAGTGACTGAGCGACTTTCACTTCACCAGCGTATGCTAACCCTGGTGGCTAGACTTAGGAAAGTGTCACACTAAGTTCATTAATATTGTATTTTCATCTATGAATTGGGCTTTGGAGGATGGTACCTTAAGAATAGGTTTAGTGAGATTCTTATAACTTATTTTGGAAATTTGAATTGATTTAGTTGTGGTATTGGGCTTCCCTGGTGGCTTAGACGGAATCTGCCTGCAATGTGGGGAGACCTGGATTCGATCCCTGGGTTGGGCAGATCGCCTAGAGGAGGGCATGGAAACCCACTCCAGTATTCTTGCCTGGAGAATCCCTGTGAACAGAGTCTGGTGTGCTACAGTCCATGGGGTGACAAAGAATTGGACACGACTGAGCGACTAAGAACAGTTGTGGTATTATAGGCAGTACCAAACTCACATGGAGCTGTCATTCTGAATGATTGTTTTTATAGGTTTGAGATTTGGGGAACTTGAAATTAATTTTCTGGTAGAAACAACAAGGTTTATGATGGCAGAATTCCCATGCTGTCTTGCAGAAAATTCTTCAACCTATAGTGTAATTAAACTGTAGGACTGATAGTGTTCTCCATTCCAGCCAACTTGCTAAATGGTGTTGCTGTGTGGAGAAAAAAAAATGTCTACAGTGCCCATTTGGGGTGCTGGGAACACCTCTTCCCTGTCGAGTTGCAACAGCACTGGCAGAGGAAGTGCAGCCCAAGCTCTTTGCTAACTCGGGGCTCCCTTGGGTAGGGCTCTGACCATTGGTGAGGTGGGGAGAGGGGTGGGAACCTTTGGCTGGTGGAAATGCGGAAGGAGGCGAGGATGAAATGGGAGGACATTAGTGAGAGGCCCTGGCAGGTGGAGTATTGGGAGCTTTGGGGAGAAGTGAGTCATGGTGCCTCTCAGAGGGTGTGGTGCAGGCGGGTCGGGCAGGGCAGGGTTACGATGGGAGGAGGGGGTGTCCCCTATTGCATTGTCAACAGTGGAGGAGCCGTCTTTCAGTCAGGGATTGCCTGGGCTTCCTTAACCTTGAGCAAAAGAGATGGCTGAAATTTTATAGATGATTTCTTCCCCCCGCCCCCCCCCCACCCCCCACCCAAGCAAATCAATAATGTAATTGCTTGGCTTAGCATACTGAAGATGGACCTGCCGTACATGTTTTAGACCAAACCGTATTTACTGCTCACACTCTTTCTTTGGTAATTTAATTTGATGAGTTTATTTGGACAAATAATGGAATTAGAAGGAATTTTGAAAAAAAATAGCTTTAATGATTTCTGTGATGTTTCTAAATAGATTATAAAAGCGGTAATTATCCGTTCGTCCTGGGTTTTTCAAGGACATTCCTAAGTGTGACATGAGAATAATTCACTTACCATTTCCTTTCTATTTTATCTGAGGACTTATATTCTTTTTAAAGTAAAAAAAAATTAGTAATGATTTGGTTTGAAAAGTTAACCTTTAATATTAGTCTTTTTTGAGAGACTTGAAATAGCTCTTATTTTAACTTTGACTTAATATAATTCGAAGGGGTTTGGCAATATCCAATTTTGTCATTGTTGTTAGGTTAATAGCATTTAACCTAAGAAAAATGTGTTTGATTTTGCTTTTTGCAGAGTGGCCTCTACTTTGACCAAAGAAACTATAGCAGTCTTAGACATAGCAAACCCACCTCTGCCTACTGTTCTCGGGTTTGTCACAAGGTTTTTTTGGCTTCATGTGTTTTATCCAACTTTAACACATTTCTAATCCCCTGTTTTGCATTTTGAGTAGTTAGGACTAATCTGTGAATGGCTGTGTTTGTACAGGTTTGTGATAACTGAATTCACATTGTCTGTGTGAGTGTATCTTTGAATGATGGTAAATGTTGAATCACCACATTTATTAATGAGGACCATTTTTTCCAGTTTTTTAAGTGTAAAGTATTTAACATTTACAAAAAAGTTCAAAGAATTGTATAGTAACCACCCACACACCTATACTCAGATTCGACAGTTGACATTTTTACTGTATTTCCTTTATCGTGTAATTATCTGTCTGTCCCACCGTGTTTCCATCAGCCCGTCTTTTTGGGAAGGACACATTTCAAAATAAGTTGTACACATCAGTACATATCACAGTGTATGTCCTTTTACTAAATAAAAATGTACATGTGGAAATATAAACTATAAGTGTGATGAGAGGGAATTCCCTGGTGGTCCAGTGGTTAGGACTCAGCGCTTCCACTGCCAGGGCCTGAGTTCAGTCCCTGGTTGGGGAACTAAGATCCCACAAGCTGAGCAGCACAACCAAAAAAATATGTGATGAGAAGAATGTAATTATGTAATGTGAGAATCTCTTGTTCTTTCAAGTCATTTGGCACATCATACATTTAGAACATATTAAATATATGGCACGCAGTACATTTAAAATAATTCAGTTGTCAAAACCTGCGTACATGATTTAATCTTATTTTCCGTGTCTGATTGGGCTTAGTGAAAAAGAACTGAAAATGTATTGAGATGACATCAGGAAAAAATTTAATTCCTTTTTAAATAATGCTGTGCCTTATTTAATGCATGGATTCACTGTGACCAGTATAATTTATCTAATTAAACCAAGGCACTTTGCCCATGGCTTGTTCTGAAATATAGGTTTCCTAATCCATTTGGAAAAGAGAGTTTATAGCAATAACTCAGAGCTCACTCACCTGGCCTCCCAGTAGTCAGGATAGGCCCGTTCGCTGTCACAGGAGCGTCTGGTGACTGCTGCGGCGTGGCCACAGCGTGCGGCACTCCCCGAGCCGGGCCCTTGTTCCCAGGACATTTTCTTAGGTGGCCCTCTCGTCTCCTGACATTCATGTTCAAAGACCAGTGGGACTTAAGACACATTTGTAGAAAACTGTTCCAAGTGTTTTTCTTTCTGAGCCCTTAGAATTGATAGTCAAAGAGATGTCTAATGGTTAAGTTTTTCTCACTGTGTGTCACTTAACTGCCTTAAACGCTTAGGAATCACTAATGAATTACGGGATATAAAGTAGACACAGGCTTTCTGCTTTCACGATTGTGAGACCAGTTCTTTCTTTTCTTGCTTGTGTTTTGTTTTTGTTTCTCAGCAGTCCTCCTCCTTGTACAGCGACCCTCTGGCGACATCCAAGAGCTACAGGGTTAGTACTTCCTGAGGAGGGCGGTGCCTTCAGAGCTGCCGGTTACGTTCCTTTGGGTTAAATCGTGCTCTTTCTCCATAGGCCTCCTCCACTGTAAATTCTGGCCTGCTGAGAAGTGCCAGTCTGGTTTGTATTTTCCACTTCCAACGTGTGTACTCTTGGCGGAGCCATTGTCATGGTGCTGGCTCTAGCTTGACATCTTTCCTCCAAAATAGTCAAAATAGTCACTAAAGCACGTGGCTTTAGTGCTGTGTGTACCACAAAATGTGCTGCCTCTGCTTAAAGTACAAAACTTCCGGGGAGTAAAAATGAGCGTGTCCTCCTCACAGTGGTAGATAGTGCTGGCTGTTGGTGGGCCCTTGCCTAGAATTGGCTTCCTCTAGACGAGGTGGATTTGCATGGGTTCCACTCCACTGGCATACTTGTGTGAGATGGCTGCCTAGGCATGGGATGTCATATTTTGCAGGGGAACAGCTGTGGCCTTGACCACATTAATACTTGGCTCTAATGAAGCCAGCTGACTCGAAAGCCAAAACAATCGCTCTGTGTAATGTGCGATCGTGAGTTGGTTGCTTTCAGGCTGTTTGTTTTGTTGTGGCCTCTTCTAGTGACCGGGAACCTGAGGCTTTGTGCTTGATTTTATCGTGACAGTGGGCAAAGCTTTCTGTACCTCACTTTCTTATCTGTTTTCTTCCCTCTTTTGAAAGAATAAATTGGTAAATGTTCTCCTAATTTCATAACATGATGATGAAAGGCAATGCTGTAACCAGTGGTGCTTTTTGAAATGAAGTGTGATCCTGAAGCTTTACTGAGGCTGATGCAGGAATTTATGCAGACGTAAATGAGTGTTATCACCTTGGGAGGCTGTACACTTAAACACTATTCTTCAGCTTTTTTGGAACTGAGTACTTTGAAGAAGTTACATCACTTTCAAAATAACTTTGACGCTGAATGGCTAAATGGTATTTCCTTTGTTCTTCAGGTGTCATTGTATAATGGTGGATTATATAACCCTTACGGTTCTCGAACTGTAAGTCCAAGCAGGGGGCGGTGGTGGGGAGGGCGATGTGTAGGTGGGCACAGTTTACTTACAAAGAGAAAAGCCATTTAATCTGACCTGTAATAACTCTCCAAGCTGTGACCCATCAGCTTGTCAACTGCGACTCCCCCAAGCTGTGAGAAAGCGCCTGCTGCAAACCGAGGCTTCAAGTGTGAAGGCAGTACAAGCAGAGAAGCCGCTTTTCTGGCTCATTAGTTCCTCGGGGAGAGAACGAGAATAGCACTTCTCGGGCACCCCTTTGTTCTCTGCTTGCACCGCCGTGGGCAGTGGGCGGCGGCTGGGTCCGGAGGGCAGGAGTGCAGTAGGGCTCCACCGGGGGAGTAAGAGTTTCCTTCACCTGGGAGCCAGGGTGAGACAGGTCCAGGGGCACTGATGTCCTCCCAGCGGGAAAAGGAGCTGATCATTATTGTAAAACCTGTCTTCTTGGAAACTTTATAGCCATCTGAATACAGTTTCCACTCATCAAGAACGAGTTCATCCCGAAGCAGTCCTGTGGTGAGCTGCCTGGTCTCCTTGCATGTCCTGTAGACACTTCTGATTGGTTCATTAATCTGCACTCACCGTTCAGAATATCGAGGGTGTGGTGTGTCTCACCCTGTTGTGCATGGATTGCCATTTTCCTTCAGCACACAAACTCAAGAACTAATTTGTCTGAATTGGTGGTTTCTGTATGAATGTGACTTAGCACATAATTCTTAAATGAGTCTGAAGCTAGTGCCATTGGAATTCTTTTTTAATTTATATGTAATTCTCATTTGGAAATTCTTGTTGTTTTTTTCCAGTGGGGGTAATTCAGGGTGTGAATTGGCTGCCCTATCCTTTTTCTTTCTCCTTTTCATCTCTACTTTCTACATGGAACCATTCCACTTGCTTCCTAGCCCTTCAATCAGTGGAGTGAAAGAAGAAATGAAATATGTCAACTTTAAAGAATTGCTACATAAAACACGAAACTGGGACAATTCTAATTACCCAGTCTTTCTAGAGTATTAAAACTTGCTTTAAATTTATAAACGTAATATTAGCTTAAGGAAAGTACAAAGTAAAAGTCCTCTGACTTTTCTCCTGTTTCTGTCACCCAGGTGCAACCTTGGTTTGTGTATATCCTTTCAGAGATATTTTATGTCTGTACTAGTGTCCTTTGTTTGAACAGTATGCAAGTGATTCGTGTACCTAATGCTGCTTAACTTGTTTTCTTTACTCACAGTGTCTTTTCAAATCAGTATATAAAGATTTATTTTATTCTTTTTTTTTTGGCATTTAAAAGATTTAAAAAAGTGTGTCATGTCCCTTTCTATTTCCCCTGAGTGCCTCTTGGAGATTAGTTTTAGGTCAGCACATTTTTTTTAATGGCAGTGTATCATCATTCTGTTAGTGCTGGGCTGTACATTTGAAAAGTTGCTCCTGTTTTGATGAGCTTTTAGGTTGTCAGATTTTTGCTACAACAGATACTTGTACAGTGAACATGCTTATACAAGTATATTATGAGTAAATCTGCATGGTAAGTTGCTAATAATGAAATGATGGGAACCAAAGAGTATGTACATTTAAGTTATGTATATTACCATATTATCCACCAAAAAGACTGCACTAATTAAGCAAATTATGACTTTTTTAGGAACTACCTTGTTATTCTTGATGATATTAAAATTGGAGAAATTATTAAGCAGTTTCTTAAAGGTCAGCATAGGTTACTTTGTGGAGTAGAATAGACAAGTTATATGGACTTTCCTCTATGTAGATGTTTGACTCATTTCTCCTGCCATTTCCAAGTGACATTTATCAAGGATTCCACTGTTACAGTTAACAAAAAGTTATTATAGGGATGTTTAAGGATATACAAGCTTTTTCACAGGAGGAAGTTTATTTTTAACCCACCTGGTAATAAAATTCCATTTGGCAATTCTTGAGCCTGATGTCGTTTCTAGTGTCCCAGCTGTGATGGTCCCTTGCAAAAAAACAAAAAAATTTATGGTAATGTTTTTAGTCGAGTGTAGAATCTGGTCCTTGTGTGCTGGCTAAATGTTATTTCATTTGCAAGTTGGGACTCAGAGTTACTACCCCAGTGATGCCAGAATGGCTCCTTAGTGACGTCAGAATGGGGGCAGCCTCCACATACTGGAGGTGCGTCTTCCACTGCTGATGAAGGAGGGCGGGGATGTGCAGTAATGTTAGAAATACCTGCATGTGCTGCACGGGAGTGAATAAAGGACAACAGGAACCATCATTTCAGTGCCCTTGGTGGTAGGAAGTTCTGTGTTTGACATATTGTTTCATTTGAGAAGATTATTTTTCTCTCCCCAACTAAAAGACAGGCTATTTATTGACTTAATCAATTATAAGAGTATAATTCATTGTAATCAGGGGATCCCAGAGGGCCTAGAGGTTTAAAAAGCATGAGGTCCCTAGCAAGTGTTGGCTAGTAGTCATGCTTCACCCCCCTTTTTCTTTCATTTAACTTAAAAGGTAAAGTAAATACTATTTTAATCTTTGTGCTTTTTGGAACTATCTTTTGGTTTTTGGTGATTATTCAATACGCCTCAAAACAGTTTTTTGGTTTAATGGTGCACAATAGTGGTGCTAATTACAATCAATACTCATAGAGAGCATTTGCATGCTTCCCAAAGCCTGCCTTCCTGTGCTTATGGTCACGGGAAGACTATACTGAAACTGCATCTTTGTCATTATCTGCTTTTAATATCCATAGTTTATCGACGATGACACTGCAAGCGTTGCGTCTTCTGGTTGTGCCAGCCGTGGGCGAAGGGACAGCGTGGTGAGCGTGTTTGCATGCAAACGCATCTAATGTTTTAAAATTGCAACACTGTGTGATCATATGAAATCTATTGCAAAATGAAATTTTCACTTGACAAAATGAGCGTTTTCTTCCAATTTAGTTTATATGAATAATTTACATTCAGAAATGTATTCCTGAGAATACATTTTCTCAGTGGGCTGTGTAAGCTTTCCTAGTGACACCTCTTATGTGCTAGTCATTATGTACTTGACAGATTTTCACTTTTTATTCCTTGTTGCTGTTTTATGCACATGCATGTATATGCACAGTTCACCAAAAACAAAAAAAAATCTCAAATAAAATTAATGTTTCCACATTCTTTAAAACTCATTACTACGGGTTAGAAATCATGCTGCCATTAATTAGTAGTTTTCTTCACTCTGTATTTAACTATTGTTTATATGTCTTTTAAGACCTGTGAATTTTTTGAGTTGCTGATGGCAAAATTTTAAAATATTGTCTTAGAATTCAACTAGAGTTACAATTGTAAAGGTAAGAAACAGCTATGTTAGAATATAAATTATATGATTTCAGGTTTGGTTTTTTTTTTTTTATGAAGTAAGGAGTTTTACAGAGAGCTGATGACATTTTTGCTATATTAAGAACTGATTCGAAAATTACATTGAGGAGAATGGTGTATCAGCTTAGAGCTAAAAGAAAAAAAGAGAGCCCAATAACTGAGCGGCTATAGAGGCTATAATTCCTTTAAGAAATTAGAAGGCCGTTTACTTTGAGTCATGTTTTGTGAAAGATTGCAAACCCAAATTTTTCATAGAAAAGGGGAACAGCGAGAGTTTGTGAGCTTTGTTGCCAGAAATACAGTGATTGAACTAAGCCAGTTTTGGTTCCCTGGCAAGCAAGGTAATGCTCATAATCACAGCTGAAGAAGAAAGAACAGTCCCCAACGCCCGAAAACACCCTGGAAGGTGACGGAGTGGGAAGGGCAGGGGCTTGTACTGTTGCTCCAGCCCATTAGTTGTATTAACAGCGATTTCTTTACTTATTGTTTTTATTTCTTTCTTTATTTCTTTAATGAGCATGTAATGACTATCTTTGTAGGTAGGCCTAATATATGGAGTAAATGAACTATCGAAATTCTGAGATAGTGGGTACCTTTATAATATTATTATATGTAAATTTAAGTTGCGTTACTGTGAACAAGAATACTATTGCTTGACCATCTCAGCTCTTCATAAAACTTCATATATGTAAGCCTTAAAGGAGGCATCTGTGTAGATGGGCTTCCAGATTCCTTTCTGGAAGAGAAGAGTTTTTGAGCAAGGTAATCAGACAGAGCTGAGGTAAGCAGTAGCTGATGAGTGAGGTAACATGTTCATTGTTTTTTAATTCAACAAATGCTTATGGAGTGAGTACCAGTTATATGTGAGGCACTGTGTTCAGTGCTGGGAATGATGTGGTATGCCACACGGGCCAGATTGCTGACTTCATGGAGCTTACATCCTAATGAAAGAAATAGGAAAAAGACTGGTAAAGGAAGAAACAAAAAGAGAAAGTAAGCCCAGGGACTGTGAAGAGAAAAAGCAGGTGATGTGATAGAGGACATTGAGTGGAATGTGTGTCACTTCGGGATGGGGTGATCAGAGAAGGCGTCTCCAAGGGAGGTGACCTTTGAGCTGAGAGTTCTTAGGCCAGTGCCAACAGCTAAGGTGAGAAGAGACTGTTGTGTTCAGGGAACCAGAAAGAGGCCAGTGTAGTTCCTTCATTGTTTGTTCTACAGCTCCTTGTCCTGAGAAATATGAAAAAGGGGAAACTGGAAACTTGGTAAAAGGCACAATAAATACTCTGCAGGTAATCTGCATTCAGCATATATGTGCTTAACCGACTTGATAGCTATAATGCATTATACATTTGTGGCATATAGTAGAAGCTTTAGGTAAATGCTATCCTAGAATCCCTCGTGGTGAGGGTGATGCTCCTCTTCAGGCAGTAGATGATGATCTCTGTAGCATAGAACTCTGGCTAAAATTAGTAAGAGTTTATTTTAGGGAGCTGTGATGTCATTTTGGAACCCTGTACATTTCTTTCTTACCTTCTAGAGTAGGTAATCACAGCACTTCCCTCATTTCATTTCATGAAACTTTATCACACAACAAAAAGAAAAAAAAGGTTTCCCCCATATGACAATGTTCTTATTGTTTTCTTCTCTCTCTCCTTAATTTTAAAGCATCTCATCTTTTTCTAACTGAAAGGTTTCTGCCGCTGATTATTTTAGTCGCTCCAATCGTAGGGGGAGTGTCGTCTCCGACGTGGATGACGTGAGCATCCCAGATCTGACCAGCGTGAGTGCAGCGCATGGGGACCCACTGTCTCAGGCTTGTGACTAACAGCTATTTTAAAATCAGAATTTAATTTATTTGAGTACACCAGCATTAAATACTTTTTTGTTTTGTTTCAAAGTGTATACATTGATATGTTCTTATTTTTTTTCTTTATTTTTTCTTTCTTTTTTTTTTTTCGTTCTTATTTTTTAAAACAGTTTTTCCTATGGAAGTTTTCTAGGAGCAGCCCGAACAATTACTGATATTTTGCCAATTTTGTTTCATCTATTTCTTCCTCTTTCCCTCCTTTTTTTCCCTGAATTATTTTAAAGCAAATCCCATACATCACGCCATTTCCAAATAAATAGTTCAGTATGCCTCCCTAGTTAAGAACTTTTTTCTTATTGTATCAGACCTAATGAAAGGATAAAAAACTCCTTAAAACGATCTAATATCTTTCCCATATTTAGATATTCCTGATCAGTCTTAAAATTTTTCTTCTCTTTTCATTCTGGTGAATCTATAAATTTTTAGGTGGACTTTGACAGTTGAACAATAAAATACACTACTTAGTAAAATGTCACTAATTTATCATAACTGGGAAGAATCCGAATAGATCTGAACATTTGGGTTATGGCATTGTTTTTGAAGAAATGCCTGTCCGTTGCTTTCACATTCATTATGTGTGCTCTCTGCTCAGTCGTGTCCAACTCTTAGTGACCCCATGGACTGTAGCCTGTCAGGCTCCTCTGTCCATGGAATTCTCCAGCAAGAATACTAGACTGGATTACTGTTTCCTCCTCCAGGGGATCTTCCCAATCAGGGATCGAACCGTGTTTCCTGAATCCCCTGCATTGGCAGGCAGATTATTTTACCACTGGGCCACCTGGGAAGCCCTCACATTCATTGGGAACTGCATTTAGGAAAGAGTGTCCAGTAGAAATGCCTGGAGGCATTTACCTTAATGAAGGAACCCACAGCAGCACATGTCTACCTGCCTGGTATATCTAACAGCCTGATTTTCTGTTTGTAACACCTCTCTGTTGCGGACATTAGTGTTGTTTTTGTGTTGTTTTGACCTTGAACCAACAACTGCTCTAGTTATCAACTCTTTGAATCAGATGATGCAGAGTTTCTTAACAAAAAAATAGACACTTTTTTTAAATGAAGAGATAGTTATTTATATTTAGCACATCACAGATTGTATTTAAATAGCTACTTGTGAATGACTAATCCTAGAAAACAATTCTAAGTGTGGTCCTCAAGTATTCCAGATGGTTGGCTCTCAAAGCTGGCTGAGCAACAGCCCCTGTCTTGGCTTTCATCAGATCAAGGAATCTCTCTGCACCCAAGTTAGAAGACTGGCTCCCAGGTCCTCCCCCTGAAATATTGCCTATTTTATTAATTTGCTTATTAACCTGTTTTTTCATAGATATACTCAATTTAATTTATTATATACACCCTTTCTCTTAAAAACTTTGAATCCGTTTAGCACCTAATAGGATGTCTGAATTACTGGTTATATCCTCCTTACGTTTATTTCTTCGCAGTTTATTTTAGTAACTATACAGAAGTGAAAAGATTGACTTTATTTTTAAAGTCTTCCACTGCTGCTTCTAATTAAATGAAACTCTTCTCCCAGTAATTATTTTGATTTATCTACACATTTTAATAAAAATTATACATATTTAAGAATATATAACTAATGATTTGGATTTGATACACATGTATATAGGCTTCTTATTGTTAATTTAGTCGCTAAGTCATGTCCAACTGTTTTGCAACCCCATGGACTGTAGCCCACCAGGCTCCTCTGTCCATGGGATTTCCCAGGCAAGAATACTGGAATGGGTTGCCATTTCCTTCTCTAGGGGGTCTTTCCTATCCAGGGACAGAACCCACACCTCCTGCATTGGCAGGTGGGTTCTTTACCACTGAGCTGCCAGGGAAGCCCCGTGCAGGCTGTGCAAATGTATCAAACCATGCTGTGCGCCTTACAACATAAGCACGAGGTTCTCCAGGGCGTTGGCCGGCACCCTGTGTTATAGCCTATGAGCCGAAGTGATTTTTTTTCCTGAATGGTTGTCTAAGTACCTATGTGATATCCTTAATTTTGCCTCCTGGCACAGCCTAAAATACATGTATATGTTGGTCCCCTCTCTAGAGCAAAAAAAAAAAAAATTGTCTAATATTATTTCCTCTAAAGGTTATACTGTAATTCAGCTCATTATAAACAAAAAGTGGACTTGATGTTGGTAAGATCTCCACCCCCCAGTCCCTCACACATATGCTTTTTAAAAGGATAAGCTGAAATCTGCATTTTTATGTGAAATATCTCGGGTTTTTTTTTTTAAGTAGTGAAGTATTCACTTTTATTCAGCAAGCAAATGAATATTTTTTTCAGTCTGGGCATTTTCGGGACAGCATAATTTGGCATGAAGCAATGATCTATAAAGGAATTTTCTTATGATCCTGTGACGTTTGGAACAAATTCCTCATTAATGCCTATAGGGACTACATTTTATACTAAATGCAGTTTAAAGAAGATTTACTGAGGTGCTGGGAGAGGGACAGGAAGACCTAAGCCAGTTTAACATTGCTCAGAAAATGTGAGGAACAAAGGACAAAGCGATATTTACCACTTGTTCTGAAAAAAGAATCCTTGTGAAATATCTCAATTTTAAAATGCTAACAGTGAATTAAAAATTTCAAAGGATAGCTTCCGGCTTCCCCACTGTGGATCAACATATGCGTAACAGTCTGCTAGTTTATAAATCTCAGCTCGAAGGTGCTGGAGAAGGTGCCAGGCCCTGTTTTGGCAGGACTCTGGTCACAGCGTGGTTGCTTTTGTCTCTCGTCTTTTCTTCTGCACTGTTTCCCTTTCTGTCCCTTGGGTTGGGCTAGAATAAAGGAGAAGAATGTAAATGTGCTTAACTGTAGTTTTACTGATTATTAATGATTAGACTATTTCTGAATGGACTCCTCAGCTAGTTTTGCTTTAGGAGATTACTAATTGTTCCCTTCCCTTCTATGGTTGCTTCCCTCGTGGCTCAGACAGTAAGGAATCTGTCTGCTAGGCGGGAGACCCGGGTTCTACCCCTGGGTTGGGAAGATCCCTGGAGAAGGAAATGGCAACCCACTCCAGTATTCTTGCCTGGAGAATCCCCACGAACAGAGGAGACTGGCGGGCTACAGTCCATAGGGTTGCAAAGAGCAGGACATGACTGAGCAACTCACACTTACTCTTCTATGGTTGGGGAGTCAGAGCTTCTGTTTTTTAGGGTTTTCTCCAAATAGAATTTTTAAATAACATTATCAAATCAGTATATACATATAAATTAGAAGTTAACAAAGGATTAGACTCCAGTGACTGCTTTAAGCCAAGAAAAGTGAAAGTTGCTCAGTTGTGTCCGACTCTTTGCTACCTCATGGACTATACAGTCCATGGAATTCTGCAGGCCAGAATACTGGAGTGGGTTGCCTTTCCCTTCTCCAGGGGATCTTCCCAACCCAGGGGTAGAACCCGGGTCTCCCGCATTGCAGGCGGATTCTTCACCAGCTGAGCCACCAGGGAAGCCTCAGCAAGCTATACTATAAACTCTTCACTAGATGATAATTTTATACCTTATACCTTAAAAAATAAAGTTTGTTCAAATGGCTTAATATAATACTCTTATCTCTTGGTCACACATTATATTAGATTTATGTTATGGGTGACAGAATGGTTGCTGCTTGCTGAAAGTGGCTCTCCATATCAGATACGTGTAGCTCAGTTATATCAAATCTCCAGTGTCCTTTTAAAAAAGAAATATAATTTGGAACAAAATGCATCTTTATTTCTAAACAACTCTTTCTATTTCTAAACATTACTTTCAAATGATGGTATTAAAATGTATTCATAACTAAAATTCTGTTTCCATTCAAAAAAATTCAGTTATGTTTTACCATTTTAGTAGGACAGAATTATCGGTTACAGTACTCATATGCTGAAACAAGGCCAATGGGCCTCTTCATCTGAGAATAAGAAATACCGTTCTTTGAAAGAGAAAGTTTCAAAGATTTGACAAGATATATATTCTAAGAAATATTTTTCGTGTGCTAATTTCAACAAATAATCATGGAGTTTAGACTTAAAGAGAAACAGTCTGTGTTCTAGGATGTTAAGAGCAAAGTATTTTCAGATTTCCCAGACATAGATAAGGTAAAGGCATTTATCACCAAAGAAAAGATGATGGTTGACGCTTTGTTTACCGGTTGATAATTTGAAATTCTTGAAAGAAGCAATGAAGTTTGCCATCATATGCTCTTTGCAGATTAATATGAATGTAAAATATTACAAGCCTGTTAGCCAACTTTCCATTTCCAACTATCAAGGAAACCCTTTTCTTGATTAGAAAATTACATATTTAATTATTTAGGAATGTAATGACATAACATGTACTTGAAAATTTTTGAGGCTGAATAAGCTGTCGTCAGTATTCATGAGCAAGTTCTGAGGTCTTTACAAATGATTTATTTTCAGTATTCTTTTCGATCTCAGTTTAATTTGCTTGTTTTACAAAATTGTGACCATATAGTATTATACATAGAGCCTTTGTTTTCTCATTTTTCATATTACTACATATTCATTTTTTGCGTGTTATTCATAAACAACAATTTTTGAAAAGTCACCTATAGTCACCATATTTTACATTAGATCCTCCGACTTTATTTATCTTACAGCTGAAAGTTTGTACCCTTTTACCAGCAGCATTTCCTTCTTTTATACCTTAGCATATTAAATATGATTCCATTTTATTCCGTTTAAGATCCTTTCCAGGATCTGGTGGAGCCTTTGGGTCATCATTTTGAAAACTGGCTTCTTGTTGCAGTGCAGCTATGTAGACCTCCTGGGGCATTTAGAATACCAGGTTTCAGCTGGCTTTTTGTCTAAATGGAAGGCTGCACATAATGTAGCACAGGAGGCGAATTGGGGAGTCTCTGGCCAAGTCCCTGCAGCCAAAATAACTGGGCTGCGGTGGGGCTGGCCTCAGCGCTTTTGCTGCCTCCACAGTCCTGAAGTCTGGCGCGTGATCAGCCTGGGTTGCGGCAGTTCTGTCAGAGGATAGAGACAGCAGGAGGACCAGCCCTGTGGTCGGCTAGGTCACTGATGCACCCTCTGGATTGTGAGGTTTCTCTCAGGTGACTGCCTGTTAAAAGTGGGTGGGCTGGGGGTCATTTGTGTGAGAGCAAGGTAAGGGACAGAATTTCAGATGAACCTGGAAGGTTGTTTCTGAATGCTGCCTGTTTTTCTCTTTAACTCATTAGGAGAAGAGAGTTGGAAGGTACTCTAAGGAGAATAAGGCAGTCTATTTAGATGTATTTCTTTTGTTCTGAGGAATAACACGTTAAGTATTAAGCAATATATTTTTACTAGTATAGATATGAGGAAGGTAATTCCTCCTTATGGCAGTATTTGCCAACATGAAAAACTACTGTTACTGCTTGTTTGTTTTAAGACATTTCATGTGTGGTTTAAGAAGTCAAAATGAAGTAATGTCCATTCTTTTTTAAGAGTATTGTAGTAAGAAGCAGCAAAAAGAATTCAAAGTCTAAGACAGGATTTATGTTCTGATTTAGTACTTATAGAAAAAGGTGTTTACTGAGATAGAAAATGAACATGATAAATGTGAGTAATAAAAAAAAAGGAAAACTTTCAAATATGAGGAAGTTAGAGTGAAGTGATCTGAACTGGGCCAGAAATAGTGATGTTTTGTGTTTTAATAATTCACTGAGGACAGTTTGCAAATCTCTTCTCTAGATTGGGCTGGAAGGGTTATTGGTCTAGAAGTTAGGGTCCAGGTATATTTTCATTTAGTTAAAATTCTCTGTGACTTTTTTCTCCCTAGTGGTAATTGGGACAGTATATACAGGTAAATAATATGAACAATTGACGAAGCTGAGATCTGGATCCTGCTCTGGCATTTAGTTGTTGTTTAGTTGTTGTTCATCCTTCAGCAAGATCTGAAATTTCTCTTTCCTGAGCTGTAAAGTCAGAGTTTTAGGCGAGACCTTTAAGGTACTTCTCTTCTTGAAACACGGACTGAAACAACCGTTAAGGCCTGTCTGTGAGAGAGGGAATAACTGGTATGGTATGTCCAGACAGTAGGGTACTATGCAGCTGTTAAAGGAGGTCAGTCTGTAGGTGCAGGAGGAGGACAGTTCGTTTATTCATTCATCTGACAAGGTTTTAGTCCTTCTGTATGCCAGGTGCTATTCTTGGTGTTAGGAATACAGAAAAGAACATACAGACACGAAGTTTACATTAAAGAGAGAGATCAGATAATAAATAGATTAATAAGTATCATGGGGTCAGGGAGTGATAAATGCCATGAAGAAAAATACTTTCTCTAATCTCTGAAACATGGTGGGGGAAAAGAGACTATATGGGATGTATTTGGGACACCACTGTTAGAATTTTGTAAAGACTTGGGAGTAGACTGCCCTTGAGGGAAGCACATGCCCTTTGTGCTGTTGGATTTTTTTCTCTTTTTAGATTTGTGCATGTATTAGTTAAAAAGCAAAAACGGAAACCATACAACCAAATCCTTGGGCTGTGGAGGAATTTTTTTCAGGATGCATTTCACATGCTGTAGTCCAGTCTGAACTTTTTTGGCTAAGTGCGCTAGCCTTATCTATGTGTGCTGTGTACTAATAATGTAATAAAGTTTGTTGGCTTTTGGTTTTATCAGACTTTTTCTTCTTCCATGTATGAGTATTTTTGTGTGTGTGTAACTTTTGCAATGCTAGAGTTTACGTTTATATGTAGTTTTCTTTAATTGTTTCAAATACCATGAAAAGAAAAATCTATGCAAAAGTTCTAACTTTTTTCATAAGGATAGCATGCTTACTCTGTCTTCCTTGAATAAGAATTGAAGTTAACATCTTGTCTTCTGTGTCCCAACTTTTATTTCACTTTTAGTATGTTTACTTTTAGGATCCAAATATCAGCTGAGCTTGGAGAACTCAAATGGTGTCACTTCTTTTTTTCTTCCCCCTTAAAAAAGTCAAAATGCTCAACATCTTTTCTGATTTTTATCTCTGTTCTTTTCTAGTTGGATGAAAAATCTGATAAACAGTATGCTGAAAATTACACAAGGGTGAGTATATAAATTCCTAAGGAAATTAAGTTCTCAAGGTCACTAGCTTACTTTCTACTACCGTTTTATTCTTGATTTTACAACAGTTTAACTGATGGAGTTACTCTTCCTTTCTTCATCTACTTCCTGTCCTTGACCCCCAAATTCCTCTGCAGTTGAATCATGTGAAGCCCTGGGAAGAGAAGAGACACTGCATTTTATTTCCTTGCATGTCACTTCTTAAACTTGTGGCTGCTCTTTTGATTTTCATTCCTCTAGAATTTCATCCTGAGAAGAAACCATTACATACTGGAAGTGGGGAAGTGTCTTTAGGAATGGTGGTGACAAACTCTGAAGGTTTTCTTTCTTTTTCCTGTATAGATAAATTATTTCTTTGAAGTGAAATAATTCCTTTTTAGGAGTTACTTTGTGTTTAAAAAAAAAAGTCTCTTTCTTCTAGAAACATTTTTAGAAAGTCATCCTAGGAAATTATCTGGATTAATTTTTTGCTATGTCCCCAATGATATGCCACTTCTGTCCAGTAGAAATATAGTGCAAGCCACAAATGTAAGCCACATGTGAACTTTCTAGCAGTCACACTAAAATAGTAAAAGGAAGCAGATAAAATTAATTCAAATGATGTATTTTATTTAACCCAAATGTCCAAAATATTTTAAGCATAACCAACATGAAAACTTATCAGTGAGATATTTTACATTCTTTTTTCCACATCAAGACTTTGAAATCTGGTGTGTATTTCACACCTGAGAAAGAATTCTCAATTTGGACCAGTCACATTCCAAGTGCTCAGTCGCCACATGTGGCGGGTTGTCTGCTGAATTAATTGAACATCCCATATCTCTGCCGTTTATTAATCAGGAGCATCATCCGCAGCTGAGGGCAAAATGCTGTTGCTCTCAGCTGCAGACAGTGTCTCCAGCTTTTATCAACAAAGTGTTGGGAAAAGAAAAGGTTCTAAAGAAGCAGCTTCAGGAACCTAATGATTAGCATACCAACATAGCATTCTGAAACTGTTTAAAATCAAGCTGATGTCCTCACCCCAGCACTGTTTACAGTACAGCAGAGATAAACTTAGAAAACAGACAACTCTTCACACGAACTATTTCCTTCTTAGTGATTATGAATCCTAGATTCCAAAAGAGTGAGCAAACGCAGTTGTGCTGAGTATGCCTGGGCCCGTCTCGGGGTAACCCCCCTTCCCCAGCTCCCCACCAAGGCCAGTCTAAATTGCTTGTGGACTGCGTTCAGTGACTTCTCATCCACGCTGTGTTAGAGCTCTTCCTGTCACCCTGCCCCACTTTTAGTTTCCACAGCAAATTTATTTTTAAAGAACTAAGACTTAAAAGTGTCATCTCTCTTTTTCTCTAGCCTTCATCTCGAAATTCTGCCTCAGCAACAACCCCTCTAAGTGGAAACTCATCCAGGCGAGGAAGCGGGGATACCAGCAGCTTAATAGACCCAGACACCTCATTAAGTGAATTGCGGGTAAACCGCCATTTTGGTTTGCTTTTTATAAACATTTTTTATTTTTTACTTCTTTGTAGTATACTGGAACCATTTAACATTTAATGTGACTTGGTAGGAAGGAAAGAAGTATGAGTTCTTTAAAAAAAAAAATGTTAATAACAGTTCAAGAATGTGACTAGGGTCTGAAAGGAAGGAGATTAGTTAATTCTTTTCTGTTCTCTTTCCTGAGCATTTGATGGTATTTGGAATGAGTTCTGCTAGTTTACAAATGCCAAAAAAACTTTCTAATGTATATAAAAGTCATCCTTTCAAATAATTGGCCACATTTTAAATGGAAAATATGTGGATGTACAGGGAACCAGACATTGGGGATTATTAGTCTTTTGAGCCATTATAGTATTATTTGGCTGCTTGAATACAGTTATCTCTCAGAGTTTCATGATAAGACAAGTATAATAATATTTGGGATGACAGAAATACCTGAGTAATGAAAGCTCATTTAACCCGTTAGTTGAGCCTCCAGTCTCACTAATAACCCTTTCAAAATGGCTATGAATGTCTATTTGCTGAGCATCCTGTTTGTGAGGAACGAGGCAAGGGTAGTAATAAAAACTGCATTTATTCATTCATTCAACGTTTATCGAGCACTTGGCCCCATAGGTTCAGGCAGTAAAACATACTTTGGAAACCTGAGGAATTCACTGTTTCACATGGGAGACAAGTGAATATAAACCAGTAAAGCCAGGTGGTGTGGTACTATCATAGTGGCAAGAGTAAGGCTGTTAAGGGAATTCAGAGAAGCATCATCTAAGTTAGAAGAGATAATGAAAGGCTTTTCAGAGGAGAGAAGGAGTGAAGGAACAATAAAAACCAGGCAAAGAAGCTGAAGCGTGAAGGTGTTTTCTGATAAATTCAGAGAACCAAAAGGTTATCTGGGTAGCAGAGTTGCCAGAGGATAGGATGGAAAGTGAGGATTTGTAATGGATGAGAGAGAAGGCTGGAGGAGTAATGATGGGCCATGTCTCAAAACACTTCGTGTGGCCGCCTGAGAGGAATTCAGGTTCACCCTGACAACGGTGGGATATGAAGCAGGGAAGCGGTGCTATCTGATTTGCATTCCTAAAGGTTGACCACAGGCTGGAAGAAACCTTGGAGGCAAGGAGAACTGTTACCCTGTGGTTGAACAGTGGGGAGGAGATGAGCAAGTCAAAACAGTAATGGGAGGAAATGCAGGCAGCTTCCTCTGAAGAGAGTATTGGAGGCTGGAAGTTGATTGGTCAATAGAGAGAGTGTTAAGAGAGGGTTTTTGCTTTCTTTTAAAGGCAGCCTTAGTTACTATCTTCATTGGTTGGATTGAGCCATTAGAGAGAGACCATGAAGTTAAGGAGAGGAATAACTGAACAGAAAGTGCCTGAGTGGGTGAGAGGAATGTCCAGATAAGGCTGGGGGAGGTGGGCGCCCCTTCCCCGGACACAGTAGAGGAGGAGGGAGGGACCGTGGGTGACCGAGTCAGACTGCAGGCGGCTCAGGAGCAGGAGTCTGGTGTGTGATGCGGGCAGCTTGTACAGTGGGCTGAGGATTAGCAGAGGCTAGGGAGGATCGCGGCCGTGGCCGTGGCCGTGCAGGAGGCAGCCCAGGTCACCCGAGCTCTGACTGTGAAGGGGCCAGTGTTGTTGAGCTCTTAGTACCAGGCAGAAGCGTGGGGGTGCAAAGTAAATAAGCTCAGCTCTTGCCTTTAAATGCTGTTTTCTAGTCCAGCAAAAGACAGGAGGATGGGGCTTTCCAGCTTCAGACTCAGCCTGTGCTCGCTATTTACAGCCTCTTGGAAGGAAATGAGCTTGTATAACGAGCTAGTGTCTGGCTCCCAGTAGACACTCTGGTGGCTCAGACAGTGAAGAATCCCCATGCAGTGCAGGAGGCCTGGGTGCGATCCCTGGGTTGGGAGGATCCCCTGGAGAAGGGAAGGCAACCCACTCCAGCATTCTTGCCTGGGGAATGCCCATGGGCAGAGGAGCCAGGCGGGCTACAGTCCCTGGGGTCGCAGCCAGACACGACTGAGTGACTAAGCACAGCACAGCATCGGCGCTTGGTAAACGTCAGTGAGGGAACCGAGGAGTAACAGGCCCCCCGGGAGGGAATGAAGAGGCAGGGGAAATGTTACGTAATGTAGAAACTGTGCAGTGGGCCATTGTTCCTGCCTGTAATTGTAAAGTTATGTTCAAGGGTCTGTAGGTGTTATTTCCAACCTAAATCAACCATCCAGAGTAGATCTCATGTAGCAAGGTTGGGTACAAGAGAGACAATATTTTCCATTTAAAGTTTGACCTGCTTTACTTTTTTTTATAAGGATTATGGTAACATTTGGAGCAAAGACTTTTCTCATCATTTAAATGCTGTCCTCAGGATAGACTGTCTCATTTGACATTGTATTTAAAAAGGTTTGTGTTTAATTTCCCTCCCTTCTCTTTCTCCCAAATGAATTGTGGTCAGTAACCAAGTCATTGAAACACAACTTTGTTCATATCTAGTTTTCCATTTTTTAAAAACTTCTGCATAACTCAGTAAAATTTTCAACTTGTAATTAATTTGCTACATATTTTACTACTTCTTGGTGAAGTGTTATACTCAAAATTAAATGATTTATGCAATTTTCAAAATTGTGTTTTAAAAAATGTTATAAGCTATAGCTTTTGTCCATACACAGCCATGCCCCTGTTTGCTAATATTGCTTCAACAGGAATCAATGCCAAGAAAATTTTTAATAAGTTGAATTGGTTACTCTAGGGCCTTCCCCAGCCCCACCATCACATGTCTGTCTGGAGTGGCAGTTAAGTTTGTGTACTTTAACGTCTCTTCTTTTGGTCTGGTCTCTACAGAAGTAATTCACATTTTCATGAATCCTTTGAGACTTGGCGTATGTGGTTTTATGCAATGGTTCATTCCTATGTCCTGCAGGATATCTATGACCTTAAGGACCAGATTCAGGATGTAGAAGGGAGATACATGCAGGGGCTTAAAGAACTGAAGGTATCAGGGCCCTTTCTGCAGCCCAAGCATGCTCTCTGTGCGCAGAAGTGTCAGTAACGGCGGTTTCCCGAGTTCTCTTAACCCCACTGCACATGGCTTTACTAACCCTGTTTGTCTTTCAAGCGTGTGCTTAACCTGCAGTGAAAGGCGAACTTCCAGTCTCTGCTGATATGTACATGTGTGGTGTAGTTTTGGGACTATTCAGCAAAAGATAGTTGGCCTCAGTTTTTAAACCTTGTAAAATACTTACATATCCCTTGTGTCTTAGCCTTACAAAATTGAGTTAGGCAAAAACCTAAGAAGTGTTCTAAGAATATATATATATTTTTTTGAGAATTAAACGTTAAAATTCTTCCAAGCTAAACAAAAGAGCATTGCCTATTTCTGTCACCAAATTCAGTGTTAGAAACAGGAGGAAGAAGCATCTGAGAGAGAGCATTCCTATAAATAATCCCTGTGGTGGAAAGACCCTGAAGCATGAGGACTGTGTTTTGGTGTTTTTTTTAACATGTAGGTCAAAAAGGGTTACACAGATTCAGTGCCTTAAAGAATTTGAAGGTAAATTTAAATAGGGATCTTCCCTGGTGGCTCAGACAGTAAAGAGTCTCCCTGCAATGCAGGAGACCCAGGTTCGATCCCTGGGTTGGGAAGTTCCCCTGGAGAAGGGAGTGGCAACCCACTCCAGTCTTCTTGCCTGGAGAATTCCGTGGACAGAGGCTATAGTCCATGGGGTCACAAAGAGTCAGACATGATTGAGCGACTAACACGTTCCCTTTTTAAATGGTAGCAAGAATGGATACCAGTTTTCAATAGAAGTGTAGGTGTGTGGCAGACATCTTAGTTATAAATGGCATTTGATTATCATGCTCTTCCCTGTGTTTTCTTACAAAGTCCAGATCTAATATATGAATTACCGTAAGTTTCTCTGAACACAGGTAGTTCCCTATTTAATATAGGCCTCTTAAAATATGTAAACAAGGCATTCAGAAAGGTGACTTGGGCGATGCCCCAAGAACACAGTATGAACCTAACAAGCAAAGGCTTTGCTCAGCTGCCCTGGCATGACTGGACTTGGGCCAGCTACCAGCCAAAGCCTTCACGCAGGTGACTGTGGCCCAAAAGGCACACGGTTAAGACTCAGGACCAGAAAGGGTGGAAAGGCCTGTGGAGAGCGTTCCTGGGACGCCCGGACACCACTGACAACCGTGTGTGGGCACTGGTGAACATCAGGAGAATCCAGTTAGTGTGCCTATGTGCTCACTCAGCCTTATTGCTCTCATCTTCAAGTTTTGGAGCTATGACTTGGAAATATCTTAGATCAAAGGAACAAATCCAGGACTTTCAATCAATACATTCATTTTAAAGTATTGAGTGTAACATAATGTATCAGGAAAGCAAATGATTCAGAGGAATTCTTACTTGTTTGTCCTTTTATTTTGAACATTTTCCTCTTTTTGACCTACCATTTATTGCATTCTTTGAAGGATACAGAAAACAGATTCACCTTATTTGAGACTTTGAACAGATAAGACCCCTTTTTTTCATTCATAGTTAGTGTACAACTGAACTTGACTTCAGATTGTGTTTATCCTTGAAATGAGTCTTTTAAACAGAAGAAAAAAGTCATTTACGAAATCATCCAGTTGGTGGTCAAAGCACAGTGGTGTGATGTACCCATATCCTATTAAAAAAGAATGGTAGGTCATTGCTTATGACATTATTCTCAAGTACGTCTGCCTGTGAGGGGTTTTTTCCCCACTCCAACTTCCATCCATCGTCACCTGGGTCTAATTAATAGCACAGATTGCTGGACTCTACTCCCAGATTTTCTCATTCAAAAAGTCTAGGATGGGGTTATTGAAAGTTTTTATTTTTAGCCAGGTCCTAGATAATGTTGTTGCTTCTAGTCCAGAACCTACACTGAAAATCAATTCCTTGGATATATTTAAGTAGACTAATTCCTTTTGGGTATCACTGTGTGAACTAGATTAAAATCATTAAAAGTACCTTGACACTTAAACTAGTCCTCTGTGGTCTGTTGTTTAAAGAAAAGTACATTCCACACATTTTATGTCAATTTTATTATTTTATATGTTGTATCCTTGCCGCTGCTGCTTAAACTACGTTAGATTCTGGTGTTCATGCAGTCATGTCCCATTTTGTATGGGACTGAGTTGTGAGGATGACTTTTCTTCTTTTTTTTCTTTTTTGCCATTTGTCTCTAAGATGGATCAGAATCACTCTAAATTCTGCATTGTGTGGGGTTGGGCTAAAAGTTTGTTCATTTTTTCTGGAAAAAACCCCAAAACATTAATACACTCCTGATTTGCGAACAATTAAGTGTGTGTGTGTGTGTGTGTCTTCATTAAGATAAAACTCACATGCCATAAAATTTACCTATTGAAAAAGTGTACAGTGTAGTGGTTGGTTTTTTTTTTTTTTTGGCATAGTCACAGAGTTGCACAGACATCACCAGTTTTACAGTATTTTCATTACCCCAGAAAGAAACCCCATACTAATCAGCAGCAGTTCTCCATTCCGTCACTCCCAGACCACTAGTCAATGTCGTCTTTTGTGATTGACTTTTTACTTAATGTTCTCAAGATTCATCCATGTCATAACATGCATCTGTGTGTGTGTGTATGTGTGTATATATGTAAAAATTGGTAACATTACAGGGTACAGATTTACTATATTTTGTTTATCCATTTATTAGTTGATAGGCATTTGAATTATTTATAGTTTGGAGCTGTTATGAATAATGCTGCCGTAAACATTTGTGTCCAGTTTTTTGTATAGATACATCTTTTCATTTCTCTTGGGCAGATTACCTAGAAATAGAAGTGTTGGGTCATATGGCAACTCTATGTTTAACATTTTGACTTGCTGCCAGACTCTTTTCCTGAAGCAGCTGCACTATTTTACATTCTCACTAGCAATGTATGAGGATTCTGGTTTTTCCATTTCCTCACCAACACTTGTTATCTCTTTTTTTGATTATGTACAATAGCCATCCTATTCAGTCTGGAGTAGTATCTCATTGTGGTTTTGGTCTTATTTCTTTAATCATTAATGATATTAAGAATATTTTTGTATGCTTACCATTTTATACCCTCTTTGGAGGAATATCTGTTCAAATCCTTTCCCATTTTAAAATTGAATTGTGTGTCTTTTAATTGTTGATTTATAAGTGTTCTTTATATATTCTAGATACAGGTACCTTATCAGATATAAGATTTACAAATGTTTTCTCCCATTTTTTGCATGGTCTTTTTATTTTCTTGATGATACATAGTTTGTAGCATAAAAGTTTTTAATTTTGATAAAGTGTTTTTTTCTTACATTGATAGTTTGGTTTCATATCTGAGAAACCACTGCCTACGCCAGTCATAAAGATTTACTTCTGTGTTTTGGGGGAAGAGTTTTATAATTTTGGCTTTTAATTTAGGACTGTGATCCATTTTGAGTTAATTTTTGTGTATGTAGGTGTGAGGTAGGAGTTCACCTTTATTTGCTTGCATGTGGATCTTAGTTGCCCCAACACCATTTATGAAAACAATATTCTTTCCCACTGAGTTGTCTGGGCACCCTTGTCCAATATCAGTTGATCATAAATGTGTAAAGGATTCTGGACTCTCAGAACCCTCAGTTCAAATATCATTGCTCTTTTGTTTGTTAACCATTTGCATCAGTATTTTAAAAATACAGAAGTGATGGCTTTTTCTATGTGAAATGTTTTTCTTTTTAGCTTTAAAAATAGGTAATAGTAATCTACCAAAATAGAAGCAGCTATTTAAAAACAGACTGTAAGCTATTTTAGGCAGAAAACTTTGAAGTATATAAAAATTTAGGCATTCAGTGGTAGCACTTTTTTGGGGGTGGGGAGGGGGGAGCTTGCAGCCAGGCTTGTGTTATCTGAGTTCCCCAGCCAGGGACTGAACCCAGGCCCTGCAGTGAAAGCACGGAGTCCTAACCACTGGGCCGCCAGGGAATTCCCCTGGTAGCTCTTTTTAAAAAAATAATTGTTTTGTGTCACTTAACTTATTTTAAATGGCTGGTATTTGAATAATGTCCAGAGAAAATGTGTATACATTTATTAACATATGCAGAACAGGAAAGTACTGAAAACAGAGATCCAAGAATTGGTGAGACTCAAAGGGGTGTGAAGCCTGCTTGTAGAAAAGAGGCTGTATCCCTGTCATTGCGCTCAGAGTGCCGGACAGCGTGCTGTTGAAAACCACAGGAGCAACATTTCTGAAAACATTCATGAGTCTCCATTTTATGACTTTTACACTCTGACTCTTACGTGTTGTCTGCATGCCTTTTCGTCTTTCGGAGGCTACGTTGCTGCTTGATGTTGTTTTCTTGGATAGCAGAGAGCCCATAAAGTGCTTATAATGGCATTCTTGGCTTATTGTCATCCTCCTGTTTCATGTGCATGTCACTAAACAAAGTTTCCAAAACTGCTTGTATTTTGCAAAAATATGTCTTCCTATGTTTGTGCCAGTGCTGTAGGTGATGAACGATGATGTCAGACTGATGACTCTGACTTTCATTTAGGAGTCTTTGTCTGAAGTGGAAGAAAAATACAAGAAAGCCATGGTTTCCAATGCACAGTTAGACAATGAGAAGAACAATTTGATATACCAAGTAGATACCCTCAAGGATGTTATTGAAGAGCAGGAGGAACAGATGGCAGAATTTTATAGAGAAAATGAAGAAAAATCAAAGGTAATTTGCTCATTTTACATCATGCCTTTCTCTGGGGTCAGAAAATTAAAACCTGCTATTTAAAAAGTACTGTTTTCTTCTGTAAAATGGGGCCAGTAATGCCTACATCATAGTTCTGTGATGAGGGGTTAATGATTATTACTGACTATAAAGTGTTTATTTAGCACATAGTATTTTTTCAGTAAATGGTTGTTAGTATTATCGATGAAGAATAAAGGAGAATTAAAAATTTTTTTAAAGTACTGGCTTTGATGGAAGAGGCCAGGGTCCTGGGGAATGGTATTTCCCTCAAAACTGGTTGCTGCAAGGAAATCAACAGAACATAAGACTGCCATTCCTGGAATATTTTCCTTTTTTAATTTTTATAAGATTTAATTTATTTTCATCAGGGGAAACTTATCACCTCCTTTAGTTTCTGAAAATAGAATGCAGTTCAAATTTGATCTTTGTTTTCTATCTCTTAATTCGACAATTAGAGTGAATTACTTCTTCCTGTTATAAATGCTAGAACTTCACAAAGCTCCAGAGACTTTCAGTGAGATGGCTCGTTTTTTCTCTTTTCTTTTTTTCTTCTCTTCTCTCTTCTTTTCTTCTCTCATCTTTCAAGAGAACCTGTTTTGTAAATGATTGGGGAGAAGTCTTTAACCAGTTATTTGGAAACAGCAGTGTGGAGGTGTGGATCAGAAATCAGCAGATGTTTTCTTTAGCGATTTGTAAGCTATATTGTTAAAATGTGCAGATGGAAAATAAAAGCCTCTGCCCAAGGCCTGGTTTTGCCTTTTGACAGCCGCAGGAAACAAGTTGAGTTCCCTTAAAAAGCTTATTGGATTTTTTAAAAAGTGCTGAAATCAGTCCAAGCAGAGGACAGATGGATATTACTATGAAGAAATGAGCTGCCGGTACATTGTATTAAAAAAAAGAAGAAAAGAATTTAGGAAATGTGCTTTGGTGAATTGTTAGGAGCAATAACAATCTGTATTTGTACATAATAAAGGGAGAGAAGGTGTTAATATAACCTCTAAGGGACCCACAGTATTACTGTAGACTCTATAGGGATTTCTTGAGGACTGAAAATGCTCATTCCAGTCTGTTTTCGTCACTTTTACAAAGTGTTACGAAGTATTTGCAGCAGGGTTAGGGGAAGGAAGGCTGAAGAGGCAGAGTGCAGGAGATTTTTAGGGCAGCAGTGCTATTTTATATCATACATTGTACATTTATCACAACTCACAGAATGTACAACAGAGAGTGAACTCAATGTCAGCTGTGGGCTTTGAGTGACAGTGACATGTCTGTGTAGGCTCATTGATTGCAGCAAATATGAATGAAGTCGCTCAGTCGTGTCCGACTCTTAGCGACCCCATGGACTGTAGCTCACCAGGCCCCTCCATCCATGGGATTTTCCAGGCAAGAGTACTGGAGTGGGTTGCCATTTCCTTCTCCAGGGGATCTTCCCGACCCAGGGGTTGAACCTAGGTCTCCCGCATTGCAGGCAGACGCTTCACCATCTGAGCCACCAGGGAAGCCCGGCAACAAATGTACCCCACTGGTGTAGGATGTTGATAGTGGGGGAAGGCTGTTCTGGAAAGCGGGAGAGGGGACAGGGGTATTTGGGAACTCTGTAGTTTCTGCTAGATTTTTGCCTTAAACTCCTCAGAAAAAAATAATGTTTGTAAACAAAAACATTAGGATAAGAAGACCTGCATCTAGATCAGGTGACAGGGGCTTCTGGGTGTTTTCATATTGATGACAGTGGCTCCTTGACAATGCGGTGATGGTAGATGGATTCCTCTTTGATTCTTCCTGTATCTCATCAGCCAGTTTTGGAGAGTCCAAGCCATCTTACTTTTCTTAGTCCTTGGACTCTTGTTCTACCTTACCACACATTTCTCATGTCTATTTCTGGCTCTTGCTTCTAACAGAGTAGAAGAAAAGCTCATGGTATGTGTTGAATGGCCAGTACTAAAAGGAGTTCTTCTCCTTCTATCTCCTCCAGTGACCGTGAGCATTAAAAAAAAAAAAATCCCTATGATAAGCTGTTTTAACCTACTTCATTTTCCCTCCTATCATTTTCTAGGATATAGAGATGTCTTAGTATACATAGAGTTGTGGTTTTCTTTCAGTTTGTTTTTGTTTCTAAATCTTGTGCTTTTTGACTTTGAAAAGTCTGTGTGTTTTTTTAATGCCCTGGGAATCTGCTTCAAATACAGTGACGCAGAAGACTTCGTGGGCATGTCTGTGATGCACCTTCAGCCCAGCCTCTCTCCTCCTGAACAGATACTGCCTCATACAGATGTTCCTGTTCTTTTACACAACAATATTCATGCCACCTTTCAAAATGTCTTTCGTGTCTTCTGCTGGGATTATGGTAACTGCGTCTTACATGTTGGGTCTATACTACAGGGACGGAATGCCTGGTTAGGAATGTCTGCATTATCGTAGGGACTTCTTTTTCTTTTTTCTTTCCTTTTCTTCTTTTTTTTAGTTTATCTGAGATTTAACAAAATCTTTTACTGCAAATTTTAAACAGACCAAAAAAAAAAAAGAGTATAATGAACTTTCCCGAACCCATCACTGATCACAGATAGGACATCGATGCATAGCCAGTTTTACCATGTCCACTTCCGCCACCGGTTTGTTTGAAACAAGTCCTAAATACCCCATATTTTAATATGAGTTTATTATTTTATTTATTTATTTTTGGCCACACTGTATGGCTGGTGGGATCCTAGTTCCCTGACCAGGGATTGAACCCAGATCTTGGACAGTATTAAGTGCCAAGTCCTAACCACTGGACTGCCAGAATATTCCTGAATTTAATATGAATTTAAACATGTACTCTCTTTTTAAAAATATAATGGCAATACCATTTTACATCTGAAAAGTTAAGAATAATTCCTTCATACTATATATCCTGTCATTGTTAAAATTTCAGTTTCAAAGGTCATAAATGATTTTTCTTTTTTACACTTAATCAGAGTCTTGATGAGTTCCACACATTGGCGTTGGTTGTCATGTCTTACAAATCTCTATTTATAGGTTTCCTTTCATCTCTTTTTCTCTCTTGCAGTTTATGGGTTGAAGAAACTGGATTGCTGGTCTTAACAGTTTCTGACAGTCTTGGGGATTTTGCTGTTTCATTAACTGGTTCTTTACCATGCTCCTTTTTCTTCTGTGTTTCCTATAAATAGTTAGGTTTAGAGGTTTAATCACTTCAGTCTACTGAAGTGGGTTCAGTCTACTTCATAGATTCTTTTCCTTCAGGAGGCCCAGGCATAGGGCATCTCTCTGATACTGCAACAGGGTGTTTATATCCACTAGTTGGTTAGGGGTGGCAAAATGGCATTCTATTTTTATCTTTACTGCTTTCTTTTATTTTTCCATAATTGTTTTAAAACAGCTTTATTGAGATATAATTCACATACTGTATATTTCATCCATCTTAAATGTACAGTTCAGTGGGTTATTTTGCATCTTCACAGACAAGTGCAACCACAACCAATTTTGGAATGTTTCATCACTTGAGAAAGCAGCCCCGTACCCTTCAGCAGTCTTCTCGCTTCAGCCTCTCAGCCCTAAGTGTTGGTTCTACTTTCTGTCTCTGTAGAGTTAGTTGCCTTTCATATCAGTGGAGTCGTATACTATGTGATCTTTTTTTTTTTTTTTTTTTTTTTTACACACAAAATGAAACATTTTTAATCTTACAGTACAGTACCTTGAAAAGTACATTAGTACAGTACAGTACAAGAGCTGGCACACAAGGGGCTGACACTGAGTGAACAGGCAAGGAGAGTTACTGACTAAAGGGGGTGAGTGATGGTAGAGCTGAAGGATCGTCAACGATAGGAGATGGAGGGCAAGCTGCAATTTCCCTCACACCTGACGTTGATGGTATGCATGTTTGCATCTTTGACAGTTTGCAACTTGAAGGTTTGTATGTAGAGCACTTACTATGTTCTCGATAGTCACATACCCAGCTAAAAACTGAGAATTCTGATAGGAAGGGAGAGAGTGTTGCTGGACAATCTGTCGTCTCTGCCACATTCCCAAATTAAACTTACGCAGCCAGGCAACCACTGGGCTCCCCTAGAGTAAGGGGTGAGTGAGCTGCTTTCTGGAGAGCAGAGACCAACCTCGAGGGCAAGTTGCTTATAAGAAGGGAACCCAGGAAGGGCTGAGCCAACACGCTTGGTTCCTGCTCATTCTCTTCCACTGTGAGGCCGGACACATTTCTCCTACGCTCTTCCTTCCTCACTCGTGTTTGGCTTTTCCGAGGGGCAGTACAGGGAGCTGTCATAGGGCAGGAACGCAGCACACGATCTGGCGCCACAGTAACAAGGTTTCCTTAATTTCCCATTATCTAACCTTGCTTTGTCTTCACCATTCATTAGATTAAGAAATCTTCCTGAATAGTCATAAGAGAGTTCTTCTTCTGGCAGAATGTCTCTGGCTGCAAATTGGCCTCTTTCACTTTGGTTAATATTTTCAAGTTCAACTGTGTGGTACATGCATCTGTACTTCATCCCTATTTATAGCCTAATAATATTCCATTGTATAGATATACCATGTTTATCCATTCGTGTGTTGATGGACATTTTTTTCACTTTTTATCTGTGATGAATTATGCTGCTATAAACATTTGTGTACAAGTTTTTTGTGGGAACATTCATCTTTTAAATATTATACCTAGGAGTGGAATTGCTGGGTCATTCGGCAAGTCTGTGTTTAAACATTTAAGGAATAACCAGACCCTTTTCCAAAGTGGTTGCACCGTTTTCTCTTCCCTCCGGTGGTGTATGCAGATTCTGATTTCTCCACATCCTCACCAACACTTGTTCTTATCTGAGTCTCTTCCTCGCCATCCTGGGAGATGTGGCTTTGGAATGCATTTCCTTGATGACTAATGATTTTGAGTGTATTTTGATATGTGTACTGTTTGTACATCTTCTATGGAGAAACGTCTGTTCAGATCCTTTGCCCATTTTTAAATTGGATTATCTTTGTGTTATTGCATTGTTAGGGTTTGTATATTCTAGATTCAAGTTCCTCATCAAATACGTGGCTGGCAAATATTTTCTCCCATTCCATGACTTGTCTTTTCACCTGACTCTGCTTTATTTATTAGTGTAAGCTGCCCCTCGTCCCTTATTACTCAGTGCAACAGTTTACATAGGAAAGGCAAGATAAAAGCATGACTCTCTTCCTTTGTTTACAAGTTTTCAAAATAAGGAATTGATTGTTTAGCATCCTCTCACAGTGACCAATTATTATCATTTTTAAAAAACCATTATGAAGGCAGGAATTTCATGATTTCCATTCACTGTAGCTTTATTCTTACTGATTTTCAAGTTGTCCCACGTTTATCTAAAGTGAACATCTTCAGGTTGATTCCCAAGAAATTTCGACCTGAGTCTGATTGGTTGTGATAGCCTCTTTGCCGTGTAGTGTAAGCACGTTTTCAGGGCTTGTCTGGTGCATTTTCTGCTCCAGACCTGAATCAGCTGTCAGCCCAGGGAGCCCTGGCTCTCTCGCTGGAGTGGTGTGGGTGCTCAGGGCGCACGCACCACGGCGCTGGTGACTCTCTGGGCCTTTTCAGTGGCTGTGTGAGGGCGATGTGTACACGGGGTATTTTTTGTTTTTAAAGTCAAAACATGTATAGTGTTAATTTATATTCAGACTTCGGATTTTTACTTGACCTCTCTGTCTTACATGTGTGTATCTCCTTCTTCTGAAACTGCCCTTCCCAGTTCTCAGAGTCACTCGGGATGGGGGTAATTTTGTTATATTCTATTTTCATCACTTTATCCCACAGTACCTAGAATAGCAATACCAGCATTACCACCAGCAGTATAATTACTGAAAATAGTTAAAAGCATGTTTGTTTTTCTCTGTTTGGTTGTTATTTTACTGCTTGGCTATATATAGTACAACCATTGTTTTTAAAGTTACTTGAAATAGTTTCTCTGTGCTTGTATCACTAACTGAATACATACAACTAGGTTCACTACATTTTCCTTTCACTATTTAGGAATTGCTTTTTCAAATTTTTTATTATGAAATTATTTTTACTTTTAATTGTGGTAAAAAAAATAACAAAATTTACCATCTTAACTGATTTAGAGTGTGCATCTCATTAATGTTTATTCACACTGTTGTGTGACAGCTCTTGAAAACTTTTCATCTTATGAAACTGAAACTCTGTATCCATTGAACAACCCCCCAGTTCCTCCTCCTGCTCCTGGAGGCAGTTCTGCTTCCTGCCCCTATGAGTGACTCCCCCAGGTACCCCATATAAGTGGGGTCATCTCTGGCTTATTTTACTTAGCATACTGTCCTCAGGGCTCACGCACGTTTGTAGCAAGTGACGAGATTTTCTTCTGAACACTACTCCACTGTACTTATGTACCACATTTTGTCTGCCCTTCATCTGTCAATGGACATTTGGGTTGCTTCCACAGTGAAATTTTTTACACAATTTGTGAATTATGTACACAGATCTGAAGTCAAATCAGTAACAAAAATATATTCAAAGAAGTCAGTCTTTTGTCTCATTCTCGTCATCCCGATTTTCTCCTTCCTTAAGGGAATTTTTTTAATTAAATGGTTTATCCTCCTTTTTTTTTTTTTAATCCTAAGAAGACATTTTTCCCCATTCAAAAAATAAAATATATTTGTGTTTCTCCTTTCTTAGAAAATGGTAGCATACTGTACTATTTTTCTGTATCTTGACTTTATCACCTGATGACTAATATAGGGAGCTTTTCCTCTGTCTTTTTTTTTAATCACTTATACTACACTTTGTACCACCAGTTTCCTATTAATGGACATTTGAGTTGTTTGCAGTTTTTTGCCCTTCAAAATAGTCCTGCAAAACCAATGTACTGCATAGGTCTTTGTATATTTTTGCCAGTATCTGTGCAAGCCAGAAAAGTTGAGTTTGCTGGGTCAGAAGGCCTGGTGGCCCTGCTGGATATGATGGACTCTCCTTTGTCCGGGATGTACGATTTTGTATTCCCACATATTTTAAGAGAGGGTCAGTTTCCTTCTCCGTACTACTTCCCCCTGAGTATGGTGTTAAGTTTGGGGACTTTTACTGGTGTTTTGGTGAGAAACACAGTTTTATTTTGCATTTCTCTTAGTATGGGCATCTTTTCATTTTCAGAGCAATGTACTTCTTTTTCTGTGAATTGTCCCTTTTTTTTTTTTTTTTAGCCTATTCTAATAAATAGTAGGGTTTTTCCCCTCCTATTTCTAATTTTTGAGGCTCTCTATATGGAAAGATGGTATCCTTTTGTCTCTGCTATAACTTAGTTAAACAGTTTTTTGTAATCATTTGTCACTTGTCTTTTTGCTTTGTTTATAGTGTTTTTGCCATGCAAAAGTTGTGTTTTTGTTTTGTTTTTTGGCGCCGCTGCAACTGCTTGTGGAATCTTAGTTCCCCAACCAGGGATCAAACCACCGCCCTCTTTAGTGGAAGCACGAAACCCTAACCATTGGATCTCCAGGGAGTTTCCCAAAAGTCTTAAATTTTTATGTAGTCCAATTTTTTTACCCCATTCTCCTTCTTGTTTGTGGATTTTTGAGTCATGTTTTAGTAATGTTTTATCCACTCCTTGGTTATGGCGATACACTCACCTTTTTCTCTAGTGACCGTGTGTCTAACTTCCGTTCTTCTGTCTCTGGTTTCCTCTCCCTTTTCCTTCAGTGCATCTCTTCTGGTGTGTTCTGTGAAGTTCGGTTCCAATTTTCTTCTTCTGTGTTTATATCCAGTTATGCCAACACTGCTCATTTAAAAGCGTAGCTTTTCTCATTGATTTGAACCGCTTTTTGTTTTGTCGTTGTTTAATATGTCATTGGGCCTGTTTCTGGATTTTCTATTCTATTCCATTGGTCTGTATTCATGAGCCATTACAACATTTTTAATTATATAAGCCGTATAGTACTGTTTCAATATCTAGTAAGGGTAGCTTTCTTTTTTTGTGTTTTTCTAGCTGTTTTTTTCTTGTTTTTCTCCCAAATAAACTTTATAATCAACTTATGTTGCTCTGTGGGGAGAAAAACCTGTTGGTATTTTTATTTGGACTGCATTTAATGCATAGGTTATTTTAGGGGGAACCTATGTTTTTATGATGCATCGTTTTATTCAAGAATATGGCATGCCTTTCCATTGGTTCAGTCCTACGTCTCTGTCTTCCAGGAATGTTTTATATTATTTTCCTCGTATATATTTTGAGTATATCTTACAAGTTTACGTGTATGTATTTTATTTTTTGATAGTGTGTTTCTTGTATCTTCTCTCATTTTGATCTGTGGCACTTCTTGAATTTTGCATGTTAATTTTATAAGCTGTGGTTTTACTAAGTCATTTCATTATTCAAAGTAAATTTGCCATTGATTAGTTTGGATTTTCTAGATATGTAATCATATGAGATGAAAATTGAGAATTTCCTGAGCCTTTCCGCAAAACACAGAATTTTTCTAAGTTACAGTGCATGGCAGCGCAGGTGTGTTCTGGGGGTCACACACAGCCTCTCTGTCGCTATATTGTAGCTGTTCCATCTGTCCTGTGCCACCATCTGTGTTAACCGTATCATTTCTTTAATAACAGGAGTTAGAAAGGCAGAAACATATGTGTAGCGTGCTACAGCACAAGATGGATGAGCTTAAAGAAGGCCTCCGACAAAGAGATGAGCTAATTGAGGTACGTCCGGGAACTGTGGAAATACCTATTTTGAGGAGAAAATGCGCCAAATGGAATGAGGGCATGTGTGTTGGGAGGGAAGGGAGTTAAAATGCCACAAACCCTGTACCTGTCTCTTCACATTTGGCCGCACCCAAACATTTTACAAGTGTGAAACATGAGAGCAGGCTTAAAAAATTAATGCTGTAACCCCTGTAAGTATTTCCTTTTTAATAGCAGAAGCTTTGGTTACTGTCTTTTATTCCTAAGCACACTCTTCCCTAAAGATACCTTAGGAAGTGGGCAAAAGGAAACCCCTCAGAGTACCATGATTCTTGGGAATGTAGTGAATGCTCTATTTTGGGACATGATTCTTGGGGAAGAAGAAGTTTGATCTTCACTCAGGTAGGTGCATTTCTGAAATGGCTAAATGGAAAGAAGTTGTCTGGATGCCTGGTGGGAGACAGAAGGCGAAACTTGGCTGAGGCTGCGGCTCTGGTTCCCCTGGCAAGGAGCTCTAGGATCACGGCAGGGTCCTAGGAGGGGAGCCCTGTGGGCCTCCAGGAAACCTTTGATGGCAGTTCTCATCCTTTTGGACCTGCTACCTGGCATGCATCTCTGTTTTTCTTTAAATGTGGTTTTCCTCTCGAGGTTGCCATTTTTTAATAAATATGGGGTTAGGTTTGTTGGGACTGGCTCCTGCTTGCTTCCTCGGCGTGGTTTCCCGGCACGTCTCGTGTTGATGAGCAGAGGTGCCGTGGTGATGTCAGAGAGGCCCGCTCCAGCGACCCTGAGATGCCGCCTCATATGTCACGCTCAGCTCATCCATGTCCCTAGTGGTTCAGAGCTCCCCTCCCTGCTGCTTCCCCCCTCCTTTTTCTCTTCCCCCAGCGGATCTGACTCACTTTACCTCCCCCCATGTGAATGATTTTAAAAATGATTTAATCGAGGAAAAGAAGTGATTCTATTTGCGGATTTATATTACTTTTTTGTCATTCTTGAGAATAACTGAACTTGGCTTGCTGAAAGCGGGTAGAATTTGTGAATTCTAAATGCAAACACAGATAACCCTTTGAAACTATCAGGTTACATATGGAGTTAGTTGCCTTGGTTTACCATATATGGCAAGAAGTATATTGTCCACACTGTTTCTTGCTGGCACCTAAAAATAATGTGTGAGTTCTTCTCCCTCTCTGTCTTCTTGTTTTTATGTGTCAGTATGCCAGCCACTTCCTTCTTTTTCTAGTTAAAATGTATAATTTTTCCCCATTACAATTTCAAAAGAATGATAAAACTGCTTTGGGAGCTGCTTCTCAAATTCAGTAACTTACGGTAGAACTGGTTAAGTGTTCTGATTTTTAATGTGATGATTGCATTTAAGAGGAATTTTAATGCTTGACTTTTACAACTTGTCAGCATGGTCTCTTAATTTAAAGCCTAAGGCGCTGGGTATACAAACTTTAGTTTTAGGTATTTTCTTATGTTTAGAATTAACATCCTTCAGATATTAGTACTGGAGAAGGAAATGGCAACCTACTCCAGTATTCTTGCCTGAGAAATCTCATGGACAGAGGAGCCTGGAGGGCTACAGTCCATAGAGTCACAAGAGTCATACACGATTTAGTGACTAAACCACCACCAGATGTTAATATACGCATTTACTTATAACTGAAGAGTCTTGGCTATGCCAAAATAATGCTTTTTGGTCTTTAGAATTGAGAACCACGTGGTAAATACATGAGAGGTGTGAGTAGGGAAAGTAGGAGGTGATAATTTACCAGTAATGCAGAAATGAAACCTGCTAAATATAAGAGGGTATAAATTGTGCATCACTGCCTCCTCAAAAGAGTTAAGAATTGCTGAATGCTAAAATTCAAGTATTTCTAAAAACTGCTGTGATCATTTGTAAATTATGATGTTCTTGCTATCATAGATGCTGCTAAAGGAAAGTGAGCATGATTGAGCTGTGTCCCTCTCCTGTTTTTTCCAGTTCTGCTTTAAAAAAAGAGCTCAGAAACTCCTGCTTGTTGTCAGTGACAAGGGTCACGTGCTCATAAGCAGGTCTGACTTCCCCTCTCTAGAAGTGTAAGTGTCCCGTGTTGGAGGAAGGGCAGTCACGAGTGGAAGAGTACACGCGCGGAGCTAGCTGGGCGTGTGCAGGAGCCCGCTGGCTGGCTGTGGCTGGGACCGCCGTCCCCGGCCCCTCGCTGGCTGGCCCCGCACCAGGCCAGTGGCAGTCACGGCGCCTAGACACTGCGTGTCATCCTTCCTTCCGACAAGCAGCTCTTGCTTTTCCTGTTCATCACAGCCTTTCTCCTTTAGTTAAGTTTCTTTATCAGCTTTATTTCTCTTCTGCTTTCCTCCCCCTCACCCCATCCTCTTTTTCTTCCTGCTCTTTCATTTTTCCTCTTCCCCTCTTCCTCTGCAGGAGAAGCAGCATATGCAGCAGAAAATAGACACCATGACAAAAGAGGTGTTCGAACTCCAGGAGACGCTGCTTTGGAAAGATAAGAGCATTAGGGTATGAAGTGAAACTGGGCTTTGGCCCGAAGCTCACAGACAAGGACTAGACCAATGTAAATGTAATTTAGAGATTCCTAAAGTTCTGTCCTTTGATTATCTTTGAGCATTTATACAGAGTGAAATATAAATTAGCAGAAGACAGAAGGTTCCCTGGGAAAACCTGATCCTATGCCTGGAAAGAACTCTTCTCTCCAGCTGACTCTGGGCTTGTAAAATGTACAAGCAAGAGCTTTCTAAGGAAGTTGTTCTTCATTTTCCCAGGATTTTTGTGCAGAAACAGCCACAGGCATTTAGTTCAAACTCTGTGGGTAATTTGATACTCTTACATTGCAAGAATCTGGAGAAGCAGCAGAGGATAGGGGGTGGGGGAGAAGTTATTAACATCCCATAAATCTTTGGTGAATAAAATAGGAAGAGATCAGAATCATTTTAATTACGGAAGTGGATAGGAATGTAAGATTTTGCTGGTGCTGCCAAACTGTGACGTCTCCTCTAATTATATCCTCATAACTCCCCAGAGCAGGGGCCCAGATAAGGAAGAAGTTCTCTGCCTTTTTGCTAAGCCCTTCAGGTAGACCCCAAGAACTCCAGAGACTGAAAACATTCCTGCCAGCTCATCCCAGGTAGCCTTTTGACTGGCAACCGCCTCATGGCATAGGACCTCTGTTCCAGAGACTCCCCTTGTCAGGGGAGATGAAGGAAAAGACAGGAGACCTCTGGCCTGAGGACTAAGGAAGTCTTGTTCTGCTTGAAATTAGCTGGTGGTGGTGGCGCTCAGTCCCTGAGTCGTGTCCGACTCTGTGCGACCCCCTGGACTGGAGCCCGCCAGGCTCCGCTGGCCATGGGATCCCCAGGCAAGAATACTGGAGTGGGTTGCCGTGCCCTCCTCCAGGGGATCTTCCCAACCCAGGGACTGAACCCGTATCTCTTCCGTCTCCTGCATGGGCAGGCGGGTTTGTTACCACGAGCACCACCTGGGAAGCCCAAACTTTTTTTGAAATCATCCTAGACTCTCATGCAGTTGTAAGAATTAATGCAGAGATCTTGCATGCCCTTTATCCAGTTTTCCCAAAATGTAACATCTTGTAAAACGGTAGCACAGTCGGGCGTTGGTCTTGACCCACTCTGGGTGGAGCACATCTCCTCACTGCGAGGGGCCCCTCCTCCTGCTCTCCTAGTCACGTCTGCTGCCTCAGCACCGCTGTCCCAGGTGCTGGCAACTGCGCCTCTCCATTTCTGTAATTTGTCATCTTAAGAATGTTTTATAAGTGGGATTGTACAGTATATAGCCCTGTGGAATTACATTTTTTCCACTGAGAATAATTCCCCTTAAGATTCATCCAAGGTGCTTCATGCATCAAAAGTTTGTCCCTCTTTTGCTTTAAAAAGTTGTTTTGTTGTTGTTGTGGCAACATACAAAAAATAACATAAAATTGACCATTTAAATCATTTCTAAGGAAGAGTTCGGTAGTATTAAGTCCATTCACATTGGAGGTTCCACAGAACCTCTTTGCATCTTGCAGAACTGAAACTGAACTTTATTAAACAACTACTCCCCAGGTCCCCTCGTCTGTCCCCTGGGAGCCCCCATTCTACTTCCGTTTCTATGAATTTGACTACTCTGGGTACCTCATATGTGGAGTCATACAGTATTTGTCTTTTTGCGACTGGCTTATTTCAGTTCAGCGTATGTCCTCGGGGTTCAGACATGTCATAGCATATGTCAGAAGTCCTTCCTTTTAAGGCTGAATGATACTCCAGTGTGTGTGTGTACCACACTTCGTGGACTCAGTCATTCATTGATGGACACTTGGTTGCTCCCGTCTTTTTGCTGCTGTGATCATGAGTTTGCCAGTCTCTTCTGGTGGTTTCTTTTGGGTACATACCCAGGAGGGGAACTGCTACGTTATATGTAGTTTACTTTTTGAGGAACAACCATACTGTGTTCCATAGCAGCTGCACCATTTACCTTTCCACCAGCACTGTACAAGGGTTCCAGTTTCTCTCCATCATTGCCAGCACTCATTTATTTTTTTGTAGTAGCCATCATCATGTGTGTGAGGTGGTCCTCCCTGGACTTTTAAAAGATGCATTTTAAATATGATGTGTGACTACCTGATGTATCATGTCTCTAGCTTCACTATCAAGACTTAAATTTAGTAGCTCCATGAAGGAGCATGCCCCTGTTCTCATATTCAAGTTCAGTTTTAATTATTTCATTGACCCCAGTGTTCGTTCATCTGGCACCAGCGTAGCTCTGAGCACCCAGGGGTCATGTGCAGAATGGGTGTGTGTGAAGGGCTTGTATGTCCCTACAGCCTAGCACCAAGGCTCACTCCCATTCTCACTAAAGATATTTGTGCCTGTATGTAATTATAACCTGTTGTCAAGAAGTTCAGCCTTTCGGGCTTCTTGACACTAGAATTTGAGGTTAGGTCAGGGGTAAAAAATTATTTAAAGCTCCACAAGCATGTACTTTTTACCCTAAAAAAATCTGCTGTAGGAACACTTACGGAAGACAAGCCCAAGAGTAGTGATTATATGGTCAGGTAATACAGAGGATTTCAGATCCAGTGTGAATACATTTGGTCTACTTATAAGGTATTTCAGTAGTCTTCAAACTCTGTGGTAAGATGGGAAGATTTGCAGGATATATTTTATTTTCCCACCCATAATTATGGGAAGGTGAAATTTGAAAGTCCAAAAGTAAAGATACAGTCTGCTGTAAGATTGGGAAGAGGAACAAATGGCATGTACTAGCTAGCATTTGCTAGAACTCGAGTTTCAAATTGGTCTGTTCCTAAGGGGTTTTCTCCAGTGTTATTAATCGAGCATGTTGTGACAGTGGCCGCCGTCCCCGCCGTGTGTGGCGATGCACGGCACGACAACGCACGTGGACACCTATAACCCAAAACAGCCAGCCCAGAGAGGACAGGCTGCCACGGATGGGACAGTGCTGTTGGGCTTTGCTGTCCTAATGTTACACTTGCTAGTAATGTAACAGTGTTAATACTGGCTTGAAGTGTTCCACTGAATGCCTCGTGGTGTTGGGAATGCACTTACTAACTTACAGGCAGGCTCTCGACACACAGTATGAATGTAGATTGTTGAAAGAGGAAGCTGGATGTTCACATTGCAGTTTGGGCAAAGAAGGAATAGGACTTGTCCTGTGAACTGCTTTTCCAGTGGCATCTGGGGTGACAGTAAGGGAAGATAATGTGGCCTTCGTGGGGTGACAATACATGCAGAGTATGCGAGGGCTTTGAACCAAAAACCTGGACTCATTTTCTGGCTTTGCCACTTACTGTGACTTCAGGTAGAAAACAGCCTGTCAGAGCCTCAATTTTCTGATCTGTGAAATGGGGATAAGAAAAGTACAGGGTATGTAAGGGAAAAATTAAATATAAAAATACATGAGAGACATCAATTTTAAGACCTGGAGCTACACAAATGGCAGTTGCCACCATCCCTTATTTACTTACTGGCTGGGAAATAGGGTTATAATGATTTAGAAAGTTCTCCAGCTTTTCAGCAGTGAGTAACTAAGCAGTTGGCCCACTTCTAGACTCTGTAAACCAAGAAGAGAATTCCTGTTGTAGTTCAACTTCTTGCATGAATGGGAACGCTGGTAGAAAACACTAAACGTAGGAACAAATGTGCAGAGAAAGGCTTTTTCAAACAGCCCAGCTGCTAGGTTGCATGCACTGCTTACCCGGGTGGGTTTGAAGTCTGGCTATTTTATGACATGAAGTAGCAGTATGTCAGCATGGACCAGACGTGTTCCTGCTTCTGTCCGCTGTCCTCAGCTCTGACAGCTGTGAGCTTTAGGCAGCAACAGGGAGAATACACATGGAACCCAGGCCGGCTTTCCATGAACCTTCCTGCGTCTTCCGCACTGCAGGGTGCTGGCGCTGAGTACTCCTCTCAGCCTGGGCCAGTGGGTGGTGCTGGTATCATCCTTTCTTCTGGTGAGGAAACTGAGGCACAGGTCAGTTAGGAGGTGCCGGGACTCATCGGCCTGTTTGCAAACCCATATTCTGCTACCTGCCATAAGTGGGCTGGGTTTATTTCATCAGTTTTTCACATTTTGAATGTACATCAGAAAAGCAAATAACCATTAGTTGCATTTAATTAACAAAAACAGATCCTTGAGAATTTGGGGTAGGGGGTTAGCTATTTTTCATTGAGTGGTATATGAGGAATATTTTACCATATGATGTAGAGGACAATTACTGCAGCCAGTATTTAATTAAAATACATTGTATATATACTGGTTATTCCAGAACCCATTTTTTATTTTTTTAAAAATCAAGTATATTCTTGAATATACTAGTTCAGTTTAACATGAAATGTGGGTTTTTGGACTATCAGATAAAAGCATCCTTAGGAGGTTTGTCAGGAAACCTTTATATTAGTATTATTTATTCTTCACCTTCCTTCTCTGTTTATTTTCATTGACTAAAAAGGGTTTGTTTTCTTGCCTGATGCACTAAGCATGCTTTGCCAGATTTACACACGATTAACCACTTTCTACAAAACTTTCTTCTGAAGCTAGATACATAGGACTCTGTGTTCCCTCCGTATCTAAGTGCTTGTGTCCAAAGCTTTTAACGCCTCCTTGTCTCTGACGCTTTATCTTTTTTGAAGTTGAATCCGGTCCTGCTCTGCTCCCTTTCATTTGCTCTCTCTCTCTCTGCCCTTCTTTCTCCCGCTGCCCCATCTAAACCAGGCCTTTGAGAAACTGAAAGAGCACGCGGGCTGCCTCAGGAGTGAGCGGGATGCGCTCCGGGAGGAGCTGGCCACCCTGAAGGCAGCGGCGGAGGCGGGAGAGGTACGTGAGCTCCTCGCCGCTTTGCTGCTCCTGCCGCCCTGTCCTCCTGCCTCTGAAGCTCTCCCGTCCAGAGCCGGGGTGTGAGTCCGTCTGCGGAGCTGGTGCTGACCAGGGGTCCCCGCAGCAGGCGGGTGTTGTCACAGGGCCACCGTGCTGCCGCCTCCTGCTTCCCTGGGGCTCTTCTGTGACACCGAGTCTCCTCCTCCCCGCAGAAACATGGCCTAGTCATCATCCCCGACGGCACTCCCAACGGCGACGTCCACCAGGAGCCCGCAGTCGGGGCCATCACTGTGGTGTCTCAGGAAGCCGCCCAGGTCTTGGAGTCGGCGGGGGAAGGGCCGCTCGGTAAGACGCTGCCGCTGCGTTGACTGGGGTTGGTGTTGTCCTCCTGGACATCCAACCTGGGCACATCCTCTCTTGGAAAACAAAAACCAGGGTGCTCTGAGCCTTCTCGACATTCTTGAGAGGAAGACACCTGGGCATGCTGTCCTCGGACGTCCTTGACCTTGGGAAAGCAGCACTTGGGCCCTTGCCAGGCAGGGTCAGGGGGTAAGGCCCCTGGTCGGAAGCATGTTGGGTGTGTGTGTGTGGCTTTGTCATTTAAACACTACTTTCTGCGAAGAGAGAATACAGCACATTGTGTCCTAGGGAGCCAGAGGGCTGGTCGGTGGCTTCCTGAGCATGTTCTAAGTTTTTTCCTACAGGAGCATCTGGTTTTCTGTTTTGCGACTCAGGATTCTGTAGCTCTTTGCCACCGCACTTCTTAAGGCAACAGATGAGCAAAAGTTAGCATTTCAGTATTCACTTACATAACAAATTGCCAGCCACCAGTGTTAGTTTCTGCAACAGTCCCCCCGTCAGTTATGTGTTCAGGGCTAAGCCACTTAAATTGGACGCTTTGAGAGCCTGACGACACTACCCTCAGGAAGACGCCCATCTGCTGCGTCTGCTCAGAATCCAGCCCTCGGGGATGCACAGGCGGATGCTCTGTCATCAGCCACTTTTATATTAAAAGTGATCTTTCTTCCTCTTTTATTTTCATGTGTGTCAGTTTCCTAGAAGAATGTGTATATGATAGAGGCAGGCCCACTCTCAATGAGGGGGCTCTGGAAGTGTAACTGCCTGTCGGCCCTCTGATGCAGCGGAGGATGCCGCAGAGCACGGACGTGTCCGGCCACGGGCAGCTGCAGGGTTTCCTCTGCCTCGTGGGAGGGGCTGGAGTCTTTGGCGGTGACCGTGGTTGGCCGTGGGGAGCTCGTCATCTGTTGGCATCCCGTCGGTCCAGGGCCCTATTCTCCGGCATGTTGGGAGGGAGCATCCATCCCCTCAGGCCAGGGGTGGCCTGCATGGTCCTGCTGCAGAGCCTCTGACGAGCCTTGACGGCCCACGTCTTAGAGCCCGCACCCCTGTCCCCACACACACAGGCCTTATGGGCCTTGCCTGCTCCTGGCATCGTGTTCCTGGGCGTTCTTTGCTCCAGCATCCCCTCAGGCTCATTCTCAGCCCTGTCCTCTCTCCCGGAGTTTGTTTTCTCATTCTAAGGACTTAAAAGCCTGTAGGGGTACCCTTGGCTTTCAGGGGATTGTCTCCTGGTAAAACTTTCAAATTTTTGAAACGAGGAAATGATCTTTGTACTTGCATTTGTCTTCCCGTGGAAAATCACTGCTTTGGGGAGCAAATGTTGTATTCAGTGCCTGATAAACATCAACTGTGTGGAAATATGTCTTGAATCATCCAGTACTTTCCCTTTCATCATTAAAGCCTTCATGTGTTTTGATACTCAAAGCGGTAAATTGTTTATCAGATGTTTGCTATTTGTGAATTTGAAGAATTATTTTAAATTGTTTATATACTACATCATTACACACTTTTCATTTGTTTTAGACATAAGGCTACGAAAACTCGCTGGGGAAAAGGAAGAGCTACTATCACAGGTAAACGCATTCTTCTCATGGGAGGGTAATCATAATTGTAACTGACTAAATCATGTGGTAAAATGTGAGCAAATTAAAATGTGCACTAGAAAGACATGTGCTTATTTCAGCTATCACTACTCCAGTAAGAGTTGAAAGATAAAAAGTCGTATTTACCTCTTTGTTGTCTCCTAGTCTTTAAAAAACAGGTATAGGCCACAGTTCATTCAGGCAGCCTGCTCTGCAAGCCCTGTTAGGACGGGCGTTCCCGCCTGGCTCTCGTGTTCGGTCCCTGTAGCTGCCTGCGGTGCGCGCTGACCGCTGCGCTTCTGTGTGACGTGCTTCGGCTGCTTCCTGGCCGTTCTGTGAAGGCGGTCCTGGTGACACCCCTCTATGGAGCGTGGGGACTTCACTTGCTTCACCCCATCTCCCTGCCCAACGTCTGTCCTTCCCGTCCCCACTCCCTCCCCGCAGAGGGACAGCGGGACTCCAGTCGGGCTGTGTCATCGGAGGTCTGTAAGCAGCGCGCACAGCGGGCCTCGGAGCGTGCCCTGGGGCCCTTTCATCTCGGGCGTCTCGGCTCCCTGCAAGTCAGGACCGGGGTTTGCCTCGCCTCGCGCTTGGGTTCCTAGGTGCTGGTTTCTCATCTAGGGGCAGGCTCTCCAGCAGTAGTTTCGGCCCACACTCCGTGTTCCCTCAGTTCCACTTTCTGGTTCCTGGAGCGTCTGGCTCAGCCCTTCTGAACATGCTGGCTCGCTCCCTGGGGCAGAGACCTTACCACCCTGCTCATCATCTGGTTTCCTTTGCCTGTAAGCGCCAGGCTGGACCCCATTCTGCAGCGTCTTAGGCCTCCCTCCCTCCACCTCTGTTCTCTTGCTCAGGTACATCCCCCAGTAGCTTGCAGAGGACAGTTTGGGGGCAATAAATTTTTCTTAGCTTCACAGGAGTGAAAATGTCATCTTACCCCTTTATTTGATTAACAGTTTGATGTGGTTGTGGACTTCTTTGTTGTAATCACTTGCATTCATCTTCTTTTTCAAAGAAATTGCTTCATTGTCTTCTGGCCTCCTTTGGCTATTGAGAATTTCAAGGACATTCTGATTTTTTATTTTTTATCTGTGACCTGTTTTTCCCCTCTGGAAGCTTGGCCCATACTCTCCTTTCTCCCTAGTATTATGAAAGTTCAGTGATGTGGTTTGGCGTTTTGTGTGAATGCCTTTATTGTTTCTCCAGGCACGTTTAGCAGCACAGGTGTAGGCATGGAGTGAGCAGTGTTAAGATTTTACCAGGTGAGGAGACTCAGGCAGATGGGGTGCAGGCATATGCCAGAGTGATGATGGACCTTGAGATTAAGCTGGCCAAGGAGGTTTATGGGGAACCTAGGAAGACACCAAGGCACACTGGAGAGAAGATGCAGACAGTGGATCACAGGGCCAGTGGGGTGGAAGGACTTTTGGAGTTGGGTGCAGAGAGAATAAGCTGGAAAGATCAAGAGGAGTGGTTGGAAGATGCACGGGACTGCCCTGGGCAGGGCTGGCTGGCGTCTGGTGACGAGATCTGGTGCATGACAGTGGGAGCGCGCGGCTGAGGGCGGGGTGGAGTAGATGGCGAGGTCCTGTTCCAGACACTGAGGGATTCACTGTGAGAGATGCTCTGCTCAGATGGATTTGAATTTGCCAACAATTCAGGCAGGAATAACCTTGCAGGTATGCGAGTTAGGAGCTATAATGGTGATGAGAGTGCGGGGTGATGGTAGTGATGAGCATTTATAAAGAGGAGATGTGACTGGGAGCTGCATTAGGAGTTCAGGGGGCCAGAGGGAGGCGTGTGCGCAAGGAGAGCAGGGGACCCTGACCCGTCCTCAGGCTCAGCAGGGGCGAGGGGCTGCCTGCCTGCAGGGGAAGCAGCCCCTCAGGGGGGAGCAGGCTGGGGCAGTGGGCCCGTGCAGTGGGGACGGAGGGGCTGCTGATGACACAAGGTAACCAGAGGGTTACCAGGGTCCTTTGGGGAAGAGCACAGGCAAGAGAGGTGAGCCTTTCTGAGATGGACATGAGCAGGAACGACAGGGAAGGCGACCCGAGGTGGGTAGTGATGTCGTGGCTGAAAGGGCAGAGCTGACAGGAAGGACCGGTTCAGTCCTGGTGCCCAGCTCACCCTTCTCCATGGCGGGGGGCAGGCAGACTTGGCCCAGTGCCAAGCCGTCCCTCTGCCCCCTGGGGATGGAGCTAAGGACGGCCAGCGCTCTTAGCATGCAGCCTCACCTTTGACCCCTGAGGAGGAAGCGCTCGGGAGGCGTGGGGAGGCCTAGGCTTCGCCCCATGTGCTGCCTCCTGCGTCTCTGGTGGGAAGTGCTGTGGGCATTTGGGGAACTTGACTTTGATTTCTGACTTGGGGGGAAGGGGAGTAGACCTCAGGCCAGATACTCAGATTCTCTCTCCTGGTTTTCTATCCCTTTCATCTCATTTGTTCTGCTTTCTAAAAGATCTTCTCAACTGTACCTTCTTATTTTTACTGAGTTGTATTTCTGAAGTCTTTATCTCGGACAATATTGATATGCCAGTTGATTTGCTCCCCTTTAATTTTTTTCTGTGTAGTTTGTTTCATTCCAGATGTTCTTTTATGTAGATTTATTTAGTTTTCAGTTTAAAAGTGGAATACTAAAAAGCTGATGGGCAGCTTGTTGGTGGGGCCCATCCGAGTTTCTGTAAAGCTTGATGTGGCTGGGAGCCTTCGATGTGGGCGTGCTGGACTTGTATTTTAGGCTCATCAGAATTCTAAAGAGTGCGCCTCCAATCTTCTGCCTGAGGCTCCAAGCCCAGCTGTGTGCAGTGTGGAAACAGGGTGGGCTAGAGGCCTCCCCATGCAGCTCATTTCTGTCCATCTCATTTTCCATTCATGCAACTGCTGTCTCCAACTGGACCTTCTTCTTTCCCAGTCCAAAGTCCCTCAAGTTTATCTTCTATTTTTTTTTTTAATGTAGATAGCTTATAATTGGCATAAAATCAGCTGTTGTGTATGCTTAGTCGTGCCCGACTCTGTGTGGCCCTACGGACTGTGGCCCTCGGGGCTCCCCTGTCCATGGGATGCTCCAGGCAGGAACACTGGAGTGGGCTGCTGTGTCTTCCTCCAGGGGATGTCCTGACCCCAGGCCTGAACCCGCATCTCTTAGGTCACCTGGACTGGCAGGCAGGTTCTTTACCGCTAGTGCCAGCTGGGCACACACTTACAGTGTGCAGAGATTAGTCTCCAAGGGCGCCACGACAGAGACCGCAGGACAGAGGCAGTCTCCACTGTGGAGGCGAGGAGCCCGGGGTCCTGTGTCCGCAGCGCAGCTTCCTCCTGAGGCCTGTGGGGGAGGCCTCTCTTCTAGACGGCGGGCCGCTGGGTCCCTTGGCTTGGTGACAGTGTTCTCTCTGCCATCACACGGCTTCCCTGTCCATGTGGTGCTCTTCTGATTAAGGACCCAGGCATACTAGACTCAGGGCACACCTTATTTCAGTGTCATTTCATCTCAACTAAGAGCCTCTGCAGTGACTGTTTCCAAAATAAGATCACATTATGAGGCAGTGAGCTTAGGACTGTAATACAGGAACTTTGGGGGGACAGCAACCTATGAAACCACAGGGTAAAAACATGCATAACCCAAGTCCCTGTGTCCCTTTGTAACCCTCCTTCCTCTCCCACCTCCTCCCCTTCTCCGGAAACCACCAATGTACCTTTTTGCCTCTTCGGTTTGTATTTTCTGGAGTTTCTTGCACTGCATATACTTAGCTTGAAACTCACCATTTTGCTGCATGTGTTAGCAGCATGTTCGCTTCTTTGGCCGAGCAGTAATCCACTGTATATACATGAACTACTGTTTGCTTTATCCTTCCGTTGATGGACATTTCAACAGTTTCTTGTTTGGGGCTATTAATGAGTAAGCTGCTAAATGGCCTTTATTTGGGGGTAAAATAAGGTAAATTTTGTAGCCAAACTCAAAAATATATTTCCAATTATTTGTGTATACAGCTTTCTAAATAAGAATACTTAACTCTCAAATTAGAACAAGAAACATCCAACTGATGGTGGGATTTTCCATTTTAAACAAAAATTTAAAAATACCCAAAGATGTGCTTTTCTACAGATGAACACAAATAATGAAATATGGCTATTTTTTGGCTATTTTCATTAAGACCCCCGGTCCTGGAGCTCACTCCTTTTGATCATTTTGTTCATAGCTGGCCTCCAGCACCTGAGACAGTGAGAGGGTCTCTGAGTGACTATCTGTGGCCTTATTCTAAGATGCGGCCATGGGGCCAAGCATCTGTTTCATTTGAGAGGCTGGACCTCGCTGATGAGCCCTTACTTCCTCTTCAGATTAGGAAACTGAAGCTGCAGTTGGAGGAGGAGCGGCAGAAGGGCTCCAGGAGCGACGGAGGCACAGCCGGCGACCTGGCGGAGCTACAGAACGGCTCAGACCTGCAGCTCATCGAGATGCAGAGTGAGGCTGGGCCGGCGCACTCCCCGGGGTGGGGTGCGAGCGGGCTGCTCGGGCCTGTGGTTCCAAACATCAGCCCTGAGGTGGACCAGAAAAGCTGTCCCAGTCAGTCACGGACTGAAGAGCCTGCTTCTAGCTGCTGTCCTGGGTAGTGCTCTCCCCTCCTGGGTGACATGATTTCTAGAACATCTTGCAGCTAGTGACATCACGACACTGTCCTTTTTCACATTCCTTTGTCATCTGTAAGCCTCCTTCCTACTGATAAGTTTTTCTGGGGAGTTTATCTTAGATGATTGGAGGGATGTATTCAGAACTCACTCACACCATGCAGAGTGGTTTTAGAGTTTTCCCAGAAATAGTCTTGACTTTACTAGATGGAATTTAAAACAGGCCACAAAGTAAGCCCATTCAGTTTTCCTGCCTGTTTTTGACCCAATATTACTGAATATTGTAAAACACCTACTGTATTCACAGTATTCCACAGTAGGGAGACATCTGTATATGGAGAATGTATAATCCACACAGGGGAGACTTTTATTTTTCCAATTTGAATAAGGCATTTCTAATAACTTATTTTAAAATAACTGGTTCCTCCATGACCTTTTCATCTACATATTCTGAGTGAGGCCACGTAGGCCTTTTTGGACAAAGGCTTCATTAGAACTAACTTACTACCATTAACGTTTCTGTTAAATATGGATGGCTGGAAGGAATTTTTCTCCCCCAGCATTTCTAAACTTCTTGTTTTAAATAGTTTGCTTCTAGGTCAGATATACAGCTGATGATTTCCAGCTCTATCCCTAACGCATTATCACAACATACTACTGAAAAGCATTTACTTCAGCAAATATTAAGCGTACATTATGTGCAGAGCACTTAGCTGGAAACAGGTAGACGCAAAAAGCTGAGGCACCAGGGGACCTGTGTTTTCCTATGTTCTATATAACGTGAGGAAAACATGATAAATGTCCTAAGAGCGCAAAAAGGAACAAAGGAAGGAGAAGCTACAGTTAACTTTAGAGGGTCATGAAGAAGGTGAAAACTGAGGACCTTAATGGCTGCTAGACTTAAGAGATCAGAGGTGGGCAGAAGGGGAACCAGGACAGGGGCCCTGCTGCGTTCAGAGTCGGGCTCCCTGCTCCAAGCTCCACCCGCACACACCAGAATCTCTTCTGGGTGCTGTGGGAGCACGCGCTGGAGCGGCCCGCAGCACCGCGCCGGGACCGGGCTGACGGCAGCGGCGGCCTGCGTGCTCTTCGCCACACAGCCCTCTACTGGGCAGCAGGCGGGTCCCCCTGCCTCTCCTCACACCTGCATCCCTGCAAGAGGTGGTTTATTCTCTTCTCTCCTAGGAGATGCCAACAGACAAATTAGTGAATACAAGTTCAAGCTTTCTAAAGCGGAACAGGATATAACCACCTTGGAGCAAAGCGTAAGTCCTTCCTGTGAAAGGTACCAAGTGATTTTAGTCCCCCTGACAACACATCTGCTTCCTGCCTCTCAGTGGCTAACCCCGTGAGTGCCTAGGTTTCTCTGAGCTGTGTCTGCAGCTGGATCTCTAGAACAGCTCCATATTAAAGTGGAGAAGCCAGCAGTGAACTTCAGTCTTCTCTATGAAGGAAGACCAAAGCTATACTTACATTTCTTGGAGCCAATTCAAGAAAATGGCCCTTTATAATATATTCCCTTCCTGTACATTTCAGAAAGCCTAACGACTTCTCCATTCTGGGAGTCTCCTCCCGGGATGTTACTGTGGCTCTTGAACAATATAGTCATCATAAAACTGAACATGGGAAACTGGCCCTGTGATGACTGCACAGCTCATCCTCTCCATAGCAGCTGGGTTCTGAGAGGACCTCCGACTCACCCTGAAGGGGCTTGCTAGCATTAGGTTACTTGGAATCTGTCGTGATGTCGTGTTTGCATCTTGGCTGCAAAAAAACTGGTGGCTCCTAGTGCCAGCCCCTGAGGACTGTGTTCTCGTATTTACAGATCAACCGCCTGGAGGGGCAGGTGCTGAGATACAAAACCGCTGCTGAGAATGCGGAGAAAGTCGAGGATGAACTGAAAGCAGAAAAGAGGAAGCTACAAAGAGAGGTACTTACTGGGTGCTGTGGGAGCACCCAGTATGCTTCTCGAAATACGTTCCTAAAAAAAAACTCCTTTGGAAATACATTCTTTGCTGTGTAAGGATTTTCATCCTGGCTCCAGTCTTTAATGACACAGCAGTAGAATCATTTACTCTGTGTTGGTTTTCTGACCTGCACGGGGACTGCCATTTACGTTTTGCTCAGAAAAGTTTTTGTTTTAAATGAGGTTATGTCTCTGTATGTCTGTATGCCCTTTCTCTCAGCACCACTGGTTCACACCTCTGGCTGGCTGAAAAAAGACATTTAAGACCACCCCCTCCACCCCACCCCACCCCCGGCAGTAATTCCATTTCCCCGAGAGTGCAGAGGAAAGCCATGTCGGGCTTTGTCTCTGACCATGAGAAGTGACCGCTCTTTTCCCGTTTGCAGCTCCGAACAGCACTGGACAAGATCGAGGAGATGGAGATGACCAACAGCCACCTGGCCAAGCGGCTGGAGAAGATGAAGGCCAACAGAACCGCACTGCTGGCCCAGCAGTAGGCCCACCCGCCCAGCAGCGCAGGCCCCTCTCAGGGCTGTTTGGGCTTTGTCATTCAGATAGCCACTTGGTATTTTATAATTTATGAGAGAATGAAACCGGTTTGAATCTTCATGAATGAACATTTTGTGTGTAGTTGATTCTAGACTAAGAACTAGTCCATGCCGTTACTTTTTATTTCCGTAATTTTAGAATCAAGTTTACTCACCATTGTTCCCCAGCCGCCTCAGTGACTGGGCCCGTTTCTGGAGGACAGCGGCTCAGCGCCCACTGAGATACTTCCTGGAGACCTCAGAAACACAAGTGCCTTCTCCACGGTGCAATTCAGACTACAGTGATCTCCAGGGGCCAAGAGACACTTACCCTTAATATCAGGTAGCGTTTATATTTAGTGAAGAAACAAGTTCACAGGTGGGGAATATATGTTTCACTCAAATTTGTATGTTTGGAGGAAAAAGCCTTTTTTGTAAGATATTTAAATTTATATAAGAAAATGTTAGAAAAGGATATGGGGAGTGTATATAAAACTTGTTTTATTGCATGGGGCAGGGGCGCCCAGGGCCTATTGCTCTTAAAGTAAGAGTAGGGTCCCTTAGTCTTCACATCAGCTGTGCTGTATCTTGTAAAGTATTTTCATCTGCTGCTTATTTGTGGAATGAAACCTCAGACCAGCCCAATGGAGAAGGAAGGGCAGGCCAGGCAGGTGGAGGTCAGCCTGAAGAGTCTGTTAAACACACCCTTCTGCTGACTACAATTGGCTACTGACACATTCGTTCTGTTAAGAGGAGCCTTTAAAACAAATCATGGCGCTCACGCCCCTCCTCTCTCCTTAAGGAAGAATAATCTGAAACACAGAATTTAAGAACTTTGGTTTCATCCTTAAAGGTACCCAGTTCCGAGGGTTTTGCCGTGGAGTGTGTAGCCATGTTGCAGTATTTGTGATTCTCTGTTGTTCTCAGAATTGAGGTGGTTTCATGGAAGTGATTATTATATCTTCAATGTGTTTACACAAAAAATACGGGGGAAGTCTAATGAATTAAGGCCACATAAGATAAAATTAGACATGAAACTAGGTAATAAAGTTAACTTAAATATGAATAAAATCTCTAAAAATTATTCTCTTCTTTAGAATAATTATCTGTTTTAAAAATATGGAAACCAATGTCCTGAATTGAGGTGATTTCCTGTAAGTTTTCTTTCAGGTGGTGTGTAGGAGGGGCGGTGGGGAGGCATGTTCTGGGATGCAGATCTGTCCTAGAATCCCACACCTGGCGCCGGCATGCTGTGTGGTCCAGCTGCAGGCCCCGGGAGTCCCTCCTCCTCTCCGCCCGTGGTCACTCAGCCTGTCTTGCTCCCAGGGCTGTCTGTCCTTGTCCCTGTCTTTTCCAAATGGAATGGCTCCACTTCTTTTCTGCAGAACTTTCTTCACTGAGCCTTGTGAGCTGCACTTACTTCCAAACTACAGGCATTCTTCCTCCCGGTGCTGACTGCACATTTCTTTAATGCAGGCTCATATTAAGCTTATTTTTAATGGCACTGATAATTCAAGTTTGTATTTTTATAACACCCTTCAAACAAGAATGCCTAGAAATGCCTTTATCATATGCTGGTATAATTGATAGCCATTAACAAAGTAGGCTAACTTACAAACTCATGCCTGTTATGCATTGCATAAAGACTGTTCAACTTTTTTTTTTTTTACTAAGACTAAATTAATTAGTTATTAAAGGTACTAATAGATTGACCATGTAGAAAGCTGAACTGACAACACCATCAGAGTCTCTTATAGGTTCAGGTGCCTTTTAAAAGCATAAAAAACATAATGTCTATCACCTGATATTAGAAATGCATCAGAATATAAAGAATCAAATCAATGCATGATCTATATAAAATTTTCAAGGCCATTTAGACTTACCAGATGTCCAAGAGGCTTTCAAACTGCTTTTGGCAGTCTTCAACACAATCAGGTATACACTAGGTGAAAATGGATCTAGGTAAATTTCATTTGTAATGAAATTAAATAAATCATGCTCAGGACAAATTTGGCTATTTATTTATAGTCAGTCTGCCACACATGAAGCAATGCTCCTAGTGAGAAGGCGTACGTGAGGTGAAAGTTCCACCTACCGACATCAGGACAGAGAAGGAAGAACAAACCACCCCAGAGTCCCCAGGCGACCAGTCAGCACCTCTCAAAGACTTTGTACAGATCAGGCAGGTTAGCGAGCTGCAGGATGTTCCCATCTTCTGTGAAGTGTTTCGGAGGCAGCAGGTGGGAGCGGAAGGCTTTATAGAGGACGTGCTCCACAGTCCACTTCCAGGGGTTTGCAGAGGAGCCGGGCACTTCACTCTGGAAGAGACAAGGTTGAGTCCACGTCCCAGGGTACGCCGGGCCTGGAGAGTTGTGGGGGCTTACAGTGGGGCTGTGCGACCTCATGCCTGAGAGGTCTCTTTTCCAGGCCAGCCTCGCAGGGATCCTGCGGCCTGAGCACAGCAACGAGAGGGTGAAGAGACTCAGCCGTGGCTCTGTGATGCTTCCCCCCATGGAAGCTGTTTCCATTCGGGGACAGTGCTCACCGTAGCAGCATCTAAAATAATGTCTCCTCCTGACCGTGCTGCCTGAATGGCAGCGGTAGGAAGTACACTCCAAAATCACCACAGGCTCTGGGAGCCTTTGAACACACCCTGAAACTGGAGCACCGCACGTCATCTCAGGACGGGTGTGATCACCCAGGTGGTTCTGTGTATAAAGTGACTCCATGTCCATCTGACACCACAGGCAGACCTTGTTTTATTGCACTTTGCAGACTGTTGTGGTTTTGTTTTTAAACACAAACTGAAGGTTTCTGGAACCCTGCACCAAATCTACTGGTGGCATCTTTGCGACGGCATTTTTAAATGTGGGGACATGTATTGGCTTTAAGACACAATGCTTTAATAAAGCACTTGACAGACAGGACAGTGTAAACGTAACATTTTATATGCACTCGGAAACCCCAAAATTTGTGAACTCGCTTTATTGCAGTGGTCTGAAACAGAACTTGCAAAATGTCTAAGGACTGCCTGTGTTTCAGTCACCTCTCCTCACCCAAACAAAACCTCCAAAATAGCTGTGGATTGAAAAGCGCTGTCATCTGACATGGAAACATGAAGAACCCAGGGCCCTCTCTTAAGAAGAGCTGGGAACCTGACCCACTAAGCCAGGTCCGTCTGGCGTAGCAGTGTCAGAGGCAGAGTGAGGCACAGGCCGCAAGAGACGGGGCGACTGGCCAGGACGTGCCGGCTGCGGCCGCACCTCCTTCCAGGCTCACAGTGGGAGACACTGGCCCGGGCCCTGGAATCCACCTGCTTCTCACTACAGTGGCTTGTCTGTACATCTGACAGTGAGATCACTCTAGGGGTACCTCCCAGTAGCGTTTCAGGAGGAGATAAAATTTTTAAGAGCTGACCACTGTGTTAAAGCTGCTGTGCCTTGGATCGTAGGAGTTCAGAGAGGGGCGGGCTCGTGTGAGCGCCCATCCCAGTTCTGGAGCGCCAGTGTGTATTGCCCTCATACCTGCTGGCCTGAAAGGGTCGACTCTGCAGACACGTACTGCTTCCGGATGGAGTAAAACATCGCACATTCCTTACTGAGGCTTTCAAAACATTCCTTTTCTTCATCCCAGTTCACCTGGTCCAAAGAGAGAATTCAATAAGTCAACATATGTACATGCTTTAAACACATTTCATTTCTAAATGGAGATAACAGACGACTTAAAAAGGACATGTGATTTTTAGGCATGAAAGCTGTAGACTAGAATTGCTGAGTACTGCTAGGGTGGGTGGGGACGAGAGGGGCCTTAGCCTCGTTAGCTTTTCCTCCTCCTCATCACAGACGATGGTGGAGCTGCAAGCCTGCACCCCCATACCCCCAACACTCATCCCCCCACAGGACTGTCAGCAGGACGAGCTCCATCACTTGCCTCAGTGGCCAGTCTGAGGATGAAGACAGGCAGACCCTCCAGCGGGGGCACATAGTTGTCGATCAGAAGGGGTAATCCAACCAGGTTCCCTTCCTAGACAAGGGGGATAAGAAACCATGCTGTTAGACCAATTCCATCTCCCTGGCGCTTGCTCCAGGTCCTGTCCTCAGACTTGCCATTCTGGGCGACCAGGCTGGGGCCTGGGGGCAGCAGAGCCAAATGCTTAGAGAGCCTTCTCTGGGGGTTCTCTTTAGGTCTGCTCACAAACTGAACACAGCAAACCAAGTCCCAGAGGTCAAGGGGGACAAAAACGGCCGTCACCCACCTCATCAATCTCCAGAGAGAAGTAGTCTGCAAGCATCTCAGCCTTCTTTTTCAGAAACTCGACAATGTACTCGGCAAGTCCTTCCTTGGGACCGTCCTCCTCTGTCCAGCCACTCTCGGGACTGTCTAAGGCGAGCATGGCCAGGTCAAAGAGCGGTGCTGGCTCCTAGGAAGGGGCAAAAACATTAGGAGCAAGCATTAACAGGGCTTTCAAACACTGGCTGAATTCCCACAAGACCACAAATCTAGCACTCATTCCTCAATTCCCCCAAAGAAAACACTTGAAAATCTACAAAACAAGGTTGTCCTCCTCACCAATGGCCATTTCAGCAGAGACGGCGTCACCGGCGCACAGACCTGCTGAAGAGCCGAGAAAGGCACAGCCATTGGAAGGCACTCCCTCCCGTGCGGCTCTAAAGACCTCGCTTTCGTATTTCTAGAAACTCACGAGGCCGAGCCTTCATTTCTTCCTACGGCCTTACTAAAGCAAGGGGGGCGGGGGGGCGGGGGGGGAAGTATGTTAAAGCGAAGGACGTTCAGGTAAATCATCTGATTAGGAAGGAGATTGAAATCTATTGTGAAAGGTAAGATCCCTAAGTTTTATTTCTCCCCTTTGAATATTGTTACTGTTGTCATATTAATACATTTTACATGTTATAAACCCACAGTATATTGTTCTTACTTTTTCATAATAACAGAAGAGTCAATTAACAGAAAGACCTAACCATCCTAGATGTTTATGCACTCGGTAACAGAGCTCTACAATACTTGAAGAGTAAAACAGAACAGTGAAGAGAAGCATACACAGTTACATGGAGGCTTCCATATCCTTTTCCCAATAACTGACAGAAAGTCAGTATATACAAGACGTCGGTGTCACCAACAATTTGAGACACCTGCCATTTGTGGGACATTCTACTCAACAAGACCAGAACACAAATTCTTTTCAAATGCACATGGAATATTACCAACACCGATTATACTCTGGGCCATAAAACAAGTCTCAATAAGTGTAGAGGATTCAACTTTGTTCCCTGCAAAAATGGAATCAAATTAGAAATCAATAGCTGATCTCTGAGAAAACTCCAAGTAACCAGAGACTAAATAATATACTTCTAAATAATGTGAGGGTCAAAAAAAATCAAAAGGAAATTTAGAAGTATTCTGAACTGGATGAAAATGAAAACTTATCGAAATGTGTGGGACTGCTAAAGCAGCACTTGGGGAAATTTTACAGCACTTTAAGTAGAAGAAAGGAAATAAAGAGGAGAGCAAGTATCAGTGAAGCTGAAATCAGAAAAACAACAGAAGAATCAATGAAACCAAAGTCAGTTCTTTGGGTCCAGGTTGACAAACCTCAGTCAGACTGATCAAGTTAAAAAGAAGACATAAATTACCAATATTAGGAATGAGAGAGGTCACATCATTACAGATGTACAGACATTAGAAGAATAAAAAAAGATTATGAACAACTTCATGCCAATAAATTTGAAAACCTAAATGGGCAAGTATTTTTAAAGGCCCCTCAAAGCTAACATGAATAGCTCTATATCACTAAAAATTTTACTTAAAAATCTTCCTATAAGGAAATCTCCAGGCCCAGATAGCTTCAACTGATGAATTCTACCAAACATCTAAAGCATAAACAACTGTAAACAAACTCTAAAGCATAAACAAACTGTAAATAAATTCCATCAGAAGATGGAATAACTTTCTCAACTTATTCCATGAAGCCAGTATTTGATACCAAAACCAGACAAAGACAATACCAGAAAACTACAAACCAGTAGGACTTCCCAGGTGCCACTAGTGGTAAAGAATCCACCTTCCAATGCAGGAGACGCAAGAGATGTAGGTTTGATCCCTGGACTGGGAAGATCCCCTAGAGAAGGAAATGGCAACCCACTCCAGTAGTCTTGTCTGGAGAAGCCCATGGACAGAGGAGCCTGGTGGGCTACAGTCCGTGGGGTCACAAAGAATCGGACGCAACTGAGCACTAGACCAAAAACTAGTCTTATGCATGAATACAAATGTTAAGAGTTGTAAACAAATTATGACAAGTCAATCCCAGTAAAATATAAAAAGGGTAATATATCATGTACAAGCAGGGCTTATCCCAGGAATGCAAGACTGGTTTAAAATATGAAAACCAATCAATATAATTCCCTATATTAACAAACTAAAAAAAGGAAAACCATACAATTATCTGAACAGACACAGAGGAAGCATCTGAAAAAACTTCAGCCTCCCTGCCTAAATCAAAACCTGAAGCACACGAGGAACAGAAGGGAACTTCCTCAGCCACCCCGCGGGCCATCTACAAAAACCTGCATACTCATGGTCAAAGGCTGAACGCTTCCCCCAAGACTGAAAATAAGAGTATTTCCATTCTCGCCACTTCTGCTTAGCCTGTACTTAGGTTCTTGCCGGTGCAACCAAGCAAGAGAAAGAAAAGGCATCTGGGTTGGAGAGGAAGGAATAAGACTGTCTTTATTCACAGATGCTATGATCATACACCTAGAAAATTTGCTGGAATCAATAAAAAAGCTACAGCTAATGAGTGAGTTTAACAAGGTTGCAAGACATAATTACCAAAACACTTGTACTTCTATATAATAGCAACAAACTGACAATTTTTTAAAATGCCTTTTACAATAGTATCCAAAAATTGTGACTGTTAAGAAATAAACTGAGAGATTTTTCTCCCCAAATTGATCTATAGTATAGGCTCAACACAATCCCAATAAAAATTCCAGAGGGCTTTTCTGTATGTCAGATGTAAAAAGAAGATACAAACTACATGGATAGCATGATTTTTAATTTTAAATTAAAATTAGGCAATCAATGAGAAGGTTTTGAAAGAAATGGACTAAAATTGTTAGCTGGGGTTGTGTCTGGGTCACAGGCTTTACAAAATGTTTATTTCTGCTTCTATCTCTTAAGTTTTAAGTAGATATGTATTAGTTTCTATAATAATAAACATTTAAGTTGGCTACCAAATGACTGTTCTGCTTTGTATAAAACTATTATAAGGATACTTCCATATGAAACTCATACATAAACTGTTCTAATCACATTTAGAAACACTTATTATACAGCAAATAAGATAAAGGGGCAGGGCTGTTTTCAGAAATGACCAGCTGTTGGTCTCAGAAATGAGAAGCAGGAAGTAGACTTACCGATAACCTCAGAACCCCAAAATTGGCAAAATCATAAATGAGAATCTGGTAGAACAGCTCTTCACTGAAAATAAAAATGAAGTGACTTTAATTTAAGGAAAAGCAGAATATGCTGAGAGCCAGGGGGCAGGGACAAAACAGGAGAGAGAACCCAAGACCTGGTGGGGATGAAGACGCACTGCCTCGCGGCGGCCTCGCCAGCAGCCCTGGGCTCTGCACCACCAGGGAGGCGGCGTCTGCCCGCTCAGAGCATGGAGACCGTCTGCCCCGCCGTCACCGCGCGCTGTCCCCACCTTTCTGGCTGTAAAAGGCTCTGACACCCACTGGTGACAAAGTCACGGAGTTTTTGCTCACTTTTCCCCACTGGCAAAGGATCATATAAGCCATTTCTTTTACCACCCACCATCTAGAAGTGTGGGCTGTACCGGGGGCAGGGGACTCCCCGTGTAGTCGGCAGGGGACAGACCAGGGGGCCGGGGGGGTGGTGTAGGCGGCTGTGTACAATGTACTGAACTACCTGCAGAAACAACTGAAGTAACTGTACTCTACAGTCATGGAAGAGATCTGCACCACACAGGTCTTGTTTAAAGACTTGGCTATCAGCGTAGACAAAGCGCGGCAGCAGGGACACCGCGGTACCCGGAGAGCCGCTGGCTGGTCCCGGGTCAGTCGGCGGGGAGGGAGGGAGCCAAGTCTAAAACCCCTGCTCTCACCCCGGTCACATGCTCGCTGGGAAACTTCACATTTATTAGCAGCTAGGATTCCAGGACTGCCCTAGGTTTGTAATCGTAAAGTGAAAGAACCGAAACAATTGTGATTTGGGATCTTGGAAATCATGCAGTTAGATTTCCTGGCAAAGAAAAAACAAAGGGAGCAGGATCCCCAATAACCGGTAAGAGCTCCCTGGGAGAGCCCATGGCTCCTGAAGACAGACAGTGGCCCTGAGCTGAGCTCACCAAGGGTTTCCGAGCCTAGGAGGAAGGAGTCACCGGCATCCAAGGCCGGGGTGTGCCGGCAGCAAGCTCCCCAGTGGGGCGGCTCTAGCTCAGGGAGGTCACGTGGGTCTGTCTCGTGTGGCCACCCCACTCAGGGCCAAGCGGCACTGCAAGGCCTCAGCAGGACGGAGCCCCACGACGGCCAAGCGACGGTGTCCAGGGGTGGAGGGTGGCAGCGCCGCCCACCTGAACTACCGATTCGAGGTCGTATTTAACAGAGGTTCTAGACTCAACAGGAGCTCATCCGCCAAGACTCCTGGAAACCACCATAAATGTCATCGGACACTTGCTGGGCAAAGGGCGACTGCTGAGTTGGCCCATCCCATGCTCATGGACCCCACTGGCTCCTCGGGGCTAGAATAGGCCTTGGCTCCACCCCAAAGCTGAAAGGAAAGAGGGGTCAGGGCCTCTCACTTTCCCTGCCCTGGAGGCCGCGCTGGCTCGGGCCAAGGCCCACGTGGTCTCCCTCCTCTCACTGTGTGCAGCGGGGTGCCCTGTTAGAAAGGGGGGGAGCGGGTTCTCCCTCAGAATCTCCCAGGTGCTCACCTCTGCCCCCCTCCCCACTACTTGAATTCAATCCGCCCCTGCTCACGGGACCTGGTCCCAGCTTTAAATCCAGTCAGCTGGATTTGAGCAGCTGAGAGCCGGCGTCGCAGAGCAGCCCGCGGCCCCTGCTGTCCACCACACAGGCTGGAACAGCCCCGCCAGCTCCACACTCTCAACACCCGGCTCACAGCAGCCAACCAAACCCAGGGGTCTCACGTCATTTTACCTTCACAAAACCCTGTGAATTAACAGTGATACCCCACTTTTACAGGAGAGAAATCCGAGACTCAGTTATCAGAGTGACTTGGCCGTGGTCACATGAGCGGTAAACGGTTGGGCCTGGGCGAGAACCCGCGCGTGTCTGACTCAGGCTGGGCCCTTCTGACGGTCTCCCTGCTCCCCCCTGCCTCTCCTGCTCTGCCTGCAGACCACCCTCCCAGCAGCTCTGCGCCTCTCGTGTTTGCACCGATTTACCTAAGTCTGGTGGTGTTGAGAAGGTATAACTTGGTCTGATGCTGTGCCAAGGCCCACTGGGGATTCACGCAGCCCACAAAGGAGTGGTTATGCAGCATCTCCCGGAGAGCTGGAAAACAAGACACGGGTCAGGACGGGCCCCCCCAACACCTCCCTGCCCCCCGAGCACCAAGCACCAGAACTAGACGACAGATAAGCAAAGGCGCCCACATGGGAAACTCCTGCTGAAAACACACACGAGGAAGGAGTAAGACAGAATTAATCTTTCACAATGGAACGAGAAATTGCCAAAAGATTACGGAGTACTCAAAGATCACAATCCAATACAAAGCAGGAAGCCAGAGAAGTGACAAGAGCTCTGAAACCCTCTATGAACTAAGACACCGGAGGAACTGCAGGATTCATGGACTTCAGTTTGTGCAGACTATGAAAAGCCTAGGAATGGGGTCAAATGGGGACTGTGACAGGAGGTCACGTGCCCCTTCTGCAGCCAGGATTCACGCTAAGCAGGCTGCCTGAAAAGTCTGTGGAGGTTTTAATTTAAACTGATTCCAGGGCTAACTGTTCCTCCAGGTCCCTCCTAGAATCAAAGGCAAATTCTCTCTGGAGAAATTCATCTTCAATTTAGACTTCAAATAATTCCTCACAGGTAAAGAACCAGGACCTCTGTGGTCAAAACTAGGCACCAAGAATTAGAATCCAGAAGAAATCACACAGTATCTACCAAGTTTTAAAGACTGAAAATTCCAGTAAAGATGATAAAACAGTAAGCATGTACAGTGCACTTAAAAGGTATTAAAACATAGAGTAAGTCACAGACTATCACAATGATCATGGAAAGACAAAATTCATTTCACCTACATGTGGAATCTAGAAAATAATACAAGTGAACTTCTACAAAACAGAAGGACTCAGAAAAAAAATTTATGGTAACCAAAGGGGAAAGCAGATAGGAAGGGATTAATTAGGAGTATGGGATTAACAGATATAAACAAGGACCTAATCTACAGCTCAAGGAGCTATATTCAATATCTTGTGACAACCTAGAACAAAACACAATCTGAAAAAGAACGTGTGTGTAACAATCACTTTGCCATACACCTGAAACTAACAATATTGTAAATCGACTACAGTTCAACTTAAAAAACAGGAAGAAACAACAAACAGAAACAACAAACACTCTACATAAACTTTCAAAAAATAAAGGAAGACAGAGTAATTCCTACAAGACTAGCATAACCCTATCCTAACCCTAAGATGAGAAAACATTATTAAAAAAGGAAAATTTTAGGCCAACATCCTTGTGGGTCACAGATGCAAAAATTCTTAACAAAAAATTAGCATATCAAGCAATATGAAAATAATATAATCAAGAAGAGATTAGGCCAGGAATATAAGGTGATTTAGCATTTGGAAAATCTCACCATATAGACAGAATAAATGAGAAAAAAATAATCATTTTAACAGACACAGAAAGAGTATTTGACAACAACAATTTTTAAATAAAAACTCTCAGAGACTGTCGTAACACTAGCAATCCAGTGGTTAAGACTCCACACTTCCAACGCAGGGGGTGCAGGTTTAATCCCTGGTTGGGGAATTAAGATCCCACAGGCTGTGTGGCACAGTCAAAAAAACACAAAAAATACCCTCGGCAAACTAGGAATAGAAAATAACTTCCTTAATCTGAAAAACCTATCAATGAAAAACCTCCAACTAGCATCATGTTTAATGGTGAAACAGTAAATGCATAATTTCCACAATACAGAAAAAAATAACAACTCCCATGCTCACTCATTCTATTTGACATTGTATTGTGGGTTCTAAACATTGTAGTGAGGCAAGGAAAGCAAACTAAAAATATGAAAGGAAAAACAGTAGAACTTTATCTGGACCCTTGGCAAGGTCATGTGACACAAGGTCTTTTGTATTTTAATATACTAATGGATGAGGGTAAAAATTTCATGGTAAACAATGGGGAAAATGATTCTGACTCAACCTTAAAAATTAAAATCAGAATTTTTAAAAAGTTCATATTAAAAAATGATCAAGGAGATTTCCAAAAAACCAAATAAAATGTCTAAAAATAAAAAATACAAGAATTGAAATTAAAAAAATCAAGATCCAGGTTTCCCTGGTGATCCAGTAGTTGAGAATCCACCTTGCAATGCAACCCAATATGCCAGTTTGATCCCTGGTCCAGGAAGATCCCACGTGGTCCAGGAAGATCCCACATGGTCCAGGAAGATCCCACGTGGTCCAGGAAGATCCCACGTGGTCCAGGAAGATCCCACGTGGTCCAGGAAGATCCCACGTGCCGCAGAGCAACCCAGCCCGTGCACAAGTGCTGAGCTCACGAGCTGCAGCTGCCGCCGGCGTGCTCTGAGCCCGGGCCGTGCAGCAAGAGAAGCCACCGCGAGAAGCCCGCGCCACTCGCTCCCTCTCACCACAGCTACAGAAGGCGCGCGTGCAGCAACAAAGATCCACCACAGCCAAAAAATCAAAAACAAGTCCTAAAACAAAAACCAAGATCAACTGAACAGAGCGGACAAAGCTGGCAAGGCAGTTAAAAGGTAGAACTATCGGGAGCACAGCCTGACGACATGAAAACAAACAGGAAGCTTATGCAGAGCAGAGGAAAATAATACGTAATTAAAATTGCAGAAGCGTTGGGAAACAGGGAGAGACAGTATCTGAAGACTCTCAAGACAAAGTATCAGAGAACGTCCCAAAAGTGATGAATGATACCAAGCCTCGGCTCCAGGAAGCCTGACAAAATCTACACCTGAGATAAACAGAATACCAAAGAAAAGAGACCTTAAAAGCACTCAGAGACAGAGGAGAGATCACCACAAAGTAACAAATTACAGGGCTGACAGGGAATTCCCTGGCAGTCCAATGGTTAGGACTCCACACTTTCATGGCCAAGGATGCCAGTTTAATCCCTAGATCTCCGCAAGCTGCACAGCGAAGCAAAAAAAAAAAAAAGACCGACAAATTTTCAACAATAGTAGGAGCCAACGATTGGTAGACCTTCAATGCACTTAGAGAAAGTAACTGCAACTCTGGAATTTTAAACCCAGCAAAGAAACTTATCAAAATAAAGATGGATTAGACAAAACAAAAAGCTTTCCATCCACGGCCCCACTGAAAGAGGAAGTAGGTCCGTATGCCATGAAAGGTCTGAGGAAAAGAATACTGAGCAAAAAATACTGGATAAATTCAAAAAACAGAGTTAACAATGTAATATGGAAGAATCAGATACATAGAAATTGTGAATATAACGCCATATACCAAAACTAAATCTCAGGTGGACAAGAGATTTACATATAAGCATTTTAGGAGCTAACAAAAGACCATATATTTAATTATCCCAGAGTGAGCAAGAATTCCCTAAATAGATAAAAAGGTCTGTGTGATAAAAAGGACTGTGTGATACAGGAGCCATTCAGGATGGTGGAACACCAGGATGTGAAGCTCACCTCCTTCCGCAGGTACATCAAAGATACATCTAGGTGTGGAGGGACCCTCACAGAGCATCTACTAAATGTTGGCAGAAGACCTCAGACCTCTGCAAGGGCAAGGAAATCGCATGTAACCAAGAAGGACAAAAAGAAAGCAAGCGCAGAATGAGACTGGACCATGCCGCAGGGAGGGAGCTGTGGAGGAGGAAAGGTCCTGCGTGCTGCGAAGTCCCCTCAGCAGCAGGGAGATCGGCCAGGATGGAGGCGGAGCGTCAGAGCCTCAGAGCAGAACATGGCCTGGTCTGTAGCGGTCAGCTCGGACAGGCCTGACCAGAGAGCTCTGCACCCCCGGAGAGCGGGCCTGGGGGAGGACGGGGTGCTGTGTGCACACACCGTGAGGGGCTGCAGCCTGGTGTGACCACACGCGATGGTCTCTGAGGAGGAATCCCGAGCCGCCGCAGAGGCCAGGCACCACTGTGTGGGGGGCGCGCGAGGGGAGCAGAGGCCCCGCCATCACAGCCGTTCTTCCTCGTGAGGCTGCGGGTGGCAGGACAAGCTCCAAGAGCGGGCACTAGTCGCTGCAGGAGCAGTCTCAAGCTGCGGGCTACCCCCTCCCAGCCTCCAGGAGCAGCCATCCGCTACCTCCACTCCCATCACGAAGCTTCTGGGCTGCACATGAGCTACCACTACCACTGAGAAGTCCATCGCCCAGCACCAGCCGCTGCATCTGCACACCCACTGTATCACGGGGAGAGCGCCCAGCACTTGCAGGGCAAAGAGCCAACAGGCGCCCGTACTGAGAACAGCCCTCCCGGGACTTCCCTGGTTGCCCAGTAGTGAAGGCTCAGTACTCCCAATGCAGGGGGCCCGGCTTCAGTCCCTGGTCAGCGAACTAGACCCCACGTGCTACATCCTGCACGCCACAGCTAGGACCCATGCAGCCAAATACATAAAAAATAAAACCAGTCCTCACATTATATTAAACCCACACAAGCTACACAGGGACAGGCCCACATATAGACAGCCCTCCAAGACTACTCCTCCAGCAGTAGGTAACGGTTTCTCCTTGCCCCACATAGCAAGAGGATGAAGGGGCAGAGAAAGCGCTCCCAGTTAAACGATCAAGAGAATTCCCCAGAAAGAACAATGAAACAGACCTAATAGACACTGATTTCAAAATGGAGATAATGAAAATACTCAAGGAATTAAGAAAGGCTATTGACAGAAATCTCCAAGGATCACTGCCTTGTCATGGCAAAAGGGCTTGTGCAAGTCAGTGAAGCTGTGAGCCATGCCGTGTAAGGCCCCCCGAGGCGGCTGGGTCCCAGTGCAGCCTTCTAACGAGACGCGGTCCACTGGAGGAGGGAATGGCGATCCTCTCCATCAGCTCCTCATAGCAAAATTCAGGCTTAAACTAAAAAAGCAGGGAAAACCACCAGGCCAGTCAGGTATGACTTAAATCAAATCCCCTACAAATATACATGGAGGTGACGAACAGAGAATAGATTCAAGGGATTAGACATCGTAAACAGAGCACCTGAAGAACTATGGACAGGGGTCTGTAATACCGTACAGGAAGCAGTGAACTAAACCATCCCAAAGAAATGCAAGAAGGCACAGTGTTATCTGAGGAGGCTTTACAAACGACTGAGAAAAGAAACGAAGCAAAAAGCAAGGGAGAAAGGGAAAAGTACACCCAACTAAACGCAGAGTTCCAGAGAATAGCAAGGGGAGACAGGAAGGCCTTCTCCAATGAACAATGCAAAGAAATAAAGGAAAACAACAGATAGGCTAAGACTAGAGAGCTCTTTGAGAAAACTGGAAATATCAAAGGAATATTTCATCCAAAGATGGGCACAATAAAGGAGAGAAATGGTAAAGATCTAACAGAAGCAGAAGAGATCAAGGAGATGGAAAGAACATACAGAAGAACTGTACAAAAAAGGTCTTAATGACCCTGATAACCATGATGGTGTAGTCTCACTCAGAGCCAGACATCCTGCAGTGTGAAGTCAAGCGGGCCTTAGGAAACATTACTATGAACAAAGCTAGTAGAAGTGATGCAATTCCAGCTGAGCTATTTCAAATCCTAAAAGATGCTGCTATGAAAGTGCTGCGCTCAACATGCCAGCAAATTTGGAAAACTCAGCAGCAGCCACAGGACTGGAGAAGGTTAATCCTCATCCCAATTCCCAAGAAGGGCAGAACTAAACAATGTTCACACCACCAATGGCACTCATCTCCCACGCTAGTAAGGTAATGCTCAAAATCCTCTAAGTTAGCCTTCAGCAGTATGTGAACCGAGAGCGTCCAGATGTACAAGCTGAATTTAGAAAAGGCAGAGGAACGAGAGATGAAATTGCCAAAATTCGCTGGATCATAGAGAAAGCAAGGGAATTCCAGAAAAACATCTACTTCTGCTTCATTGACTACACTGGAGCCTTTGACTGTGTAAATCACAACAAACTGTGGAAAACTCTTAAAGAGATGGTAATACCAGACCATCTTGCCTGTCTCCTGAGAAACCTGTGTGTGGGTCAAGAAGCAACAGTCAGAACCCTGTATGGAACAACTGATTGGTTCAGGATGGAGAAAGGAGTACGGCAAGGCTGTTTGTTTAACTTATACGCAGAGCATGTTATACAAGATGCCAGACTGGATGAGTTACAATCTGGAATCAAGATTGCCCAGAGAAATGCTAACCACCTCAGATGTGCAGATGATACCACTCTAATGGCAGAAAGTGAAGAGGAACTAAAGAACCACTTGATGAGGGTGAAGAAGAGTGAAAAAACCATCTTAAAACTCAATGTTAAAAGAAAACTAAGATTATGGCATCCAGTCCCATCACTTCATGGCAAATAGAAGGGGAAAAGGTGGAAGCACTGACAGATTTCATCTTCCTGGGCTTTAAAATCACTGTGGATGGTGACTGCAGCCATGAAATTAGAAGACAACTGCTTCTTGGCAGGAAAGCTATGACAAACCTAGACAGTGTGTTAAAAAGCAAAGATACCACTTTGCCAACAAGGTCCATATAATCCAGGCTATGATCTCTCCAGTTATCATGTACGCATGTGAGAGCTGGACAATGAAGAAGGTAGAGCAATGAAAAAATGATGCTTTCAAACTGTAGTGCTGGAACAGACTCTTTAGAGTCCCTTGGACTGCAAGGACATCAAGCCAGTTAATCCCAAAGGAAATCAACCCTGAATACTCTTCTGGAAGGGCTGATGCTGATGCTCTAATACTTTGGCCACCTGATGCAAAGAGCTGACTCACTGGAAAAGACTCTGATGCTGGGAAAGATTGAAAGCAGAAGAAAAGGGAACAGAGGATGAGATGGTTGGATGGCAATACTGATTCAACGGACATGAGTTTGCATGTGAAAACTCCAGGAGATGGTGAGGGACAGGGAAGCCTGGCATGCTGCAGTCCATGGATTTGCAAAGAGCTGGACACAACCTGGCGACAGAACAACAACGTCAATCAATAGAAGTGAAGAATATTATAAAAAGGAACTAGAAACTAGAAAGAGGAACCAAGAAAAAGTTAGAAAACTCATTCGCTAAGATGAAAACTGAACTAAAGGCAATGAATCAGTCCAGTTCAGTCGCTCAGTCGTGTCCGACTCTTTGCGACCCCATGAATTGCAGCACACCAGGCCTCCCTGTCCATCACCAACTCCCAGAGTTTACTCAAACCCATGCCCATTGAGTCAGTGATGCCATCCAGCTATCCCATCCTCTGTCGTCCCCTTCTCCTCCTGCCCCCAATCCCTCCCAGCATCAGGGTCTTTTCCAATGAGTCAACTCTTTGCATCAGGTGGCCAAAGCACTGGAGTTTCAGCTTCAGCATCAGTCCTTCCAATGAACACCCAGGACTGATCTCCTTCAGGATGGACTGGTTGTATCTCCTTGCAGTCCAAGGGACTCTCAAGAGTCTTCTCCAACACCACAGTTCAAAAGCATCAATTCTTCGGCACTCAGCTTTCTTCACAGTCCAACTCTCACATCCATACATGACCACTGGAAAAACCATAGCTTTGACCAGACGGACTTTGTTGGCAAAGTAATGTCTCTGCTTTTAAATATGCTATTTAGGTTGGTCATAACTTTCCTTCCAAGGAGTAAGCGTCTTTTAATTTCATGGCTGCAATCACCATCTGCAGTGATTTTGGAGCCCAAAAAAATGAAGTCTGACACTGTTTCCACTGTCTCCCCATCTATTTCCCATGAGGTGATGGGACCAGATGCCATGATCTTAGTTTTCTGAATGTTGAGCTTTAAGCCAGCTTTTTCACTCTCCTCCTTCACTTTCATCAAGAGGCTCTTTAGTTCCTCTTCACTTTCTGCCATAAGGGTGGTGTCATCTGCATATCTGAGGTTACTGATATTTCTCCCAGCAATCTTGATTCCATCTTGTGCTTCATCCAGCCCAGAGTTTCTCATGATGTACTCTGCATATAAGTTAAATAAGCAGGGTGACAATATACAGGCTTGACATACTCCTTTTCCTATTTGGAACCAGTCTGTTGCTCCATGTCCAGTTCTAACTGTTGCTTCCTGACCTGCATACAAGTTTCTCAAGAGGCAGGTCAGGTGGTCTGGTATTCCCATCTCTTTCAGAATTTTCCACAGTTTATTGTGATCCACACAGTCGAAGGCTTTGGCATAGTCAATAAAGCAGAAATAGATGTTGTTCTGGAACTCTCTTGCTTTTTCGATGATCCAGCAGATATTGGCAATTTGATTTCCCGCCATGTTGTTGTGCTAGTCATTGCCTTTTCCCAAAGAATGCTCAAACTACCGCACAATTGCACTCATCTCACGTGCTAGTAAAGTAATGCTCAAAATTCTCCAAGCCAGGCTTCAGCAATATGTGAACTGGGAACTTCCAGATGTTCAAGCTTGTTTTAGAAAAGGCAGAGGAACCATTTATTTAAATGGTTTAATTTAATTTAAATGGTTTAATTAAATTTAAACTATTTAAAGGCAATGAATAGCACAATAAATAATGCAGAAGAATGAATAGGTGACCTGGAAGATTGGAATAATGGAAATTACCCACTCAGGACAGCAGACAGAAAGCCAAATTTTAAAAGAAAATGAAAGCAATGTAAGACACCTAGTAGGTTCTAGTGCATGCATGCTCAGTCGTGTCTGACTCTCCTGTGACCCCATGGGCTGCAGCCCACCAGGCGTCTCTGTCCACGCAATTTTCCTGGCAAGAATACTGGAGCTTGCCATTTCCTATTCCAGGAGATCTTTCCAACCTAAGGATCAGACCCGCGACTCTTGCATCTCCTGCACTGGCAGGGGGATTCTTTACCACTGGCACAACCTAGGAAGCCCATAAGAAACCAATGGGATAATAAAAGGCATGCCAAGCTATGTATAATAGGGGAAGAAGCCCCTTTCCAGAAGGGGAAGAAAGAGAAAAGGAGATTGAAAATGTTTTTGAAGAAATTATGGCTGAAAATTTCCCAAAGCTAAAGAAGGAAACATATTCAGGTAAGGAAGCACAGAAGCTCTCAAACAAGGTAAACTTAAGACATACTATTTGGAAAATGGCAAAGGTTAAAAACAAAGATTACAAAGGTAGAAAGAGAAAGCCAAAGGCAGCAAGGACCCCGATAAGGCTAGCAGCTGATTTCTGAGAGCTGCAGCCAGAAAAGTTGCAGGCCAGAAGGGAATGGCAAGATATACTCAAAGTCTTGAAAGGGAAAAATCTGCAACCTAAGACACTCTACCCAACAGAATTATCATTTAGACTAGGAAAGACAATTTCTCAGACAACCAGAAAGTAAAAGAATATAGCAATGTTACATATATCCTGAAAGAAATATTGAAAGTGTTAGTCGTTCAGTCATGTCTGACTCTGTGCAACACCATGGACTGTAGCCCGCCAAGCTCCTCTGTCTGTGGGATTCTCCAGGCAGGAATACTGGAGAAAGTTGCTATTCCCTTCTCCAAGGGATCTCCCTGACCCAGGAATCGAGCCCAGGTCTCCTGTACTGCAGGCAGACTCTTTACCATCTGAGCCCTACTGGGGAAGCCCAAAATATAGAAAGGTCTTCTCTAAATAGAAAAGTAAGAATATACAGAAAATAGAAATTCACAATTGAAAAGCAAATCCCTAAATAAGCCAGTATATAGATTAGAAACAAAAAAATAAAACACCATCTGTGAAAGTCATGAGATACGCCTGGGACCTGGGACCCTTTGCTGCAGTGTTGCAAAGCCTGGCCCTGGACACACCTCTCCTCAAGCTACAAAATACTGGGACTAAAAACAATCCTGTGCATGTACAGTTGAGGCAAATTTGGGACCAAAAGATACAAAAAAGGCAAAAAAAAAAAAAAAAAGATGCCATTTCTGAAGAGCCAAGAACAAAACCCGGGTGTCACAAGCAAAAGCAGGCGCTGTGCAGGCCCCCACTGCACTCACCACCACCAGAGAGGTGGGCAAACCACCTAAGCCACCCCCGCCACTGACCCCTGACACACCCCTACCCTCACCCCATAGAAGGAACAAGCTCGTCCCCCACTTGGGGAGCAAGTGCGCAAGGGAACGTGTTATTTGTTTTCACTCACTTCTGCAGCCAGCGCAAAAGCCTGAATAAAGCCTTATACCTGAATTTCTTGTATGGCCTTCAGTCAGTTTCCACTAATTAAGGAAGGCCAAGAACCCTGGTCAGTATCAATAATTACCACTGTGAAAACACCAAAAGGATGAGCATAAGGATGCAAAAAAAAGGACATCAAAATCATACAATGTGAGGGAGCAAAGAAAATGTATATATATTTGTTCACTTCCTAGAACATGTTTGAGCCTGTATGACTCCCAGCCTAAGGCAAGCAGATATAGGATGCAGCTAACAAACTTGAAAAGCATGATAACCACAAATGAAAAACACACAACAGACTCACAAACCAAGAAGGGAACACAAGCATAATACAGAAGAAAACCATCAAACCACAACAGGAAAAACAAAAAAAGGGGGGAAAGACAAAGAAATACAAAACCAACTGGGAAAACAAGGTTAAAATGGCAATAAATACGTATCTATCAATAATTCCCTTAAAGGTTGATAGACTAAAGGCTCTAATCAAAAGAGACAGAGTGGCAGATTTGATTAAAAAACTAGAGCCTACAACAGGCTGCCTGTAAGAGACCCACTTTGGGGCAAAGGACACCCAGAGATTGAAAGTGAGTGGGGAGCGCCCAAGGGAACCTGTCTTGTGTCCCTCTGACCCCCGCTGCAGCAGGGGCCCAAGAAGCCTTGCCTGAATGTTTCATCTGGCCTCTGATCAAGGAGGCCAAGAAGCTGGTTGGCAACATATTTTGCAGTGCCCAACATGGGGCCTGTCCCCTTCTGGGGAGAGGACCTGGGCCCCTCTGGGACCATGGAATGCAGCTGCCCATGGGTGACAAGCGGCCACCTGAACCCTTCGTTTCAGCACCACCGCGTTTGAAGGCTGCTTTCCTGGCCCTCGGGGCCTCAATGCCTCACTCAGGCAACGCCTCCCCCTCCCCTTTGTCCTTTCCCTCTCCTGAAATTTCTCTCTCTCTGTCCTACCCTCCCAAGAGTGGACATCGGGCAGCTACAGCATCCCTCCTCTCAGCCTGTGAGACTGCTCCTTCTGGCGGGTGACGGGCAGAGGTGGAGCAGCTCACTTCACACCGCACAGACCCCGGTCCAGAGGGCTCCCCCAGGAGACTCACGAGAGTCACAGAGGTTCCACCCTCAGGTCGTGTAGTGGCTGCAAGTCTGACTGTCCCAATATTCTCACCTTTATTTCCTGCCACCAAGAGACGCCCTGCTGGGGACAGGATGAAGTGGCAGACTGCTATATACTATACACTATATATACTATATACTGCGCGGTCAGAGTCCCACCTTTGGGTCGCAGTCCCACAGACAAACAACTGGCTGGTTTCTGGGCAGATCGTCGGGTGGGCAGTGGACAGGGGGCTCCCTCCTTCACTGGCCCTTCCCGGAAAAGTGCTGGTTGGTGCCTGAACAGACGCCGGCAGGGGGCGGGTACAAACAGCACTCTCTCTGTTTTCCAGTCTTTCTGTGCCCCCTCCCCTTACCTCTTCCTCAGTCCTCACCCCTACACTACGGCCCCTTTATCTGAAAGCTTTCGGTGTCTTTAGGTTTTGTGACTGCTGTCTTTGTGGCAGTTTTGTCCAGCTGTTCCTGCAAGTCTCTGGGACACCGCGGGCACGGTGGAGCACTTAAGCCTTGAAATACAAACATAGACCACACGGCCTGAGACGGCAGCCCTGGGGTACTTGGAGGGATTTTAAAGAACAGGAAGAAAAGACAGGAGCCTGCATTTCCCCTCCTGCCTGAGCTGGAGCAGCCTGCATCTCTCCTCGCCCTCTGCAATGTAACTGCTCTGTCTGTGCTCTCAGCAAGTACTTGATTGATCTGTAGACCCTAGACTGAGGGGAAAAAAGGAGAGGTGCGTTTTAAATTCAAGCGGGGAAACTATGAGATCTCTGGTTCTATAGAAATTGGCTTGTCTGGCTTAAACCTGTGTGCTTAATCAATACCAACCTGTCTTTAGAGACACCGAGGTTAAGTATAACACTTTCACTGTACCGAGGGTTACCAGAAGTCAGTAAGTGCACAGTGTTTCTGTTATAAAATCTGTCAACATGGAAAACAACCTGATATGATGAAATTTTGAAGTAAAGGTAACTGGAATAAGAACTTTTTGGTAAATCCCACAGGACTAATCATGTTTTGAAAACTTTCATCTAAAGCAGTCCCTCCAAGTTTTGGTAAGTTTAAAAATAAGTTAAACGATAGGAACTAACTGAATATCCAGACAATTTCAAATAAGATAAAATACTGGAACACTAATTGCTAAAAGGTCTAAGTTTATCTACTTTCATCTGGTGCTGCTGCTGCTGCTAAGTCACTTCAGTCGTTCATCTTCTGAGAGAGAAACTAAAGATGTACGGTGCTACCTTGAAATGTTTTCTACCAATTTATGGACTGGCAAACCACTTCAGTATTCTTGTCTTGAGAACCCCATGAACAGTATGAAAAGGCAAAAAGATGACACTGAAAGATGAACTCCCGAGGTTGCTGGTGTCCACTACTGGGGAAGAGCGGAGAAATAGCTACAGAAAGAACGAAGAGACTGAGCCAGAGGGGAACAATGTCCAGCTGTGGACGTGTCTGGTGGTGAAAGTAAATCCCGATGCTGCAAAGAACAATACAACAATACAACACCTGTAATGTTAGGTCCATGAATCAAGATAAATTAGAAGTGGTCAACAGGAGATGGCAGGAGTGAACATCGACATGTTAGGAATCAGTGAACTAAAATGGACAGGAAAGGGCGAATGTAATTCAGATGACCATTATATCTACTACTATGGCCAAGAATCCCTTTGAAGGAATGGAAAGTGAAAGTGAAAGTCGCTCAGTCATGTCGGACTCTCTGTGACCCCATGGACTATACAGTCCAGGGAATTCTCCAGGCCAGAATACTGAAGTGAGTAGCCATTCTCTTCTTCAGGGCATCTTACCAACCTAGGGATTGAACCCAGGTCTCCCATATTGCAGGCAGATTCTTTACCATCTGAGCTAAGCCTAGAAGGAATGGAGTAGCCCTCATAGTCAACACAAGAGTCTGAAATGCAGTACTTGGTTGCAATCTCAAAAATGACAGAATGATCTTGGTTCACTTCTAAGGCAAACCATTCAACATCACAACAATCCAACTCTATGCCCTAACCACTAATGCTGAAGAAGTTAAAGCTGAATTATTCTATGAAGACCTACAAAACATCCTAGAACTAATACCAAAAGAAGATATCCTTTTCGTCATATGCGACTGGAATGCAAAAGTAGGACATCAAAAGATACCTGGAATAACAGTCAAGTTTGGCCTTGGATACAGAATGAAGCAGGGCAAAGGCTAACACAGTTTTGTCAAGAAAACGCACTGGTCATAGCAAACACCCTGTTCCAACAACACAAGAGATGACTCTACACACGGACATCACCAGATGGCAAATACCAAAGTCAGACTGATTATATTCTTTGCAGCTGAAGATGAAGCTCTATCCAGTCAGCAAAAACAAGACCTGGTGCAGACTGTAGCTCAGATCATGAGCTCCTTATTGCAAAATTCCAGCTAAAACTGAATAAAAGCAGGGAAAATCACTAGGCTATTCAGGTATGACTAAATCAAATCCCTTATGATTATTCAGTGAAGGTGACAAGTAGATTCAAGGGACTAGATCTGGTAGAGAGAGTGCCTGAAGAACTACGGACAGAGGTTCATAACATTGTACAGGAGGTGGTGACCAAAACCATCCAAAAGAAAAAGAGATGGAAGAAGGCTAAGTGGCTGTCAGAGGAGGCCTTACAGAAAGCTGAGAAAAGAAGAAAAATGAAAGGGAAAGGAGAAAGGGAAAGATAATACCCAACTGAATGCAGAGTTGCAGAGAACAGCAAGGAAAGATAAGAAAGCCTTCTTAAGTAAACAATGCAAACAAACAGAGGAAAACAACAGAATGGGAAAGACTAGAGATCTCTTTAAGAAAACTGGAGATATCAAGAGAATATTTCATACAAAGATAGGCACAATTAAGGATAAAAAAAGCAAGGACCTAACAGAAGCAGAAGAGATTAAGAAGCGGTGGCAAGAATACACAAAAGAACTGTACAAAAAAGATCTTCATGACCCAGATAACCACGATGGTGTGACCACTCACCTAGAGCCAGACATCCTGGAGTATGAAGTCAAGTGGGCCTTAGGAGACATTACCACAAACAAAGCTAGTGGAGGTGATGGAATTCCAACTGAGCTATTTCATATCCTAAAAGATGCTGCTGCCAAAGTGTTGCACTCAGTATGCCAGCAAATTTGGGAAACTCAGCAGTAGCTACAGGACTGGAAAAGGTCAGTGTTAATTCCAATCCCAAAGAAAGGCAATGCCAAAGAATGCTCAAATTACCATACAGTTACACTTATTTCATATGCCAGCAAGATTATGCTCAAAATCCTTCAAGCTAGGCTTCAACAGCAGGTGAACTGCAAACTTCCAGATGTACAAGCTGGGTTTAGAAAAGGCAGAAGACCCAGAGATCAAATTACCAACAACCACTGGATCACAGAAAAAGCAAGAGAATTCCAGAAAAACATCTGCTTCATTGACTATGCTAAAGCCTTTGACTATGTGGATCACAATCAACTGTGGAATATTCTTCAAGAGATGGGAATACCAGACCACATCGCCTGCCTCCTGAGAAACCTGTATGCAAGTCAAGAAACATCAGTTAGAACTGCACATGGAACAACAGAGTAGTTCAAAATTGGGAAAGGAGTACATCAAGGCTGTATATTGTCACTCTGCTTATTTAACTTATATGCAAAGTACATCATGCGAAACGCCAGGCTGGATGAATCATAAAGTGGAATCAAGATTGCCGAGAGAAATATCAACAACCTCAGATATGCATATGATACCACTTTAATGGAAGAAAGTGAAGAGAAGTCTCTTGATGAGGGTGAAAGAAGAGAGTGAAAAAACTGGCTTAAAACTCAACATTCAAAAAACAAAGATCATGGCATCCAGTCTATCACTGCATGGCATATAGACGGGGACAATGTGAAAACAGTGTCATATTTCATTTTCTTGGGCTCCAAAATCAATGCAGACAGTGACTGCAGCCACGAAATTAAAAGACACTTGCTCCTTGGAAGAATAGTTATGACAAACCTAGACAGTGTATTAAAAAGCAGAGACATCACCTTGCCAACAAAGGTCCATATAGTTAAAGCTATGGTTTTTCCAATAGTCATGTATTCATGTGTGGATGTGAGAGTCGAACCATAAAGAAAGCTGAGTGCTAAAGAACTGACGCTTTCAAATTGTGGTGCTGGAAAAGACTCTTTGAAGTCCCTTGAACAGCAAGGAGACCAAACCAGTCAATCGTAAAGGAAATCAACCCCAAATACTCATTGGAAGGACTGATGCTGAGGCTGAAGTTCCAATACTTGGGCCACCTGATGCAAAGAGCTGACTCCCTGGAAAACACCACTTGATGCTAGGAAAGGTTGAGGGCAGGAGGAGAAGTGGACAATAGAGGCTGATGGATGGTTGGATGCCATCCCTGACTCGATGGACTTGAGTCTGAGCAAACTCTGGGAGACACTGAAGGACAGGGATGCCAGAGTGCTGCAGTCCATGGGGTCACAGAGTCGACACTACTCAGTGACCGGACAGCAACAAGGGAATGCCAATGTAAGCGACAGTGCACGGTTGCTTAAGGAAAGCAGGAGGTGTGGATTCAGAAAAGGGAGTCTGGGGCATGGAAACGTATTTTGTTTAAGAGAAACAAGATGCTTTTGTCCTGGAGTTGGCTCTCTGAATGGGAAGAGAACAAGGGACAACGTACAGCTATAGAAAGTGGCAGGTGATTTGCAGAAGAGGAGCAGTGAGAAAAGAATTTTGTATGTGGTCAGGATTTTCTAAGGTTGGATTAAACTTAACTAGGCAAATGGATTTTATTAAGAGCAGACTGGTGCAGGACTGGACTGGCCTCTCTCACAAGAGAACAAAAGCTGTCCTGGATGCTCTTTTGATAACAGATCGTGTCAGTGCCTTTAAGGTCTACATCGACCTTTATTTTTTCCCACCTTAGTTCAAGGAGTAAGGATTGTTTCACAGAAACCTATGATCCTATCTGCCTGGGTGTTTTAAATCTTTTTGACAGAATTTTCAAATATCAAATTCTAATGGAAACTCTCCTGACTTCCAGTTAACTTTGGGGTGCTTTAAGGGGCCCCTGGAGGACATCCCAAAGAGAGATCTTAAAGTAACTGGGTTAATCTGCAAGGAGAAGTTTGCTAGGTTCTCAGAGAACCCTGACAAGTTTAGCGGTAAATTTGTCAGGCTGGGGTTGGCATTCTCTCTGACACAGCAGGCATCAGGGTTATTCTGGCCCACTGCTGCACCCCAGATGAAAAGGAGGATATACTGACAAAGGCCAGGGAAATAGCAGATGGCCTACTGGCCACCAATCCACACCACCAAACTCATCAGGTGGGGGAGTGGGGTGCAGAGGTGGGCGCAGGTATGTAACCCCAGAACATGACCCATAATCCAACTATGACAATCATGTAAGGCCGCTAGGATGAGACATTACATTACTTGTCTATCAGAAGGAACTAAAAGGTGTGCCAAAGCCTGTAAATTATTATAAGGTCTGAGAGGTTACACGGGACAAAGATGAAAATCCAGCAGTCCTCCTGAACCAGTGACGGAGACACTCAGGAAGGACACCAATACAGAGCCTGAGTCTTAAGGGAGACACTACTGGCCATGCATTTTATCACTCAGGCTACTCCTGATATCCAGAGAAAATGACAAAAACTTGAGGCTGGGCCCAAACCCCACTGTAAAGGTCTATAACAGCCGAGACTTAACAGAGGAGGCCAACCAAGATAAGAGGCTAATACAGAAAACACAGCTTTTGGCGGCTCTGACTCACCCACCACCTCCAGGGAACCATGGAGGGCAGAGAAGGCTGGACACACCACCAAGAAACCACCTGGGCCTGAGCCAGTAATGCCTTTTGTCAGGAAGCGGGGCACTGGGAGGGGGGCTGTCCTGAGCACCCTCCTGTGGGACACCAGAGGGGTGACCCTGACTGGCCCCAGTTCCCTGTGAGCAATCTCCACACCCCAAGTGACAGGCTCAGGTGCCTGGCCGGTTCCACGTCCCACTTGATCCATCCTCATTACTCCAGAGAGCCTCGGGTCATCTTCGATGTGGCAGGTAAGAAAACAGAGCTTCCTGTGGACAGTGGAGATACCTGCTCTGTTCTGACTTGGCCAACTAGAGGTAAGGTGATTTACATCTCCCCCTTGCCTGCAGAGTCGGGTCTATTGTTACTACTCACTCCTTTCTGTACATGCCAGAATGCCCAGTCCCCCTACTCGGCTGAGATCTGCTACATAATCTTAGAACAGGATGAAGTCCAAGGAGGTAAAGAATCCAAATAGAGAATGCATATGTGAGCAACCCCAGATGACCCACCTGGTGGGCATCAAAATATCCCCCATAACATCCTTCAAGAAATTTGAGAACAAGTAGATCCTGTAGTCTGGGATACCCTCAATGCCAGGAAGGACAAAATGTGCTCCCCCAATAAAAAATAAGATTTAAGGCCTGAGGAAAACACCCCTGGAAGAGACAATATCCTCTGAAGCCTGAGGCCCTGAGGGGAATCCAACTACTGCTCAGCAAATTCCTAAAACATGACTCATCAGATCCTGCCAATCCCCCTGCAACATCCCAATCCTTCCTGTCCAGATGCCTACCAGGCAGTATCAGTTGGTGCAAGACTCAGCAGTAGTGAATGAGGCGGTCATCCCTATTTACCGACTGGTGCCAAACCCACACACAACCTCCTCACCCAACTGCAAGGGAACACCCAGTGTTTCTGTTTGGGACCTCAAAGATGCATTTTTCTGGATTCCCCAACATCCAGATTCTCAATACCTTTTTGCCTTTGAATGGAGGGACCCTGACACCCTGGGGGCTAACCAATATACCTGGATAGTGCTTCCCCAGGATCTTCAGGACGGCCTCCATCTTTTTGGAAATGCATTAGCAAGGGAAAAAAGGGAACTGAGCCTTGAGGAGAGAGCTCTGCTACAGTCTGTTGACTACACTGATAAGCAGTGATTCAGATCAAAATACCGATAGGGCCCTAAATTTTCTGGCAAAAAGTGGATATAAAGTCTCTCCAACCAAGGCTCAGATTTCACAGCAGCGAGTTTAATATTTAGGATTTGTTTTGACCCGAGGGGCAAACAAACCCTGGCCATAGATCAAACAGCAATTAGTGCATACCATCTCCAACCACCAAGAAACAACTCCAAGGCTTTCTCGGGACAGCTGGGTTCTGTCATATCTGGGTTCTAAATGACAGCCATATAGCTAACCCCGATATGAGGCTCTAAAGGGAGGAGAAAGGAACCCCTCCAACAGAATAAGGACCATCAGTGAACTAAAGGGCCTCTGGGACGCTGAGCACCGAGCTGAGCAGAGCACCAGCAGCGGGGCTCGCACATGCGGAAAGGCCCTTTACCCTGTACGTGCATGAAGGGGTCGTGACTAGCCACAAGGAGTCCTGAGCCAAAAGCGGGGACTGGATCAGAGACCAGTGGCTTACTTTTCAAAACAAATGCACTCGGCGGCCCTGGGATGGCCGAGCTGGCTGTGGGCAGTAGCAGCCCTGCTTGTTAATGAGGTATCCAAGCTCACCCTGCAACAACACTTAGGTGTATTAACCCCTCATCAGGTACAATCTGTGCTGGAAGTCAAAGGACATCATTGGCTGACCGGAAGAAAGTTAACAAGGTATCAGACTCTTCTAACAAACATCCTGGACATTACCTTCAAGGTGTGCCAAACCCTGAACCCAGCAACTCTGCTTCCAGTGGTCAAGAGTGGAGAGTTAATGCATCAGTGTATGCGCACGTGCTCAGTCGTGTCCGACTCTTTACAACCCCATGGACTGCAGCCCGCCAGGCTCCCCTGTCCGTGGAATTCTCCAGGCAAGAACAGTGGAGTGGGTTGCCATTACCTTCTCCAGGGGATCTTCCCCACCCAGGTATCGAACCCAGGTCTCCTGAATTGCAGGCAGATTTCTTACCGTCTGAGCCACCAGGGCAGCTAAATCCAGGCAGACTCTAATCCAGAAAGATACACAGCACCCTTATGTTCACTGCAGCACAATTTACAACAGCCAAGACATGTAAGCAAATGTCTATCCACAAATGAATGGATACAGAAGACACATAAAATGGACTACTACTCAGCCATACAAAAGAATGACGTAATGCCATTTGCAGCAGCATGGGTGCAACCAGAAATCATCACACTCAGTGAAGTAAGCTGGAAAGAGAAAGACAAATGACTCACGGTATTACTTACACGCGGGAGCTGAAATGTGCCACAAATGAACCCACCTGTGAAACAGTCACGAATACAGAGAACAGACTCGTGATCACCAAGACGAGGGGGTGAGGGGAGGGACGGAGTGACAGGTTGAGGTGAGTAAACATAAACTCTTATATACAGAATGGATAAACACCACAGTCCTGTGCACAGAACAGGGAACTATATTCAGTACTTTATGACAAACCACAAGGGAAAAGAAGACTAAAAAAGAATGAACACGTGTATGTGACTGAATCACTTTGCTGCACAGCAGAAATCAGCACGACACTGTCAATCAAGTATGCTTTATTTTTTTTAAAAAAAGCCAACATGTAGTAAACAACTCATAAAGTCTGCACGTTAAATCTAAGAATTTCTGTTCATGAAAAAGCCTTCATGATCTAGAGTGCCCACTCGCTGCCTAGGCAGCGGCACAGCTGGTCCACGAGCATCTTGTTAGGGTGAGGTGTTGGCAACAAAGCCTGGAGCCCTTTGTCAGAGAACTGAGCACACACACCTGCCCAGGAAATGGAGAAGCTGAAGGAGACTCTAAAGGAAGGTGGAGTGATTGCAGACTCAGCCATTCCTTACACCAACGAGTATTTGAAATACAAGGAATCAAGGAGATGAGATGGTAGAGGAGAAGAACATGAGCTCACCTCTCCTTAAAAAAACATCCAAACCACAACTAACTACTGAACAAGTACTGACAAAAAACCACTGTAACCTATCAAAAAGGATACCCTAAATCCAAAGAAAAAGCCAAAACAAGACAGTAAGAGGGGCCCAATAGTGATGAAATCAAACCCCACACACATCAGGCAGGCAACCCACAAACGAGAAAATAATTATACCACTGAAGTTCTCCCAGAGGAGTGAAAGTTCTAAACCCCACATCAGGCTTCCCAACCTGTGGGTCTGGCAATGGGAGTAGGAATCCCCAGAAAATCTGGTTTTGAAGTTCATCAGGGTTTGATCACAGGAATTCCACAGGACTAGGGGAAATAGAAATCCCACTCTTGGAGGGTGCACACAGGATCTCAAGTATACAAAGATCCAGCAGGAAAAAGCAATGACCTCATAAGAGACTGGGCCCAACGTACCTGCCAGTATTGGAGGGTCTCCGGCAAGGTAGGGGGCAGTTGTGGTTCACTGTGGGGACAAGGACAGAGGAGGCACCAGGGTGAGCCCCCTTGGAAGCGGTTTTCTCACTAAGACCTGGTCCCACCCAACAGCCTGGAGGCTCCAGTGCTGGAATGCCTCAGGCTAAGCAACCAACAGGCTGGGATAGACTGCTTAAAATCTTCCTGCGCACATAGCTCCTCAATAAACGCACCCCCTGATGTGGTCCTGCCTACCAGAGGAACAACATCCAGCTCCACTCACCAGTGGGCAAGCAGCAGCTCCTCCCACCAGGAAGCCTGCACAAGTCTCTTAGACAGCCTCATCCACCAGGGGGTGGACAGAAGCAAAAAGTACTATAACCCTGCAGCTTGCAAAATGGAAACCAAAATCACAGGAAGGTAGACAAAATTAGAGTAGACCAATGTGTCCCAGATGAATTAACAAGATTAAAAACCCAGAAGAACAAGTGAAGTGAAGTGGAAGCAGGCCATCTACTGGAGGAAAAACAGTAATGACAGTAAAGATGATCTGGGAAAAAATGAAGGCACAGATCAAGACACAAGAAATGTTTAACAAAGACCTAGAAGAACTAAAGAACAGAGATGAACAACAGAATAACTGAAATGAAAAATACACTAGAAGGAATCAATAACAGAATAACTGAAGCAGAACAGTGAGCTGAAAACAGGTGAGTTAGAAGACAGAATAGTGGAAATTACTGCCAAAGAACAGAATAAAGAAAAAAGAATGAAAAATGAGGTCTAAGAAACCTCTGGGACAACATTAAATGCACCAACATTCACATTATAGGGATCCTAGAAGGAAAAGAGAAACATATAAAAGACCTGAGAAAGTATTTGAAGAGATAGTAACTGAAAACTTCCCTAACATGGGAAAGGAAACAATCACCCCTGTCCACGAAGCACAGACCATCCCAGGCAGGAGAAACATAAGGAGAAACATACCAAGACAAACTAACCAAATGGACAAAAACAAAAGACAAAGAAAAAAATATTAAAAAGCAATAAGGGAAAAACAACAAACATACAAGGGAACTCCTGTAAGAGTATCAGCTGACTTCTCAGCAGAAACTCTGCAGGCCAGAAGGGAGCGGCACAATATATTTAAAGTGAAGAAAGGGAAAACCCTACAATGAGGAAGGATAGTCTACTCAGCAAGGCTCTTACTCAGATTCAACAGAGAAATAAAACACTTTACAGACACACGAAAGCTAAGAGAGTTCAGGACCATCAGACCAGCTTTGCAACAAACGCTTCAGGAGCTTCACTAGACAGAAAAGGCCACAACTAGAAACAAGAAAGTCGTTAACAGAAAAGCTCCCTAGTAAAGGCAGACATAAAATAAAAGGTACGAAATCAGATGCTTGCAGATATAATATCAAAATCAGCAACTGTGAGAAGAGGATATTGGACAAATGCAGGATACTGGAAATGCATTTGAAATTAAAACACCAGCAATTTAAAACAATCTTGTTTATACAGAGACTGATATACCAAGCAGTCTGAATTGATACAGAACAAGACTACATATATGCTGTCTACAGGAGACCCACTTCAGATCAAGGGACACATACAAAGTGAGGGGACAGAAAAAGGTATTCCATGGAAATCAAAAGCCAGCCAGGATATCAATATTTTATATTGGTATCAGACAAAAGGGACTTTAAAATAGACTTACAAGAGACCAAGAAAGAAGAGCACTCCAAAACAACCCAAGAAAAAGCTGTATCAATTGCGAATATGTATGTACCCAACATACAAGCACCTCAATACATAAGGCAAGTAATAACAGCCATAGAAGGAAAAATCGACAATAACACAATAATAGTGGGGGACTTTAACACCCTACTTTCATCAGTGGAAAGATTATTCAGACAGAAAATCAACAAGGTAACACAGAGCTTAAATGACACATTAGTTAACTGGTATTCACAGAGCATCCCACCCAAATGCAGCAGAATGTACACTCTTCTCAGGTGCACAAGCAACACTCTCCAGGAATGATCGCAGGCTGGGCCGCCAAAGGAGGCCTTGGCAAATTTAAGAAAACTGAAATCATATCAAGCGTCTTTTCTGACCACAATGCTGTCAACTACAAACTGGCACTTGCCGTCTACCTCTGAAAGGATTAAGTCACATGTGGCTGCAGTTGCTGACCTTCAACACCCTCTGAAGGCAGCAGGGTGGATATCAGGCATGAGGCACTTTGTGCCAGAGAAAAACTGGCATGCAGGTTGCAGATAGTTAGATTATGTTCAGGAACTCATTTTATGAGCCCAATTCTTGCTTCTCCTCATATCTAGAAAAGCACTAAATTCCTTCATGGTAACATCTGCTCATGACTAGCAGTAACCCTCAGGAGACCTTCGGCAAAAATAACTGAATTTCATGTACCTCCCCTTCACCAAAGTCATGTATATCTTGACCTTTCCCACTACCTCTTTGGAGCAATTTCTCAGAACTACCTGAAATGCTATCTCCCAGGCTATAGTCCTCATTTTGCCCTAAATAAAACTTAACTCACAACTCTCATGTTGTACATTTGACAATTTTGTGGCGACCAACGAAGTGACCCAGAGTGAACTTCCCTCCTTTGCCTGAATTTTATGAGGAACTAGAGCCTCGGCACCAGCAGTGGCCCCTGGTACCCCTCTGTCTCCTTGGGGAGTCCAGGTGAATTCAGGTAAGTCTCTTACAGTTCTCAGATCTCCCACACCAGCTGATGATTCTGAGTTTTATGTGACAATGTATAACAAGTACCTGCCCTCTCAGCTGAAAGATACTGGGAGGGTGGGGTGGGGGGCTCAGTAGAAAGATACCAGGTTTTGCTCAGCTGTGGAGACTGAGTGGTCTTGACTGAATGGGTAGGTAAGAAGCTGATCTGACACTTTTCCTCAATTTGGCTGCCTTAATAGAAACTGTTGGGATAAAAGTGACCTCCAAAGAAAAGGAACAAGACTCCTCTCAGCCAGTTATGGCTTTCTCAGGAGACTGAAAAGTTTACAGGAATGGTGGAGACAGTGTCCTCATACCATGCAGTGGTCCCATAGGGAAAACCACTCATTAATTGAAACACTTGCTCACCAGGAGTCATGAATAAAAATTGGCCACTCAGCCATCCAAGCACCTATGGTGGTCTTAGACTGTCCAAGGGAGAAAAACCAAGACAAAGAGGGCTGAAACGACTCAAAGGTGACTCCTAGAGGAGTTAAGCTCACAGACAGCACACTGGCCCACCACACAACTTCATTAGTAAATTTTACCCCTGACAATTTCAACTTATAATGAGAAATAGACTCTCTCAAACACAGAAACGAGGGGCATCACAAAACAAGCCTCCAACGAACACCCAAGCCAGATTCATGTACAACACATACAAAGCTCATACCTGGAGCTCATATTTGAAAGTACTAGTGAAATGGGGAAATTATAACTAAAGGAGATCTCAACCTAAAATGGTCAAATTGGGGTTCTTTTGATAGTCCAAAACTGGTATTTTTGCATGCACAGTTAGAAAAGCCGGCTGTTAAGATCAGACAGACTGAATGGAATGCTCACTCTGATTGGTTATTTAGAAGCTTCTAAAAGAAGAAATGATACAGTAACTTCTTTGCAGGAAACAAGCAGAAAATTGCTTGAAATTATATCAAAACTAAAAAAAGCCGCTAGTGCTGACTCTCTCTCCCGCTCTGTTCCTCTTCTATCTGAATAGCCTGGCCCAGACACTATCTCTTTTTCTCTTCCAACTCTTCTGCCTCCTGCTGCTCCCCTTAGGAGGATAAAAAATCAGAAGTGATTACAGCTCCCTTTGAGGAGAAACCAATTAGAAGGCGAGGTGAACCATCCTCGCTGCTCACACACATCCCCTGGACCCAAACAGAGCCTTAGAGGGAGGCTTAGCTAAAGAGTTTCCTGATCCAAGTCAGGGTCCACTGGAATCTGCTGAGGAATCCAAGGGCTGCCCCGGTGGCTCCGTGGGAAAGAATCCACCTGCCAATGCACGCGACGCAGGTTCAATCACTGGCGCAGGAGGATCCCCTGGAGAAGGAAATGGCAATTCACTCCAGTATTTTTGCCTGGGAAATTCCATGCACAGAGAAGCCTGGGGGCTACAGTCCATGGGAGCTCAAAGAGTCAGACACAATTTAGTGACTCCAACAACAACAACGAATCTGAGTTAACCATCCAGACCTACGAACTTGGGTTTTCAGATCTAAATTAATAGTTTATTAGTTTCTGAAAGCAAAGCAGGGAATGGATAGAGGAACACCCCTTAATGGACTTTGAATCACATAGTTCACAAGCTCGCACTGAATGGAAAGATTTAGCTCAGAAACTACTCTTAACTTATCCCAGAGCTTTTCCCAAAAACTGTAGACTGGATAAAGATTCAACAGTGCAAGCAAAGACCAGATGAATCAATTCCAGATTATTATGAGAGATTTAAAAAACTTTTAAGCAATTTTCTGACTTGACACCTGAATCATTCTCTAACCACTAAAATGATCCTTTGCCTAGATGAGGATTTGGCTACTCTGAGCAAAAGACACAATCTAGGTTGGTCCACATTACATACAAATGCCCTTGTTACACTGGCTGATCAACTTTTCAAAGCCACTAAAAAGAAAGGGGCTGGGAAGACCCAGAGGAATCGGGTGGAGAGGGAGGTGGGAGGGGGGATCGGGATGGGGAATACGTGTAAATCTATGGCTGATTCATATCAATGTATGACAAAAAAAATTAAAAAATTAAAAAAATTAAAAAAAATAAAAGAAAGGGGGCTATCTACAAAAATCACGAAACTTCAACTGCACTATTAAGTTCCCAACAGCAGTTGAAGGTTAACCAACCTCCATGTAATTCTCAACTGAGAGAGAAACAAAAAGTTTGCTGTTACTGCAGAAAACCAAGACATCAGAAAAGGAACTGTAAGTTAAGTAAAAGACGCCTAGAAGGAAAACTGGATTTTAGGCCAGAATTTCAAGTTAAACTAGAATAGGGCTGCTCAGAGGGAATGTGGTGAGTCTCTCCCCTTCTCCTAACACCCTGGGAAAAGTCGAAATGATCATACAAAGAGAAACAAAGACTTAAGAGATACCAGGGCCATCTTCTCACTTTTGAACCCCACCAAAATTAAAGGCTCTCTCCCTCAGAGTAATACCTCAGTACAGATGGTAGGCATTTCTAGTGTGCTATTAAGACTTAAATCATTACCTTTAGAATTCTACTTAGGGGAACTTAAAGGAAGACACTCCTTTTTTCTAGTAGAAAGTGCTTCTGTTCATTTGACAGGTAGAGATCTATCAGAAGCTTATGAAGCCCTTACTTCCTTGACTCCTAAGGGAGAAATGTATCTAGAGCTAAAGGACCAATCACAGATGTCTGTGACTCCTGACGAGGATGACACTGAACAAAACAAACTGCTCAGCTTAGTACCTAAAGAATATGGGCACTTTATTCTACTGACATTGGAAGAATACATTCTGCATCTGCCATCGAAATTACTGTAGAAAAGGAAAAGCCCCTGCCCAATATTTGCCAATATCCATTAAGGCAGGAGGCCACAGAAGGAATACGCCTTCAATATCAGATCACACTGAGAAAGGGCTTACTGCGCCTTGCACCAGTCCTTGCTGTTGCTGTTCGTCACTCAGCCGTGTCCGACTCTTTATGACCCCACAGGCTGCAGCACGCCAGGCTTCCCTGTCCTTCACCATCTCCCAGAGTTTTCTCAAACTCCTGTCCATTGAGTCAGTGATGTCATCCAACCATCTCATCCTCTGTCATCCCCTTCTCCTCCTGCCTTCTCAGTTCAGTTCAGTTCAGTCGCTCAGTCGTGTCCGGCTCTTTGCGACCCCATGAACTGCAGCACGCCAAGCCTCCCTGTCCATCACCAACTCCCGGAGTTTACTCAAACTCATGTCCATCGAGTCAGTGATGCCATCCAGCCATCTCATCCTCTGTCGTCCCCCTCTCCTCCTGCCCCCAATCCCTCCCAGCATCAGGGTCTTTTCCAATGAGTCAACTCTTCGCATCAGGTGGCCAAAGGATTGGAGTTTCAGCTTCAGCATCAGTCCTTCCAATGAACACCCAGGACTGATCTCCTTCAGGATGGACTGGTTGGATCTCCTTGCAGTCCAAGGGATTCTCAAGAGTCTTCTCCAACACCACAGTTCAAAAGCATCAATTTTTCTAGCCCTTGTAATAAATCCCATTTTGCCGGTTAAGAAAACCAAATGGCAAAGATTGGAGATTTGTACAGAACTTGAGATCTATCAATGCTATTATTAATATTATCCCTCAACATTCTGTAGTGCCAAATTCCTATACCTTCCTGTAAACAGTGACTTCTTTTCTGTGACAGATCTCTGTGGTGCATTTTTTAGAATCCCTATACATCCTGATGATCAGGATTTTCTTTGCCTTCACTTCAAATGAATGACAATACACATGGACTACAATGCCACAGGGCTATGCTGAAAGCCTCATTTACTTCTCTCAGATAATAAAAGCTGATCTAGATGATCTAGATTGTCCTCAGAAGTCAGGTTTGATACAATATGTAGATGATTTACTGCTGTGTTCAAATCTTCGATAAACAGCCAACAAAACACCCTGTATTTTCTTCAGAAGCTAGCCTTAAAGAGACATAAAATGTCCAAAGAAAAACTGCAATACTGTAAGACTAGTATAAAATATCTAGGACACAGGATATCTAAAGAAGGACTTTTAATTGATCTGGGTAGAGTAAAAGACATCCTAACCTTAACTGTCCCAAAGACAAAAAGACAATTAAGGGATTTTTAGGACTTGTAGGCTACTGTAGGAATTGAATTCCAATTTTTTCCTTCATCTCCTAACCAGTATATATTCTACTCAAACAAGACCAACCTGAACCTCGTTGCTGAAATGCAGAAGAACATTTTCAAGCCATGAAGATCTTAAAAAAAAAAAAAAGAAAAACTTCTGGCCAAAGCCCCAGCCCTGGGGCATTGAAATTATAATCTACCCTTCCTCCTCTTCGTTCACGAAAACAAGGAGACTGCACCAGGAGTACTAACCCAGCAACATAGCCCTTACTACCAGCCAAGTTAGATTCAGTAGCCAGGGACCTCTCGCCTTGCCTCCAGGCTGTCAGAGGGACAGCTGGGCTGTGTCAGACCACAGTAGAGACAATCATGAGTCACACTCTCCAGCCATCTTTGTTCCTTGCCTTGTGGAAGTCTTAACTAAACTTTCATCACAAACAACATTATTCAGCAAGTCGATTAACTTCCCATGAGACTATCTTGCTCTACCCGAATATAATTCTTCACAGATGAAACAAGCTTCATCCAGCCACCTTGCTACCAGAGGAATTAGATGTTAATGATGAAAAACATGATTGTGTTGTTTTACCTGACAACCTTTTATCTCTCAGGATCAATCTCCGAGGAAGCCCTATGGATAATCCTGACTTTACATTATTCACTGATGGTTCGTATCCGTGAGGACCTCGTGGAAAGTACCGGTTATGTGCTGGTACTAGTTACGCTGCTGCTTCTCCAGTACCAATCCTTGAGGATGGTCCCTTACCTGACATCTCTTCTGCCCAAGAAGCTGAATTGATAGCACTAACAAGAGCCTGCCACTTGGCAAGGGAAATCCCATAATATTTACACCAACAGCCACAAAGCTTCTGGGGTAGCACACGATTTTGGCATGCTTTGGAAACAGAGGATTTTTAACTTCCTCAGGGCAGCCTCAGGGGACAAGTTACAGAATTACTGGATGCAATTCTTCTACCAAGTGCATTAGCTATCATTAAGGTATCAGGTCATTCAGAGACTGACACCACGAAGCAAGAGGGAACTCCGTAGCTGATCACATTGCCAAGATGGCAGCTCTGCAAAATGATAAGTCAACAGCGGGTTTCTCTTTCCAGCCTCCCAGGAACCTTGCTGACACCCTGCTAAATTTTTAAGAACAGCACCAAAGGGAGAAAAGGAAACATGGAAACAAAAAGGAGCAAGGTTTGACTCCAACAAAGGGCTCTGGATAGGCCCAAATGGAAAGCTATATTCTTCTGTTCAGCATACAATACCCCATTTTACAATAAATTCATAAGCTAACTCACCGGAACTCAGGTAAGACAGTACTGTGGGATAAAACAGTATTTGGGGAAGCACTCCTTCACTCTAACTCGGAAAACTTATTCTAGGTGCACCAAATGTCCAAAATACAACTCAGGAAAGCCATTACATAGTTCTCAGGGAAGTTTTCCATTACCTGCTGGCTCTTCTGAAATTTGGCAGGTTGAATTTATCCAAATGGCCCCTCTCAAGGTTACCAGCATGTAACCTGTTAGGATTTGCATGCCTTCACATTGGGCTGAGGCATTTCCATACAGAAGGGCACACTGCACAGTTGGTAAGCAAATGAATACTAGGGTGATTCCCATTTGGGGAGTCCCTATAGAAATACAGAATTATAGGGGAACCCATTTTATTGGACAAATTGTCAAGAAAATTTGCAAAATTGGGCTAATTATGAAGCATTTCCACTGTACTTTCCACCCCCAGGCCTCTAGGCTAGTAGAAAGTACAAATGAAACAATTAAAAATCAACTGGAAAAAATAAATAAGTAAATACTAATTGGCTAAAATCGTAGATGCTTATTCCTTACCTTGGCCAAAGGCCGTTCCACTGGTCCTCCTCAACCTAAGATTAATTCCCTTTGGGAAACATCCTTTGTATCCTTTTGAAATTATCACTGGGAGACCAAAGAGACTGGATGAAGGATTTTATAAACATATATTATTAAAAGGGAACATGTTATATTATTGTAAATGCTTAACTGAATTCCTAAAAGAGCATTTTAAGCTTGTTTCTGAAGTTTATCATAGTAATCTATTTTTGGATGAAGATCAGATATCCCATGATGTGCAACCAGATTATGTATATTGGAAAAGACGTCATTTAAAAGACTCACTACAAAAAAAAATAAATAAATAAAAGACTCACTACAACCCAGATGGAAAGGCCCTCACCAGGCACTCTTAACTAGCTCATGTGCAACAAAACCAAAGGAAACTGACTGTTGGATTCACATTTTCCACTTAAAAAGGGGCCCTGCGACAGACTGGTCTGTAGAGAGGACTGCTGACCTCAAACTCACCTTAACACGATGCTCAAATAAAGGAGAAACTACACTCACATCAGGATGAGAAGACAACATGAGAAGTAGACAGCTTACCCAAGATACCGGAACTGACACATATGATCATTTACAGTTTTCCTGACTTCCTGGACCTCTGCATATGAATCAAATGTTTTCCTATCATGGGCACAATCCTATGCTAATTAAAAAAAAAAAATCAATCCACTTATTGGGTTTGTGGCCAATTATCTGTGTCTACTACCAGGCTTACCCTGGAAGATTTCTCCCTTCCAAGGCTCTGACTGGATAGCCCTGAGGAAATTTATTTTAGAGGCAAGACCAGTCCTGTTCAGGCTACTCATGAAATAAATAATACCCACTCTGACCCTGGTCACAGATACAAATTTTCCTTTAGTGTCACTCAAACTCAATCAGAACAAGCTAAATCTCAATCAAAAACTGTAACTTGTCATCTATTAAGAGGAAACCTTCCACAATTATGGGATGGATTTATATTGTCATTTAAGTTCAAAAGCTCCTCTATGTTGGGAACAGTTAAATCACACTAAGGGTGAATCAAACTAAGCCTAGTAACAGTAGGAAATTTGGCTGGGTGCCTTGTGAACAATGCCTACATATGATTACCCTTAGAGACAATGATCGGTATGGAACTGAGTCAGACGGTCAGAGAGTCACTGGGTTGCAAGTACTGAAACTCAGTGGATTTGTGGTACTAACTTACAGCCTTGGCTTCCACTGGGATGGATAGGAAAATGTCCTGCGAGTCCCATGGACATAGGTCATATACATAACAATTCAGAGATGACCCCAGCCAATCTAGAGATCTGTATGCCACTGGTATGACCATTTAACAACTATTTTTGTGCCTTCAGTAGGACTGGAGAATGTAATCGGCATATCAAAGCCTTAACAACATTTACTCAACAGGCTTTAAATGACAGTAACTGGGGTATGAGCCTGTTGAACTCTGAGGTCTGTATGATGAGAAAAGCAGTGCTACGAAATTTACACAGCCTGTAACGTCCTTACAGAATCTCAGGGACACACCTGTGCCATAATTCAAACTGAATGCTGTGTTTCGTACCTGAAGAACCCTCTCATACAACACGTTTAATGAACCACATGAAAAACCAGAACTGTGCTTTCAGTGACCCACACCCTAGTCTTGAAAGCTTTTCAAAAATCAGTTTGGTGTGGGAAGCTCTTGGCTTAAACATTTACTTACAACTCTATTAAAGTTATTAGCTATATTATTGGCATTTTGCCTGTTATACAAGATTAGCATTTTTTGTATTACCAAATGTGTGACTGAGCCTCCAAAAAAATAATGATGGCTTTCCTGGTGGCTTGGTGGCTCAGATGATAAAGAATCCACCTTTAACGCAGGAGACCCAAGTTTGATCCCTGGGTTGGGAAGACCTCCCTGGAGAAGAAATGGCAACCCACTCCAGTATTCTTGCCTGGGAAATCCCATGGACAGAGGCTGGCCAGCTACAGTCCATGGGGTCACAAAAAGTCAGACACGACTTAATGACTAACACACTGAGGCAACTTGAAGCAGTTGATCAAACATATAATTCTGTATGCGATCAATGACTGTAATAGTATAATTCTCGATATGGGAAGATGCAGCAAGAGGGAATTTTTTTCTTGGACCAAAAAAGACTAGAAGTTGGGTGGCCCAGAGATCTTTAGTTACTGTTCATAAGACCACACTGAATGGTCTATCACCAAAATCTTCACCATCTAGGAATGCACCTTCCTAGCACCATGGAACGAATTTATCACCATGAAGAGGCTCTGTCAACTACAAAACAGCACTTGCCATGGGCACTTGCCATCTGCCTCTACAAGGATTAAATCATGTGCTGCTGACCTTCAACACCCCTGGAAGGGAGTTCAGGATGGAGGAACATGAAGGAGACACTCTGTTCTCTAGAAAAACAGGCAGAACAGGTCTTCAGATAATTAGGTATTTTCAGGAGCTGATTTTATGAGTCCAGTTCTTGCATCTCCTCATTATCTAGAAAAGCACTAAATTCCTTCATGGTGATGTCTGCTCCTCATGACTAACAGTAACCCTCACAAGACCTTCTGCAAAAATATGTGACTGACTGCATGCAATCCCTATTCACCAAGTCACATATATATTGACCTTCCTCCCCTACCTATTTGGAGCAGTTTCTCATAACTACCTGAAATGCTGTCTCCGAGGCTATAGTCTTCATTTGGCCCCAAAAAAACTTAACTTGCAACTCTCATGTTGTGCATTTTTTTTAAGTTGACAATGCTATTAGATTAGAAATCAATCACAAGATTAAAAAAACCTGTAAAAAACATAAATACATGGAGGCTAAGTAATATGCTACTAAACAACCAATGGATCACTGAAGAAATCAAAGAGGAAATCAAAAAATATCTAGAGACAAATGACAATGAAAACATGGTGATTCAAAACTGATGGGACACAGCAAAAGCAGTTCTAAGACAGAAGGTTATTGCAATACAATCTTACTTCAGGAAAGAAGAAAAATATCAAATAAACAACATAACATTAAACCTAAAGCAACTAAAGAAAGAACAAACAAAATCCATAGTTAGTGGAAAGAAAGAAATCATAAAAATGAGAGCAGAAATAAATGAAATAGAGAAGAACTGGAAAAGATCAATGAAGCTAAAAGCTGATTCTTTGAAAAAATTAACAAAACTGATAAACCTTTAGCCAGACTCATCCAGAAAAAGAGAGAGGGTCTAAATCAATAAAATTAGAAACAAAAAAGGAAAGATACAACGGAGGGACTTCTCTGGTGGTCCAGTGGTTAGGAATCCACCTACCAATGCAGGGCACAGGGGATCAACATCAGGTCTGGGAAGATCCCACAAGCCTCGGGGCAAGTAAGCCTGCGCACCACAACTGCTGCACCTGTGTGCGGCGCCTACCGAGCCCGCGTGCTGCAGCTACTGAAGCCTGCAAGCCTAGAGCCTGTGCTCTGCAACGAGAGAAGCCACCACAACCAGAGAAAGCCTGCCTGCAGCAACGAAAACCCCATCTCGTGAAAAATAAATAAATAATTCTCTAAAAAATCAAAAACTTACAGACATCACAGAAATACAAAGGATCATGGCAGACTACTTGCAGCAACTATATGCAAATAAAATGGACAACCTAGCAGAAATGGACAAATTCTGAGAAAGGTACAATCTCCTAAGACTGAACCAAGAAGAAACAGAAAATATGAACAGACCAATCACAAGTACTGAAATTGAAACTGTGATTAAAAAGCTCCCAACATGCCCATCAGCAGATGAATGGATAAGGAAGCTGTGGTACATATACACCATGGAATATTACTCAGCTGTTAAAAAGAATTCATTTGAACCAATCCTAATGAGATGGATGAAACTGGAGCCCCTTATACAGAGTGAAGTAAGCCAGAAAGATAAAGAACATTACAGCATACTAACACATATATATGGAATTTAGAAAGATGGTAACGATAACCCTATATGCAAAACAGAAAAAGAGACACGGAAATACAGAACAGACTTTTGAACTCTGTGGGAGAATGTGAGGGTGGGATATTTCAAAAGAACAGCATGTATACTATCTATGGTGAAACAGATCAGCAGCCCAGGTGGGATGCATGAGACAAGTGCTCCGGCCTGGTGCACTGGGAAGACCCAGAGGAATCGGGTGGAGAGGGAGGTGGGAGGGGGGATCGGGATGGGGAATACGTGTAAATCTATGGCTGATTCATATCAATGTATGACAAAACCCACTGAAATGTTGTGAAGTAATTAGCCTCCAACTAATAAAAAAATAAATAAAAAATTTAAAAAATAAATAAAAAATAAAAAGCTCCCAACAAATGTCCAGGATCACATGAATGGTGAATTCTTCACTGGTAAATTCTATCAAACTTTTGGAGAAGAGTTAACACCTATCCTTCTGAAACTCTCCCCAAAAATTTGCAGAGGAAGAAACACCCCCAAACACCATCATTATGATACCAAAACCAGACAAAGATACCACAAAAAAAGAAAAGTACTGACCAGTATCACCGGTGAACATAAATGCAGAAGTCATCCAGAAAACAGCAGCAAACAGAATCCAACAATACATTAAAAGAACCATCTCTCTCTCTCCCGTCACTCAGTCCTGTCCAATCCTTCATGACCCCATGGACTGGAGCCCACCAGGCTCCTCTCTGTCCACTGAATTCTCTAGGCAAGAATACTTTAGTGGGTAGTCATTCCCTTTTCCCGGAGATCTTCTTGACCCAGGGATCGAATCCCAGTCTCCTCCATTGCAGGCATATTCTTTACTGTTTGAGCTGCCAGGGAAACCCATACACCATGATTAAGTGGGATTTACCCCAGGGAAGCAAGGATTTTTCAATATTTGCAAATAAATCAGTGTGATACACATCGACAAATAGGAGAATAAAAATCATATAATCAGGACTTCCCTAGTGGTTCAGTGGTTTAAAATCCACCTGCCAATGCAGGGTACACAGGTTCAATCCCTTGTCCAGGAAGATCCCACATGCAGAAGCAACTAAGCCTGCGTGCCACAAGAGCCCAAAAGCTGCAATGACTGAGCCCATGAACCGCAGCTACTGAAGCCAGTGTGCCTACAGCCCATGCTCTGCAACAAGAGAAGCCACTGCAATGAGAAGCCCAGGTACCTCAATGAAGAGCAGCTGCAACTTGCTGCAACTAGAGAAAGCCCACACACAGCAACGAAGACACATTACAGACAAAAATAAATCATTTTTTTAAAAAACACCTAAATAGACGCAGAAATGGTTCTGACAAAATTCAACACCCATTTATAATAAAAACTCTCCAGAAAGTAGGCATAGAGGGAATATACCTCAACATAATAAAGGACATATATGACAAAACTACTAACAATGTTCTCAACAGTGAAAAACTGAAAGCATTTCCTCTAAGGTCAGGAACAAGACAAGGATGTTTACTCTTACCACTTGGAAAAGAAATAGTAAAATGGCCATTGTTTACAGGTAACATGATACTATACATAGAAAATCCTAAAGATGCTACCACAAAACTACTAGAGCTCATCAATGAATTCAGTGAAGTTGAAGAATACAAAATAAACACCCAAAAATCTGTTACATTTCTTCACATTAACAAAAAATCAGCAAGAGAAATTAAAGCAACAATCCCATTTACCACCGCACCAAAAAAAATAAAAATAAAAACCTAGGAATAAACCTAAGGAGGCAAAAACCTGTACTCCAAAAACTGTAAGATACTGATGAAAGAAATCAAAGATGACAAACAGAAAGACATACCATATTCCTGGATTGGAAGAATCAATCCTGTAAAAATTACTATCCTACCCAAGGTAATCTAGAGAATCAATGCAATCCCTACCAAATTACCAATGGCATTTTCACAGAACTAGAACACACACCAAAAAATCTTAAAATTTGTATGGAGACACAAAAGATCTCAAATAGCCAAAGCAATCTTGAAAAAGAAAAATGGAGCTGCTTCAGACTATACTATAAAACTACAGTCATCAAAACAATATGGTATTGGCACAAAAATAAAAATATAAATCAATGGAACAGGGGAGAAAGCCCAGAAATAAACCCATGTACCTATGATCAATTAATCTGAGACAAAAGAGGCAAGACTACACAACAGAGAAAAAAGACAGTCTCTTCAATAAACAGTCCTGGGAAAACTAGAGAGCTACATGTAAAAAAAAATGAAGTTAGAACATTCTTTAACATCATATGCTAAAATAAATTTTAAATGGATTAAAAACCTTAAAGTAAGACTGGTTACTATATAATACTCTTAAAGGAAAACATACGCAAATACTCTGAGATAAATCAGAGCAACGTGTATTTTGACCCATCTCCTAGAGTAATAGAAATAAAAACAAAAATAAACAAGTGGGACTTAATTAAACTCAAAAGTTTTTGCAAAGCAAACCATAAGCAAAACAGACAAACTACAGGAGAAAATATTTGCAAATGATGTGACCAACAACAGATTAATCTCCAAAATTAACAGCTCATGCGAGTCAGTATCAAAAACCCAAATTCCCAATCAAAAAAGTGGGCAGAAGACCTAAATAGATATTTCTCCAAAGAAGACATACAGATGGCCAAGAGGCGCATGAAAAGAAATTCAAGATCACTAATTATTAGAAATGCAAATCAAAACTTTAATGAGCTATTGCCTCACACCAGTCAAAATGGTCATCATCAAGTCTACAAACCATAAATGATGGAGAAGGTGTGGACAAAAAGGACCCTTCTACACTTTAGTGGGAATGTAAATTGTTTTGCTCTACACCTGAAACTAACACAACATTGTTAACTATACTCCAATATAAATTTTTTTTAATTAAAAAAAAAAATATATATATATATATATATGGGGGGAGCCCATTTCCTTCTCATTACTAGAGAAGGAAATGGCAACCCACTCCAGTATTCTTGCCAGGAGCAATTCCATAGAGAGAGGAGCCTGGTGGGCTACAGTCCATGGGATCACAAAGAGTCAGACATGACAGAGCAACTAACACGCACACACACGTGTGCACACGCACACACACAAGCATTCATAAAAAAATACATACCCCATGAACCCTAAACTGAAGGAAGATGTTCTCAGATAACTGATCAATGTTTACATTACATAAAACACTCTTAAAATCAGAAAAGACCAAAAACCCAACAGAAACATGGGCAGAAAGCTAGAAACAGGCACTTACCAAAAGGAAATACTTAGTCAACTTTATCAAAGACCAAGGAAGTGCAAATGAAAACTACCATTAGACACCATTTCACTAACAAGAAACCAGTAAAAAGTCGACAATATCAAACGCTGGAGAAAAACTGAAGCAAAGCAGCTGTCTACACTGTTGGAGGGACCACACACTTAGCAACCCATCTGGAAGACAAACCTTCACTTTTAGGAGCCAGCCGGGTGGTGTGTCTACCCTACACAGAGCTTGCCGGCCAGTGCGCCGAGCTCATGATCTGCTCAAGTCTAGGAAAGGGGCTGGGGGCTGAGAGGCAGAGGTGGGGCCCCTGAAGTCCCCCGCATGTTCTTCCACTGCAGAATGAATGATTAAACACAGGGCAGAATCACAAAGTGGAATCTATCACAAACAGAAAAAGCAAACCAGAGTATAGCAAGATGGATGAATTTTAGCAATGTGTATGCATATTTATATACAGTGCAGAAAAATACTGTATATTTCCCTCTATATAAAGTTTAAAATCTGCACAATAAGTTTTGTAGGGCTACAAACATGGGTGGTAAAATTCTAATAACAGAAAGGAAATAATAGTCACAAAATGTAAGGTGACAGTTACCCTAAGAGAGGAGGGAGAGGCTGGGACGGGCCAGCAGCACATCGCTGTTGCTTCTCTAAGCAGTGGTGTCAAACACCAGTGTTTCTTTACACAGCGGTGTTGTCTACGTTCTCTCCAGTAGCTCCTACTTATGTTCTATAAGCACAATTTTGCATCTGCTAACTTATCTGAGTGCCTGTGCACGTGAGTACATAAATATACATTTAATAAAGGAAGTAAAAGCCCCACCACTACAAAGGGGAATGGAGGAGAGGGGTTGGAGACAACAGGGCAAGCGTCTGGGGACAGCAGTAAGCCTCAACATCACATTTTTGTTTTTAAACTCAGGCACCACATGTGAGTTCCTGCACTGTTACATAAGTTCTGCAACACTCTCTGCTCCCCCTCCCCAAAAGAGGCTTATTTTCCTAATTTTAACATAAGTGTTCCCCTCTGTTCCCACTGGAAACTCAATGTCTCTACAGGATGTTCTGCGTAGGTGGAAAATAATTATTTTAAAAGCTGGAGAACATCAAATAATCTTTAATAATGAGGCACTGGAGAAAAGAGAAGCAGTGTAATCCACTAAAAAAGGACCACAGATTTTTCCATACACATTTTTCACGGAAGCTCTGGCGCATCCACAGCTACCGAAGCGCAGCCCGGCCGGGGGCGGGGAGGCGGGGCTCTACTCAGGCAGGAGGTCGGCACGGAAGACAGGCCGGGCTCCGCCCCAGTCACGCCCACAGCACTGGGGGTCTGCGGGCATCTCCTGTCACTCTACCAGCACCAAGATGGGACCAAATCCTCTGTGCTTCAACGCCAAACCACACATCCACGTTCACAAGGGCACCCTCCATCTTGAGCACGTATCTCTGAGCACTAGCGAGTGAAGGTGCCCAGAGGAAGGGCGAGCAGTCCTCCGGCTCCCGAGGGCCCCTCCGGGAGCAAGCTCTCCCGTGCCCGCAGCCCCCGGGGGCCAGGGCCTCTGGCCCTGCCTCAGTAGATCCAGCAGACCTGCCAGGGAAATGTCACCCTGTCACCCTGGTTGACGTGGCCTTCTGTCTCTGTCCCAGAATGTCTCTCATTCGACCTTATGTCACAGCCGGCAATTTACCAAACACCCCCCACAACAGCATGGACTCCTTTAAGTCAAGGGTTTGAACTTATTCAGTGGGTTTTTTGCCTCAGGGACACAGCATACTTTGTACATAGAAGACATCTGATAAATGTCTGCCGAGCTGACTTATTGAACCAAAAGAACCTGTCATCTGGTGATAAACATAGAAGAGTGTATACATTAAGACCCAGGACTGTTCACCAAAATAAAGCTGCAGATAAAATGGTAAGCACATTTTCTGATTTAAGTGTTAGCAAATAACTTACGACATTCCTCATCCTCCTTAATTAATGGATCAAAATTATGTGACTGGCAATAAGTAACTTGGTTGTTACTAATCCAGGATGAGCCTAATTCCACGGAACAGGTGGCTGGATGTTGGGCCAGAAATTAACCTCACTTGTTGCTTGAAAGTGTATTCACGAGGAATGGATAAATCCAGACTCAAGACGTTGTCTGATGGAGTGTTCAACCCTGACATCCCTTCAGATTACAGATTGCAGGGTTCCCCCTCTGAGGTGGCTCTTCCCAATCACTGCTTCAGTAAAGATCTCCTGAGTCCCCAAGCCAGGCACTCTGCCTGGCACCATAATGAAATAATTACACAAATAAATGCAACTAAAAATGTCGCTAAAGGAAAGTGAGGCAGGAAGTAGATGGGCTCCCACAAGGTAAAAGGATAGGAGACTTATTCCCTGGGGACTGAAACTTCAAAACAAGAATAGCAGGAAAGCTCAGAGAGGAGACAGGGCCTGCCCAGATAGAAGATAAGAGACCACATATTTCTCATTCTTGAACCCAAGAGACCTCCCCAATTATACATGCACAGAAAGGCTCCTTGGAGTTCAAAAAGGGGAGAGATGCCAACTGGTGGCTCACTACCCATAGTCCTCTTTGGTGCAATCCATCTTGGCTAAGAGATGCATACCTACATATGGGAGGGTCCTGAGATATAAACTAAATTTGGACTCTAAACCAGGTAAATCAAAATGACTGGCCAAGGAAACGAGAAGAAATGCCCCATAAAAGTAATTCAACTGCCACAAGGGCATGCCTCAGTAACTCTTGAGTCTGCCCAAGTGTCTACCCACATGGACTGTACTTTTTCCTCCTAATAAATACTTCACTTGTTTCACTGCTTTCCATCTTTGTGGGAATCCTTCATCTGCAAAGCTGAAGTGCCAGTACTGACCACTGGTCCAGCAGCGAGCATCTGGTGCTCCCCCGGCTGTGAGCCACGCTCAGTCTCTGGCCAGGGAACCGAAGCCTGGCTCTAAGCAGCTGTAGGCCGAGGCCACCCAAGATCATATTTGGTGCCGAAACTCGGGAATTCGAGAAGTCAAGGTAAGCCATGGAGTTTGCCCAGCTGTGGCTTTTACTCTTGCTTTCTTTCTCTCACCATCCCCTTCACTTTCAAGACCCACAGGCCATCATGTCTGTCCACTCACGGCATTATGGCTCCCTGCGACACTGGGGATGGCAGGAGAATTTCGCAGGTTGTGCAGATTCAAATGTTTGGGTGACAGCTGATGCTGTCCTTCGGGACATGGCAGAAACGCAATTTCTGACCACGCAGGAGCCCAGGGGGTCTCACTCTCACTCTCTAACTTTCCCGTGCAGAAACCTCCACTAAGGTATTCTTTCCCACTTTACTTGAACAACAAGGTCTATTTCTTACTTTTTTTCTCTACACCCTTTTATGGAAAGATTTCCTAGATATCATTCCTAAACTGCATCCCTGCCACTGCCTAATTCAGTGCCATGTGCGTCAGACAAAATCAGACGATTCCCAACTCTTTTTTTCCTTTACTGTAAGTATTTGTTTATCTATTTGGCTGCTTAGTTATAGCATGTGAGAACTTTTAGTTGTGGCATTTTAGATCTAGCTCCCTGACCAGGGATCGAACCTGGGCCCCCTTGCACTGGAGGCGCAAAGTCTTAGCCACTGGACCACCAGGAAGTCCCCCCAATTCTATCTTAGCTGCCAGGAAGATAGGACAAAAGATTTGGAATTCTTCAGCGGTCTAGTCTCTCACCTCAATGTCCAGAAATTTACTATTGAGAATTTCTCCACTTCCTGGCCCTCAAGTCTTGAACCCCACGCCATCTTCCATAGCACCCAGCTCCAACTTCTCCAAGGATTCCTCTTTACACCTACCAGACCCCCTTCACTCCAGGCATAGCAGCCTCCACACTGCTACAGAGAGCCTATCAGGTTGGCCGCTACCAGAAGCCCGAATTATAATATAAACTTTGTAGATGCTCAGTCTCAGGGAATACACTCCAGCACAGGAGGACTTATTGTAGGACATAAGCTCTATAAACAACAGATCCCTGAGGGAAGTCCTGGCAACCTGTCTACACTGGTTCAAAAGCCTTTCTCCGGCTGTGCTGGGTTGGGTGCCCTGAGCAGGGTATCTTGGGGGCCAGAAACCAACCAGAGAGTGAAGAGGACATATGAAGTCCCATCAGGTTTGAAGAGAATTTCAGGGGCACCCGAAACCCCTTCAGGTTAATGCCTCCTGGTAAACATTTCCAGGATGCCACACTCCACTCCAAGAGTGCTCTCTTATTTTTGGTTGCAGGTTATTCAACATGGGAGGATTCCCCCTCCGAGCCAGGAGAAACACTTCTGGAGTGTATCGTTAAGAAGTGGCCTTTTTTTTAAATTGAAGGGCTAATAAAGGAGAGCGCTTCCCTGAGGATTAAATGGTTGGATGCCATCACCGACTCAACGGATACGAGTTTCAGCAAACTCCAGGAGATGGTGAAGGGCAGGGAAACCTGTGTGCTGCAGTCCGTGGGGTTGCAAAAAGTCAGACTCAACTGAGGGACTGAACAACAGAAAAAGGAAAAACAAATTCTACTGTCACAGTGCCTGGTCTTTGCATAAATTGGGGAATGGAGAAAAATGCCTTGAAAATGGGTTTCTAAATTATAATACCATTCTGCAATTGGATCTTTACTGCCACAAGATGGAAAAGTGGAATGAGATTCCCTATGTTCAGGCTTTCATGGTCCTTACCAACATCTCGCCCTATATGGGTCTCATAATTCAAACCCTGGGGAATGTGCTCGCTTAGGCAGCATATATACTAAAAACCTGGGGAACAAGAAGACTCTCCTGACATTTTAGATGATCTTGTAAGTTCCCATCTCTCAGGGGGAAATCTAGCTCCCCCGACTCCTAACAACAGCATCTGTACTTTTTCAGAGTCACCTACTTCTCTCGCTCCCTCTGACCAATCCTAAACTCCACCTCCCTACGTCCCTTCATACCCTCTGTTACCCCAAAGAAGAGAGACTAGTCCCTCTGGGGTAACTTACAGTGGAGCTTCCTATCACCCAGGCTTAGGAAAAGTATGCCCTGTCAGAGAAGTGGCAAATGGAAAAGGGACAGAGCACGTGTCCTTTTCTTTAACTGATACAGCCCAGTATAAACAGAAACTGGACCAATTTTCTGAAGACCCTAGTAAAGTTTGCTGAACGGTCTTACGTCCTCACTCTGGTCTATGATTTAACCAGAAGGATGTCCAAGTAGTCCTATCTACTCATTGTACTTTTGAGGAAAAACAGAATCTGGACAGCAGGTCAAAGGGAACTGACCAGTTTACCGGAGACCAACCCAAACATTATGCTCTGAGTGAAGACGCAGTCCCAGATCAGGAACCCTCTTGGAATTATAATTCCTGGGAAGGAACAGAAGCCAAGAAGCATTTATCCGATGTCCATTAGAAGGGATGAGAAAGTGTATCAAAAAGTCAGTTAACTATGAAAAGGTTAAAGAAATGACCTAAGAAGAAAAAGAAAATCCATCCTTCTTTCACATGTGGTGTGTGGAGGCTTTTAGGAAATAGACCAACATAGATCCCTCCACTTGTGAAGGTCAGTCCCTACTGGGACAGAACTTTATCAGCCAGTCTGCCCCTCACACTAGGTGGAACCTCCAGAAGTTACAATTTGGCCCACAGACACTCATGCCCCAACTCTTAGGGGTGGCCTTTGGGGTGTTTAATAATGGAGATCAAGCTGAGGAGGAAGAGGGAACCCAACATGAGGAAAGACAGGCAGGGCGCATGCAAAACTGACGGCCATTGCTCTCACCCACGCCTTGTAACCTCAGGACAACCCAAAGGTACCAAGAAAGTCCAACTATCTGTCCGAAGGTAACACCAACAGGGAAATGCTACAAATGCAAGTCAACTGGCCACTGGGCCCGAGATTGCCAGAAAGATCCCCCCGGGCCATGCCTAGCCTGCAAACAAACAGGTCACTGGAAGACAGACCTCACTCCTTCCTGAAGGGGAAGCAGGGCTCCCGCTCCTGAGAGGGCCATGCTGGACGACTGAGGCGGCCCGGGGATTCTGGTGGCTCCCCCCACAACGAGACATCTATCTCCTTCAAGGAGCCGCAGGTAGTCCTTGACTGACAGATAAGAAAATCGATTTTTTAACTGATAAGGGAGCCACTTACCCTGTCCTGATTCCTCACGCTGAACTTCTTTCCTTCAAAAGCTGTATTATAATGGATGTCGAGGGAAAGTCTCGCATCCATTATTTTACTGGGCCTCTCACTTGCCAACTTGAGCAGCAGTTGATTTCGCATGCCTTTTTAGTTGTACCAAGTGTCCCACCCCTCTCCTTGGGAGAGAACTTCTGAGTTTCCTCAGGGCCATACTCCAGATAGGAGGACCCGGGCAGCCTCTTATTTTGCCTCTAACATTGGCCAGAAGGGCAAAGTCCTATTCCCAGGCATATTCTACAAACAGCAGACCCTTCAGTATGGGACAAAGGAATCCCTGCAAGGACCATAAATGCCCAACATGTAAGAATTAGCTTAGGCCAGAAACTGCCTATCCCAACAGGAGACAATATTCTATAAAGCTGGAAGCAAAGAAGGGTTTACAACCCCGTGCAGATAAATTCTTAGGACGTGGCCTCTTGGTGCCCTCCAGCCTCCATGCACTACACTTGTTTTCTGCCAGTTGTCAAGCCGAACGGGGAGTACAGTACAGCACAAGACCTTAAAGCAGTAAAAGATTCAGTGGTCCCTATATAGACCCTTATGGCCAATCCTTGTAACGTATTAGCTCAGATTCCTGGAGATGCCAAATAGTTTACTGTGCTAAGACTCAAAGATGGCTTTTTTTTTTTTTTTTGGCATCCCAGCTCATCCCTCATCTCAGTATCTGTTTGCCTTCAGGTGGATTAACCCTGACTCAGACCAAATGCAACAATATACAATATCCCCTCGGGGGTTTCGGGACAACCCACACTTGTTCCCCCAGGCCCTAAGAAGGAACTAAGGGAGACACACCTAAAAGAAGGGATCATTCCACAGTATTTGGACAATATTTTAATATGGAGTCCCTCCATGGAGGCTTCAGATCAAAATATCATTGAAGTCCCTAATTTCCTCGGGGCCCAGGGTTAGAGTCTCTCAGAAAAAGGCACAAAGCAACAAGTTGAATATCTGGGATATATTATAAACTCCAGAAGTAGACAATTATCTCCAGATAGAAAGCAAACTATATTAGGCCTAAGCACTCCAAAGACAAAGAAACATCTCCATCTTTTTTGAAGCATGGCAGGATTTTGTAGAACTTGGATTCCAGGATTTGGACTAATGGCTAAGCCCCTATATGAAGCCATTAAAGGCCCAGATACGGAACTGATACTTTGGAATGGAGAACAGGAGAAGTCTTTTAATAATATCAAGCAGGCCCTCACCAGAGCCCTTGCTCTGGGTATCCTCAGTTTGGAAAAGCCATTCATCTTGTACATGGCTGAAAGGCAGGGGACAGCCTTGGGGGGTCCTTATACAGAAGCTAGGGGAAGTTCCTCAGCCTAACAGCTACTTTTTCAAGCAACTAGACTCTGTGGCCCAAGTTTGGCCTGACTGCCTCCAGGCTGTAGCAGCCACTGGTTTATTGGTGGAAAAACCTAACAAGCTTGTCTTTGGACAGCCACTTGAAATCCAGACCCCTCACAAGTACCAGCAACTTTAGAGATAACAGGCAAACTAGAAGGGTACCTTATCAAGTACCAGGCTTTGCCCCTTGACTCCCCAGAACCAACCCTCAAAATCTGCCACATACTCGACCCCACTACCAATGCCCACCTGAAGCCCAGAGCTAACACACTCTTGCCTCAAAACCCTTGACCAGGTCTGTGCCTGCTGATCTGACCTGTAGGCCAGGCCATAGACAACTGAGGAAGTGCTAACACCAGTTTCGTCAGAGATGGGGTCAGGAGCGCAGGGTATGCCATTGTGAGCAATTATAGTATTAAAGCAGCAGAGTCTTTGCCACCTGACACCTCAGCCCGAAAGGCTGAGCTAACTGCCCTAATGTGAGCCTTAATCCCAAGGGAAGGAAAATTATAGACATATACACAGACTCAAAATATGCCTTCGTTTTACATGCCACACAGCTATCCGGAAATAGAGAAGACTTCTAATGCAAGTCTAATGCAACTTCTAAATGCAAGAAATTTCCCTGTAAAATGTGGGGCTGAGATTCTACATCTCATAGAAGCGGTTCAAAAACCAAAACATGTAGCAGGCATTCATTGCCATGGGCACCAAAAGGAAACTTCTCAAATTTTCTGAGGAAATGACAGGGCTGACTGGGAAGCGAGCAAAGTACCCTGATGTCCGTAACGAAAATGGCTTTAATCCTATCCCTTACCCCTTCTAATGTTATACCCAAGTACTCAATTCTGAAGAGACCTAGGCACGAAACAGGGGGGGGAATTAAGGGACCAGATGGCTGGTGACACACAGATCAGAAATTGCTCATTCCTTCCTCCGACCACTGGAAAATTACTAAAGGGCTACATGATTCTCTCCATCTGGGGAGAGATGCAATGCCTATAGTTGTTTTCCAAGTTTTTACAGGGAAAGGGCTCCTGGAGACAATTAAAAGAGTAACTTGAGCCTGTGCCCTTTGCACCACCCATAATCTAGGAGGCAACGTCAAGCCTCCCCCTCGTCAGCCCAGTCCAGCAATGTGGGATTTACCCAGGAGAGGACTGCAAATAGGTTTCACTCAGATGCCCTCTTTCCAGGGCTTCAAATACTTACTAGTCTTTACAGGGACTTTAACTGTATAGATGGAGGCCTTCCCTAATAGAACAGAGAAAGTAACTGAAGTGGCTAAGGTGCTCCTAAAGGAAATTATTCATAGATTCAGATTGCCCCATCACCTTCAGGGTGACAATGACCCTTCATTTATAGCAAAAATCACACAACAGATTTTGCAGACTTTGGGAATTAAGTGCCACCTCCATTCATCCTGAAGACCTCAATCCTTAGGAAAAGCGGAACCGGATAATCGTACTCGAAATAAAACCTTGGGCAAACTGTCAGGAAACGTTGGAGTCGAGTTATCACCTGCTGCCAACAGCCTGCCTAAGGGTCAGGGCAGCTCCTGAAACTACCACTAAGTTAAGTCCTTGCAAAATGACATACAGAGGCCATTCCCTACTCTGGACATGCTAACTGACTCAGAAACCCAGGCTCACCTTAGATACATTATAAACCTAGGCCAGGTCCAGAAGGCTAGACAAGAAGGTGGCAACAGAGCGCAGCCCTCTCCAGATGACAGTCCCGGTTACCCTGGAGACTGGGTACTCTTAAAGACCTAGACAAATGAACCCCTGGCGACTAGCTACTCCCAAAATGGAAAGGTCCTTACTAAATCTTGCTGAGTACTCCCATAGCAAACTCCAGGGGGTCACCAGCTGGGTTCACCTGTCCAGGATTAAACCTGTCTCCACCGATATGTTACAGGAACCTGAAGACCCACATTCCAATCATCCCTGTGAATCCACCCTTTCTCGAAGTCTGTACAGCAGAAGTCCCCAAGCCCTGGGCCGTGGAGCAGTAGTGGTGAGGCCTGCTAAGAACGGAGTCCCAGAGCAGGAGGTGGTGGGCAAGCAAGTGAAGCTTCATCTGCTGCTCCCCATCGCTCTCATTCCCGCTGAACCATCCCCTGCCCCCCAGCCCCGGTCCATGGAAAAACCGTCTTCCTTGAAACTGGTCCCTGGTGCCAAAAAGGCTGGGAAGCACGGCTCTACAGGACCCAGAGGACCCAAGACAGCCTGAAAATTCCAGGTAGATGAATAAGCCACTCCAAGACCTAAACCTCTTATTCAAAAAGCACAGAAAGACGTCTTAGACCCTAGGCTAAGTAACAGCTACTATCTTCCTTTTGCCTTCTGGTACACCAATCCATTTACAGAATAACTGATGTGCTCTGGTAGGTTTGGATAACTACTGTCTTCTCTGCTCTCACTCTTGCTCTTGGAATTTACTAAACTTCTCTGCCCACGCTGGGTGACTCAATTATGGCCTGACTGGTGCTATGATGAAGCTACTGACTGACTTAGCTTCTCTATACCTCTTTCCCTTATCCACAGGATGAACAGACAACTCTCTGGCTTGCACTGCACAAATTCATGCTTCTTCCACTGAGTTGATGGAAAGCTGGATTTGCTTACCCCAAGCTAAGTCCATCCTGTAAGGAATTTCAACCAAGTTCCTGAGGGAAAATGGTCTTCCACCAGAGACCCTAGACTCAGAATAGTAATGTACAGGGTCAGAATTGTTCATTTTCCAACTGAAGAAAATTTGAATGTCTCTTGCCTAACCCTTTCCTTAGAAACATTTTCTTACAAACTTTCTCTTCTCAGCCATCCTGATTTATATTTTGCCCAGTGCTCTGTTGGGCTTCCCTGGTGGTAAAGAATCCGCCTGCAATGCGGGAGACCTGGGTTCGATCCCTGCGTTGGGAAGATGCCCTGGAGAAGAGAAAGGCTACCCACCCGAGTATTCTAGCCTGGAGAATTCCATGGACTCTATAGTCCATGGGGTTGCAAAGGGCTGGACACGACTGAGCGACTTTCACCATTGTTTTCCATACTGTTGCAAATCTGCAACTAAGACCTTTCAGTCCAAGAAGGAGGCCTGGGACCAACGGGTTCATATCTTTCATTTATTTTTTTTCAGATCTTTCATTTTAGAAATAGAGAAAGATACTAAATTTTAAGCCTGAGATTAACAAAGATAGGCTGACCTTGTATAACCAGATTCCTACCCTTGCTTGAGTCTGATTGTAACAGTCTTTTACTGGTCTTTAGTCCTTGCTTCTCTAAGTAGTTTGCTTTCTCTGGGACATCACAGAATAGTGGTGACGGAGGGACTCCAGTCACTCCCCACAGCAGACCCTGCTGAAAGAGCAATCTGGGGCCCTTTAAGGAGACAGGGAGAGAGCTTCATGAACCCAACTATATAGGGTCTTACGAGGCCCTGGCCAGCTGAAGAAGCTACAGAAGTTTTACCCTTTATCTATCTTCCTGATAAAAATTTCTTGGGGTCTATGTCTCAAGGAGGATTTGAGGCAGGTGGTAGATGTGCCCCCCCGAATCAGGGTGAGCAACTGAAGTTCGTTCCCTGGGGACAGAAACTCCTAAATATCAATAGCAGGACAATCGAGAGAGGAGGCTGGACCCTCCCCAGATAAGAGACCACACATTTTCTCAGTCTCAAAGGAGACCTTCCTGAATAGAAAGCTCCTTGGAGGGCAAAAAGGGAGCAATGCTAAGTTACACCTCTTCTCTGGAGTCCATCTTGGCTGACAGATGAGTGTGCACACATGAGATATACCAAATATGGGCTCTGAAGCAGGCAGATCAAAATGACTGGCCAAAGAAAAACAGGAAAAAACGCCCCATAACAGTAACTCAAACTGCCTCAAGGGTGAGACTCAGCGACAGTCTGATCCCCTCAGTGTCAGTACAGCCGCGTTTCCCACCTGTACTTAACTTCTTCCTCTTAATAAATACTTCACTTGTTTCACCTTTCTATCTCTGTGGGAATTCTTTATCTGCAAAGCCAAAGGGCCAGGGCCTCGTCAATGACCACTGGTCTAGTGGCTAGGATTTAACACTATCACTGCTGTGATCCAACCTCAATCTCTGGCTGGGAATCCAAGCCCCACTTCAAGCTGGCCCAGGCCACCCAAGATCAAAAGCATCTGACTTCTTTCCTGGGCCAGGGCATAGCTCTGTGGGAGTGCAGCCAGGTTCTAGCCTACTTCCCCAAATCCGAGCTTCAGAGAGATCCCTGTAGGCATTTAACTCAACCAGCTTCCCTGCTTGGGGCTGTATAAACAATGTCTCAGGTGTTCATCACAACAGCCGAGTAAGGGCTGTAACAGGAGCACCTGTTCACAGAGCAGGGAACAGATGCCCCACAAAGGTGAACAGACTTCTGACTGGCTACGGAATGCTGTAGGTGGTAAGAGCTTCAACGGAATTCTCCTGGCTCCAAAAGGCAGCCCTACTCCCCACACCAAGACCAGGACCCCTCTGGAAAACCCAGCCCTGCTCATCTGGAAACAGCCTCAGTCTGAGGGATCAGGGATCACGTGGCTTACTCATCCCACCACGTGATCTAAAGCAGCTGATCTAGTTTTGCATCTAAGCCCTGGACCAGCCCCGCTGCTGCAGGCTGGGCTAGCAACAACCCCCCCCCCTCCACGAGGCAGGCACCCAGACCAGCTTTGCACTGAGGGGATGTTCCAACTAATCTCTCCACCTTCCATTTCTTTATCTTTAAAACAGAGATAACAGCATCTGCTCTGCCTCCCTCACAAGACTATTCTAGAATTAAATGAGGTAATATGCATGAACATACAATTTTAGAACATTTTGATTCATCATCACCTTAGCAATGGACTCCAAACCTAACCAAACTTGGTATAGATTAGATTTACCGAAAATAGTTTGCAACTATTCAGAAATTCACTGAAATTATAACTTTTAAATAGCCTGCTCTGCATGAGAAATACAAACTCTTAGAGAAAACTCAGTAAATTCCAAATCTGAGGGAGTCTGTCAATTAAAACAACTGTGAGGGAGACTGCTAAATAAATCAAGTCATGGCCCACCTTCCTTTCATTATTTAAAAATGATTTTAAAAGCTCCCAGCTTGAAAGCCAGTAACAGAGGGAATAGAAGCAAGGGGAACAAATCTTCACGGAAACAGAAATCAGAAGCCAGTTGGCAGCGCCATCTACAACTGGCCAGGCCCTAATCACAGGAAGTGTGCAGACTTCCCGAGGGAGCAGACCCCACGCCTTCCCCCACATGCAGACAGACAAGGGCCCAGAGCGCGAAGATGAGAAAGAACTAGCTAGGAAAGGCAAACTGAGGCCTCTCTTGAGTTCATTCCAACGAGTGGTAACTGAGAGAAGAGGGAAGGGGTGTCTGAGCCAGAACAGCTGTTTAGAAGGCTAAGGATCAGTGGAAAGGGCCCTGAATTGTTCCTCGGCCATTCATTTCATTTCAAAGTTAGTCCAGGTTGTCCTATTTTAAGATAACTTTCAACACTGCTATAAAATGTAACTTGTTTAATTGAAAATGTGCAGTAGATGAAAAATGGCAAGGACAGGGCTCAACTGCACAGACTCAGGTGCAACACCGCCCAGCAACGACGGACCCACCCAGAGCATGACTGTGACCCAGTGTGGGGTCAGGACTTCTATCAGGGACAAGTCACTGCCACACACCTCAGTCCCTGCATCAATTTATCCCCAGGAGGTGATGAGCCCTCTCCATTCCTAAAACCATAAACATCATTTCAGAGTAACAGGGACTCAAGTGGAGCTCTATACTTGGGCGTTCTGAAAACTATTTCTGAGGAAAATAATAATGATTTTTCATTTTATCTTCAGGATACACAAATAGCTATTGACTTCTTACTCTGTACCAAGTGTTTCACTTACATTTTATCTCTAATCAGCACCAGTAATCTTCAATGGTAAAATTAACCTCATTTTACAGATAAGGAACAACCAGGCACAGAAAGGCTAAGGTCAGACAGCAGACGTGGGAGCTGCCTGGATACACACCAGGGCCCGCCAGAACCTGTGTACTCTCAGCCACAGCATACCCCAGGCAGGGCACACTGCTTTTAGCAGAGATAGAAACAAACAAGATTCTTTAAATCAGGGGTCCCCAATGCCTGATGATCTGAGGTGGAGCTGATGTAATAATAATAAGGAAGTGCACAATAAATGTAACGCACTTTAATCACCCTCAAACAATCCCCCCTCCTTGCCCACTCCCCTAGTCTATGGCAATGTTGTCTTCCATGAAACCAGTCCCTGGTGCCGAAAAGGATGGGGACCACTGCTTGAAATGACCACTTTACTCTGACTTCTCTGATTTAACAAGAGTATGATTCGCTCTGGCTAAAACCAGAGACTCACTTTTTCTCTTCTCTCCCAGGTGTCGATTACCTTGAAGCTGACACCACCATGGATTAGTAAAGAAAGCAAGGTTCGCTCAGCGCACTGCAGAGACCATCAGGACAAGCATGCTTCCTGCATTTCCCAAACCTTCACCAGAGCAGTTCCGGCCGCGGGAGGCGCAGGCAGCCCTCGGCACTTACGTACTCTCATGGCCCCGCTCGTTGATCTCCTCCTGGAGACTCAGAACGCTGGTGAGGTTGATGATCCTTCTCCGGGGGGTACAAGCGGCTGTCATCTCCTTTCGGGATGCATCCTCCACCATTTCCACATCAGAGTCTTCCCGAGGCCTCTTTCTGCAAGGGAGATGAGGAACTGGCAGGTCAACACTATCTTTAAAGTTTTTAAAGTCAGTCAAATTTTGCCTCGCATTTTGGAGAAGGAAGTAGCTTCTATGTGCCAAATCTGCACATATTGGGGGCGGGGGGACCTCCCCACAAAGGAGCCAGTCAGATCAGTCTGTTCTCCCGGATACTGCTTCTCAGACACCTCTGGGGCCCAAGAAGGGACCACTGGACATGGCTCAGCCCAGAGACCTGCAGGGGCTGGAGCAAGTGTGCCGATCTCGCCACGTCTCATTCATTCAGCCCTCCACCCTCCAGCTGCCCCTCCACCCATCACTGTTGCATAACCCCAACCTCACTCAGCCATGACAAGGCGCCTGCCTTCACCATGCTGGCTGTCCAGTGGCACAAACAGCAACAGGAGAAAGGTCGTTTTAAGTAGCAACAGACGCTGTGACGAAAATAAAACAAGGTAACAGACGGAGGGGAGAAGGAAAGAACTTTAGATTAAATGGACGAAGACGGTCTCTGGTGAGAGGTGACACCTGAGCTGAGACCTGGGTGACAAGAGGTCGGAGAGTTCCTGGGCTGAGGGCCGAGTCCGGCCGAAGCGCCACGAAGGGGAAGAGGGTGATGGGCTGGGGCGCCAGGCTGGCTTCACTCCACGTGGCTTTCAGCAAGGACTGATGCACTCTGGTTCCTGGTTTAAAAAGGTCTCTTTGCTGTGCAGTCAATGGCTCGTAGTGTCACCTACCTTCCCAAGTGATAAATAAAAATGTCACACTTCCCGGCAGGGCTGTTAAGATCATGAACTGAGCTAATGCATGCAAAGTATCTGGCATACAGCGGATGCTCAGTAAGTGTTAGCACCCTTTATTATTCTCTGGAAACAAATCCTTAGAAGTCGTCTTGCTAGACTGACTGGGAGATGAGCAAACCAAAGTCAAGTAACAGGCCCAAGTTCCAGTGGGCATTTAGAGCCCGGGTTTTGGTGGTCAGCCACCAGGTGGACACGTGGCCTTGGGCAAAGGACTTCACCCAGAGCTCCAGGGACACTGCCTGCACACGCTGAGTAAGGAATATGTACCTTACAAATTCCAGTGAGATGTCCTTAAAGCACCCACAGAGTGTACACTGAACACCAAAGAAAATATACAGATGGCCAAGCAGCACATGAAAAGATGCTCAACATAATTATTAGAAAAATGCACACCAAAACTACAGTGAGGTATCATCTCACATCAGTCAGAATGGCAATCATTAAAAAATCTATGAACAATAAATGTTGGCAAGGGTGTGAAGAAAAGGGAAACTTCAACTGTTGATGAGAATGTAAACTGGCACAGACACTGTGGACAACAGTATGGAAGTTTCTTAAAAAACAGAACTACCATGTAACCCGGCAATCCTACTACGCTGAGAAAACTGTAAGTCAAAAAGATGCAAGCACCCCAGTGTTTACTGCAGCACTACTTACAATAGCTAAAACACAGAAACAACCTAAATGACCATCAACAGAGAAATAGACAAAGATGTGGTATGTGTACATATACAGGGAATATTACTCAGCCATAAAAAGAAGTGAAATTGGGTCATTTGTAGAGATATGGATGGCCATAGAGTCTATCATACAGACTGAAGTCAGAAAGAGAAAAACAAATATTGTATATTAATGCACATATGTGGGATCTAGAAAAATAGTACAGATGAACCTATTTACAGGGCAAGAAGAGAGACACAGACATAGAGGACAGATGTGTGGACACAGGAGAAAGAGGAGGGTACGTCTGACATAAACACATTACCATGAGTAAACTAGACAGCTGGTGGGAAGCTGCTAGATAGAACAAGGAGCTCAGCTCAGTGCTGTCACGACCTAGGAGGGTGGGACGGGGGTAGAGACCAAGAGGGAGGGGGTACACGTACACAGTTAGCTGATTCACACTGCTGTACAGCAGAAACTAACAAAGTTATAAAGCAAATATGTTCCAATTAAAAAAATTAAATTGACAAGTCATTGGTTCAGCTGTTCCTCTCTCTCTCTAACTCTCCACCACTAGCCCATGCACTTCAGGTAGTTTCATAATTTAGACTGAGAAACTCTGCTTCTTCTCAAAGGAGTGACAACAGCTTGGAGAAGGATGAAGAATCCTCCAGATATTTTAGGTCCCTGTTCCCAGCCACCTCTGCTGTTGAGGCTTTATTAAAATTCATTATTAAGGATAAATCTGATTTTTTTTCTGATGTGTTTTCAAATAATGTTTGGAATCATGGGCATTTAAGGTATTTCAAAGCCCACTGTGATGGGTGACTCTCAAGCCATGGTCAAAGGCAGACAGTGGACCATCCCACTGGAGGGAGACGGTGAACAGGCAGAGAGAAGGTGCGAGGACTTTGTGACAGTTCAAGTTAGAAGGCAGTTTCATCAAAGAACAAAGGCAGCCAGCTGCCTTCCCCTCGAGCTCACACCTGAGGTTCTCAGGGCTGGAAGAGGGCCCTCTCTTCTCGGCCAGGTCTGCAGTCCTCATTGTTGCGTCGTCCTCTAAGGCCTGACTCCTGGCAGCCACTTCAGCAGGAGCTGGGAGTTCAAGCATCTCCTCATCCTGCTGCCTGGTCCCGCTACTAGAAGCATCTGTCCTGTGCTCTGGGACAACAGCCTGGGGCTGACTGGACAGGGCCTTGCTCACAGGCTGCAGGAAGGCATCGAGCTTCTGTTCCCGGCAGTCTGTGCGGACCATCTGGTGGGCATACACTCTGTCAGCACTTCCGGCAGTGGATGAGGAAGTCACACTCGCAGTGGATTTAACTGCTTCCCCAGAGGGGCCAGTAAGGCCTGGCAGTAAAGTCTGTGCCAAAAAAGAAGACCGTGGGAAGATTCAGACTATGAAGTACAGAAGTACAGGCCCCAAAACAGAGCAGAAGCTAGAACCAGGTATAATTATCACCACAGAATTATTATAGAAGGAATTCTGACCAAAATTTGAAGTATGAAATTAAAAATACACAAATGTAGGGACTTCCTTGGTGTCCAGTGGTTCCCAATGCAGGGGGCCTGGGTTTGATCCCTGGTCAGAGAACTAAGACCCCGCATGCCACACAGCATGGCCAAAAAAGTAATAAAGACAGAAATAGACAATATAAAACCAAAAATTCACCAAAATCCTTACAATTTAAAAATCGGTTTGATATAAAAATATGTATGTAAAGCTCATTTATTTCTGTCCATTTTTTTGTTGCCATAAGAGATTTATTCTGGTAAAATATGCACAACATAGAATTTATTTAACTATGTTCATGTGTACAGTCCTTAAGTACACTGACCATGTTGTGCAACCATCACCTACATCCATCCTCCCAAGTGGAAACTCTCCCCTCGCTTCTGGCAGCCACCCTTCCAACTGTCTTATTTTTAAATATACCCATTTCCTACTTCTGTGCACTGATAAGGCCTGGAAGCAGTGACCACCCAGTAGCTGAGGAACACCCCACCACCTCAACCCCAGATTATAGTTTCTAAATGCCATTCCCCACTAAAATAAAGCAGTTCTTTGGGAAAGTGGCCAATTTCAGGGCATGGACTGGGAAACTATACAGTGAGCCTACAAAAATCCTATCTTATCAGAAACAAGGAAATTATCAAAGATTCAAGCAATTGGGTTAAAAGGACAAGAGCACCAACCTGAAGTGGTTTCTGCTGGTCAAGGATGGAATAATTTAACTACAACTAATCGAATTATGATGCTTGTTAACAGCTATGACTAAATACTGAAAGAGAAAGAAAAATGGAGAGGAAGAAAGGAGAGCAGGAAGGAGAGAGATGAGATAGGGAGAACAAAGTCACTAAACATTACTGGACATTGCTAGGACACCAACCCATTTCCCTGCAAACTGATCACCAAAGGCAAAGAACTCAGCATTTATCCTTTCTTTCTGGCATAAACTATTTCAGGATAACCTAATAACTAAAAAACAAGTGAAAATTATTTGCTACAGAAAAAAACTGGTTTATTAATAAAGAAGAAATGATAAAATCAAGAAAATCATAATCTCACAATCCTAATGAAATACTGGCTCAGGCAACAACCATCAAGGAACGGTGAAACTAATCACTAATGGTGACCTTCATGGTAAAGGAATCAGGCTGTTAGCAGCTGAGACCACTGATGAATCTTATCACAGCGATACTTACTTGCATATGTACTTAACTTCATTTGCCTGTGCAATCCACAGGTGGGTTTGGGGAGGCAAAAACTAACAAAACTACTTTGCAGACAGTTACTTTAAAGTCCTAAAAAGTGAAATACCTCGTCCAACGTGACGGAGCTGGAACAACCCACAAGCACCACCAGGGTTCCCGATTTTCACACCAAACGGCAGCCCAGCAAACCAGGGCTGCTGTTGTCCTGGCCCCAGGAGCGAAGTGCAAGGCCCAAGCTGGGGAGCAGGAGGAAGGCAACCCAGGCCCAAAAAGTGAGGAGCCAGGGTGACCTGATGTTGGCAGGGCAAGAAGGTGTCTGAGTTTGGAGCCCTCTACCCAGAACAGTGCACCGACAGACAGAGGCGGGTCCTCTGATCCAGAAACCCACCTTCCTTCTAAAGACACACCAGTTGGAACCCACAGAGTTATCTCGGGAAATAAAATGGAATCTAACAAATCTGCCTCATGCAGGATAGGACAAGCAGGGAAGTCGAGAGGTTCTTTTCCTGGTAGAGCCACAGTCGCCTCCTGGGACTCTGGTGAACTCCTTCCTCCAGGCCTCTCCTCCCCTTCCCACCAACCAACCAAGGCCCCGGTGCCGGCATTTCCAGATTTCAACTATTCATCAGTGATCAGAGACAGGCCCTCTGTCCAGGCTCCCTCCTCACTCTGCCCAAGTCGCTGTGGGTTTCCATCCGCTTTCCATGAGGCAGCCACGGAGCTCTTCGTAAAATGCAAACCAGATCCTATCCATTACCGTCACATTGAAGTCTACACTCCTTACCTTGCTGATAAAACCCCTTGAACTGACCTGAACTCTGCAGGGAGCGTAGAGCGTCACACATACCCAGCGCTGCTTAACCCCCCTACGCATGCCCATGCCTGGCCAAGCTTTTAAAAACTACTGACACCCAGACCCACCCCCTGAAATAGATTTACTGGTTTGGGGAGGGCCCAGGTAGTTTTTAAACATGGCCCAGGTGATTCCCATCAGGCGGCCAGCATGGAGAACGCTGACAGCATGCTGAGCATTCAGATCCTCAACACCTGTTACCTTGCAGCCCTCCCCCACCACCCGGCAGGCCTGCATCCTCATCCTCTCCTCTGCCAGAAACGCCCTGTGCACGCCTGTCCCTTCTGCCCACCTAATTCCTTCTCGGCCTTGGAGGCCAAGGTTCCACATCCCTTCCCCCACGTCTCCGAGGCTCACGTCCCGCACAAGAGCCCCGTGCCCTCCAAGTCTGCTTTGCTCTCATGTGGGATGTGGACTCTAGCCTTCCTGAAGGGAGGAATCGGTCTCTGCTGCACCCCCAGCACCCAGGGCCCATCAGGGGGCGTCTGTGGGTATCTGGGGAGGGAGCAGCAAAGGGCACTGAGGCTGAGTCGGCAACAACGGATGAAAACCTCCCGGATCAGCAGGGAGGGCTCACGCACACCCCACTGGGGCCCAACAACCTGCAGGCGTGCAGGTCCCCGGGCAGGTGCGGCTGCCCAAGGGCGCTCTGCTCACTGCTGGAGCCCACACCATCCCCCACCGAGGCTCTCTGCAGGCAGGTAACCGTGAGTGCTCTTGGGGAGGCGCTCACCTGCTCGGCCACTTTGCAAGTTTTCAGAGAAGCAGGGCTCACAGAAGCCCACTTCCTGCTGGCAGGACCCAGGGTGACGTAAGGGGGAGGCTCCATGTCCCTAGTCGCGGCATCTGCTATGCCGCTGATGAACCCACCCTCACTACTCGGGGCAGTCACCTCAGAACTGCAACCAGACACTGGACATGGTACTACACCTGCTTATTGTACAGATGGGGAAACTGAGGCCCCAGAGAAGGGGAAAAGTTTATAATCAACGCTCTTAGAACCTGGACAATTGCAGTAAGTTGAATGGTGCCTGGTTCCGGACCAGACATTTTCCACTTGCTGTTCACCAACCACTTACTACTTTCCTGGGATGTGAGGGTGACCAGCTCCATCCTTACTGAGGGAGACGTGGAGGTCAGGGAAAGGCAGTCACACGGTGGTAACAAGGCCTGACTAAAGGCCCTGCCCAGGGCCCTGCCCCTACACTCTGCCCCAGATATGGGGGATCAGCCTCCTCTGAACGTCTCCAGTGGGCAATGCAGCTGAGAGGCGCCCCACTCTGTTTCAGACGGCCCCTGTTCCTAGGAAGGTGGTCTAAGGCCCCCAGAAAGAGGCAGAGAGAGAACTCAGGGCTTACAACTCCAGGCTCAGGGATAACACCATGAACCTTCAGAGTTGGGTTCAAGAAAGGTGCTGAAAGAGAACTATTAAAGGGGGACTCCCCCGATGGTCCCATGGTTAAGACACTAAGTTTCCACTGCAGGGGGCATGGATTTGATCTCTGTTCAGGGAACTAAGATCCTGCGTGCTGCAGGTCAAGGCCAAAAGAAAAAAAGAAAAGTATCAAAGTAAGTCGAAAGTCCCATAAAGCAACAGTGGAATATCTGGGCTCTCCTGTGTGGCAGGGCACGTTTACGGTGGCAAAGGCACGGGAGAAAGAGCTGGGTGAGGCGCCCCCACCTGGGTGAAGTAGGTCCTGGAGGCGTTGGCGCCCAGGAGCCTGCTCTCAATGTGCTGCTGTACCCGCTCCAGGATGCTATCCTCGTGCAGGAAGTGAACCTCGTGCTTCGTGGGGTGCACGTTGACATCCACATTCTGGGGGCTGATTTCTAGACTGGCAGGAAAAAGAAGAATCACGTAACACAGTGAGAAAAGCGGGGAAAATTCACTCACAGTGTATGCGGTGGGCAGGAGACGTGGGGAGGCCAAATGACGCAGTGGTTAAGACTTCAAGGTCAAATCCAAGTGACCATGGTTCAAATGCTGACTCTGCTACTTGACAGCCGAGTCGCTGCAGGTAGGTTACAGCATCTTTCTATGCCTCGATTTCCGTGCCTGTGAACTGGACCTAATACATGTTGGGGATTAAATTCATGTAAAGCACTTTGCATGTACCCGGCACATTTATCATCCATCAGCTGTTATTACCATCACTCTAGAGCTAGTTGAATTTCTCATTCGATAACTCACAGCCAAGGCATTTAACAATTCACTGACCAGCAACCTATTAATATGTCTTCTGTTACCCAAACTTTATAGACCAGAGTGTTTCAATATTCATGTACATAACAACTCGTCAATGACAGGTGTCAGTTTCTGCAAAAATTCCCCAGTCAACAATGTGTTAACTTCTCAGGACTGGTTCTCCCATATGTAACCACGAACCTGTCCCTACTTACTGTTCAGTACTATGTGGAGATAAAAACATATTCAAAAAATAATATATGTGAGAGAACTTTCTAACATTAAAATGTTGCATAAAAGTCAGTTTAAAGGCTGTGCCATCAACTTACTGCCTCAGGTCAAAGCCAGCATCCACCACTACAAGCTCTGCTAACGGAGTGTGGCAGTGTGAGCTGTTGTCGGTAGAGGGCGCTGGACAGACTCGGAGGAGAAAAGGGTTTCTCTGCCAGGTTAAGGCGGGTTCCTCCTGGTTCGGGGCAAGGCGAGGTTCACTTTTGTTTCACTAACATACTGCCTGGCACCAGGGAGGCTCTCGGGGGGATTCTACAGCAGAAGTGAATAAATAAAGGCAAACTGTGCCTTTCACCTGTGAAAAGGGACAGAACACCCTGAGCCAGCGGAATATGGGGTTCACTCTCACTGGGCGAACTAACAAGTCTGTGGCTCTTTCAGAGAGGATGGGTGTACAGAATTTCTCTTCTCTACGAGTCTTGGGTGAGGAATTCAGTACTGCCTTACCTGAGGTACAGGAACGGGTGTGTGCTTTTGGGCAAATACGCTGCATACACCGTTTCTATGGCTTTTCTTAAGGAAGCAGACTCTACCAGACGATCTAGAAAATAAAAGGCAATAAGCTCCTATCTGTCTTAAGGGTGAGGTGACAGGTGCCCACCAATACCATGCCATGACATCAGCTCGGGAAGAACACGGCTGGGGTGACACCCACAACAGTCCCCCTTTACCATCATGATCCCCCAGCATCTCACTGGGGCGTGGGGCTCTCCTCTCACCAGAGCAGCAGCTACAGCCAATTCTGCCTCCCTGCTCCCTTCCTCACCCCTCCCCGGCAGCCCAGGCAGACCACGTGCCCCTGCTCAGAACTTCATTCTGCAAATATACACTCTGGGCTACAAGCAGGGAAACAGAGGCTGGTGAACAGAACTAGTCCCAGCTCCCCGTGGTAAGGACCACTGCTGGAGCCGGCGTGCTGAATGGTGGGGGAGACGGCAGCTACGCTGGCCCAGGGAGCTCCAACACTGGGGTAGCGGAACAGAGACTTAAGGGTAAGTGCATTTCCCAGGCACTTCAGGGGGTACAAATCTCTGACTGCAAGCTGAGAGTAATTTAGGAGATGAGGCAGGCTTGAGAGGGTAGAAAACGACAAAAGCCGGAAAGATAAGCTGGAGGATCTATTTTCGAACAACACGGCTCTCTCTTCTCCCCAGACTCTTGACCTGTTGATGATCTACTGTCCTGTGCTGGTGGAGTGGTGGGTATGTCACATCTTTTTATGTCCAAGGAAAGAGAGGCAGTGATCTTATGAGCAAGGAGACTATTATTCTGAGTGCTCACTACGTCACCCACAGCTGCCACGATGATGTCGCTGTGCTACGTAACCTAACCAAAGGGGCCCTCTGCTGAGGTTTCTGAACTTGAGACACGCTGGAGAAGTGTTCTTTGTCCCTGCCACCCGAGAGAGCCTGCCCAGTGTGTAGATAAGTGAACAACACACATTAAGAGTCTGACCTAACCTCTAAAAAGTCTATAAATAATAAATGCTGGAGAGGGTGTGGAGAAAATGAACCCTCCTCCACTGCTGGTGGGAATGTAAATTGGTACAGCCACTACAGAGAACAGTATAGAGGTTCCTTAAAAAACTAAAAATAGAGTTACCATACGATCCAACATCTGGAGAAAATGAAAACTCCAATTCAAAAAGGTACAAATGCACCCCAAAATTCACAGCTGCAAAGACACGGAAGCAACCCGAATGTCCATGAACAGATGCGAGAACAAAGAAGACGTGGTGTGTATTTCTATAAGCGTTTATGTGCATAGATATATCACAGTGGGAATATTAGCCATGAAAAAAAATGAAATATTGCCATTTGCAGCAACATGGTAAGTGAGATAAGTCAAAGACAAATTATTGGATCACTTTTATGTAGAATATAAAAAATACTACAAATGAACTTATTTACAAAACAGAAACAGACTCACAGACATAGAAAACAAACTTATGGATACCAATGGAAAAAGGGGGGAGGATAAATTAGGAGCATGGGATTAACCAATACACACCACTGTATGTTAAACAGACAACAAAGATTTACTGTATAGCACAGGGAACTATATTCAATATATTGCAATAACCTATAATGGAAAGAATCTGAAAATATATATACATAAGTGTATAACTGATTCACTTTGCTGTATACCTAAAACTAATACAATACTGTAAATCAACTATACTTCAATTAAAAAAAGGAAAAAACACTGCCTGCACCTAAAATACCCCCTCCCTATGCCCCGCTGTGCGATTTCCAACAGTGGGTCTTGATGTAAGAAGAGAACAAAGGTCTGCCCGGGCCTGCTGGTAAGGCTCCGAGGCCAGCAGGGAGGAGGCTGGACTGGCTCACAGGGCTGGGATGCCCTCCCCTGGGCATCCTCTCAGAGGCAAGAACCAGACTCCGCAACTGTCAGCCAACCCTGAGCACGTGTGAGAGGACTGAGGAGACTCCGGGCAGAAGCCGTAACTACCTCCTAATTAAGCCACATTTCTGCATAAGGTTTCCCTGCGTGTAATCAAGCCTGTGGGTAAGAAATTCCTCCATGGCCCCTTAAAGTTCCCTGTGGAGAGATTTCTCCACATAGCTCTTTCTCACTTACGGTTGATGAAGAGTAAGAAGATGCACTTCTTCACCGAATAGTTTGCATTGGATATGTAGCCACTCATTTTGAAGGCAAGGGTTTTATCCTCACATTCAACTTCTATCAATTCTCTGGTTGGAAAAAAGAGAAATTTTGATGCTTTTCCAACAACTGGAAAATTCAAACACTCTAAAGAATCAGAGTTGGAAAAATCAGTGCTTCTTCCCATAAAATGATCCCAGAGACTTGGTTCATTAAGATCCTCCAGGCCCACGCTCCATCTGTCTATCCAACCTCTCATCCACCTATCTAGCCATCCATTCACCCACCTAGCCAGTATTTTCAAGCATTTATATGTCAATCGTCACTGTCACTGTTGGGACATGGCAAATCAAGTTCTGAGACGTTATTTTGCTGAAACTTTTATGTATCTTAGTAACTCAGTCCCAAAGATGAGATTCCAAAGAATCATCTCTGTTGAAAATCTCTTACTTTGCTGATGGGGAACATGACAGGCTCCTGTGTGGTGCCCCCTAGAGTGTGTTTATGGGAGCAGGGGCACCTATTAAGATGAAACAAGGTCCCCCCATGAGCCACACTCACTTCTGCCTGAGGGCCTCTCAAGTGCTAGTCCCTCCAGCTGCAAAGTTCCCTCTGCTGGTGTGGCTTCCCAGGTGGCGCTAGTGGTAAAGAACCTGCCTGCCAAAGCAGGACACGTAAGAGACCCGGGTTCAATCCCTGGGTCAGGAAGATCCCCTGGAGTAGGAATGGCAACCCACTCCAGTATTCTTGCCTGGAGAATCCTGTGGACAGAGAAGCCCCGAGGGCTACAGTCCATGGGCTCGCACGGAGTCGGACACGACTGAAGCGACTTGGCACAAACACGGGCTAGTTAATTCCTCCTTACCCACTGCATGTAGGGGTCACCTCCTCAAAGAGCCTTCCATGACAATCCCTCTCCCTGACCTCAGGAGACGCCCCACCTTATACTCTCCTTTAAGCCATCGAGCACAGTCACTAATGAATGGAGTAAGTATTTCCTCTGTCTTTTCAGTTACAGTGTGAGTAGTCTGAGGGCAAGAATCCTTCCTGCTTTATTCCCTCCTCCCCATCTCTACCCCACGGCACAGTGGCCAGCAAGAGGCAGAAGCTCATTACACACTTGCTGGAAGGATGGCTGACGCTCCACAGGCAGTGGTGTGCGCTCCAAGTCTGCACAGAGAACAGCTTCCCATGCCTCCCACACAGCGAACCAGCAGGCCCTCTCTCCCCAAAAAAGAGGCTGGTTTCCTGGAAACCTGTTTGGGGAGCTGCTCCTCCATGGGGTTTCCAATCTCTTATACTCTCTAAGAGTTTCATAACAACTAATTCTGAACCTTAGAATCTAGCCAAAGAGCTCTTAAAAGTTTCACTGGGGGAAAAAAAAAAAGTTTCACTGGGTCTTAAAATTTGGTCAACAGAACTCTCTGTTTGCTCTGGGAGCACAACTGGAAAAATAATTCTTTAACACTTGATTAGTAAAAAAAAAAAGGGGGCAATTAAAAGCAAATTGACTGTCCTCTAGTTAGGAACCTGGTTTGGTCCAAAGAGTGAGTAATCTGTCCTTTGGAGTAAAAAACTGAGTTCTGGGACCATTGCTCCTGCTTTTAAGATTGCTGGAAAAGGTGAAGTCGGGGGCTGTCTCGTTCATCCGTGTACCTCCAGCTTCTGGGGCCTGCCTGGCACACAGAAGGCGCTTAGTATCTTCCCCTCAGATTATGACACAGACACTTTGGGCTTTGCAAAGCCCTGAGATTAAGTTACGGATGTGTATTGGAAACAGTGGCCTTCACGCATCGAGGGGAGTGCCGTGAGAAATCTAGAATACAAGCACTTTTCCCGCTGAGGCTTTGACCATGAAGATCTAGCGACACGACACTGCTCGCCACCAGACAGGGACGTCTTCAGGGGCAGAACATTCTACTTGTCTTTACATCTTTACCTTCTGGCACAAAGCCCAGAATATGGGAGGCAATAAATAAATGTTGAGTGGTAATAAATGCAATCCAAGGGACAATTATGAAAATATAAGGACAAGCGGGAACAACGGAGGATAGAATTCTTTTACACCAGAGATGTTCTGAAGACAGAGATCTAGAGAGAACAAACAGTTTGCAGCCAGACCACCTAGGAGATGACGTACACCCAAGAAGCACTGATTACACGAAATAATCTGAAGCACGACAAGCCTGAAGCATAAAAACAAGCCTGTACTTGGTTAAAGAAAACTCTTAAGGCAAGTGTAAACAGATTCCAAAATAATGTGATAAAGCACAGAAGATTTTTAAAAATGCAAGTTATCAGCATACCGGCTAACAGCATTTCCAAAGATGGAGCGAATGTTGTCCACAGTCGTGGCATTTGGCAGGGTCCTGACGTCGGCTACCGTTTCACCTTGCTGATAAACAGAACAGAGCTGACTGAAATACCATAATCTTATCTCCACAGACAACTATTTAAAAAAAAAAAAAAAAACAAGCCTTCTTCTTTTATAGTATGTAACCATCCTTTATAAATTAAGAACTTACTTTTTTAACTGAGAAACCAATCCCTGAATTGTGTATTGCATACCTAGCAAGAGAAAAAACAAAATAGTAAAAAAGAGAAGCCAAACGCACCATATGAGAAAGAGCCCCCTTGTAGTTAAATCAGTGGAGTTAACTGATCTAAACAAAGATACAGACAAACAAAAATATCTTCAAATATCATATTTTGCCCACATGAAAATAAACCAGCAGAGACTGCATGAAGATCTCATTGCTAAATGTGGCAGAAATGAACAAAAAACAGGTTTCCCTTTTGCTTCCATGCATTGCTGACTAGGCTCGAGGGTATTTCAACACAATCTCCTCCTTGCCTAGTTTTATCTTCAAACTCAAAAGATCTGAGTGGCCTCAAAAACTTCTTGAGAATGTAGCCTGAACACCCCCTGTACTGTTCTTCTCTCTCAGAGACCCTAACACAGTCCCCTCTCAACCCGTGTCTTTCTCCCCACGAGATCCTGCTTCAGGATCTCCCAGCCTTTTCTCCACTGGCTACCATTTACCCCTCCTCCCTCCATGGGCCCCAGGAACTGAAGGATTGTGCCTAGCAAAACGCACTTATTCAGTAACAGTTCACTTACCGCACATAGAAGCAAAACAGTCAATCAGAATGCGTCTATTTCCAGGAGCTAATTAACATTCTGATACTGATTCATATGACTCCAGGGGAAAAAGCAAAGAAACCTGATGTGTAAGTTCATTCCACTCTATTAATAAAATGGACTTTATCTAACAAAGTTCATTCTACTTTATTAGAGGCAAATGTTTTATTGATTTTAGATTTGGTAGCAATACTGAGAAATAACACACCTCTGTTGCAACTCAAGGACTCGCAGGCTCAAAAAGCCATGCTGGGGCCACTGTACTAGCAGGTTAAGTCAATCCTGGACACGATGCTGTTTTCACCTGCCCTGGGTCCCTTCTCCCTCTGTTAACAGCCCCTACTCTTTCCCCCACCACCTCTCCCCCTTCCACTTGTATATCCTTTCTCAGAATACCAATTGAGACGTCATCTCCCCACCAATGTGGGCACACAACAGGGGGACCCAGGCTATGCCAATCAGATGCACTCTCCCAGAAGACGCTCTTGAGCAGACTCAGGAGAGGAATGGAGAGAGTTGGGGCACAGACACTAAACCCCTGAAGCCACCTTGCTTCTTGACCTCTTCAAGAAGGAGCTGTCTACACTTTCTTCTACTTTCTGAGTCACTCCTAGCCTTTCAATAAATATCTTTTGGACCCAGGTTAGCTACAGTCTGTTTTGCCTGCCACCAAAGACCCTTCACAGATACAGAAAACAACTGCTCTCTCCTGGGGACGTGACAGAAAACCCAGAATTAGCTTTCTCCTTGCCCACAGTTTTATTTTCACAAACTCAAAAGATCTGAGCTGTCTTAAAGACATCTTGAGAATGTAGCTTCAACATCTCCTGCACTGTTGTTCTCTTTCAGAGAGAGAGGGAGAGAGAATAATCTTGAGCTAACCTTTGACCAGAAACAATTTATGGGCTAGTATTGCTGCTTACCATCTAGCTCTGCAACTCTTCTCCGTTTCTAAGCACCAGAACACATTTCTCTGGTGACAGAATGATTCAGAGACCCACACCCAGATTGTGGACTGTACCTGCCAACAACTTCCAAAATTTTCCCATATTCTTCGCTTGGGTTTTTTAAAGCTTTCCTCCTCGTGGATACGTTGTAAAAAAGGTCCTCCACCTGAACAGAAGGTTGATGTTTCTTGTAAATTCACAGAAGTATATGGAAATACAGCATGGTCTTAAGGCAGAGAATCCAACTATGTTTACCACCAGCACAGTTCTAAGCGTTAGAAGACAGGGCAGGAGATGGGGCTGCCTTAACAAAAGCAAGCAAGCATATTTTCCTGCCTCCTACTTAACTCATTAACTTCTCAGATAGGCACTGAGGTCCACCTCCATGTCAGGCTCTTTGCCTTGTGCTGGGAATAAGACAACAAATAAAATATACAGTCCTGCCCAAAACGGCACAGGATTTAGTGGGGGAAAGATAAACTTATAAACCGTTGTGACACCACATGGCATGAAACTTTCACAAACTAGAAATAATTATTAGATCTTTTGGGGGTTCTTAGAAATCACACTGTGGTCCCAGGGACAAGATCCCGCTTAATGTGAGATGCAAAGTATATTTCTTCATTGCTGTGCCCCCGACCTGCCTCATCAAGCCCAGGGCTTGGAGCCTTCAAGCAGATGTGCTCTGGCTGGGGCTGGGGGTGTGGGCGTGGGATGTGTAACGTGATAGCGGGGTGATTTATGGGATCCTGGAAGAGAAATACACCAAACGTGGCACCACAGAAATAAGGCAGCTTAACAGCCTTTCTCCTGATTAATGACACAATTGTGTTACTCAAGTGCCCTTTGAATGAGTGGTCAAATATTCCTCATGCCATCCTTTGATAGAGGAGCAAAGTAAGATGAACGGCCATTAAATGACTTGCCTCTGGACACACTGCCGCTGAGTGGCAAGGTTAGGATTCTGGACTTGTCTTCTGGACTCAAGTTTAAGGTTCTTTCAATGGCAGCTACCCTGCCACTGATGTCTGCCATCTCAACAGAAGAATCTCCCAGCCTCTTAAAAAAAAGGAGGCGAAAAAAAAAAGAGGCTGTGGGCAGGCTGCCATGTCACAAAAATCAATCATCACTTCTCTTTCTTACAGGGTGATATCTTGAGGCCTCTATTAACTGGTAAATATTCACTGTATCAATCCTTTGAGAACTCGGAGACAATTCTGCCTTTTATTTCAGTATTTACACAAAGCTCTTTCCCAACAACGTCACCTCCCGTGTACCATTCTTACCGTGATCTGGGTCCCTTGGTTGCCTGCACACGGTTTAGGAGGCGCTTTCAGCTTTCCATCTGAGTAATGAGCTCTATCAGAAAATATAAGAGATACTGACAGCTAATACAGAAAAGATACTTCTCCAAAGACTAAAAAAGTAAGTCACACCAACAACGGATTAAAATATAACCATGTTATATGCTGTCTGAGTTGCCAGCTTCCTCCCTTTTTCTACTTCCATAACCATCATAAACGGGTGCCAAAGAAGGGGAGAAAGACCCCTACTTTTCTGTTTGTTTACCAACTACTGCATTTTTAGTTTCTGAGTTCTGGGCTACAAACAAAAGTTCTGACACTGCCTAAGATGACAGTAACATTTTTTTCAATAATTCTGCAATCATTTATTGAAGGGCTATCATGTACCAGGCCTGTAAACACCCTGAAATAGAGACAGGCCTTGGGAGGTTCTTGATTTAATGAGGGGACAGAGTGTTCCCTGAAGTGTGGAACAAGGTGCCAAGTGGTCCAGAGAAGGAAAACATTGAGCCTGGGGTGGGTGGGAGGAAGTGTCGCAGAAGAGATGATGCTTCACCTGGGCCCTAGACTGGTATCTTCTCAAGCGGAGAGGGCAGGGAAGTCCATCCAGGAAGGGAAAAGACAGACAAAAGCACAGAAGCTTTAGAACACGTAGCAGCGCGGCTGTGGGGAGAGGCTGGGAAGATGGACTGAGCACGTGGGGAGGGCACGAGCTGCTATGACGAAGACTCTGGATTTCATCCTGCCACACAGGGGGAGTTGTGAGAGGTCCTAAGCAGGGGCATGAGACTCCAGAGGCAAAGAAACGGAGCCTGCCCCCAGGCCATTTCAGAAGACATTCACTCACAAGCACCTCCCCTGTTTGTGAGGAGAGATTCTAATCATATCAGCCCAGCCAGGCCCTAGGCTGTTGCAATCTGCATCTAGACAACACCCTGCAGCACCAAGCGCTGCAGACTAGCTCCATCGTCCATGACGGCACACACTCATCTGCGGAAGAGGGCTGAGGAACAGACAGAACTGCCCTCTCTTGAAGCTGTTTTCTGTATAAACTAACAGTCAGTATGGTAAGAAAAAAATTCTCCTTTTTGGCAGGAATTAGATATGAATACCCATCTTTCACTAGTAATGGCCAATGGTTATGAGAGCAAAGGTATGATTTTGATTCCTTGAATCCCCTTCTTGTTCTGTGCCAGCACAAGAGACAGCCAGTGGGCACCTGTGGGAAGGAATCCACAGGGGCATTCACGTGTGGCCGGGGATCAGAGGCAGCTAAGGAGTCACAATCCTCAGGCACCCCAGCCACAGCCGCGGAATCAGGCCAAAGCCACACCCTGCTGAAGGGCCAAGGGGCAGAGTGACATCACAGCTCCCACCCACTCAGCCCTCCTCGTGTAACAGACACAGCGCCAGGCACTTGTAATCTGTTACAGCGGACCTTTCACAAGTTCATGAAGTAAGATTATTACTTACAACCACCCCTTTGGATTACATAATCCAAAGGGAGGAAAGAAAATGTACCCAAGATCTAGGCAAAAAAATACAACATTCGTGTTTAGACAGGATTACTTTGAGTTGCAGGCCAAAAGCATGTTTCGGGATGAATCTATTCGCTGAGCAGAGGACAGCACTATACCTGTATGCACACTTCCCGTCAGCTGTTTTGGTTGTAATGGTGACGTGAGCCACGTGGCTTATGCTGGCCAAAGCCTAAAGGAGGAAAGGACATGGAGTGAAAGAAAAGCCCACTCCCGGGTCACCCCCACCTCGCATTAAGGGAGAAGTTACCTAAATTGCCTCTTCTGTTTTGTATCAACAAATGGCAACAAAGAGCACTCTGCTCACTCATTTGATGACATGTTAAAAAAAAGGAAGCTATCAAACTGAATCTGCAGCATAATTACTAGAACAAGAGAGGAAAAAAATACATACATACAAAAGTTCTGAAAGAAAACACAACCAAGAATTAATGTGAACAGCAATTGTGTTCAGGTGTAGAGTTATAGGCATATTTAGTATTCTCAATGACTTGTCTTCTAACAATTTTAAAGCCTGCCTTCAGAAATGGGATAATGGAAACACTCCAAATTGATAGTGTTGTAAACTGTATTCAAAACTGTTTTCTGTAAGCAATTTAATGTTTAGAAATAAAAATTTTAAATTATGCAATTAAGATGAAACAAAATTTTTTTTTTAATGGCCATTTTCCCCCCTGAAAATCCAGATCGATTCACTGGCCCTGTGGAACCTATATCTCCTTTCACAGGACATCACAGCATAAAAAAACACAGCCTAAGCACTGTGATATGTGACAACATCTGAGCAGACAGTAAATACAGCAGTGGCAGCTTTAGTTCATTAACAAGGACCACGGCTCAGGCTCAGAGATTAACAGGTCCTAGCTGGATTTCCCTGGTTGATTGTGATAAGCTAATTTTCACTCAGTTCAGTCTGACTCTTTGCAACCCCAAGGACTACAGCCCACCAGGCTCCTCTATCCACCGGATTCTCCAGGCAAGAAAACTGGAGTAGGTTGCCATTCCCTTCTCGAGAATCTTCCTGACCCAGGGATCAAACCCAGGTCTCCTGCATTGCAGGCAGATTCTTTACCATCTGAGCTATAGAGAAGTCCTAATTTTCATTATTAAATATGTAAATGATTTTGAGACTTGACTTTTTTTAATGATTTTGAGATTTTGATAAGGAAGGACATCCAAAACTACAACACTACCCAACACCGTGAAGAACGCAAGCCACTGGCAGATGATCCAGCTGCTTCAGGGGCCTTTGTACAGGCACTGCGGGAAGAGGATAACAACACGGACTCTGGAGTCAAGCTGCCAGGGCTCAGTTCCCCATTCTGCCACTTCCCAGCTGTGCACTCCAGCCACACTGAAGTCTGAATGTCGGTTTCCCAGTATGACAAACAGGGTTACAATAACAGAACCTACTCTTTCAGAGTTGTCAAGTGTGAAAGGGTTAATACATACAAAGGGCTGAGAACCACGAATGGCACATAGCAACCTCTCAGTAAATCTTCCCTGTTTAGTCACAACCCCAAACATAGCCTACAACTGGGCTAAGGCTACAGAAGGCCCGAGGCTTAGGAACTGACTCGGGAAGTTGCAAAGTCAGAATGAAACTGCTTTGCCAGGGCCAACCTGAGACCTACGTGAAGTCAGGGGACCCTCAAGGCTCACAGGCTGATGCCAATCCTTCCTGCAACAACCTGGGGCTCACTGTGAGCCGGAGGGTGCTTCAGGCCACCTGGGTTTGATCTGCATTGTGGCAACTGGGTCATAAAAAACTGCTTTTTAATTAAAAAGAAAAAAATCAAAGTAAAAATACATTCACATGATAAAAAATTTTTAAACTAGAAAAAGGCCTAAAATGAAAAATAGTTGGCTTCATTCCCTTCCCTTCCCTCTCATCCCCCCAAATAACTACCCCCAAACAGTTTCTCTGGTACCTCAAAGCCCCCAGAATACAGCCAGAACACTGCCCGGCCAACACCTGGATTTTAGCACAGTGATAGCCATGTCCCCTGACCTCCAGAACTGTAAGATAACAAATGTGTGTTGTTTTAAACCACTAAGATTGTGGTCATTTGGGGGAGCAGCAATAGGAAGCTAATACAAGTTACAGGAAATGTATGTATATTTTTACTCACAAACATTGTATCTATAAACTTATCCTAAGAAAATTAACTGAACAAAACACACTGTACATGTGAATATTCACCAGAGCATTAGGCATGAAAAAAATGGCAAAGAGCATAAACGTTCAACAGAAAACCTTTAAACAGACTACAGTACATATAAGTAATAGAACAGTATGTAGCCATTATAATTCACGTAGTCCTACATATACTCAATGATATCTTTATATCCACAGAGTATTGTCATAAAAATATAAGCTATTTTAGTCTTAAAAGTATTTTTATCCATTTTCTATATCATATGTCCCCATGATATGCCATATAATTTCATTTATAGATACTTCAGAATATAACTTAAAAGATTAGGACTCAAAAAATAAAAACCCCATGAAACTTTTTATATCAAGAAAATTAACAGTAATTTCTCAATAAAATCAAATAATCAATCTGAGTTCAATTATCTGTCTCAAAAAAATTTTAGTTTGTGCAAATCAAGATCCAGGTAAGATCCACACGTTGAGGCTGGCTCATATGCCTCTTAAATCCCCCTAACCTGTGATTCTTGCTCCCTTCCTTGCCTTTCTTCCCCTGTGCAGTTTACCTTATAGGGAACAAGTTTTCATCACGTGATTTCCCAGTCTCAGCGCCCTCTACCATGCTGCCTCACGCCCTGTATTTTCAGTATACTGGTAACTTAGATCTAGGTATTGCCTGAGATTCATATCTTATTTTGGACAAGAAAACTTGGTAGGTGGTGCAGTCTTCTTCCATCAAGAGACTTGGGTGTCTCTGGAGATACATAATATTAAAAAGCAGAGACATTCCTTTGCCAACAAAGGTCCATCTAGTCAAAGCTATGGTTTCCCCAGTTGTCATGTATGGATGTGACAGCTGGACCATAAAGAAGGTTGAGCACCGAAGAACTGATGCTTTTGAACTGTGGTGTTGGTGAAGACTCTTGAGAGTCTCTTGGACTGCAAGGAGATCAAACCAGTCAATCCTAAAGGAAATCAATCCTGAATATTCATTGGAGGGACTGATGTTGAGGCTGAAGCTCCAATACTCTGGCTACCTGATGTGAAGAGCTGACTCATAAGAAAAGACACTGATGCTGAAAAAGATTGAAGGCAGGAAGAGAAGGGGATAACAGAGCATGAGATGGTTGGATGGCATCACCGCCTGGATGGACATGAGTTTATCTCCGGGAGTTAGTGATGGACAGGGAAGCCTGGCGTGCTGCAGTCCATGGGGTCAAAAAGAGTCAGACATGACTGAGCGACTGAACTGAACAAGTAAAAATTATGATATCTTACTGACCTGTTGAAAAACATAGGCTGACAAATGGCAGAAATGTTATCGCAGGAGGATATTTACACTCTGCTTCAATCCTCAGCTTACCTCACCCCGAAAGCCATAGGTAGAAATGTGAGCTAAATCTTCAAACGACTGCAGTTTACTCGTAGTGAACCTCTCACACACAATCTCAAGATCTTCTTTCTACAAGGTGCAAAGAAACAAATAAATAAGTATGTTACTCGTTTTTCCCAATCTTTCTGAATTTCCCTTTTCTTGACTGACTCCAGGAAGAAAATGCTCTTGGGAGAAGAGTTCTAAATCAGCAGGAGCCTCCTCTCTGGGCATCCAGAATCCTACGAGGCCCTGACACTCCCTCCTCTTCACTTACCTGGTTCTCAGCCTGCTCCGCTGCTTCTGTCTCAGCTCCCCTGACAGCGGGTAATCCACAGTTCCATCCCCAGATGTCTGCTCTGTCTACACTAGTTCTCTTGATGATCTCATGCAGGCTCACAGATTGTACAAAAAATATTACTGTATTTGGAAACTCCTTTACTAAAAATTTACAGATATATTTAATTGCAGCAAAAGAAAATAACAAAATTTACCACTTTAACTCTCTTTAGGTGTATGAAGTACATTCACAATATTGTGCAACCGTCACCAACTTCCATGTCCAGAACTCTGAAATCTCCCCAAATGGAAACTGTACCCATTAAACAAAAGCTCTCCATTTCCCCCTCCCCCAAGCCCCTGGGAACCACTATTCTACTTTCTGATTCTAAAGATTTAACTACACTAGGTACGCCATATAAGTGGAAACAAACAGTATTTGTCCTTTTGTGACTAGCTAATTCTACTTAGCATCCAGTCTTTAGGGTTCATCCATGTGGTAGCGTTTGTCAAAAATCCACTCCTTTCTAAGGATGAATACCATTCCACTATATGTATTTATCATATATTGTTTATCCACTCATCTGTTGCCTCCATCTTTGGAATATCATGAATATGTTGTTATGAACATGAGTGTGCAAATCTCTTTAAGACCTTGCTTTCAACTCTTCTGGGTATAAACCCAAAAGTGGAATTGCTGAATCATATGGCAATTCTTTAGTTTTCTTCCAGTGGCTGCACTATTTGATACTCCCACCAGCAACGTACAAGAGCTCCAGTGTCTCAACAACCTTGCCAATATTTCCTTTTTGAGACATCAAAGGTTTAATGGATGAGGGAGCTTACACATCTGAAGAAAGGTCCTGGAGTGACATCCCACTGTATGGAGCACATGACAGGCAGGATATGGTGACACTCTTTTTATTAATTAATTAATTATAACCATCCTAATTGATGTCAAGTGGGAGCTCACTGAAGTTTTTATTTCTATTTCCCTAAGGACTAATCACGTCAAGTGTCTCTTCATGTGAGTCTCATGGCTTTTAATACCATTAAATGCAATACACCAAATTTTTATCTCCAGCGCAAACCTCTACTTTGCACTCCAAACTCACACATGGATCCCACTAACAGGCATCTTAAATTTAACACACCCCCAAATGAATTTCTGATCTTCCCAAATCCACCTGTTTCACAGCTTTCCCATCAGTAAATGGCAGCTTTGTTTTCTATTTGCACAGGCCAAAACCTTGAAGTCCTTCTTGACTCCTCTCTCTTACTCCCTACACCAGCAAATTCTGAGAGCTTTGTTCATCATCACCAACAAAGAATCTCACTGCTTCTGTCCTGTCCTGCTGCAGTCTATTTTCCACACTGCAGACAGAAGAGTTCTTATAAAACTTGCCAAACCATGTTATCTCTTGGCTCAAAATGCTCTAATCACATCCCTCCTCATCCAGAGTAAAAGCCTAAGGTTGTACAACGTCCCACAAGTTCCTGCACGCTCAGCCTGCTTCTCCTTCAGACCTCATCTCCCGCTACTCTTCCACTCCCCCCACCACCCCACTCTAGACACCCCAAGCTCCTTGCTAGTCCTTAAGCGTGTCCAGCAAGCTTCCATTTTGTGGTTTTTATGTGTATCGTTCTCTCTGCTCAGAACACTCAACCTCTAAACGGCCTCATGACTCGATCCCTGACCTCCTTACTCTCCTGAACGCTGCCCGGCATGGAATGGGTACTCAATAAATATTTATCGTTGGTGTTGAAGTTCTCAAACAATCCCATCCATAAAAGCCTGAAGTTTCCAGAACAGGGCAAAGTTCCGCCACTTCCTGCAGATGCAACACAAGCAGCACACAAACATCCTGCTGCTCTGAGGTTTTACTCACCCTGATCCCAGTGCCATTGTCTTGAATCTGAATCAACTTCAGGCCTCCCTCTTTAACCACCACTTGAATACTTGTGGATTTTGCATCCAAACTGGCAAATCAAACAAAAAAATAGTAATTTATCAGTCTGCAGTTACTCCAATGCACATATTTTAAAATGAATCAAGGCATAAGAACAAATTTCAGACAAAGACAAGGCTGATAAATGTGTTTTTCTTTTGTCTTAAAGGCTCTGAGACCACAAAGTTATCAACTTACATGTTGTGAGAGAGAGAGAGGGAAAGAAGAGAGGGGTGGAGGGGGCAACCATCACTTCCAATAGGACATTCAGCAATATTTCTGCTCCTCTAGTTCTAAACTAATTCTACCATCTGCTACTCAAACTTTATTCAGCCCCAGGATCCTACATGACCCTTATAAAATATCACTAAGGAAAAAATTCTAAAAGTTTTTCTCCACTATTCTCTTTATGAAAATATATACTGGGAGAAAGAAAAAAATGGTGCTGCAGAAAATTAAATACACCTTATCACACCTTCAAAGAATAGCCTACAAGTATAGAGCACCTATAGAGCAAGAGAAAATAAATCAGCCTGGGGCTGCATGAGAAAAAGAAGTTACCTCCTCCTTAGGACGACAATTATTTATTCAGAAATAAGATAATAAGTTACTTAAATATCAAAGAACTTCCTCAGCAGTCCCTGAATTGAAGTTGCATTTAGCCATCTTGACTTGTGTATTAAAAACAGAACTAAAAAAAAAAAACAGAACTAAAAAAAAAATAAAAAATAAAAACAGCAGAACTAGACTCCATACAAAATTTCTTAGAGAACTGTAAGCCAGTGATCTAAGATGTGTAGTGTTCCTGAACTGTACCTTAACACACTTAAATTGTTCTGTTAGTTAATTCTAAAATTGAAGAAACAAAAGCCAGCCTTTGCCAATTATGTAAGTAAAGGCAAAAGGAGAAACGATGCTCAGGTTCCCCGCTTCTTCTTTTGTCCACCTTCTAATTCTCTTCCTTTCTCCTGGTGGTCCTTTCTGACCCACTGTTCTTTCATTACCCTCTTTGTTGTGTATGTTTTCAGAACAATCCCTTTACAAACCTTCCAACTGGAACATTTTTTTCCCCTTTAAAGTATGGATTGTATTAACATCAATGCCTTTTTTTAAATATTTGGCTGCACCAAGTCTTAAGTTTGCAGCATGCAGGATCTTTAGTTGCAGCATGTGGGCTCTAGTTCCCTGGCCAGGGATTGAACTCCAGCCCCCTGCATTGGGAGGATGGAATCTCAGCCACTGCACCACCTGGGAAGTCCCATATCAATGCATTTCAACACAAAGGATCCCACACATTTAGGTATACTATGAGCCTCTGTCCTTTTTGAAGTTTACAGTTTACACCTAACCTTCTGCCCACGTTTTTAACCTCTTCTCTCCACGATGGTTGTGTGACAGTTCTAAACTTCAGAATCCCCAGAATACCCCCAAGATCTTTGAAATAAGGGATCTTTGAAGCGACTCCGCAAAGAGGGTAGGGAAATCCTAAGTGGGTGATTTGAGAGAATAGCATTGAAACATGTATATTAGCATATGTGAAACCGACGGCCAGTCCAGGTTAGATGCATGAGACAGGATGCTCAGGGCTGGTGCACTGGGCTTTCCCAGAGGGACGGGATGGGGAGGGAGGTGGGAGGGGGGTTCAGGATGGGGAACACATGTACACCCATGGCTGCTTCATGTCAATGTATGGCAAAACCACTACAATATTGTAAAGTAATTAGCCGCCAATTAAAATAAATTTTTAAAAATCCTAAGTGGGGACTAACCTGGCAATAGGAAAATGACAAATTAAACCCCAAGTTCACGGCCGTCTCCTAAAATCCTAGCAGTTAATTTTGAATATAACTCAAAGTGAATTGTACTGTTGAATGTAGATGGATGAGTTCTGGAATAAGCAAGAAAATGATAACCCATGGTACCGTTTGAAAGAAAGGAATTTAAACTATAAAACTTTTAGACATTCAAAAACTTGCACCTTCTACATATACAGTTTTTAAAGGGTTTCTTAGTTAATAGCATCATTAAAACAATACTGGTTTACAGTCCTTGCTCCCCCAACAACCCTAAAGTCTCGCGAGAACGCTCGAGGGAGCAGACAACGGCCTAGGCCTCCGCCGCCGCGACCACACAAGCTTGGGTTCAGGGCAGGGAGGCGTGTCCGCGCCATCCATAGCGGCGGTCCGTTACGCAGTGGCCTTTGAGAAAGCCTTGGCTCCCTTCGTACCAGTTCTCAATCATTTCTTTGATGGCATTAGCCGGCCGTTGGATAACTTCTCCTGCCGCGATGCGGTTCACTACTGTCTCGTCCAGCCGCCGGATAACCCCCGCTACAAGCGACATTTTGGCGCCAGACGATCCCGGGTCACGGCGTGAAGCTCACTGGAAGTACCTCCAGCCAATCTCCATACAGTTTCTTGCCCACGTCCTTCCCTCAATCCTGTTGACGAAATTCAGCCTAACCCTCGGGCGGTAGCGTCACTTCCGGACCAGGAAGCTACTGATTGGGCAGCTCTAATGCCCATGAAGTCGTGGTTCCGGTTTCTTAGTCCCCGCCCTAAAACGGCTTCTGTTCGCCTCGCAGCTAGAAGGATGTGCGCCTGCGCGCTTGCAATCGCTGCCTGCTCTTTCTATTGGCTCCTGCCTTGGGGCTAGGGAATACGAAATCTCCAGCCAATAGGAACGGACGCGCGGGTGCCCCAGGTTGGTGTCCGCCGCTGGGGTGATCTGGCGCAGATCGGAGGAGGCGCTTGGGGCCCATCTCCTGCTCCTCCCTCCCCTTTGCTTGCGGCCTCCCAGAGGTCGGCCCATCTCCTGTGGCCTCCGTGAAATGTGGATGACGCCCAAGAGGAGCAAAATGGAAATCGACGAGTCTCGGGCGTTCCGGGCCGAGTGGACCCAGCGGTACCTGGTGGTGGAGCCTCCGGAGGGCGAGGGCGCCTTGTGCCTGGTCTGTCGCCGCCTGGTCGCAGCTACCGGCGAGTCCGACGTCAAGCAGCACTACGAGGCCGAGCACGAGTACTACGAGCGGTATGTAACGGAGGACGAGCGCACGGCGCTGGTGGAGCGTCTGCGTCGGGGCGGCTTGCCGGAGGCCGCCCCGCTCACTCCGGAGCAGAGAATAGCTCGTGCAGGCCTGGGACTCGCCCGCCTCTTGGCCTTGAAGGGTTGCGGCTGGGGCGAGGGGGACTTTGTGCACCGGTGCATGGCGGTGATGCTGAGCGACGTGCTGCCCGACCACGTAGGCATTATGGATGGCATCGATTTGTCTCCAGAGACCACGCGGCAGCGAGTCCTGGACATTCACCAGAATCTACGCAGTCAACTTTTTAACCGAGCCAAGGACTTTAGAGCCTATTCCCTTGCCTTGGACGACCAGGCTTTTGTGGCCTATGAGAACTACCTGCTGGTCTTTGTCCGCGGCGTCGGCCACAATTTGGAGGTACACGAAGAGCTTCTGACCATAATCAACCTGACTCATCACTTCAGTGTTGGCGCCCTCATGGCGGCAATCCTTGAGGCCCTGCAGACGGCCGGGCTTAGCCTGCAGCGCATGGTTGGACTGACCACGACCCACACTCTGAGGATGATTGGTGAGAACTCTGGACTGGTGTCATACATGAGAGAAAAGGCTGTAAGCCCCAACTGTTGGAATGTGATCCACTATTCGGGATTTCTTCACTTGGAACTGTTGAGCTCCTACGATGTGGATGTTAATCAGATCATAAATGCCGTATCTGAATGGATAGTTTTGATTAAGACCAGAGGCGTGAGGCGGCCGGAATTTCAGGCTTTACTGACTGAATCTGAATCAGAGCACGGTGAAAGGGTTAACGGACGCTGTCTGAACAACTGGCTTAGGAAAGGGAAGACTTTGAAACTAATATTTTCCTTAAGAAAAGAGATAGAAACATTCTTGGTCTCGATAGGAGCCACGACGGTCCATTTCACAGACAAGGAATGGCTCTGTGACTTCGGCTTCCTGGTGGATATTATGGACCACCTTCGAGAAATTAGCGAACTATTGAGAGTGAACAGAGTCTTTGCTGCCGCTGCCTTTGACCATATCTGTGCCTTTGAAGTGAAGCTGAATTTACTTCAGAGACAAGTCGAGGAAAAAAATTTGACCAACTTTGCTGCCTTGAGCCAAGTGGTTGATGAGCTTAAAGAGAATCTTCAAGAAGACGAAAAAGTACTCGATCTTGAGAGGTATCGAGGGGTGATCTGTCGCCTACAGAAAGAGTTTGAACGACATTTCAAGGACCTCAAGTTCATTAAAAAGGACTTAGAGCTTTTTGCTAATCCATTTAGCTTTAAACCTGAATATGCACCTATTTCAGTAAGGGTGGAACTTACAAAACTTCAGGCAAATGCTAGCCTTTGGGAGGAATACAGAACCAAAGATTTAGGGCAGTTCTATGCTGGGCTGCCTGCCGAATCTTTCCCGATTATCAAAGGGGTTGCCTGTAAGGTGGCATCCTTGTTTGATAGCAGCAAAATCTGTGAAAAGGCTTTTTCATATTTGACTCGAAACCAACACACTTTGAGCCAGCCTTTGACAGACGAACACCTCCACGCCCTGTTTCGGATTGCGACCACTGAAATAGAGCCACGCTGGGATGATCTTGTGAGAGGAAGAAATGAAACCAATCCATAAACTCTTTAAGTACAACATTGAAACACTCAACAAGAATCCAATGCTAAAAGCAAACATCTATTTGATTTTCAAGTTTGCTAATTTGGATTGTGGGAAGGCACCATCTTCTTCCATCAAAATTGATCATAATTGATACTCTTTAGACAGATTTTTTTTTTTTTTTCCCCATCTCAAGAAGCAGCATGGGACTGACACCTGCAGACGCCTTTTTTTTTTTTCTAAAGCTGAATTTCATGGCAAAGTCATTATCTTTTGCTTTTATGATATAATTGTTTTTAAAGAAGTTTAGTACTAATAATGTGAGTTGAATCAGAAGTCTGTTTTTAAGGTGTTTCGAAGAAACTTTTGCTCTTATTTTAACCAAAAAGGTGTTAAAATTCTGATGCGTATAGTCTGAAAGTATCAACTCCTAAAATATATGTTTGAGCCAGTTTGCAGAAACTCACATAGCAACTGCAGAAGCTTCTTCAAAGGAGGAGGTGTTTTGTCTAATTATCAAAATGTTTTTTTGGCTATTTTTTTTTAGAGATGTTTCTGAGTCTAAATATATTTACTTACTTTAGACCTATTTCCTCTCTCTCCCCTTCCCCTGCCCCATGGTAGCGATAATGATATTAGTCAGAGGAGCAAGAATTGTTTTAAATTGCTAGTTTAAGAGGCTTTTACAGTTTGAAGATCAGACTAACCAATTTTTGGCAGTTTCCCCTGAATGCTTCACAGTTGGGTGCCGTTTTTATGAGCTTGCCTGTTAGAAGACTATGGTAAGTATAGACTCTTAGGGGCTGCCCACTAGTCATTCTTTGTTGTACTCTAGACAGTTTGGCCCTGTCAAAAAGGATGAGAAAGAGAAAATGTTTGCATCGCAGGATCAGGAGGTGTGAGCTGTTTTAGCTTATTTGTCACATCAGCCTGGGCGCTAAGGCTTTATAGAGAAATCCTGCTAAAAGGCAATCCTTTATTTTAACGTGATGTATCAAATGTTGTTTGTGACTTTAAATGGATTTATTATCAACTTGCCATTGTCCCACACATTGTGTATTTAAGACTGCACAAGGGGAAATATTTTAACTCTGCAGAAGCAGCTTTATTTACTGATTGTAGCAGTTCCATATTTTTTAGTGAGACACCTGCTTTGGACTAAAACAGTAATTTTCAAATTTATGTTAACCATTAAAAAATCTTACAGTAAAGCCAAATATGTGAAATGATTTAAGGACAGGACCCAACTTAGAGATCCGCTCAAGTACAATTTGAAAACTTGTGCTCAAGTCCTGTCTTAACTCTTGGAATGCATTTCTCTATGGTCACTAATTCAGCAAATTCAAGGAACCAGAATAAACAAGAATTTAGAAGGAACGTGAAGCCTGAGCAATCAAAATAGAACCAAAATCTTGCCAGTGGTTCTCAATCAGACAGTATCTCCTCCTTTAAAATGTAGGGAGATGAAGGAGACTTTTTAATTGTGACATTCATTAGGAGGAAGTTCTGCTGGCGTGTAAGCATGAATGACACCCTCCCCTTGTGGTGCATAGGATAGCACAGCACAGTCAAAATTCCTGCCAAAGTTCCAGCAGACCCCCCTCCACCCGAGTACATCATCTGATTTTGAGGGAGAAGGCAAATTACCGGTAGAAGCAGAATTAGAAGGGCAAGTTAGGCTAATTGATAACATTTGATGGTGGAGACTAATTCCAGCATTCCAGATTTGGCTGGTAAGATACAGTCAAGGCCCTGATAGGTTCTGGTAGCTCAGAAGAGCATTTATAAATCAGTAGTTGGCACTGAGCCAGATTAAAGGGCTCTGTTCTATTACACTTAATTACACATGTTTTATTACACACAATTAGTTTAGGGCAGGAAAGAAAGTGTTCTATATTTCTAAGATACTTAGCGAGAATGGTCAAGTTAAGATTTGGGTTAACAGGGAGTAAGCTTAAACATCTGGAGAAACAGCAGATTAGAAAACCAAAAAAGAACAAAAACATCTGCCGGTAATTTGCCAGTAGTTTGGAGTATTCACTTTCATGGCAGGTGCCTTAATTGAAAGGATAATTGGAAGACCTGTAAGCTGCTTCTGCTTTCTAACTCCAGTTCCTCAAATACTGAAGTTTTGTACATTTTGTGAAGTTCCATTATATGTTTTGCTTAGAGTGATCATAAAATTAGTTCTGTAGTCACTGACTGTGGGGGAGGTATAAGCCCAGAATTTTAAATTAACCCTGAACAGTAGAGAATTTGCTATGTAAATTAGCCTTGTTTGTAAAAAGAAGTGTGTATTTTGCTGTTTTCTGTACTAAGTAATTCTGTAACTGCATGGCAGTCTTTACAAGTTACTTTTTATAAAATAGCTGTTACTGGTCCTGTCATATCAGTGAATATAGTTAAAGTAAGTACTATTTTTTTTAAAAAACTCTTGTCCCAGTATCTCCCATTCCTACTAGTTTTCTTCAAAGATTTGTCTGTATTCCTCCCTCCCATACTGTGCTCCGATCACTCTTCTAAGTTTCCCAAGTCCTTGTCAATATGCCTTCCCTCTTCCCACCCCTGACTGCCCTCCTTGAAATGCTTGCTTAGTTTGGCTTTTGGGAGAGGCCATCTCCAAGTACGCGTTCTACATCTTCTTTGCAGGCACCTCTTTCCCTTAAACATCTGTGTCCTTGGGATTTTTTTAATTTGGTTTTACGCTATCTTGTTTACATCATCTCCTTAGCTGACCTTTTTTTTTCTTTCATCCCTTCAGTTACCAACTGTATGCAAATGACTCCAACTTCATGTCTCCTTTCTTGACCTTCCCTGATTCCCATATCTAATTGCTAACTCAAGTCCACTTTGCATAGGCATCACACATGTCCTTGACCTTGTCCCCCAAACCTGCTCCTCTCCTGGTCCCTTTCTCTGTAAATGGCACCACCACTGCCAGCCATTCAGTTGGCACAGCCTGAGCCCCAAACTCAGGTCTCCATGACCTTTCCCTCTTCATCCATCACATCCACTCACACACGCCTTTCTGTGAAGTCTGCTGCCTACACATTCCTCAGTTCTCCAGTGTACTCTGATTCAGGCCGTCAGCCTACCTAAATCACAGCAGTGGCCCCCTCCGTCTCCCTTTGTCTGGTTGTGATCCCTTGTCACGCTGCAGCCAGATTACTCCAGAAGTCTCATCACTCCTTGCTTCACCCACTGCTCTTAGGAAAAGGTGCGGTTTATGTGCCACTTCCTCCAGGAAGCCTTCATCCATTCCCTCTAGGCTAAGTGCCCCCACGATGCCTCCCTAAATACCCTGTTTCTCACCAGCCATATACTTAGCACACTGCATCGATCCTTCCTGTTGATCCGTGCTACTCTGTGAGCTTTGCAAGCCTGGAGACCATGTATATGCCTGCTCACTGCTACATGTAATGCTTAGCACAGTGCCTAACTTTTCAGTAAATATTTGGATGAGTAAATATTTGTTCTACTTTTCCCAGCCCTTTCATAGTCTTTGATCTTCTCTAGTTCTGCCTTGACCTGCTTGCTGGGTAACTTATCCACCAATTGCCAAGTAAGAAATGAAACTAAGTTCCTTGTGACTAGGGAATTGTATTCCTAGAATTGAGTTCAGTGCTTGGCCTGTGGCTCAAATATTTACCATGTGACTGTGTTGAGGAAACACTGCAGTTGGCCCTTGTAAACATGAAGTAGTAAAATGAAGTGTCCTCATAGAATCCACCGTGTACTACTGTCTTTACCTCCTTGATAATAGAAGTCTTCATTTTTTCTTTCTTTCTAATTTCTAAAGGCAGGCTTACAAAGGAACCTGGATGAGAAAGATCGGACAACCATGTAGTGGACTAAAACAATACTTCAGTTACATTCGGTACCAGAAAAAGATAATACCTGCTTAAGAGTTAATCCCTATTTTCCTTCTGTAAGCATCAACTCTGGGAGAAAACCACCTGCTCTTTTCCTTTACAGATGGTTTCTGGCTCTTCTGGGATTTTAAAGTAAGTAAATTTCACAAAATACGAGAAGAAGGACCCAGTCAGCCCTTCTGATCACTAGATACTCGGTTCACATGCTTTCCTACTTGCAGAATGTCATCACTCATCACCTCCCCAAGGAAGGTAACCCGGAAGTGCTATGTGCTCAATGTATGCTGCTTAGATTTGCTCTGTTTCTTTGCTTTCTTGGTCTCCTGCCTCTCTGAACTTATTTTCTGGGTCACCTGGGCTTCCAGGTGTTGTGAAAGAGCCACACCCATCATCTCTTACATTTTTTCATTTTTTTCATCTCTTGCTGAGCCGTTTTTTCCAGTTTAAGGGATTAACTGGTGTTACACTCTTAACTGGACTTTTAGCCTGAGGCCCATTAACTAATTCAGAGATTTTAACAGTAAGTGTGATTGTCATCCATGATCGGATCCTTGCTGCAAAACTGGGTTTTACTCAACCTTTGGCATAAAGGATTTCTCATTTTTATCTCTCTCTCTAATTGAGACGTAGCCTCTTCCTACGTCTTGAGTTTGTGAACTGTATTCCCTTGTATTTCTGCTTGCAAACTGATGAACTCTTCTGAGTTCATCCCTTTCCTGTCTGTTTTGTCAAATGGGACCAACAGCTACCATAAAATATTTTGTTTCCTTGTCTTAAAGAGAGATTCTCTGCCTTCCAGATTCTCTCCAGGGAATTCTTCCATTACCCTGCAGAAATGACTTCTGTTCTCCGACAGCAACTTCCAGAATGCCTGCCAACTAAGTCAGTGTTCAGTACTCTAGGTTTTTGAAAACAGAAACTCTTTCTGTCTCAATGAGCTAGGCTGCCATGCGGTAACAACCACAAGATCCCAGCTTTTCTCTGGTAGTCTGGCGAGGGCCTCTGCTCTAAGTCGGGGGTTGAAGGCCATGGGCAAGGTGTGTCCTACTGCCCGTTTCTCTAAAAGTTTAATTGGGAGACAGCCTTGCCCATTTGTTTCTGCCTTATCTATGACTGCTTTTCTGCTACCCTGGCAGAGTTGTGGGGTTAGAGAAGAAAGTGTGCAACCCACAAAATGCAAAGTATTCACTATGTGACCCTTCAGAGAGTGTTCACTGACCCAGGCTTTAAGTGGTCCTCATTCTAGGGCTCGAGCTGACCAAGCGGATGTCACCTAGGCTGTGACTGCTCATTTAGGGAAATGAAAAAGTAGGACAAGTCACTCACAGGCCGTTTAAGCACTCTCACTGGCCAGAAGAGATCCCACGGCCACGCCAAGTCCAAGGAGTGTGATCCTTCCTCGTGCCTTGGAAGAGAACCAAAAATATTTGGAAGATGATACTACCAACGAACACATAGCTATATTTCTCTCTCTCTCTGTCTATAAAATTTCTTTGAAAGTATTTTTTCTTTTTAATTGCGGTGAAATTTATGTTCAGTAAAATGCAAAGACTCCATGCACACCTTGTGGATTTTTATGCACACCCTAGAATCCATCAACCAAATCAAGACCCGGAACACTTCAGCTCCCTGGTCGCGGCCCTCCTGTGCACACCCCCAGCCTGCCACAGATAACCACTGTTCTGACCGTTAGCACCAGAGATTATATTTGTTTTAAAGCTTCATGTAAATATGATAATTCTGTGTACTCTTGTTCAACATTGTATCTGTGAGTTATCCATGTTGTGATTCATTTATTAATACTTCTGTGTAGTGTTCTGTCGTATGACTTATACAACAATTTATGAATCCATTCTACTGTTGGTGGAAATTTAGGTTGTTTCCAGTTTGTAGTTGTTAATGAATAAAGTTCTTATGAACATTTTAGTGTCCGTCTTTCACTGAATGTGTGCGCCCGTGTTTCCCACTATTCTCCCTGGTATATGCCCTGCTTCATCCTTCTCTCGTCATGGATCACACAGCAACTAGCTAATCGTATTTTAAAATGTAAATCAGAGCATGCCAGTCATCCGCTCAGCATGCTTCAGTGGTTTACTGTCACAGAATAACATCCAAGGTCCTTACCACGGCCCACCTGCATGATCGGTACCCACACCCTTTTCCTTCCTACCTCATCTTGCATCATGTTCTTTATCCCTTCCCCTTCCCCAACTCTACTGTGAACTACACACTGCTGGCAAATTGAAGATAATTTGACCCCATCCTTAAAGTTGTAATCTTTGTAGATAATTTTTTTGTTTTCTGTGCCACAGGTTCTATGGGACCTTAATTCCCTGACAGGGATTAAACCCACAACCCTGCAGTGAAAGCCCAGAGCCCTAATGACTAGACCGCCAGGAAAGTAACTTCATAAGTACATAGATCATTTTAACAAGCCATGACACTGGTTTATGTTGTCAGTTACTGTTGTATGTGGAATAAGAGGCAAATATGCCCTATGAGTAAAATAATTACTGAAACATACAATAATCTTTGAGCCCCTGAAAGAGATTTAGAGATTAAAAAAATAAAACCTACTTGATAAATTCAAGAAATCTATAAGGTCTTGCTTTATACTTCCACCGATTATGAATTACTGTTCACCAATTTGATTACACTTAAAATTTACTGTTACATGCTTACTTTCATAAGGGGTAGCTAGGTACTGACAGGGGTGAAGAGGGGTGAGAGGGCATTGGAATAAGTGCTAATATTAAGCACAACCCAAGGGCACTGATACTTCCTAGATGGTGCTAGTGGTAAATGCTGGGGTCCAGCCTCGGCAGGATCCAGGGGGTACCCTCAGGATGAACGGCGTTGGCAAGAGAGAGAGAGAAAAGACACATGAGACCAGCCTTGATAGGGCCAAGTCTGCGAGGGAGAGAGAGAGAAGAGAGAGAGAGAGAGTGACCAGACGGGGGTGCACCAGAGTCTGGCAGAGTCCGGCAATCCTTTGTTTTTTACTGTAGCTTTTATACCCTAAGTTAGTACATTTCTAAGGGGAAGATAGTTTAACATTACGTCAGCTCGTTCTTCACGAAACCAGGGTGTTTTCTGCATACTTCTTTGTTTATGAGGGTCTTGTACATTATCTTCCTCGGCCTTGGGGCCTATTAACATTTTATGCAGGTCAGGTGAATGTAAACCTGTTTTCTGTTTCTATGGTGACTTTAACTGAAAGGTAGCAGTCTCATTGGGCAACAGTACAGAGTGGAAGTATAACCTTGTTAACACAGAAATTAATCCTGCAGAAGTTGTCAGTTGTGTTTATCTAAGAAGTTTACCCCACACTGACTCTGCGGCTTCGGTGAGGCAGCTTCTGCCTAGCACTCCTGGCTGACAATTAGCAACCATCTCATTGTTACCACACTAGGGCTAAGCTCTTATTTTTCTAGATCTTTAACTATATTAACAATGGTTTCTATAACACAACCTTAGCACATTAAAAGCAAAAACAGAGCAAGCAAACGTCAACCCAATAACCACCTTTAGAATAATTTTTCTTATGTTTTCTAATAGGGCTTCCTCATTCCCCGAAGGGCTCTATGTCTACTAGGGCCTTTATATGATCAGGTTCTTTATGCTATTTTATGATTGGGGTATTATAAGCAGTCACGCATATTAGTACCAAGGGCATAAAAGCATTTGCCAAACAAACTAAAATACCAGCCAAGGAGTTTAAATTAAAACACTCTTTTCACCCTGGATAATCTCATAAAATACCACCACCAGGGAAACTTATTGATTAAAGTTCTAAATTGATCCTTATTTGGAAAGAGATCAGGGAAGGCCTTCTGCCTGTGTCACAGAAATTAGGGAGTAGTCTATTGAAGCAAGCATCAGAAAGACACATATCATCTTTAAGGTGAGCGCCAGGGGCAGCTTTTCGGAATCCCTGAAAACCTGATCTGCCTTGCCTGTCAGGTTTTCTCCTCGTGACCTTGTCATGGGTGGGATCTTGTGTGCCGGCTCCCGGCAGGTAAAGAATACACCTGTCAATACAGGAGACGAGATGCGCGGGTTTGATGCCTGGGTCGGAAAGATCCCCTGGAGGAGCGCATGGCACCCACTCCAGTATTCTTGCCTGGAGAATCCCATGGCAGAATCCCTGGAGAATCCCGCCTGCCGGCGGGAGCTGCAGAGAATGCATCAGCACTCAGCGCCTCCATGGAGCTCCAGGGCCTGGTCCCCTCGAGAAAACCAGCATCTCGAGACAGGGTAAGAGAGTTTCTTCTGGTAAAGGAGTCGAGGGCAGCTAAAGGATGCTGGCCTTCTGGGCAGAAGAGGTTCCAAAAGTCCACTCCTCCAGCCTCCTTCCTTAGAGATGGACCCCGAACAGAGGACTGCACTCCCATCACAGCGGCTTGGGAGGGTCTGGAGTTCTCCTGGGGGTGAAAATTAAGGTTTAAAATACTGGAACACAAGTCTTCAGGTGCTCTTCAGGCACATACCACTCTCACTTCCAACCCAGACACAGGACTCTCTCTAGGGCTCTGCTTGGCTGAGTTATCAGAGGGGTGCGCATGGGGAAGTGCTGCCACCGTGTGGACATTCCTGGTAACGACAACTTTACAAGAGCCGCCTAAGGGCACTTAATTCACACAGGCTGCAGGGCTGAAAAAAGACACAAAGTTAAAGTGAAGTCCTATTGGACTCTTTGCGACCCCATGGACTGTAGCCTGCTAGGTTGCTCCATCCATGGGATTCTCCAGGCAAGAATACTGGAGTGGGTTGCCATTTCCTTCTCCAGGGGATCTTCCCAACACAGGGATCAAACCCAGGTCTCCGCAGAAAAAAGACACAGGTCTTCAAGAAATGTCCTGGGGTAGGGGATCAAAGAAAAATTAAATACAGGGTAAACGTTCCAGAATCAAATTTTAAGAGATTTAGTCACACTCGTTTAAAAAAAAAAAAAAAAACCGCAAGAAAACAAGCTCCACATCCCTCATTATTAAATACATGCAAATCTAAACCGCAACAAGGTATCACCTCGCATCACTCAGAATGGCCATCAGCAAAGGGTCTATAAGCAGTCGATGCCAGAAGGGACTGGAGAAAAGGAAACCCTACCTCCTTTGCTGTGGGTGGGAAAGTAAATTGCTGAGAGGAACCATGAAGTTTCCAAAGAAAATGGGGAATGGAGTCACCATGTGTGTGTTAGTTGCTTAGTCGTGTCTGACTCGGCAACCCCATGGACTGTAGCCTGCCACGCATCTCTGTGCATGGGATCTGGCCAATCCTACCCTGAACCTACATCTGGATAAAACCTGATTTCAAAAAGAGACTTGCACCCCAATGTTCACTGCAGTACTATTATCACCAACAAGGACACAGAAGTGAGAAAAAGGCCCATCGACAGATGAGTGCATAAAGAAGAGGTGGTAGGTATACGTAATGCATATGACTCAGTCATAAAAAGAATGAAACAATGCCATTTGCAGCAACAAGCATGGACCTAGACATCATACCAAGTGAAGTAAGTCAGACAGAGAGAGGCAAGTATATTTGATCACTTACAGGTAGAATTGAAAAACTGCTACAAATTGAACAATTTTACAAACCAGAAACAGACTCCCAGACTTAGAAAACAAACTTGTAACCACAGTGCAAAGATGGGGGAGAAGAAAAAATTAGGAGGTTAACATAAAAAAAATTTATATATATATATATATATACATATAAGTTTTGAAACAGATAATCAAACAGGATCTAAAGAACAGCACAGAAAAGTATATGCAACACTTGACAATAACCTATATGGAAAAAAAAATCCAAAAAAGAACAGATATATGAACAACTGAATCAGTCTGTTTTACAGCTAACACAAACACAACATTGTAAATCAACTATAATCCAATATAAAGCAAGGAGAAAATTTTAAAAGAAAAAAAACTAAATAGAAAAGACAAATAAATAAATGCTTAACATATCCCCCTGAGGCCTTGGTGAGCTGCATGGTGTCACCTCCATTAACCCTGAGGATCCTGTATTTCCCAGTGGAGAATTCTGGGCAGCGGGAGCTGCAGAGAATGTGCCAGCAACCGGCACCTCCGTGGACCTCTGGTGCCTGGTCCCCTCTGCACAAAACCACAATCTCCAGACCTGGGATGGGGGCTCAGCAGGTGAGGGAGCCTCGTGCAGCTAAGGATGCTGACCCTCTGGGTTGCTGTTGGTCTTGTTCCGTTGTGTCCGACTCTTTGTGACCCCGTGGACTGCAGCACACCAGGCTTCCTTGTCTGTCCTTCACCATCTCCTGGAGCCTGCTCAAACTCATGTCCATTGAGTCGGTGATGCCATCCAACCATCTCATCCTCTGTCGTCCCCTTCTCCTCTTGCCTGCAATCTTTCCCAGCATCAGGGTCTTTTCCAATGAGTCATCAGGTGGCCAAAGGATTGGGGTTTCAGCTTCACCATCAGTCCCTCCAATGAATATTCAGGACTGATTTCCTTCAGGATGGACTGGTTGGATCTTGCAGTCCAAGGGACTCTCAAGAGTCTTCTCCAACACCACAGTTCAAAAGCATCAGTTCTTTGGTGCTCAGCTTTCTTTATAGTCCAACTCTCACATCCATACATGACCACTGGAAAAACCATAGCTTTGACTAGACGGATCTTTGTTGGCAAAGTAATGTCTCTGCTTTTTAATATGCTATCTAGGTTGGTCATAACTTTTCTTGCAAGGAGCAAGCATCTTTTGCGGCTGCAGTCACCATCCAAAGTGATTCTGGAGCCCAAGAAAAAAATTCTGTCACTGTTTCCCTCGTTTCTTCATCTATTTGCCATGAAGTGATAGGACCAGATGCCATGATCTTAGTTTTATGAATGCTGAGTTTTAAGCCAGCTTTTTCACTCTCCTCTTTTACTTTCATCAAGAAGTTCTTTAGTTCCTCTTCATTTTCTACCATAAGGGTGGTGTCATCTGCATATGTGAGGTTATTGATATTTCTCCCAGAAATCTTGATTCCAGCTTGTGCTTCATCCAGCCCAGCGTTTCTCATGATGTACTCTGCATATAAGTTAAATAAGCAGGGTGACAATTTACAGCCTTGATGTACTCCTTTCCCTATTTTGAAGCAGTCTGTTGTTCTATGTCCAGTTCTAACTTTTGCTTCTTGACCTGCATACAGGTTTCTTAGGAGACAGGTAAGGTTGTCTGGTACTCTCATCTATAAGAATTTTCCACAGTTTGTTGTGATCCACACAGTCAAATGCTTTAGCATAGTCAATGAAACAGAAGTAGATATTTTTCTGTAATTCTCTTTTTCTATGATCCAACGGATGCTGGCAATTTGATCTCTGTTTCCTCTGCCTTTCCTAAGTCCAGCTTGAACATCTGAAAGTTCATGGTTCACGTACTGTTGAAGCCTCGCTTGGAGAATTTTGAGCATGACTTTGCTAGCATATGAGATGAGATGTGTGGTAGTTTGAACATTCTTTGGCATTGCCTTTCTTTGGGATTGGAACGAAAACTGACCTTTTCCAGTCCCATGGCCATTGCTGAGTTTTCCAGATTTGCTGGCGTTTTCCAAAATTTCCCTCATTATTAAATACATGCAAATCTAAACAGCAACAAGGTATCACCTAGCATCACTCAGAATGGCCATCGGCACAGAGTCTACAAACAGTCAATGCCAGGTAGACTGGAGACAAGGAAACAGTCCCTCCTCTGCTGCAGGTGGGAAAGTAAATTGCTGACAGGAACTATGAAGGTTCTATAAAAAACAAGGGATGGAGACACCATAGGATCTGGCAATCCCACTCCTAGGTCAATATCAAGATAAAACCCTCATTCTGAAAGACACTTGCATCCCAGTGTTCATTGCAGTACTATTATCACCAGCGAGGACACGGAAGTGAGAAAAAGGCCCATCAACAGATGAGTGCATAAGGCAGAGGGGGTAGATATACATCATGCAATATTACCCAGTCATAGAAAGAACGAAACAACGCCACTTGCAGCAACAAGCATGGACCTAGACATCATCATACCAAGTGAGGTAAGTCAGACAGAGAAAGGCAAGTATATTTGATCACTTACAGCTGGAATGGAAATACTGATACTAACTGAACTCTTTTAACAAAGCAAAACAGACTCCCAGACGTAGAAAACAAACTTATGGTTACCACAGTGGAAAGAAGTGGGCGGAGGAATAAATTAGGAGGGTCCCATTAACAAGTGGGCTTCCCAGGTGGTTCAGTGGGTAAAGAATCTGCCTGCGATGCAGGAGATTAAGGAAATGCAGGTTCGATCCTTGGGTTAACAAGATTCCCTGGAGGAGGGTATGGCAACTCCCTCCAGTACTCTGGCCCAGAGAATCCCCATGGACAGAGGAGCCTGGCAGGTTATGGTCCATAGTGTTGCTCAAAGAGTTGGACATGACTAAGACAACTTAGCACCCAAGTGTGCATTAACAAGTACACATATATGTACACGTTTGAAACAGATAATCAAATAGGATCTAATGAACAGCACAGAGAATTCTACACCACACTTGACAATAACCTATATGAAAAAGAATCCAAAAAGAACAGATACATGTGTAACTGAATTCGTCTGCTTTAAACCTAAAAGACAACATTGTAAATCAACTATACTCCAGTACAAAGCAAGAAGAAAATTTTAAAAAAGAAGAAGAAACCAAATAGAGAGAAAGAAGGTAAAATAAGAAATGACTACTGTATTCCCCTGAGGCCTTGGTGACTGGCAATGGTGTTACTTCCATTGACCCTGAGGGTCCTGGGTATCCTGGCAGGAGTATCCTGGGCAGAGGGAACTTCAGAGAATGTGCCAGAAATTAGCACCTCCGTGGAAGAGCGCCTGGTCCCCTCTGGGCAAAAACACAATCTCCAGACCTGGAAAGGGGACTTCCCCAGCTAAAGGATGTTTCAAAAGTCCCCTGCATGCACCCATGCATCCAAGTGGTGGAGTTCCCACCTCCGGCCTCCCTCCTTAGAGATGCATGAGGAACTGAGGACTACACCCCCAGTACTTCAGCTTGGCAGGGTTTGGGGTTTTCAGGGGTAAAAATACGGGAACACAAATCCTTGTGTCTTGTTCGGTACATTCCACTCTCGTACACAACTCAGGCACAGGACTATCTCTAGGGCTCTGCTTGCCTGAGGGTATCAGAGAGGTGGACATGAGGAAGTGCTGCCGCCTTGTGGACATATCTGGTAAGTTCAGTTCAGTTCGGTCGCTCAGTCGTGTCCGACTCTGTGACCCCATGAACCACAGCACCCCAGACTTCCCTGTCCATCACCAACTCCTGGAGTCCACCCAAACCCATGTCCATTGAGTCGGTGATGCCATCCAACCATCTCATCCTCTGTCATCCCCTTCTCCTCCCACCTTCAATCTTTCCCAGCATCAGGGTCTTTTTGAATGAGTCAGCTCTTTGCATCAGGTGGCCAAAGGATTGGAGTTTTAGCTCCAGCATCAGTCTTTCCAATGAATATACAGGACTGATTTCTTTTAGGATGAACTGATTTGATTTCCTTGCAGTCCAAGGGACTCTCAAGAGTCTTCTCCAACACCACAGTTCAAAAGCATCAATTCTTCGGCACTCAGCTTTCTTTTTAGTCCAACTCTCACATCCATACACGACTACTGGAAAAACCATAGCCTTGACTAGACGGCCTTTTGTTGGCAAAGTAATGTCTCTGTTTTTTAATATGCTGTCTAGGTTGGTCATAACTTTTCTTCCAAGGAGCAAACATCTTTCAATTTCATGGCTGCAGTCACCATCTGCAGTGATTTTGGAGCCCCCAAAACTAAAGTCTGCCACTGTTTCCACTGTTTCCCCATCTATTTGCCATGAAGTGATGGGACCAGATGCCATGATCTCAGTTTTCTGAATGTTGAGTTTTAAGCCAATGTTTTTACTCTCCTCTTTCACTTTCATCAAGAAACTCTTTAGTTCCTCTTCACTTTGTGCCATAAGGGTGGTGTCATCTGCATATCTGAGGTTATTGATATTTCTCCCGGCAATCTTGATTCCGGCTTGTGCTTCTTCCAGCCCAGCGTTTCTCATGATGTACTCTGCATATAAGTCAAATAAGCAGGGTGACAATATACAGCCTTGACGTACTCCTTTCCCAATTTTGAACCAGTCTGTTGTTCCATGTCCAGTTCTAACTGTTGCTTCTTGACCTGCACACAGATTTCTCAAGGGCAGGTCAGGTGGTCTGGTATTCCCATCTCTTTAAGAATTTCCCAGAGTTTGTGCAGGTCCAGTCAAATGCTTTGGCATAGGCAATAAAGCAGATGTTTTTCTGGAACTCTCTTGCTTTTTCGATGATCCAGCAGATGTTGGCAATTTGATCTCTGGCTCCTCTGCCTTTTCTAAAACAAGCTTAACACCTGGAAGTTCACAGTTCACATATTGCTGAAGCCTGGCTTGGAGAATTTTGAGCATTACTTTGCTAGCGTGTGAGATGAGTGCAATCGTGCAGTAGTTTGAGCATTCTTTGGCATTGCCTTTCTTTGGGATTGGAATGAAAACTGACCTTTTCCAGTCCTGTGGCCACTGCTGCGTCTTCCAAATTTGCTGGCATATTGAGCACTTTGCTGGCAGCACTTTCACAGCATCATCTTTTAGGATGTTCTGGAGTAAAAGAGGGCAGACTATAAAGAATCCATTTCAGGAGGGAAATGCTACTCATACACTTTAACAGAAAACCACAGAAAAACATGCTCCTCATCACTCATTATTAAAAACGCAAATGTAACCCAAAACGAGGTATCACATCGCATTACTAAGAATGGCCATCTACAAAAGGTCTACCCACAGTCAATGCCGAAAGGAACCTTCTCTCCTCTGCTGTGGGTGGGAAAGCATATGGCTGACATGTATTATGAAGGTTCCATAGAAAAAGAAAAACAGAGCCACCATAGGATCCAGCAATCCCCGTCCTGGACTTGTAACTGGATAAAACCCTCACTGGAAAAGACACACGTTCACAGGCAGTACTATTATCACCTGTGAGGACACGGACGTGAGACAAGGGTCTATCGACAGATGAGTGCATAAAGAAGAGGTGGTAGGTATACACCATACAATATTACCCTGTCATAAAAAGAATGAAATAATACCAATTGCAGGAACAAGCATGGACCTAGACATCATCATACCATGTGAAGTAAGATAGAGAAAGGCAAATATCCTATGTGATCACTTATGGGTTGTGTGGAAAAACCAATATATGCTGAATTACTTTACAAAGCAGAAAGTGAGTCCCGGGATTAGAAAAAAGATTATGCTTATCACAGTGGAAAGATGGGGGAAGAGGAATAAATTAGGAGACTCAGATTAACAGGTACACATAAATATATATATACATACACATGTTTGAAACAGAGAATCAAGGAGGATCTACTGAACAGCACAGGGCATTCTATAACACACACGACAATAACTTATATGGAATAATAATAATAATAACCGGACTTCCTGGTGGTCCAGTGGATAAGAATCTGCCTGTCCAATGTAGGGGACACAAGTTCTATCTCTGGACTGGGAAGATCCCACGTGCTGTGAGGCAACTAAGCCTGTGACCACAGTTACTCAATACAAGCGCCCTAGGGCCTCATGCTCTGCAATGAGAGATGACATCTCAATGAGAAGCCGGCGCACCACAACTAGAGAAAGCCCATGAGCAGCAGTGAAGAGCCAGCACAGCCAAAAACACATAAATAAGTTAACTTTTAAAATAGATATATGCATATGTAAAACTGCTTGCTATACACCTAAAACAAACACAACACTGTAAATCAACTGTACCCCAATACAAGGTAAGAAATAAAATTTAAAACAAAGAGAAAAAGAAGGAAAGAGAGAAGAAAAGAAAACAGAAAGAAAAAAAAAACAACACAGCCTGCCTACTGTATTGTACTGAGACCTCGGTGACCCGCTATGCCATCACCTCTGTTAACCCTGAGGGTCCCGGTTTCCCAAACGGAGTATCGGGGACAGAGAGAGCGGCAGAGAATGTGCCAGCAGACAGCACCTCCGTGGACCTCTAGGGCCTGGTACCCTCTGGACAAAACTTCTGGTAACAACATTTCTGGCAACAGCAACTTTATAATCTCAAGCCAGGGGAAGGGGGCTTCTGAGGGTAAAGGAGCCTAGTGTGGCTAAAGGATGCTGGCCCTCTGGGTAGAAGAGGTTTCAAAAGTCACCAGATCTCCATGCATCCAGGTGGTGGGGTTCCCACTTCCAGCCTCCTTCCTTAGAGATGCACCAGGAACGGAGTGCTATGCACCCAATACCTCGGCTTGGCAGGGGCTGGGGTTTTTCTGCGGGTGAAAATTAAGGAGTAAAAATACTGGAACATAAGTCCTTGGGTGCCGTTCTCATGTATAACCCAGGCACAGGACTGTCCCTGGGACTCTGCTTGACTGTTATCAGAGGGGTGGGCCGGAGGAAGCGCTGCCGCCATGTGGACACTGCTCACAACCACAACTTTAGTCGACGTGCTTTGGGGCATTTCACAGAGGTTGCGGGCCTGTAAATGACATGGGCCTCCAAGAAATGTCCTGGGAGAGGGCATTGAAGAACAACGCAAAACAGGCCAGACTTTTGAGAATCCAATTTCAGAGGGAAACTCCACACACACTCAAAGACAGAAAATCACAGGAAAACATGTTCCACATCACTCATTATTAAAAAAATGAAAGTCTAACTCACCACGAGGTATCACCTCACACCACGCAGAATGGCCATCAGCAAGAAGTCTACACACAATCAATGCTGGAGGGGACTGGAGAAAAGGAAACCCTCCCTCCTCTGCTTGGGCAGGAAAGCAAATTGCTGACAGGCGCTATAAGGGCTACCTAGAAAACGAAATACAGAAACACCATAGGACCCAGCAATCTCATTCACGGGCATGTATCTAGAGAAAACCCTCGTTTGAAAAGACAAGTGCACCCCAACCTTCAATGCAGCACTATTCACAGTAGCTAGGACCTGGAAGTCACCAAAACATCCATCTACAGATGAATGGATAAATAAGAAGCTGTCCCTGTACACAATGCAATGTTATTCAGGCATAAAAAGAATGGAATAATACTACTTGCAGCAGCAAGCATGGACCGAGACATCACCATATCTTGTGAAGCAAGTCAGACACACAAAGTCAAATATCATATGTGATCAGTTACAGGTGGAATCAAAAAACTGATATGAACTGTATTCCCTTACCAAGCAGAAACATACTCCCAGGCTTTGAAAACCAACTTATGGTTAGCCTAGTGGAAATGTGATGGGGAGAGATAAATCAAGATCTGTGATTAACAGTATACATCTACCTTATATATCCCTATATATAATGTAGGTAACCAACAAGGACTCAGTGTATAGCACAGGGAACTCGACTCAATATGCTGTGATGATCTACATGAGAAAAGGATCTGAAAAAAATGCATATTATGTACGTGTATAAGTGAATCACTTTGCTGCACATGTGAAACTAATACAGCACTTTTTATCAACTATACTGCAATAAAATAACATAAAATTAAATAAAACCTTGCTCCAGCTGAAAAAGTAAGAAAAACTCTAAAATCATTACATTATAAAGTTCCCCCATGTTTTTCACCCGAGGCTGCAGCTCGTTCATTTTCATTGTTGTGTAGTATTCCCTTAATAGGTTTATCCCTTCTGCCGATAGACTGGAGAAGGAAATGGCAACCCACTCCAGTATTCTTGCATGGGAAATGCCATGGCCGAGGAGCCTGGTAGGCTACAGTCCATGGGGTCGCAAAGGAGTGGGATAGGACTCACTGAGTGAACAACAGAGACTGCTAATGGATATTTAGGCTGTTTCTAGTTTTTGCTATTGTGTATGATGCTGCAGTAGAGCATTTTTAATCATGTCTTGGAGATGTGTAGGAGAATATTTTTCGGGTTACTTACATAGCATTGATAAAACTTCCCACCAGCATGTGACTTTCTCATTGAAGAAAGAGTGTGACAACTTTTGCTTTACATATATGGAAGTAGTTATTTGGTATACACACATTTAGAATCGGTCATCCTTCTCAATGACTTGAAACTTTTGTCAGAGTGAAGTGACTCTGTCTGATGCTTTTTTACCTAAATTCTGTTTTATGTGATGTTAATAAAGCTAGACTTCCTTTCTTTCATTTTTAAAGTTGTGGGGAAATATACATAATGTAAAATTTGCATTTTAGCCATTTCATAATGTAGAGGTCAGTGGTGTAACATACATTCACAATCACCTCTTGCTGGGAGCCAACACACGAGATCCCACCCATGACAAGGTCATGAGGGGGAAAACCTGACAGGCAAGGCAGATCAGGTTTTCAGGGGTTTCGAAAAGGCCAGTTCACGAGATCCCATCCATGACAACATCACGAGGAGAAAGCCTGACAGGCAAGGCAGATCAGGTTTTCAGGGATTTCGAAAAGCTGCCCCCGGCGCTCACCTTAAAGATGATATCTGTCTTTCTGATGCCTGCCTCAGTAGACTACTCCCTAACTTCTGTGACACGGGCAGAAGGCCTTCCCCGATCTCTTCCCAAATAAGAATCAATTTAGAACTTTAATCAGTAAGTTTCCCAGGTGGTGGTATTTTGAGATTATCCAGGGTGAAAGGAGTGTTTTAAACTCCTTTGCTGGTAGTTTGTTAGCCAAATGCATTTATGCCCTTGGTACTAATATGCATGATTGCTTATAATATCCTAATCATAAAATAGCATAAAGAACCTGATTATATAAAAGCCCTAATAGACATAGAGCATTTTTGAGGGGTGAAGGAGTCCTATTAGAAAACATAAGAAAAATTACTCTAAAGGTGGTTATTGGGTTGACGTTTGCTTGCTGTGTTTTGCTTGCTGTGTTTTTGCTTTTACTGTGCTAAGGTTGTGTTATAGAAACCATTGTTAATATAGTTAAAGATCTAGAGAAATAAGAACTTAGCCCTAGTGTGGTAACAATGAGATGGTTGTTAATTGTCAGCCAGGAGTGCTAGGTAGAAGCTGCCTCACCAAAGTTGCAGAGTCAGTGTGGGGTAAACTTTTTAGATAAACGTAACTGACAACTTCCGCAGAAGGATTAATTTTTGTGTTAACAAGGTTATACTTCTACTCTGTACTGTTGCCCTATGAGACTGCTACCTTTCAGTTAAGGTCACCATAGAAACAGAAAATAGGTTTACATTCACCTGACTCGCATAAAATGTTAATAGGCCCCAAGGCCAGAAGATAATGTACAAGACCCTCATAAACAAAGAAGTATGCAGAAAACACCCTGGTTTCGTGAAGAACAAGCTGAGGTAATGTTAAACTATCTTCCCCTTAGAAATGTACTAACTTAGGTATAAAAGCTACGGTAAAAAAATAAAGGATTGCCAGACTCTGCCAGACCCTGCAAACACCCCCGTCTGGTCATTCTCTCTCTCTCTCTCTCCCTCGCAGACTTGGCCCTATCAAGGCTGGTCTCATGTGTCTTTTCTCTCTCTCTCTCGCCGACGCCGCTCATCCTGAGGGTACCCCCTGGATCCTGCTGGGGCTGGACCCCGGCAACCTCTGTATCATTTCAGAACTTTTTCATCATTTCAATCACAACGTCTATAAGCATTAACCAACTGCTTCTCCTCCTTTCCCTTTGGTCCCTGGTAACCACTATGCTTCTCTTTCCTTATGAATTTGAATGTTTTAGGTATCTCACACTAAGTGGAATCATACAGTTTTTTGTCCTTTGGGGCCTGGCTTATTTGACTTGTTTTTGAAGCTTTAAACAAATTTGCTTAAGACATCATCTTCATATACATGCACTAAAAAGAGCTTTAAAAAAAAAAACAAAAAAACACCAACAGAGTGTAAAGCCCTGTAGGGAAGCAAAGATGAGTAAACCTCTGTCTCTAAAGTGTTTACAGGCTAGTTAGAAGGAAAACTGGAGACAAGCAGTCAGCCTCGGGGCAGGCATGATGGATTGTGAGATGAGTGGCAGGTGGTCTTCCTTCTGCTTCTCCTCAGCTGCTGCAAAGAGAAATCTGTGTCTATATTTAGAGCCACTGCAGGTGCATCCCTGAAGCGCTGAGCCAGAGTGGTTTCCGCTCATGGTGGTTGTTCAGTCGTTCAGTCAGTCGTGTTCGACTCTTTGCGACCCCAAGACTGCAGCCCACCAGGCTTCCCTGTCCTTCACCGTCTCCCGGAATTGCTCAAACTCACATCCATTGAGCCGATGATGCCATCCAACCATCTCATCCTCTGCCGTCCCCTTCTCCTCCCACCTTCAGCCTTTCTTAGCATCAGGGTCTTTTCCAATTAGTCGGGTCTTCGCATCAGGTGGCCAAACTATTGGAGCTTCAGCTTCAGCATCAGTCCTTCCAATGAGTATTCAGGGTTGATTTCCTTTAGGATGGACTGGTTTGATCTTCTTGCTATCCAAGGGACTCTCGAGAGTTTTCTCCACTTCAAAAGCATCAGCTCTTTGGCACTCAGTCTTCTTTATTGTCCAACTCTCACATTCTTACATGACTACTGGAAAAAACATAGCTTTGACTATATGGGCCTTTCTAGGGTAAGTAACGCCTCTGCTTTTTAATACACTGTCTAGGTTTTGTCATAGCCTTTCTTCCAAGGACCAAGAGTCCTTTAATTTCATGACTACAATCACCGTCCGCAGTGATTTTGAAGCCCAAGAAAATAAAGTCCGTCACTGTTTCCATCTCGCCCCCATCTATTTGCCATGGAGTGATGGGACCCGTTTCTGCTAGCGGAGGTAAACCCGCAGCCGGTCCCCGGGTATAGCTGTACTCTCGGCCTCACGGTGGCGTATTTCCAGAGCAGCAAGGGCGCTCCCCGCTGGGGAGGAACGCCCAAGCGCGGTGGCCGTCGTCAGGGTGCTGGAAGCGCTTTCCGATTCCTCTCGCCGCCGCCTCCGTCGTCCTTACACAACCCGCACCCCACGGTTCCCCTTCCAGAACCTTCGGTTACAGTCAGTGCCTTTCACTTGGCGGTCTTCCCAGCTCCCGCTTCCATCGTCACCATCAGAACCCAGCAGGAAAAGAAAAAAAAAAAAAAAGAAGAAGAACCCAGCAGGGCTTTCTGTCCTTTTAAAAGCTTTCAGTTTCGTTTCTGGATTGTTCTTTTGCTCCTCCCTCCCCCGGCCCCGTCCCAAGAAAATCGGTTTCGCAGTTCAAATGCAAATTTCTTGGCAAAATCCTGCTGAATACCCCTCCTCCCCGCGCCCACCACCCCAGCCAGCAGCTCCCGGGAGACCTGGGACTCCTCACGTATTATTTGCTCATCCATTCCACAAGCATTGTGTCAGCTAAGTGCCAGGGAGCTGGGAGCAGGGAAGGAACAAGATAATAAAATCCTAGATTTGGATGCCGTCTGGGGTAGATAACAAGCAGACTGTTACAGGACAACGTGGTGGGCGCTGTAACAGAGAATAGGGGGCACTGAGCAGGAAGTGGTTTACAAGGGAGGTAAGGATGGAGATGAGTCATCCAGAGACTTTTGGAATTTACCGCATGGAGGAGGGCAGCAAGGCCATTATCAGGCTGCAAAAACAGCCTGTGAAAACAACATTATTTCCTCATGTTACCTGGAGTTCGGGAGGTCAGGGCAAACCACCCTTTGAGGCGCTCCCTGCTCCCTCCCATTGCCAACTGGACCTGGCATAGACGTCTAGTTTTATCAGTAACAGTAAATGTGGTCGATCTGTCTGACCCATATTGCTGCTCTCTCTCCATTATCAGCTGCCCGGGGTGTCTGGTCTAGCTCTGTGCCTGCATAGTCACTCTGTCCTGTCAGACTCTTTGAGACCCCATGGACTGTAGCCCCCTAGGCTCCCTTGTCCACGGATTTTTTTCAGGCAAGAATACTGGAGCGGGTTGCCACTTCCTTCTTCAGGGGATCTTCCCAACCCAGGGGTTGAACTTGAGTTTCCTGTATTGCAGGCAGGTTCTTTACCCGCTGAGCCATCGGGGAAGCCCCTGATCTACCATTTTTCTCAGTTATTGTGAACTGGAGGCTAGAGTTCACAGTAGCTGAGAAACGGCCTGGTTCGGAGTATCGCTGTGGTCCCTGTCGGAACCATTTCGCACCAGTTGGGTTCACTGGGAATGGCTAGTCGGCCGTGGCTGCCGTTGTGACAGGAGTCTGCCCAATCTAGTCCAAGTAGTTGTGCCCAGGGATGGGATCCTATGATACAAAGCATGGCCAGCTGTCCCAGAGGAAGCAGCCCCAAATGGTTTGTTAGCAAGTTGCTGATTCTTCCAGGCAAGGTTTCCCAGCCTTGCCCCATGAGGGGCTGACTTGTGCGTTGTAGAATGTTTAGCCAGATCCCAGGCTCCACACAGGAGATGCCAGCAGGACCCTTCCCCCCGCCCCCCACTGAGTAATGATAAGCATAGTTCTCCTGGGAGAAAACTCATGCCTGATTGAGAAGCACAGTTCTAAGGGGACGGGAGGCTCCAGAATTGACCCTTCAAGGTCGATGTCATCAGTGGTCAGGAATGTGAGCATGAAGGCTCCGGATTAAATACTGGCCTCTGCAGGGCTGGCTCAGAGGCTGAGAGGGTGGCTCCTGCTGGTCAGGGGTTAGAATGGAGCATTGGTGGGTTCACATGTGAATGTATGTATATGCTCAGTTATGTCTGACTCGTTGTGACTCCACAGAATGAGGCCTGCCAGGCTCCTCTGTCCATGAGATTTTCCGGGCAAGAACACTGGAATGGGTTGCCATTTCCTTCTCCATCAGATGTGAATAGCTGTGCTCAAGATAGGGAAATGAAAACAGAAAAGCATGCTGTGTGTGTGTGTGTGTGTGTGTGTGTGTGTGTGTGTGTGTGTAGCTGCATGGACTTGATTGAGCATGTGCTTTGGTTTACTCATTGTGTACACATTTCTGAGAATGTGCAATTCTCAGTGTGGGTGTAGGTATCTCTGTGTGGCTATAGATATCTGTGTGTTTCAAGGTTGGACTGTACATAGTCCACACTGCCCCTCCTCCTATGTCAGCAAGATAAATTAATGACATATATGATACTTAATTGGTGCTTTCAGAACACTAGACTCAGCTCTAGTAAAGCCGAAATGAAAAACAGTTTCAAAAAAAAAGAAAAACAGTTTCAGGAATTTCCTGGTGGTTGAGTGGTTAGGGCACTGCTCTTTCACTGCAGAAAACACTGGTTCGATGCCTGGTCAGGGAACTAAGATTCTGCAAGCTGTACTGCATGGCCAAAAAAAGAAAAAGGAAAACAGAGCCTGCTTCGGAGTGTTTCTTCCTATTGTGTAGACCTGTCTGTCTCTAGGCATTACACAGTATGTGTAATGAATGGGTGATAACCCCAATGGTCTTCAATGACATCGTGCTTCAGCTCCAGATTCCAGGGTGGACAGAACTCAGGGTCCAAGAAGCACAGCCAAGTCCATTCTGAGTTCATCTGTGTTCTCTAGTCTCAGCCCTTTGACCAACTGATTGTCTAACAAACCACTTAACCTTTTATTTCTTTGAAGTGAAGTGAAGTGAAGTGAAAGTCGCTCAGTCATGTCTGACTCTTTGCAACCCCATGGATTCCATGGAATTCTCCAGGCCAGAATACTGGGGTGGGTAGCCTTTCCCTTCTCTGGGGGATCTTCCCAACCCAGGGATCAAACCCAGGTTTCCCGCATTGCAGGCAGATTCTTTACCAGCTGAGCCACAAGGGAAGCCCAAGAATACTGGAGTGGGTAGCCTAGCCCTTCTCCAGAGGATCTTCCCTACCCAGGAATCAAACAGGGGTCTTCTGCATTGCAGGCAGATTCTTTACCTACTGAGCCATCAGGGTAGCCCTTTAATTTCTTTGATTTCTCGTTTGGTGAAATGGAGCTAATAATACCAAACTTAATTAGTGGACTCTCTTGACAACAACTTAATTATCATAAAGACTTAAAAAACATAAATGCTGATAAATGTTGAGTGAAAATAAATTGTACTTCCTCATTATGTAAGCTCTTCCCTTAAAAAAAAATCAGCTGACATTTATTTGTGTACTCTATGTTCCCGATAATTTATCTAAATGTTTGTCTTTCTTGCTTGGTTAGTTATTTGTGTTGGGTCTGTGTCTTCGTTTGGTATAGTGGCCACCATGGCTCCTAGTCACTCAATTGTCATTTGTGTTCATATTTTTAACAGTGATGATTCCGGCCTAATCCCCCAGTTTGCACATTAGTTTTCAGTTTCTTAAGGTCACTGAAGTGAGCTTTTGGACACTTTCAAGAGAAAAGAGCTTATATTCTTTCAATCAACCAACCAATCAAAAAGCCAACCAACCACATGTGAAAAGCAGAAAGGCTCTGGCCCTGAAAACACTATCATCAGGGATGAACTACAGACTCGGATGAGAGAGATGCATGGATGCTCTTGCCAGGTGACTTTTCTGCTCCTTCAAATTAATATTCTTTTTTTTTCTCTTCCAACTCTGTTGGGGCACAGTGGGTAGATAAAATTGTTCATATTTAAAGTGTACAACATGATGTACATGATATACGTGTACTTTGTAAAATGATTACCAGAATGAACACATTCATTACCTTACATGGCTACTATGTGTATGTGAGTGTGTGAGTGTGTGGTGAAAATGTGTAAGATCTATTCACTTAGCAAGTTTCAACTATTTATTGTGGGTTTCTTTATCTTTTTTTTGGCCATCCTGCACAGCTTACAGAATCTTAGTTTCTCAATTAGGGATCGAATCTGAGCCCTTGGCAGTGAAAGCTCAGAGTCCTAACCACAGGACCGCCACGGAATTCCCTCAAGCGTTCAATACGGTATTGTTAGCTCTAGGCACCTTGGTTCTTTGTCAGAACTTATAACTGAAAGATTTGACCAGTATGTCCCCATTTCCTCCTACTAACCACCTGCTAACCACCTACTAACCATTCTACTCTCTATTTCTATGGGTTTGGCTTTTTTTTTTCCTTTTGGTTCCACATATAAATAAGATCATACAGTATCTGTTTTTTTCTGTGCAATTTATTTCACCTAGCATAATGTCCTCTAGGTTCATCTGTGTTTTTGCAAATGGTAAGATTTCCTTCTTTCTTGTGATGTTCTATTGCTCAGTCGTGTCCAACTCTGCAACCCCATGGACTGCAGCACGCCAGGCTTCCCTGTCCTTCACCATCTCCCAGAGCTTGCTCAAACTCATGTCCATCGAGTCAGTGATGCCATCCCCCCATCTCATCCTCCGTCATTCCCTTCCCCTCCTGACTTCAGTCTTTCCCAGCATCAGGGTCTTTTCCAATGAGTAGGCTCTTCGTATCAAGTGGCCAAAGTATTGCAGCTTCAGCCTCAGTATCAGTCTTTCCTATGAATATTCAGGATTGATTTCCCTTAGGATTGACTGGTTTGATTTCCTTGCAGTCCAAGGGACGCTCAAGAGTCTTCTCCAACACCACAGTTCGAAAGCATCGATTTTTCGGCACTCAGCCTTCTTTATGGACCAACTCTCACATCTGTACATGCTGCTGGAAAAACCATAGCTTTGACTATACGGATCTTTGTCAGCAAAGTAATGTCTCTGCTTTTTAATATGCTGTCTAGGTTTGTCATAGTTTTTCCTCCAAGGAGTAAGTGTCTTTTAATTTCATGGCTGCAGTCACCATCTGCAGTGACCTTTCTTATGGCTGAATAATATTCCATTGTACATTGTCTAGCTATCCCCATCACATTTTCTTTTTTTTCTTCCCATCACATTTTCTTTATCCATATCCTATGCTGGCTATTGTGAAAAATGCTGCAGTGAATATGAGCGTACAGATATCTCTACAATGTACTGATTTCATTCCCTTTGGATAAATATCCAGAAGTGGGATTGCTGAATCATACAGTTCTCCTTTTAGGTTTTTTGAGGAAACTACATACTGTTTATATTCCCACCAACAGTCCAGAAGTGTTCCCTTTTCTCCACTTCCTCACAAATACTTGTCTCTTGTCTTTCTGATGATAGCTATTCTAACAGAAACCAGTGAGGGGTGATATCTCCCTGTAACTCTGATTTGCATTTCCTTGATGATTAGTGATGTTGAGCACATTTTCATGTACCTGCTGCCCAACTGTACATGGCTTTTTTCAATAGTAAGTACTACTACACAGTCTGCAGTTGGTTGAACATGTGGAGGCATCATTTCAGATAAAGAGGAACCTTAGATATGAGAGCCAACTTAATGTATATGTGGATTTTTTACTATGTGGAAGGTTGGTGCCCCTAATACCTTCACTGTTCAAGGGTCAATGGTAGTTATTTTTAATACTTTTGTTCTTTAACCTTTCTGAAAGTGAAAGTGAAGTCACTCAGTCATGTCCGACTCTTTGCAACCCCATGGACTGTAGCCTACCAGGCTTCTCTGTCCATGGGATTCTCCAGGCAGGAGTACCGGAGTGGGTTGCCATTTCCTGCTCTAGGGTATCTTCCCGATCCGGGAATTGAACCCAGGTCTCCCGCATTGTAGGCAGATGCTTTACCCTCTGAGCCACCAGGGAAGCCCTTAACCTTTACACTAGAATTAAATTATTAACACCATTGTGTTACAGTACTAAAGTATTCCAGATTTGATTTATACTTACCTTTATTTTATATTTTCATATTCCTATTTAGCATCATTTCATTTCTGCTTGAGAAACACCATTTGGCATTTCTTGTAAGGCAGATCTATTGGTAAAGGACTCCCTTGACTTTTGTGTGCCCAGTAAAGGGTTTATCTCTCCTTTGTTGCTGAAGAATAGACAGCTTTGCAGGGTAAAGTATTCTTGGTTGGCAGTTTCTGTTTCAGCGCTTTTAATATATCACCCCACTCTCTCCTGGACTGCAAAGTTTCACTGATAGCCTGTTGAGGGTTCCTTTGTATGTGAGAATTTTTTTATATTGCTGCTCTAAATATTGTCTTGGTCTTTGATTTTAGACAGTTCTATTTTAATATGGGGTCGCACAGAGTCAGGCACGACTGAAGTGACTTAGGAGCAGCAGCAGCATTTTAATATCTTGGAGATCTCTTCGGGCTGAATCTGTTTAGGGACCTATGAATTTCATAAACTGGGATATCTAAATCTCTCCCTAGATTTGGGAAGTTCTCAGTCATTGTTTAAATAAGCTTTCTGCTCCTTTCTCCATTGATTCTCCTTCAAGGACTCCAATAATGTGTCTGATGGTATCCTATAATTCGGGTTTTCCTGGTGGCTTGGTGGTAAAAAATCCACCTGCCGATGCAGGAGACTTAGGTTCAATCTCTTTCTGGGAAGATTCCCTGAAGAAGGAAATGATAACCCACTCCAGTATTCTTGCCTGGGAAATCCCATAACAGAGGAGCTTGGCAGGCTATAGTCCATGGGGTAGCAAAGAGTTAGGGTCATTCTCCCCCATGCGCACACCCGAGTCCTTTGTTTCATACTTAGGACTCGGGTAGTTAGGCTCGGAGGAGAATTGTAGAAGGGGTCTGCATAATTTTTGGAGGTCTTGTTAGATAAACAAGACCAAAAAAAAAAAAAAGAGTCAAACAGGATTTAGCGACTAAACAATGATCCTATAATTCACATAGGCTTTCTTCATTTTCATTCTCTGTGATAGCTTCTTTGCTTTGTGCAACAACAAAACATACCAGGTTCAGCTTGTACATTTCCTTCCCCATCCTGGAATCAGTGATTTTCTTTAAAGCGTCCTGGTTCCTTGTAGAAAGAAATGGTGTTTAAAAAGTGCCTCCTGGGTGCCAGTTGTTCAGTTGCTAAGTCATGTCTGATTCTTTGTGACACCAGGGTCTGCAGCACACCAGGCTTCCCGGTCCTTCACTGTCTCCCAGAGTTTGCTCAAATTCATGTCCATTGAGTCAGTGACGCTATCTAATCGTCTAATTCACTGTTGCCCCCTTCTCCTGCCTTCAATCATTTCCACCATCGGGGTCTTTTCCAGTAAATTGGCTCTTTGCATCCGGTGATCAAAGTACTGGAACTGCAGTTTCAGCAACAGTCCTCCCAATGAATATTCAGGGTTGATTTCCTTTAGGATTGACTGGTTTGATATCCTTGCAGTCTAAGGGACTCTTAAGAGTCTTTTCCAGCACCACATTCAGAAGCATCAATTCTTTGGTGCTCAGCCTTCTTTATGGTCCAACTCGCGCATTCATACATGACTATTGGAAAAACCATAGCCTTGACTATCCCTGTGTGCCAGGGATGCCTGCTATTATTAAACCCAGAAATAATGCATCACATCAAAGATGAAGAGAATGCACAGAGTCAGACAATAAACTGAAAATTCATTCTGATATTTCCATTTTAGTTTTCAGTTTGTAGAATTTTCCCTAACTTCTTTGATTTTATATTTGTATTTCTTTTCTCTTACACCGAAAATCTTGATTCTGAATGAAATTGATTGTAATTGACTATTTGCTTATTCTAATTTATACACACGACTGGGTAATAAAGATATTTCCAAGTGATGTCTCTAAATAAATGCTTTTAAGAATTTTTGTAAAACATACCAATATTACTTAATAAGGATGTAAGACTATGAAACTCAAGATTTCTCTGCTGGTTCTTTTTTCCCTTAGGGTAAACAAATCTGTTTTAAAGTCACTTGAAATAATTTTTGTTTGGTGGTGCTACCCAGTTGATATACATTAAGTTAATTTGTTTCAGTATGGTCTCAATTTTAGAAACTACTTTTCAGAAATTAGGTTTAACTTTTCAATGATATTTAAGGTTCCCTTGGTTTCTAAGTCAAAACTAAAAAACAAGGTATATTTAAAGAAGCCGAGGTTCCCTATCTTTCCCCTCTACCCTGTTTCCCCTTGTAGGTAATCTTTTGTCTTAGTTTTTTATTTTCCTTCCATTGTTTTGAAAATATAAGCACATGCACTAAAATATTGACCTCTCCTTATTACTTTTCCCCACTTAGTATTTTCTGCCCACTACCCCACAGTGTTAAATAGTGATCCCCCTCATGGCTCAAAAGCACACATAGTTCTTCTCTATGGTGTGAGTATATCATGGTTTATTCAGTTGTTCGCTATTAATGCACATCTAGTTCCCTCATTCTTAATCCTGAACTGATAACCATCTGAGGAAAATCCAGAACAAGGAGAACAAAACAATAAACAGAAACAGAAAAAGGAACTCAGGGAACAGAGCCTATGTAGAGAAAACAAAAGCTACTGTATCTGCAGGGAAATTAGGAAAGGTATGTAATCGTGGAAAAGAGAATGGGGACCGCCAAAGGAATGCTTACAGAATAAGAAAGAGCTCTTGGAAAAATCAAAATGTGGTATCAGAAATTAAAAAACAGAAACCTCATTAAGAAAGATGAATTTTCTCAGAGGTTAGAGCAGAAAAACAGAAAAAGAGTCGGACAGGACCTGGCGACTAAACCACCACCACCATAGTCACCAGGGGAGTTTTTAAAAAATCCTGGGCCCATATCATACCCCATACCAATTAAATCAGATTAAGTAGGAGTAGGGGCCAATCATCAGTTATTTTTTTTTTGCCCTCCCCACACCCCTCCCACTATAGGCCTGCAGGATCTTAGTTCTCCAACCCAGGCCCTCCGTAGTGAAAGTTGAGTCCTATCCACTGGACTGCCAGGGAATTCCCGGACATCAGTATTTTTGAAAGACCCTCAGATGATTCCAGTGTGCAGTCAAGTCAGGGAACCACTGGGGTAGAGTGTGTATGAGCAGGCTAAGCCTGGAAGGGTAGGGTAAAATTGTGACGCTCCCAAGTGCCCAGCTATAAAGGGCAATAGAGGTGCCATTGACAGTTTTTGAACTGTATGTGATGCAGTGCGGTATCTGGGGAGATTAAGGCACAGAAGAAATGGGAGGAGGTGAGATTACAGAAGCACAGAGAACACAGGCTAGACTGATAGGCTACTTCTTGACTCAGAAGAAGCAGCGCAGAGAAGCACCGCAGGCTGTGTGCCTTAGGTGTGCCCAGTTCAGTTCAGTCGCTCAGTCGTGTCCGGCTCTTTGTAACCCCATGACTTCAACACTCCAGGCTTCCCTGTCCATTACCAACCCCTGGAGCCTACTCAAACTCATGTCCATCGCGGCGGTGATGCCATCCAGCCATCTCATCCTCTGTCGTCCCCTTCTCCTCCCGCCTTCAATCTTTCCCAGCATCAGGGCCTTTTCCAGTGAGTCAGTTCTTCGCATCAGGTGGCCAAAGCATTGGAGTTTCAGCTTCAGCATCAGTCCTTCCAACGAATATTCAGGACTGATTTCCTTCAGGATTGACAGGTTGGATCGTCTTGCAGTCTATGGGACTCAAGAGTCTTCTCCAACACCACAGTTCAAAAGCATCAGTTCTTCCGGGCTGTGCTTTATAGTCCAGCTCTCACATCCGTAGGTGTGTCCATGGATCACCAAGTCTTCCTTGCCTCATTGGAAACTCGACTGTTTCTCTGGTTCAAGCCCCGCGAGGCTCCTCGGTTGTGATGCTCCCGCAGACGGGTGTGAGCACCACCAGGAGGCAGTGTAGGCCCCAGCCGGCCCAAGGGAGGGCTGCAGGCTCCGCTCTCTGATTGGGCCAAATCCCCAGCGTGGAGGAAAGGGATCCCCGTCCCGGAGAAGTTGAGGACCCAGCAGAGGAGGTGGATAGGAGGCTGTGCAGCTTGTTGCGCCAGGGAAATGCAGTCTGAGGTCGTCCTAACCACCCCCCAACTCCTTCGGGGACCACTGCCCTTCCAGGAGGTTCCTTTCTGTTCCCCCCTGCAGTGAGAGGGTCACTTCTCCACCGGCGCCATGAGCATGCCGGTGAGCGTCAAGGTGTCGGGGGCCTTGCCAGCTTCTTTCCACCCGAATGCCCAGCACCCCTGGAATGGAAGGCCGAGCATACAGTAAATACTCCATGTCCAAGGTCAGACTCAACCGAGGCAGATAGGATGTGGGAGCTGATGGGCACGAGGCGCATCTACCCGGGGCCTGTCCCCCTAGTTTCTTTGTTGGAGGGGACGAGAGGTCCGGGGGCGGGGCTCAAGGCCATTGGCTGACCATTTCCTGTCTCCCCGACAAGCGCGGCGACCTCGCTAGGGTGAGAAGTCACCGTGGCCAAAACCTGTCGGAGGGGGGTGTGCGCGCGCCGGGTCCCTCGAGGTGCACGGCTCCAAGCACTCGTTTTTCCAAAGGTGGCCGAGAGCCACCCCATTGGAGCGCTCGCCCGCAAGATGGGAGACATCGAAACGCCTCTTTAAAACACACGGTGACAAACACCCCCTCCCATCCAGCGGTGCCGTGCACGTGAGTTTTCGGGCCCTCGCAACTACGTGGAAACTTGGAATAGGTCTGTGGCTGCCTACAGCCGGGCGCCGGGGTCTCTGCGCCCCCGCCCCGCTCGTCGCGGCGGAGGGGGCCGAGCTACCGCGAGCCGGAGACCCCGCCCGCTGAGTCCGTCCCCGGGGAAGCGGCTCCCGAGGCGGCAGCGGCGGCGAGGGCCATGTGGGACGCGCGGGTAACTAGGTGCGTAGAGGCGCCGGACGTGCGGGGGGCTCCTCGGGCCTTCAGCCGTGCCTCTTCCCGGCGCGAGGGACGCGGGCGCGCGTGGGGGCCGGCGCGCCCCGAGGCCGCACCGGGGCAGGCGGTCCCTGCGCTCATCTAGGTGCAGACGCAGGCTTGTTGCGCGGGGTCCGGCGCGGGGTGGGGGTGGAGGTGGGGGGCGGCTCCGGCGTTCCTGGCGCCTGGGGAAGGGGCGCGCGTTGCGACAGGACTGCGGCGGCGCGCGGCCTGCCACGTCCCCACCGCGGCACCAAATCTGCGGCTCCGGGGCCCGCCTCCCGCCTCCTCCGGTAGACCCCAGGGCCGCGAATGTTAAGACCAGCGGACGCGCCCGCGGGGCACGCTGCGGACTGGCAGGCGCCCAGGCGCGGGGCGGGATTTGCCGGGAACTTAGGGGAGTGCTGGCCGCTTCCTGGCTGGAGGAGGTTGGCGAATCCAACCCCGAGCAGGCCTCTTCCCCAGCCCGCTCGATCATGAGCTGGGCTTGCCTCAGGCCCACCGTCCTCGGCCAGGAGAGTCGGGAGGAGGGGATAGCACTAAGGGCCCGGGGTTCAGAGGCGGAGTCCCAGAAACCCAGGCTTCTGCTTCCGAGCGTTTGCAAACGCGGGCTCGGAGCCTGGAGCCTGAGAGGTGCACTCCGCCCCCTCGCCGCACGCCTACTGGGAGCCCCGAGCATTAGCCACCTGGCTGAAACTGCCTTTCTTCAGCCCGACTCCCGGCTAGGGGCGTTTCTAGGAGGCTGAAAGCCTTGGTTCCTACTAGGCAAAATTTATCGGGAGATGTACAATTTGCAAAAAACAATTTTTTTTTTTAAGAGGAGCGAGAAAGGGGTGGGCTCTGAGGTTTCTAGTTCCAGTCCAGTTGTTGTTGACCTAATCAGTCCTTAAGTGGGAAGAAAGCAAGGAGCCCAGGGCCTTCAGCACCCAGGTTCTGCCCCTGCCTGGCGCTGAGCTTCCCAAGTTCCAGGCACCTTTCTGAGGCAAGACTGTTACCCGGATGGCTTGGTCTTTTGTTGATTATCCTGTTTTGTGCTTTATAGGAAGTACTACCCTGAAGGAGAGTCAGAAGTTTATTTCAGTTGTTTTGTAGTCATCTCTGTTTTGTACAATCGCAGGATGGATGCGTGAGCTCTGAGTACCCTGTGCCGGCCTTTGTATCCTCCACAGGAGATGGAGAGGGGGATGGGTGTGTGGGGGCATCTGTCCCCAGGGTCGGATCCCACTGCTTCCGGCCTATGAGCTTCTGTCTTTTCCTGACCAAGATCCACAATAGAGTCCTGCACCCAGGCACATAAATATATCAGTATAAAACTGCAAGAAGAGCGTCGTGAGTGCTAAGTCGATTTACTCATGTGGGACTCTCTCTGAACCCATGGACTGTAGCCTGCCCGGGTCCTCTGACCATGGGATTTTCCAGGCAAGAATACTGGCTGGAGTAGGTTGCCATGCCCTTCTCCAGGGGATTTCCCCCACTCAGGGATCCAAGGGAGTCTCTTACTTTCTTTACCCCTAGTACCACCTAGGAAGCCCCCAAGAAGAGCCTCACAGAATATTTACACTCTACTGGGTGAGGACAGTGATATTTTCTATTCTATTCCATATTCTGGTTTTTTTTTTTTTTGAAACCTAGTTGTAATCCGTTAACTTGGTTTGATCACTGACTAACCGGTCCTCAGTGGCAAGTGTAAGCTTTCTTTGGGGCACCCCCAGAGAGGTGGAGGAGAGTATCCATATTTCACTGGGAACTAACTCTGGAAGGGATGAATTGGTTTAAGAGACTTGAAGGAGGCTGAGATTCAGACTTGAGTAAGGAGAACACTAGAGGTTGTGGCTGCAAAGGCAGGCTGAAGGATGCTTCTGGTTCCTCTGGTTCTATTCTGTCTGGCCCCACCAGGCTGCCTGCCTGCCAGGAGCCCAGTGAATGGGTGGGGCCTCCTGTGAGTGCTGAGGAGGTAGCAGAGTAATGGCTTCTTGCCATTATGTCTTTTTTTTTTTTTTTTTTTTGAGTAAGCAGGAAGGAGAATGCTGAAAGGCTGCCAGGAACTCTGGATTCATACATTCCAAAGGGAACTCTTTTAAGTCTCTGCACAGAATTTCACCGCGGGGTCAGCAGCAGGGCAGCAAACATTTTATAGATGAAGAAGCTGAGGCTCATCACCTGGTAGTCATTACAGCTAATTAGTAGTAGATCTGGCCTTAGACACCCACTCTCTCAGGGACCGAAAAGAGACTTTATGGAATTCTTAAACTTCTCTTTGCTGATCAGTTCTTTTTTTCTGCACTTGCTACCAAAGGCCCATTGCTATGCTGTGTACCCTCTTAGTATTTTATTTTTGCTTCTTGGGATGAAGAGCCTGTTAGCAGCGAAAATAGAGCATGCGAGCCTCTATCTAGGTGGGAAAGGTAAGTGACCCTGAGGATGTTCTTAAAAACTGAAGTGGGGTTGGGTTGTGGGTGTGGTTTTGCTTTCATTGGCCTCCAGGAACAAGCTGTTCTCTGCCTTCCCAGACAGAGACATGGAGCTGACCTATTAGCACCCTGCCTCTGGGTTTCCAGTCACTGACCCAGCTAACCTTGTCTCATGGCTTTTGTAACAAGTTTCCTTAAAGTGTAGCCTGAGTTTCTTAAGGCCCAGAAATCTTTGTTTCGACAAATCTTTATAAGAAGGAAGAACTAGGGGGAAATGGACAGCCTCTTTGGCAAAGATGACTCTTTATGTTACCACTGAGATCTATGGTGGGACAGTGGCAAGGGTGGAGAGAACATTTGGTTTTAAACTTTATTTTTTAATTTTTGGCTTCACCGTGCCGTTTGCAGGGTCTTAGTTCCCTGACCAGGGAATGAACCTGCACCCTCAGCAGTGAAAGCATATAGAGTCCTAACCAGTGGACCGCTGGGGAACTACACACTGCTATATTTAAAATGGATAACCAACAAGGAACTCTGCTCAATGTTATGTGGCAGCCTGGATGGGAGGGGGGTTTGGGGGAGAATGGATGTGTATGGCCGAGTCCCTTTGCTCTTCACCTGAAACTGTCACAACACTGTTCTTTGGCTATACCTCAATACAAAATTAAAAAAAGGAAAAATAAGAAACTTTTAAAAAAAGTATTGAAGCATGTAAACAGACATCTTTCGAACCCCAAAATGTCACAGTGCCCAAACCAAGATCAGTATTCTTCCTTTGGTCACTAAGGTTGTCTGTCCATTTTGCCTGATCAGACATTTTTCTTTGTCTCAGATTTCCTAAGTAAGCATTGCTTTGTTTCCTTGATTTTGTGGAAAATCTGAAAGTGTGACTGAGCGTTACCTGTAACCCCCTGACCCAGTATACCCGGATCAACTCCATCTTTTGCCTGGGCGTTGAACCAGCATCAGTGCCCACCTGCATCCCCATAGCACGTTTGTCTTAGCTTCTTTGAGCCTGGTGAGCTGGTAGGACCTCCTGTGTGTTTGTCGGAGACAAGCAGAGTCTGGATCTAGCTATTTCTGTTTGAAGTTCTGATGACATCTAGATTGAGATGTTTTTATCTTGTAAATGCTAAGTCCTCCTGTCAATGAAAAGAAAGATTGCTAACCTTAGAAAACAGTGATGACCTTTTGAAGGTGCAGGGGCAGACAAGTGTTCCCTTCTTTCCTTTTATGTTCTTTGGCTGGTTCTAATAATTAAATTGACACAAGGGATTAACAGGAGGAAAACAAATTTAATTTCCTGCATATGAGCGCGCCTTAAAAATATGAGACTCAAAAATGGAAAAAAAAAAATATGAGACTCAAAGAAGTCTAACTGACACAGGAAGCTTTTATGCCTTTTAGGCAAAGAAACAGCAAGCATTGACAAAGGGGCTTGGGCTTGGGGTAATAAATTGGTGAAAAAATAACAAGGTTTGTTTACACAGCTCTCTTGCCCTAAATTCCCTATCTCTGTTGATAAAGATGCCTCCTACCCTTCTGGTACAGGGAGGATGCCTTTCCCGTGGGAAATTTAGTTTTTGCTTTCAGAGGGGGAAGGAGGGTCAGAGTGTCCTTTTTGCACCAGCTGTTTCTCAGATACCTTTGATACAAAATAATAATCACTGTGCTAGAGTGGCACATTATAGGGTAGTGTATTCAGAGGAAACCAGGCCATTTGGGGGAAGCTGCACAACAGAAAATATAGAGAATTACCGCACTCTACTGAGTAGTTTGATTTATTGTGAAAAATACTTGCATCACAAGTGTCAACAAGAGCTTTGTGTCCAGCTGCAGTCCCCAGGGTTCTCGCCTATGGTCACCGTTGGATCACCTCATCCGTTGTCCATCAGGGTCCACTGTACCTCGAGGCTCAGAAATTGGTAACTTCGAAGGCTCACTGGAGTCTGGAATCTGAACTCACTGTCCAGGTACTAAGGGTCTCCGTAATATGGACTCAGATTTTGTCTCTAATATACCCTTTGTTCTCCCGTCAGCATCTCACCTGGTCTCACCTCTTTCTGGTTTTTCGCTTTCCAAGGCAGTTCTGCTCCTCACATACCTGAGGGCCAGTATACCTCATATACTGGCCGATGGAGGATTTTTTTTTTTTTTTCTCCGATGGAGGATTTAAGCACGTGAGACCTAGGCACTGCTAACGGGGCAGAACAGAGTCAGAGCCAGGCAGCCCAGGGAGCAAGGGTGAGTGGACATGCAGACAAGCCTTCCAGAAGGGTTCCCAGCTCCTGAATCCTCCGGCCCTGGACAAAGTCTGGGAGGTAAGCTTTGTGCTATGCCCAGACAGATGGAGGGCACTTCGAGCAGGACGGATTGAGGAGTGCCGGAGAAGAGAGGGTCATTCCAGGTAAAGGGGGCAGCTTGTTATGAAGAATAATGACGAGCACCATTTCCTTATATACAAACACGCCACGAGGACGTGTTTAGAGGTTCTACTAGGTGAGCGTAGCCGCTGGTACACCCCACATGGAATGGTCCTCTTGGACTGGGCATGTGCAGGAGGCCATGGGGGAGGAGGTGGGCAAATATCTTTTAACAACTCCCAGATAAATAAGTTTTGGAGATCTGGTTAACGCACAGCATAATGATTATAGCCAACAACATTGTATTATAAACCGCAAAGTTGCCAGGAGACTAGATCTTAATTGTTCCCATCACAAAAAAGAAATTATACTTGTCTGTCATCATAGACGTATTAGCTAATGCTAAGGTGGCAAGCATATTGAAACAGATAAATATAAAATCAACACCTTGGGGACTTCCCTGGTGGTCCAGTGGTTGGGACTCTGGCTTCCAATGCAGGGGACGTGGGTTCGCTCCCTGTGTCGGGAAGATCCCTTGGAGGAGTGGGTTACACTCCAGGATTCTTGCCTGGGGAATCCCAAGGACAGAGGAGCCTGGCGAGTTACAGTCCATAGGGTCACAAAGAGTTGAACATGACTGAAGCGACTTAGCCCTCATGCATGCTACCAATAGTTGACTGTGCCTGGCTCTATGTTAAATGCATTTCGTGTATTATTTATTCCTCAGAGAAATATTGTAAACAATCCCCATTTTACAGCTCTCTCTGCCCCGGAGTGTGAGCTTCATGAGGGCAGCAGAGGTTTGGGTCAGTCTTGATGCACATGTCCCAGCATCTAGCTGAGGGCCTGGCACACAGAAGGTGCCCAATACTTGCTGACTGGCAGAGGAAAGAGGAAGTCCAGACCTATAGGTGACTTGGCCCCTGTTTAGTATTAAGGAAACTGAAGGCGAGGGTTAGGGAATTGGCTGCCTGACCCCAGGCCTGGAATAGGCCCAGTGGGACTGGATCCCAGGTTTGTGGACTTTGTCTTTTGTGAGGAGGAGGCATGCTTGTTTTTCCTGTGGGGCTGGCGCCAGCCTTATGACTGCAAAGGTGTGTGACGGGGAAGGGGCCAGATGAATTTGGGATCATGTGGTTACAACAGGGAGAAGGCTGGAAAGGAAAGTTGAAGGAGGCGTGTGTGTTTAAACAGCTTTGTATGTTATTTAGAAGGCTGGGAAAGCGGATGGCTGTCTTTTCAGCCTGGCCAAAGTTCACACTTTTTTCAAGACCGAGTGGAAAGCCCTGTGTTTCCGAAAACTGTCAGCTGGTGCTAGAACTTCGGAGGGACTCAGATCCCCCCAGAATTGCTCAGGTATCTCCCTATGAGGAGGTGCCTTTCAGGGACCCTGTCTGGGGGAGACTCTTATTTAGGGGAGCTCCTGGGCACCTCTGGACCCTTCCCATGCCCCAGTGGGTGGTGTTCCAGGCTCTCCACTGGGTTTGTCTTGCCTTTCAGACATGGGGAAGCGAATTGCTGTGGTCTTAGGGGTGGGAGGAGGGACAGAGGCCATTAATCTGCACCTGAAATGTTACAGGGGCTTCTCAGGTGGCCCAGTGGTAAAGAATCCACCTCCCACGCAGGAGACATGGGTTTGATCCTTCCGTCTGGAAATGCCACAGAGTAGCATGGAGGGCTACAGTCCAGGGAGGTTGCAAAAATTGGATACAACTTAGCAAGTGAAGAGCAGCAGCAGCAAAATATTGCAGAGGGGCTTGGGAAGGGATGTGGAGCCCAGCCCGCTTGGGCTGCTATTATCCAACTCGAGTTCTGCACTAAGTTAGAAAGCGCCTTTGTTCTAGGGCTGTCATGGGGTGGGGGTGGCGCTGCTCCCACTTCACAACCATCCATAGCTCCCAGGTACTCTGAGGGAGAGTGGGAAGCCTAAATACAGGGACCGTGGCGGTAGTTGGGCTGCCTGGATTTAGCACAGATACTGAGTCAAGACTTCTGAGCAGCGTGTGGAACGTCCTCATTTGTCTTCAGGCGGAGTCTGGAATGCCAGCTTTTCAGGGTCACTGTTTTGGGGGTTTGATTTTCATTTTCAAGGCTGCCCTTTCTGTTTTCCCCAGCCCCCCCGACCCTTTCTTCACTTCACCTCTCAGGGTGTTGTGAACACAGATTTTGGTATCAGACTTAAGTTTGTGCTTTGTTTAGAGAAGTCCCTTTTCTTTGATTAAACCTGTTTCCTGACCTGTAAAACTGGGATCATAATTATACGTCCCTCACTGGCACTGTTAGGAACAATTTGATGATAAAAATGTTTGAGAAGGGCTTAGCGTGGGGCCTGGCGTGTAGTAAGGGCTCAGTGAATTTTACCTGTTACCATGCAGCTACCCAGGACTGCTCTCATTCAGATGGTGCAGTGCAAACAGGCCGGTCTGTGGCACAAAGAGGAGAAATTGTACCCACCCCTGGCCACTAGTGGGACGGGGGTCTCCTTATGGCCTTCCTGTTTGGGGGTCAAGTGATTTTGACCCCCACTTCTGAGTGACTGATTTAGACTCCACTTCTGAGCCAGGAGCTGAGATGTATCCTTCTCGGCCCTTCAGCAATATTTCTTGAGCATCTTCCAGGGCCCTGGTGGTTTCAGAGACTTGGAACATTTGCCCTTCAGGGTACAAACCACCTGCACACTATCTGAGACTAAAATGTGCCCGAAAGCTCTTAGCTTGTCCTTCCTTGAGAATGAATTTCTTTAATCTGAGTTCTTGTCTTTTTTTTTTTTTTTTTGGAGTTAAAAGATTCCGTCTCTTGTGAAATTATGTGGACAGCAGATGGTACACATTGATTTATTTTTTTAAGATGGTACATTTTTAAAAAAATTCTGATTTGGCAAAGCAAGGAGTTGGCAACTTTATTTAGGCTCCCTTTGATTTCTTTCCTGTGTGTACAAATGTTACTGTTTGTCAACTTTAAAAAAAAAACAAAAACTAGTAGTCACTGATTTATAGGATTATTCTTTGCTGTTAGCATTTTTCAATCTCTGGCACTGTCATATCCCAGGTGACACGTGGCCCTGTTTGCTGACTTTTGGATTTTCAACAGGTACTTATAAATTTGGGTGAACATCTTTATCCTTGGTTTTCCCCAAATAACCAACAGCTTTGGCAGTATGATCTTGGTTGTTTTTGATTTGTACTTTGTGTGGTTGGCTTTTCTTAAAATTTGGGACTACTGTTGTAAAATTTAGTTTGTGCCTTAAGAGTTCAGTTTACAGGGGAAAGCAGAAAAACAGTGTCTAGCATGGAGCTTTTGAGACTTAGAACAGGGCCTGAAATACTGAGACTATGGGGGAAATATATTTAATATGTTGAAAACTGCTTAGATCCTAACTCAGGGCCCTAAGTGGTTTTAAAAGCTACACACACAGGGCCGGGGCAGAGATGTTCACAGCCGCAGCGTTGGCTTTAGCTGGGGTGAGCATGGCCGGTGACAGGTTTGCTGGGGTTCAGAGTGTCGGTGGAGGAGGAGGACCACAGGTCTGAAAGTCCTTTGGAACTTTTCTGGAAATTGTGCTTAAGAGGAGGTGGGGGTGGGGCCTCAAGACCCTGGAGGCTTTTGTAACCTGGGCGCAGCCTGTGACCTGAGGGATCCAGGGATGTCTCGCTGGTGGTGATGAAGAAGCTGAGCAGGAGCTGGGTGAGTCTGAGGCGTGCGTGTGTGTGCTCGGTCACTCAGTTGTGTCCAACTCTTTTGTGACCCCATGGGATGTAGCCCGCTAGGCTCCTCTGTTCACGGGATTTCCCAGGCAAGAATACTGGAGGCCATTTCCTTCTCCAGGGGATCTTTCTGACCCAGGGATTGAACCTCAGTCTTCTGCATCTCCTGCATTGGCAAGTGGAGTCTTTACCACTGCTCTACCGGGGAAGGCCCTTGGTCTGGGGCAGGGAGAGCCAATACCAAAGACGGGGAGGATGTGTCCAGAGGGTGTGTGTGAACCCAGCTTGGGGACGGCTGTTCTGGGGCCTGCATGCCTCTTAGGGGAGACAAAGCTGAGGGTGAGGTGGGGAGCAGGTGACTTGCATTGGCCTGCTGTAGGGCACTTTGGGTGTTCATGCTTGGAAGCATTAATTCATTCTGGCTCAAGTCTTCGTTACGCAAACTGGGAATGGCACACAGGACTCATCTGGGGTGTGAATGTGTGGCCACCTAGAATGAATGGTGCAGAAAGGATTCTGAAGCCTCATCAGGCCCTGCAGGAAGGAATACTGTGATCAGAGGGTTGAGTGGGTGGGTGGGGAGAGAGAACCCCGGATAGGGACCTGTGTCTAATGTGAAGTTGTAGAGAGGGGTGAAATAGGCAAGTCCTCTTCCTTCATTTCTAGTCAATGAAAGAAAAATTGCCAAGGACTTGGGCAGAAGGTAGAAGGTTCTGGAAGGCTGATACTGTCTTTGGGAACCAGAGAAGGGACAGGAGCTTGTGGGCCTCAGGCAGGGAAATGTGGAGTTGTAGAGCCCCAGAAGGCCCTCCTTCTGCCCCTCCTTTCTCTGCGTAAACGTACCATCATCTCTCACCAAGAGGATTTTCTTCTCAGGGTTGGGGTGGAGGGTAAGGCTGCTCCCCTCTGGAGCTGCCTACCTGAGTGGGGAACTTTTCCCAAAGTTCCAGTCCAAAACCCCTGGGGAAGGGGGCTCCCGGGCTTGCAGGTCTGGCACCCAGAGCCCACGTGAGATCCTGGACGCCCCTGCATGCACCTTGGCCTTCCATTCCAAGGAACAACTGCAGGAGAGAAGGATTTGGGTCCATTTTCGTACTTGACAGCACTGACCCCTTCCACTCTTCGTTCAAGGCCTTGAATCACAAATTTTTCTCAGCTGCTTAACTGGCTGGTAATTTCAGAGAACCCCTGTGAAAACAGACAGACGGATCTTAGGGCTATGGTCTTTTCCTCCCTCCATTCAGAGCTATGTTTTATTTATTTTTTTTAATTCTTATTGGCATACGGTTGATACACAATGTCGTTAGTTTTCGGTGTACAGCAGTGAATCAGTTATACACATACATGTGTCCACTCTTTTTTTTAGTCTTTTCCCGTATACGTCATCAGTGTGTTGAGTAGAGTTCCCTGTGCTATGCAGAAGGTGGTTATTAGTTATCTGTTTTCTGTGTGTGTGCATGCTCAGTCAATTCAGCCGTGTCCAACTCTTTGTGGACCCTGTGGACTGTAGCCCGCCAGGCTCCTCTGTCCGTGGGATTCTCCAGGCAAGAATACTGGAGTGGGTTGCCGTGCCCTCCTCCAGGGGATCCTCCCAACCCAGAGATCAAACCCAGGTCTCCTGCATCTCCTGCATTGCAGGTGGATTCTTGATCGATAAGACACTGGGGAAGCCCCATTTTATGTATAGTAGTCTGTCTATGTTAATCCCAGTCTCCCAATTTATCCCTGTCCCTCCTTATCCCCCTGGTAACCATAAGATTGTTTTCTACATCTGTAACTCTGTTTCTGTTTTGTAAATAAGTTCATTTGTACCATTTTTAAAAATTCTACATGTATGCTATACCATACAATATTTGTGCTTCTGTGTCTGACTTACTTCACTCTGTATGACCTCAGGGTTGTGTTTTTTAACAAAATATTTTCTCTTTGCTGGGTAAACAAAACAAAGGTTCTGTAAATGTTACAAGGATCACACTGAAATAATGGAGATTGCCATGGCCTGTACCACTAACCTTCCTGGATTTCGGGCCACGGTGGGTTCTAGTCCTGGCCTCCCTGCCCACCCACAGGTGCTATAGACCAGGATGCTGGGTGGGGGCAGGAGTCAGCCTGGATCTCACCCTTGGTGCTCACCCCAGTGTGACCGTGGTCAGGCCCCCCAAATCTCTGAGCCTGGGGAGATGTGGCTTAGAGCGTTTCCCTTGCTCTGAAAATTTTAGCCCAACCATCTCACTTTCTGAAATCCTTTCAATTTTAGTAATTCTGAGAACATATTCAGAGAGATATTGTATTACATTCCTAGATCTGCAGTAAGAAATTGTACAACCACAAACTTGGTGACTTAACAGAAAGCTATTCTATGGTTCAGGAGCATGCTCCCCATTTTTTCCCCAGCTCCCCAGAGATCTCCACTTACTCCTTTCTTAAGTGTCTCTCTGGAAATTCTCCCAATAGATCAAATCAAATATATATATGTACACTAACCTGTCCTCAGACTCTCCAATTTGCTCTACAAATTGTTCTCCAACTGGCTTTATTCACCTTGGTTGCATGTTTTGACATCTCTTCCTTTGGATCTGCCGTATTTATTCTTAACAATGATAGTGTTCTATTCTGAGTGGTATATATACCACTTTATATAAGTGTCTCCACTTGTTGGACTCTTGGATTTGTATCCTTTTTGCTTTGACAGACAATGAGGCGATTAATATCCTCATGTCCTTGAATGAAATATGTCTGTAGAATGAATTCGGAGCAGCTGTGTGAAAAACTTGTGTATTTCTGTAGAGAGAAGCTGTACCACTTAAATCTTGTCATCAGCTGTATGTGAGAGTGATTCTCCATCCATAATCTTGCTGCTTAGGGTGTTATTAAACTACTTTCTTGGAGGAGGCAATGGCAACCCACTCCAGTACTCTTGTCTGGAAAATTCCATGAATGGAGGAGCCTGGTAGGCTGCAGTCCATGGGGTCGCTAAGAGTCAGACACCACTGAGCAACTTCACTTTCATTTTTCACTTTCATGCGTTGGAGAAGGAAATGGCAACTTACTCCAGTGTTCTTGCCTGGAGAATCCCAGGGACAGGGGAGCCTGGTGGGCTGCCGTCTCTGGGGTCGCACAGAGTCGGACATGACTGAAGCGACTTAGCAGCAGCAGCAAACTACTTTCTGGGGTTTTTGATGTACGGAAGTTTTAAACTTTTAATGAATTCATGGCTATCACTGTGTGGAAGATTACTTACAATTTTTTATTGCATTAAAGCCTTTTCAAATTTGTGTAATTTGAGAATCAAAAATACAGAAAGGTTACAATGAAAAGGTGGGATTAGGTCTCCCTTCTCCACCCTGTACCCCAATAAAGGTAATTTTATTTCTCATGCATCCTTCCAGAATTTCTTTGTGCATATATAAGCAAATGCAAATATATTCTTATCTAGCTCTCCCCTCTGTCTTTTAAAATTTTGCACAAAATAGAGTGTAATGTATACACCATCCTGCATTTGCTTTGTGTAAACATATTTTGCAGATTATCCCAGATCAGTACATACAAAGCATCTTCATTCTTTTTTTTTTTTCTTTCTTTTTAAAGAAAGTGCACCCACTCCAGTATTCTTGCCTGGAGAATCCCGTGGACAGAGGAGCCTGGTGGGCTGCTGTCCATGGGGTAAACAAAGAAAAAAAAAAAAAAAAAAGAAAGTGCATACTTCATTGTGGGGGTGGCTGCAATATAATTTATTAAACCAGTCCTCTGTTGATGGCCGTTCAAGCTGGTCCCAGTCTTTTATTATTATAAACAATTAGACAGTGAGTAATGTCATACATCTACCATTTCCTTTGTGTGCAATCAGTTTGCAACACTGATTCCCAGAAGTGGAACTACTGGGGCAGAGGCCCTGTGTGTGTGGCACTTGATTAGATCTGACCAAGTTTCCTCCTGAAGCAGTTGAAGGTAATCTTTTCTCTTAGGGCTTTTTTTTTTTCTCAACGCTTTTTAAAAAATGAGAAATTTGCATCTAAGCAAAGGCACAGATTTTAACGCTCCTGTTCAGTGAGCTTTGATGAATGTATATACCTGTGTGACCCCATCCCGATCACCGTAGAGAACATTCCATCTCCCAGAAAGTGCTCTTATCCCCCTTTCCAGTCAGTAACCCTCCCTCCTTCCCTGGGTAACTGCTCTTCTGCTTTCTTAGATTTGCCAGTTCTAGAGCATCAGCCAGATAGAATCCCACAGTATATAGTCTTCTGAGTCTGGCTTCTCTGCTTAGCATGATGTTCTTGAGGTTCTTTACATTGCTTTGTGTGCCAGCAGTTTCTTTTCACTGCCCTGGTGTCTTTTTGACACTAGCATTTTTTTTTTTCATTGACATAGAAGGAATTTTGGTGTATGATGTGTATTCGTTTTCTGTAGCTGCTGTAACAAATGTCCACAAACTTAGTGGCTTAAAACCATGCAGACTGATCATCTCACAGTCTGTCAGTGAGAAGTCTGGTTCCCGTGGCAGGTTTCATGAGGCTGAAATCAATATTTTGGCTGGCTAGGAGGGTCTGCCCAGAATCCTTTTCTAAGCTCATTCGTGTTGTTGGCAGGGTCCAGTTGCTTGCAGCTGTAGGACCAAGGTTCCTGTCACCCGACTGTCACCCAGGAGCCTCTCTCTCTTTCCAAGGCCACCTACATCCCTCCCTGTTGCCTCCCCTCCATCTTCGAGGCACGAAGCGATGGGGTTAGTCTTTTTCAGGTTTCACATCTGCTTCTGCATCTCTCTTGCCTTCCGCTTCTCCAGCATCTTTCTGACTCTAGCCAGATAAGTTTTTCCGCTTTAGAGGGTTAATATAATTCTATTGGGCTCACCTAGATAAGGGCTTCTCTGGAGAAGGAAGTGACAACCCACTCCAGTGTTCTTGTCTGGAAAATCCCATGGACAGAGGAGCCTGGTGGGCTGTAGTCCATAGGGTCACAAAGAGTCTGACGTGACTGAGCGACTGAACACGCACAGGCGGCGCTAGTAGTAAGGAATCCGTCTGCTGATGTGTGAGATGTTCAGAGACGCAGGTTTGATCCCGGCATGGGGAAGAGCCCTTGGAGGAGGAAAAGACAGCCCACTGCAGTATTCTTGCCTGGGAAGTCCCAATCCATGGAGTCCCAAAAGAGTCAAACACCACTGGGACTAAACAATGACAACAAAACAACCTGGATTACATCTATTGTACAAAGGCCCCTTTGCCATGTCATGTAATGCATTCACAGGTTCTGGTGGTTGGGGTGTGAGCATCTTTGGTGTGTGTGTATGTGTGTCCATTGTTTGGCCTACCAAACAGTATGAATTAGAAATTTAACTTCCAGCACTTCCCTGGCAGTCCAGTGGCTAAGACTCCTCACTGCCATTGCAGAGGGCGCGGGTTCGATTCCTGGGTGGGGAACTAAGATCCTGCATGCCAGGCATTGCAGCCAAAAAGAAAAATTAACATCCTTTCCAGATATTGTGCCAGTTTTACCAGCGATTCATTCTTTCCCTGTCTGTTTTAAGAACTACCTTTTTCACACATGGAATTCTTTTATATTATATGTTTACTTCTGGATGATTGGTTTTGTTCCACTGGTCTGCTTGTTTTCATGTTAATATCACACTTTTAAAACTTAGTTGAGTTTTATAAATACATTTTAAAATGTTATAAAAGATTTTCTCTTTATACTTCTTTGATTAAGAATATTTTGGCTAGTCTGTCCTGTTTATTCTGAGATGAACTTGAGAATTCTTGCATTAATTTCTTTAAATATCCTGTTTTTTAATTGGAATTTTTTTGGAAAGTACATTAATTAATTTAGAGAGGATTTGATATTTTGTAATAGTGAATTTTCCCAAATAGAAACATGTTATGGGGAGAGAGGTGGATTGGGAGTTTGGGATTGACATGGACACACTGCTGTGTTTAAAATATAGGACCAAAAAAAAAAAAGGAAAATGTAGGACTTACTATATAGCACAGGGAACTCTGCTCAATATTCTGTAATAACCTAAATGGGAAAGGAATTTGAAAAGGAATAGATACATGTGTATGTATAAATGAATCACTTTGCTATATACCTGAAAGTAACATAACATTGTTAATTAACTAGGTGTGCTTACTCAGTCGTGTCCGACTCTTTGCAACCTCATGGACTATAGCCCACCAGGCTCCTTTGTCCATGGGGATTCTCCAGGCAAGAACAGTGGAGTGGGTTGCCAAGCCCTATGCTTCAATATAAAATAAAACTAAAAAAAGAAACATGTTGTGTATTAAAGTTCAAAATTCAAGACTGTCTTTTGAGGAAAGTTTGGCTTGTTTTATCCACGACAGTCTTGCAATTTTACAAGTGCCAGTGGCTATTTATAGAGAGATTTAAAAAAAATTCCCCCTGCCCAACCAGGGATTGAACCCTGGCCCTAGCAATAAAAATATCAAATTCTAACCATTGAACTGTCAGAGAATCCCCAAATGAAAGCTTCCATGAGAATTATATGTAGACTTGCATATTTGCTTAATTAAAATTTTTCTTATTACTCTGGTGTTTCTTTGAAAGTCTATGTCTCTTCTCTCAGGTTGGACAGATAGAAGGTTTTTGTTTTTAACGGAAGCATAGTTGATTTACAATGTGTTAATTTCTGCTATTCAGCAAAGTGACTCAGTTATATATATATGTATGTATATTCTTTTTCATATTCTTTTCCATTATGGTTTATCACAGGATATTGAATACAATTCCCTGTGCTATACAGTAGGACCTTGTTGTTTAGGGTTTTATGTCCTGTGTTGATTTTTAGCCCATAAACATCAAATTGCAAAGCAACATGAACATAACTGACCTTCCTAGGAGTCCTATTTCTGCTTTTCTCCTCACAGTGAAACGTTCCATCAAGAATTTAACAAAAAGCATACTTTGAAGTCCTGGTTAGTTGCAGGACAAGAGTGAGTCAATCTGAGATGAGTCCAGTCTTAATATGAGGGTCAGGGGAAATAGAACTTTCCATTGGCTGTATCAGCAATGCTAAACAGCAGGGGTCAATTGTGGACTGAAACTACCCTGTTCCCCTCAGACAGCAACCAAGCTGCTTCATAAAATCACGTCAGAACATTTTCTTCATGCTTGTTTTGCAAGGTCAGGAGCAGTTTTGTACACTTGCGTCTTGCTTTTGTGTGTCTTTGCTCTGTTTGTTAAGGGAATGAGTAGGGTGGAAACTTAAGGTTCTGTATTTATGGGAAGTTACGGAGCCACGAGATCATTTTATAGTTGTACTCCTGTGGGCACTAAACGGAGGATATCTGGCAACCTGTGAGCCCATGTTCTATGTCAAGATATTGTGCGGAAGGAGCTACATGAGGATTGAGCTCTTGATGGCAGGTACTGCTCGTCTCTGTATCGTAGATGTTGGGTGGGATAGAAAGACAGCACGGTGCTCAGAGGTGGGAGTGAGACAGGGCAGGGAGTGTGGAAATTGCACCCTTCCCCCCAAGAAAAAAAGAAGGAACAGCAAAGAAAGCAAATCGTCGTCCTCAGAATGAGCTCTGACTTTGGATTCTTATCCCGCGCTGTCTGTGCCCGCCTTCCTGTGGGAGCAGGAAGGAGTCGGTTTTAAGAACTGCTGTCTCTGGCCTCGGTTTTTTGCAGTGGTCTCTACCTTCAGCTTTCCAGGGTTGATCTTGGATTGTTCACTACTTTGAGAGTGTTTTGAAAGGATTTCAATTAAAAAAAACAAAAAAAAACAAAAAGCAAACAAAAAAAACCCACTACCAAGAAACAAAAAAAGTAAACAAATTTGTTGTTAAGTTGTTATGTTGTACCCAGAAAAGGGACAGAGGAAAAGCCTCTCTCTCTTCCCCTTTTAGCTGCCCGGGGCCCACCCTGTTTGCAGTCTGCCTCCTGTAAGTCAGCTATAGATCTCTTCATGTGTATACACACAATGCAACTCTAATGGAGAAGAATTTTTTTAAAAAAATAATATAGATATATACAAGTATAACCGAATCACTCTGCAATATACCCGAAACTAACACAGTGCTGTAACAATCAACTGTCCTTCAATAAAAAGCAAAACAGAATAAAGACACACTCACACACAACATGACAGCCACCCACGTCTGCTTTGTTTTCAGCTTGCTAGTTTCAGAACCTCCCCAATGCAATTTGCATTTCTCTTACGTCTGCTTCCTCTGTTGTTGCCAAGCGGCCCTGGCCACCTCCCCACAATTGGACCTTGAATCCTTCTAGAGATAGATGTACTGAAACAGCGAAAGCAGACTCTGCCCCTGTGAAACCGTCTTTACCTTCTAATCTTTGAGCTTTAGCCCTGCTGACAAAACTGAAAGTGCAGAAGCCTTTCCTGGCAGTCCTGTGGTTGACTTTGCCTTCCAATGTAGGGAGTGCTGGCTTGATCCCTGGTCAGGGAGCTAGGGGCTACGAGTGGTAAAGAATCTGCCTGCCCATGCAGGAGAAGTAAGAGACGCAGAATGGTCCACATCAAAACAAACAAAAAAAACTGAAAGTGCTGACTGCTGGACCCATGCCTACCAGGGGCACACACGGTGGGGTCTGACCGCCGCTGACTGTTTAGCCTCCGCCTGGTTTCTTCAGAGTGGAGTCTCGCCCCCAAAGTCAGTCCGCCTAGGTTTGGATTCCAGCAGCACCACTGTCCCTAGGACTACGGCAAGGCCTTTACCGCTCCTGCCTCAGTTTCCCTATTTGTCAAATGGGGACACAATCAAGCCTACCTCCTGGGGCTTCTGGTAAGAATGAAATGACATGATGATGTAAAACACGTACTAGGTGCTCATTACATATTCGTTCTCAGGAGTACTGTCATTACGGTACATTATTACCACTGTGTTTAACAGTTTCACCCTATAAATAGACTGATCACTTGTTAAAGAAAAAAAGACTTGACAGTAGAGCTCTAAGCATTCTAAGGCAACGATATAAAGCATTCTTCCCTGTGATGAAGATGTAGCTGTCAATAAATCCTGTTGAGAAGCAAAAAACTTGCTTTGTGGTTGGCAATCCCTCTTTCCCTTTCACGTGACCGTACCAAGAAAAAGCCAAGATGTAAGAGGATGTAAACATTGGATGTCTACTCATAACATTTAAAGCTCACTTAATTTCTAGAGAAAAATCAGATGTGAATCGTTTTTATTGTAAGTACAGTGGAAACGTTTTGTGTTTGAATTCTTTAATTAAGCCCTTAAGGAGTCTCATTTTAATAACATTTATGGTCTGACCATGAAGGTGGCACATTTTCTGGCAATTGGAAATTCAGAAAAGCTCAAGGAGGAAAATTAAAACCCTAATTCCAGTGGTGAGGCTGTTAACATTCTGGCATGTCTTCAGTACATTAGATGTGTTTAAAAATTTAATTTGGTATTATATGCCTTTTTATGTAGCCTGTATCTTTCATTTACTAACATAGCCTATCATTAAATGTTCTTTTACAACATGACTTTGAAAATAACTGTGTGGTGTTCTTCCATATGGGTGTTTTATAACTGATTCAAATCTGTTACACATTATGGAATATTTAGGGTTATTTCTGGTTTTTCACTGTGGTGAACATCTATGAGGCTAAGTATATCAGTGAGCTAGTATATTTCTCCTGTAAGCCAGATATGACAGCTCCCACCATTTAGGGTCATTCTTTTAAATATTTCCTAGTGACCCTTTACTATTTTAATTCTTCATTCTTTTGCCTGCTAGTGATGGTGGTCCTGGATATCCACTGTCCATGTATTTAGCAATTACTTGTATTCCTTTGTGAATTTTCTGTCTGTGGCTTTACACGTTTTGATCAGGTTGATCCTTTCTTGCAGTGAAAAGGTATTTATAAAAGAGGGGTAACAGAAATTCCCTCGTGGTCCAGTGGCTAGAACCCTGTGATTTCACGGCTGTGGGCCTGGGTTCGATCTGTAGTTGAGGAACTAAGATCCCACAAGCTCCGTGGTGCAGCCTAAAGGGAAAAAAAAAGGGGAGGGTTAGTTGTTACAGACAACAACAACAACAGTTGTTACAGACATTTCCTGTTTCTAGTTGTCCAAAAATGGCCACTTTGAAATTATTTATTTGACACCTGGCTGGCAATATTTGAAGGAGAAACACTTGTTTTTATTCTCTAATCAATTATATAAACTTTTTCTCACGGTCTCCTCTGTCATCTCTGTATAAATGTGAGTCATAGAATTTAGAGATTATTTAATGCAAAGTCTAGGTGGAATTTTTAATTTTGACTTGTTTAGCAATAACATGCCTCGTTCTGGTATAGCTCTGCGTGGTGAACACAGGAATGCAGTTCAAAAGTCCAGTTAACTCATGGGCTTAAAATAAGCCACTGGTACTCCCCCCCCCCCCCCCGCCCCCGTTGGTCCAGTGGCTAAGGCTTTGGGCTCCCAATGCAGCGGGCCCGGTTTCCATCCCTGGTTGGAGATACTAGATCCCCACATGACACAACTGAGACCTGGCATAGACAAATAAATAAATAAATGTTTTAAAAATAAAATAAGCCACCACTTCTACCTGCTTGGGTTGGCTTCCCTGGCCCCCAAACCCCTTGCCAAGGTTTGATGATACAAACAATAGGGATTATTCTCTGTACAATGATTGTGCTGATCAAGAAGGCTCTTGATAGATTGTACTGCCCCACAGGTGCAGGGCCTATGCAGCCACCGGAAGTGTCCTCATTTTTAAGACTTTCCCCACTGCCTTACCTTTCCTGCTGCCATCTTGAGAGGAGAAAATTCTAAGGGACATCTCTTCTGATGCCCACTTTTTTTTTTTGGCCACAGCATGTGGCATGCAGGATCTTAGTTCCCTGAACCGGGATCAGACCCATGCCTCCTGCAGTGGAAGCAGTCTTAACCAGCAGACCACCAAGGAAGTCCCTGACGCCCACTTTTCCCTGCCTCCTTGGCTGCTTCTCGAGGCTCTGCGAGGCCTCTCCTATCCACACTGCCTTGGTGCAGCGAACACTTCCTGAGGCCCCAGCAGGTGGGCAGGGCTCCAGGCCACACCAGAGAGAATCGGTAACAAGCAGCCTCTCTGGGTCTGGCATTCTAATTCATTACACAGCAAATATTTAAGTACCCACTCTGTGCGAGGGCTACCAAATGAATGAAACAGGAGTCATGAAAGAGGTAAGGGCTTCCCAGGGGGTGCAGTCAGGTAAGTGGGCAATAGCAATCTCAGGGACAAATACTTCGAGGCTTTTAGGACCTTTGGAAGGAGGAGAGTGGAAGGACTCTCAACTCCTTGGATGAGTAGGCAATGCAGTACAGGGTCAAGGGCAGAAACTTGGAACTGGGGTCAGAACTGGGGACGCACATTAGCCCGTCCTTAAGCAAGTGACTTGAACTTCTTGAGCCTGAGTTTCCTCCTCTGAACAGTGAAAAGGGTGCCTCCTTCTGAGCTGCTGCGATGGGTAAATGAGAGAGTAATGCTTGTGGCGGTTGTGGGAAGAGCTGCCACTTATCTAGCACACACCACCTGCCAGCTTCATGTCCTCTTTTTTTAAAAAAAATGTTTCTTCTTTATTTTGGCTGCCTTGGGTCTTCATTGCTGCGCATGCGGGGTGGGGGGCGCTACTCTAGTTGCGGTGGGCGGGTTCCCCATTGCAGGGGCTTCTTTTGTTGCATAGCACGTCGGCTCTAGGCACTTGGGCTTCAGTAGTTGTGGTGCATGGGCTTAATTTCCCCACAGCTTGTGGAATCTTCCTGGAGCAGGGATCGGACCCACGTCCCCTGCGTTGGCAGGCGGATTCTTAACCACTGGCCCACCAGGGAGGTCCTTCAGGCCGTCTTATGCATGGAAGCTGCCTCCTTCCTTACAGCCTACCTGGTCATTAACACAGAATAAATGGAATCGTTCTGGCCGCTGCTCCTGAGGTCAGAAAAGAACTGAGGAAGAAACCGTCTCCGATCAGACACTCAGTCTGGTCCCTGGGTGGGGAGGGGTGTGGGCAGGGTGTGAAGGGGTGTGGGCAGGGTGTGCCTTCAGCTGGTGGGAGGGGCCAGGATGAACAACCTGCCCCTTCAGACTCTGGCGCGATGCAGATGTGGAGAGGAAGGAAGCCGGTGCCACCAGCCTTCCCTCCTCTCCTCACAGGATGGACCCCATAGCTTACGCTGAGCTGCTGAAAGAATCTGGCAACCAGGGTTTTAAGAGTGGGAACTTCTCTTTGGCCATCAGAAAGTACGATGAAGCCATCCAGATTCTCCTGCGGTTATACCAGTGGGGGTAAGTGTTCAGATTTTCTCCCTGCCTCTTTTTCTTGTGTGTGCAGTCTCTCTCTTGCTTTTGTTTTTTTCTCACCTTTTATCAACACCAGCTAGTTTCAGTTTCCTTTCTCCTCCCAGTTTCTATTTATCGTCTCTGCTGTCTCAGCGCAGCTAGAGGAATTCAGGAAACAG